>NC_138203.1:252606412-253806412 GCF_964194415.1 Vipera berus
CAACTGGGTCTTGAACCCTGAAGTGTTTTTTTTTTTAGATTAGATCAGCATGTTGAATTACAAAGGTTGTGATTTGTGTACAAGATGGGAACTGTGCAAAAGGTTGGATTCAAAGACAAAAATGTCTTGTTGAACACCAGAACAGACAACGTTGGCAATCACCATCACCTCAGCCCTAGTTGAGTGACCTTTTTATATTAAAATCCATAGTGCTGCAGATTTTTTTATTTAGTTAAAATAATTCATTTTCACTTGTCATAGTAACCCACAGATATCATTTTCTTTCAGGGAGATTCTTCACTTGAATGTTCTCGTTACCTTCAGTATTGCAAAGCAACACATTTATATATTGATTTAAGGCATCCAGAGAGAGACCATGATAGGTTTGTGTCATCTTCACGTTTCATCATTATTCATTCAGTAATTCTGTTTAAGGAATTGCGGTTCTAGGTTTAAGGCACTTGAGTATGCACAAAGTCCTACTACTTTTTTTCTTTTATTTCCACTTATTAATACATCAATATTGGGGTACTGAAATCTACAGCATTTAACGGAGGGTGTTACTGATTTTCATAGCTGTAGAGAAAAGCTTGAAGAATGAATTACTGTAAGAAGCTTAAAGGATCAGAAATAATCTACTGTGTTTCCACGAGGGAACAGATTGTGCTTAGCCACCTTTATCAGTGCAGTATCTTGTTTGCCACCCTCAACCATTGCTTCTTATAAGCAATTGCATTAGATCAGATTAGATTTGTGGGCTATCTGCCTCACTAATGTCAACCCTGACTGTTAAAATTTTCAAGAAGTTCAGATCCAAAGAATCTTGAAGATTTTAGCAATTCAAGTTCTTCACGTCAAACTGTGTTACCTGCCCAGAATCCCTTTTTGTGAGATACAAATATGCTAAAGAAATAAAGCTCATGTTCTTCCATTAAATTGTAACCATATTATACAACACTTCGGTTTCTGATAAGCAACATATAATTCACCATTCTAAATGCACTATGAGCATTGCAAATTTTGAAAGGGCCAAATAAGTAAATAGTTTTTGTTTTGTTTTTTGCATGTAGTGGTTCCTATAACTCTCTCTTCTTCAAAAAAAACTTTATAACTTTCTAATTTGGGAAGACTTCTGCTTCAGCACAAGGAACTATTGTCAGCTTTAAGAGAGAGACTTTCAAGTACAGTACATAAGTTGGAAATACAGCAATAAATCTTAAGGTGGAGGTTTACAGTCCTGGCAACCAAGGTGGAATTTTCACACTACTATTAAGCTTTGTATTTGCAGCAAAGTAATTCCTCTATATCATCTTTTGGGTGTTTCTTTGAACCTGTGAAACTTCAGAACATGACATTTGTATACTTCTTTTTGAGGCATCATAATAAACCAAAGCCTGTGGAGGCCATATCTTCAGCGATACATTTGGAGAGAAAGGAATTGCTCATGCCTCCTTGTTTTGAATTGTACATGGAAATATATGGTAGTACCTGAACAAACTAACAACAACTTAGAATTCTTGTTTTGTTATAAAAAAGAAAAATATTTTTGTATATTGATTGCTTCCACGGGGAGGAAAAACCATTAAAAATGAACTAGATTTCTTTCCTTATGATCTGTTTTATGATTCTAGCACATTTAAAACAAAGCTTCCATGGCTCATGCCAAGAGAGAGCATTTTCTAAATCCTAAATTTCAAAACTGAGCTTTTAATTTATTTAATCTTGTTTTAACCTTCTTTCCTTCATTGGTTAGATTTAACGAAGATTTCTTCAAGAAGGGTCAAATAGGTGGCCACTGCAATATGGATACTAAAGCTTTCCTTGCTGAAGGGCAGCAGAAGAGTCCTTTGCAATCTTGGTAAGTCTTGTAAGTATGCTCTTTTATTTCTTCACAAGTCATCTCGGCAGAATAGGCACCTTGGATGCTCTTTTTCTGTTCCAGTAATCATGACTGAGCAATAGCAATAGCATTTAGACCTATATAGTGCCTCATAGTGCTTTGTTGTTGTTGTTAGCTGCGAAGTCATGTCCGACCCATCGCGACCCTATGGACAACGTTCCTCCAGGCCTTCCTGTCCTCTACCATCTTCTGGAGTCCATTTAAGCTCACGCCTACTGCTTCAGTGACTCCATCCAGTCACCTCATTCTCTGTCGTCCCCTTTTTCTATTGCCCTCAGTCTTTCCCAGCATTAGGCTCTTCTCCAGTGAGTCCTTCCTTCTCATTAGGTGGGCAAAGTATTTGAGTTTTAGCTTTAGGATCCGGCCTTCTAAAGAGCAGTCAGGGTTGATCTCCTCTAGGACTGACTGGTTTGATCACCTTGCAGTCCAAGGGACTCGCAGGAGTCTTCTCCAGCACCATAGTTCAAAGGCCTCAATTCTTTGGCGCTCAGCCTTTTTAATGGTTTTTTTACAGCACTCTCAAAGTGGTTTACAGAGTTGGCATATTTCTGCCAACAGTCTGGGTCCTCATTTTACCGAGTTTGGAAGGGTGGAAGGCTGCGTCAACCTTGAGCCAATCAGCATTGAACTCCTGGCTGTAAGCAGATTCAGCCTGCAATACTGTATTCTAACCACTATGCCACCATGTTGTAAGATAGTTTTTTGCACCTTTTTCAGCTGGTGCTTACTTTTGGAATATTGAGAGCATGCTCAGGTTATGCTCAGAAAATGTGTCTCAGGAGAGTGGGGAATTTGCTTATATACCAAATAGCTGCCATTACGAGTTTGGCTTGCTAGAAAAATTCTATTGTCAAAAGACAAAACAGCCGAGGATGCTTCCCATCACTTATCCTAGCCTTTAGCACACTCTTTTTTGGGGGGGGAGGGAATAGGTAAATAAGCTTATAAACACAGCACAAAATGGCAATTACCTACAATTTTTATTTTCAAAGCACATCCCCGGAGGCAATATGGGAGCAATGTTGTTTATTTATTAATTTTGAAAATATGTATGGCTGCCCATCTTAAATACATAAATCTAGGCAGTTTATTAAAATACATTTAAACAAACAGAAATATAATAGAAATGGAAACTGTGACCTTGCTTGCCAGTCATCTCCCAAATGATCTGCACTGAATATGTTTTTCTTAACAAAGAAATTGCAAACAAAAATATAATAGAAATAATCCAATACAAAAGGAAAGTGAGCTACTGTGTAGTAGACTTACAATTTTCATTTATTTCTAGCAGATGCGTATGGCATCTACAGAGATCATGCAATCACTGATGTACAATTTTAGTTTAAAGCATCAGCAATATATTGGACCCCAGATCCATATTTTGCAACTTAAGTAGAAGTAAATGTGAGTACCTGAGCTAGACAAGTCAAACACAAGGCCCGGGAGCTGGATCCGGCCTGCGAAGTGGTTTTATGTGGCCCGCGAAGCCATCCTGGAAACAGTGAGGGAATGGCCCCCACTGCCTTGGCCCTGGCCCAGAGACCCTCCTTCTGCCAGAGACCCTCAGATCTGTCCCACTCCTGCCCAGGCCCCCATAGGCACCCCTGATGCGAACGATGTAGAGCTAGCCACGCCCACCCAGTAGGCCATACGCACTCTAGCCACACCTACCCAGTAGGCCACGCCCACCCTCGCCATACCCACCCGGCCCCCTGAGGGCAACCACAATACTGATGTGGCCCTCAATGAAATTGAGTTTGACACCCCTGACCTAAGCAGACTGGCCATAGATATTAGGATAGATGTTATAACTTATGTATTATAAGCTCCTCTAACATCCAGACGAATCAAAAAACTAATCAAGGAGAGAACCAACCTTGAACTAAAGAGAAATTTCCTGACAGTTAGAACAATTAATCAGTGGAAGAGCTTGCCATCCAAAGTTACGGTGCTCCATCACTGGAGGTTTTTAAGAGGAGAATGGACAATCATTTGTCTGAAATGGTATAAGGTGTTTTGTGTGAGCAAGGGGTTGGACTAGAAGACCTCCAAGATCACTTCCCAATTCTGTTATTCTTTTATTCTGTTACTTAATGTCAAGGGAAATTAGCCAGGTCTTAATGACCTTCCAAAAAACTAAGAGGGTTGGTGTTCACTGAATCTCAGAAGGGGAGGCTGTTTCACAGGGCAGGAATTGTACAAAGTAGCAAGTTTTTTTAGTCCTGCAAGATGATCCTGTTTAATGAAGGGGACTTGGAGCTACCCTGTGGTAAGTCACCCATACAGCGTTTTTTGAAAGCTGATAATTCCTCATGGACGCGGTGGCTCAGTGGGTTAAGACACTGAGCTTGTTGATCAGAAGGTCGGCAGTTTGGCGGGTCGAATCCCAAGTGCTACATAGCAGAGTGAGCGCCTGTTACTCGTCCCAGCTTCTGCCAACCTAGCACTTCAAAAGCACGTAAAAATGCAAGTAGAAAAATAGGGACCACTACGGTGGGAAGGTAACAGCGTTCTGTGCGCCTTTGGCGTCTAGACGTCCTCGGACAAGCGCTGGCTCTTTGGCTTTGAAACGGAGATGAGCACCGGCCCCTAGAATCAGAAACGACTAGCATGCATGTGCGGGGGAGCCTTTACCTTTACCTTTAATTCCTCATGGCAACTGGCTCACCCACAAATCTTGCTAATTGGCCTCAAATTCTATCTGTTATGTAGCTGCAGTCATTAATAACTATGTCTTTGCTGATATATCTTGAAATTCGTGGTAAACACATTTGACATGAATCTTCCAATTAGCTGGACCTACAAAACCTGGACAGAGGGAATACTGTCTACTTTTGCCAGCCTTTAATTTATAGATCAAAAACGTTGCATCTGTCTGAGTTCAAAGCAGAGCTTAACCTTTTGAAGCCTTATTGAAGAGGCTTCCATTACAATTAAAAATAATTTTAATGTCAAATTTGGTAAGACTTCAACAATGGTAGGAGAAGTGTATTGCTTAAAAATCAGCCTGGAAT
The DNA here is from genome assembly GCF_964194415.1 of Vipera berus. Classification (NCBI taxonomy): domain Eukaryota; kingdom Metazoa; phylum Chordata; class Lepidosauria; order Squamata; family Viperidae; genus Vipera; species Vipera berus. The sequence continues at coordinate 252,611,327 of NC_138203.1, forward strand.
ACATTTTTGAAGCCTAATTTAAATGGTGGTAATTAACAGGTTTGCGGAGCTCCAGACGTACACAGAGATGAGCTCCAGACCATTGGAAGATGGCAGCTGTGAGGTCATTGTTGAGAAACCAACTTATTTCATGAAGCTTGATGCAGGTACAAGGTATTTCGGTGTTTTCAAATTCCAAAGTGTAACCTCATTTCTCTATACTAATAAGACAGGCTCTATTTCTGTAAACATCAGGAGGTACTAATTGTAAGCTACAGGTAGTCCTTGACTTATGACTGGCTGCATAATGACCATTCAGAGTTACAATGGACTTGAAAAAAGTAACTGTTGACTTGTCTTCGAAGTTACGACTACTATACCATCCTCCCATCACATGACTGTATTTCATGTGCTTGGCAACTTGCTTGCGTTTATGACCAATTGCAGCATCCCGTGGTCATACGTTCATGTTTTGTGATGTTTTTTTGCTGTTTATCGGCAAGAAATGCCCTTTGGATAAGCTGCATTCAGACTTATGACCATATGATTTGGTTAACAACCACAGTGACTTACTTAAGGACCACCATGAAAACAGTTTTAAAATTGAGTCTGATCATGTGGCGACTCAACTTTTGACCACAATGACTTATGACCAAAATCCCAGGCTCAATTGTGGTGGTAAATCTAGGACTATCTATATACTCTGATTAATCTCTAAAGTTAGTGTTTTTTAACCTTGGTGTGTGGATGTCAACTCCCAGAGTTTCCCAGCTGCTGGCTGTGGAGTTCTGGAAGTTGAAATCCACATATCTTAAGAGTTGCTAAAGTTGAGAAACACTGATCTAAAGGCTATCTGTACACAAATCTATACAATTGTTTAAAATACTGTTTCTATATAACTGTCAACTCTTATTGTAGTCATGCTCCCATTGATATGAACACGCCTTAATGACCTGATTCACACATAATGTGAATTAGTAATATACAGGCTTGGAGATCATACTGAGCCCAAGCCAGCAAAGCATATTACATTTCCATTGTTAAGTGAGTATTGCCCCATTTTACGAACTTTTTTGCCACAGTTAAGCAAATCACTCCAGTTGTTAAGTGTATCGTGCAGTTGTTAAGCGAATCTGGCTTCCCCCATTGATCACATGGCACGGGACAGTGCAGCTGTCCTAAATACATACCAGTTACCAGATGCTTGAATTTTGGTCAGATGGTCAAAAACAATTTATTATTTATTATTTATTTATTAATTTAATTTATATACCACCCTTCTCCCAGGGGACTCAGGGCGGTGAACAGGGCAATACATAAAAAACTAGATACAAAAATTAAAATTATTAAAACATAATTAAACAATGCCCATAAAATTAATACAAATTTAAAATTAAAATTCATTAATAAAAAATCCCACCCCGTCCCATCAGGCCAGGCCAGCTTGTTTAAAGAGATGGGTTTTAAGATCGCGCCGGAAGGAGCGGAGATCGGGCGCCATCCGGAGCTCAACCGGAAGATGGTTCCATAAATCCGGTGCACCCACAGAGAACGCCCTCCCCCTGGGGGCCACCAGTCGGCATTCTTTGACCAATTTGTTCATGTGCGTTAGGAAATAATTTCACGTAAGTGTGAAAAATGGTTGTAAGTCACCTTTTTCAGTGCCATAGTAACTTTAGACAGTCACTAAATGAAGGCTGTAAGTTGTGGATTATCTGTATAGCTTGGAGTTCAGTGGAATAAGCTGGGCTGCGCAAACTATCATAACTTGATTTTTTTTTTTACTAAACTCATTAAGGTTTTCTTAAAATGCAAACTGTTGGCTGTGTGTTCACACCAATTCCCCTTCTCTGTACACTCGCCATTTTGAAGATAGTGGTGTTCCTTTTTATCAAGAATATAAAATCCTCCAAGATTACTGCTCTGATCAAATTAGTAGCTTCTTATGACTGGATTTCATTTAAAACCCATATGTTGCCAATAATAATAGCTTGGGGCAATCTGGTCTCAAAGCTCATCCTTGTTCAGCTTCTTAAATGTGTTTTAATGACAGATTCATGAATTAATTAAATAATTCATAATTGTGTACCTCTATTTTAGCACTGTGGCATGGGTGCACCTATGGGAACATATGTTTTTGCATAAAGTCCTAAGCCTTAGTTATAAATGACTATGTAGTTCTAGTTGTCTTTACTACAACAAGCTTAATTTGTCTTCCTTCTTTTAGGTGTCAATATGTACCATCATTTTTGTGACTTTGTGAATCTTTACATCACTCAGCATGTTACCAACACTTTCGGCACTGATATCAACATTGTTATGTGGGATACTGTAAGTAAGAGCATAATGATAGTTAGGGTTAGGATAGGGCATAACATTATTTGAGATATTATTTTTGTGTGAGGTAAACAGTTCCAGGTTTAGGATGAGTTATAGTTATGCTACCTTGGGAGGAATGTTAATTAGTCAGCTATAGACTGGTGTAAACTATTGCATACAGTGAGTATTTTTAAATGAGGTATATTTCGTATAAGGCGCTGCACAAGCAATAAGATTTGGCTTTTTTTACTGAGCATTTTAATTTATATTCTTAATGCTTATCTTTTGGGGGGGGGCATCTATGAGTCTGTATTTCAACAAATCACTCCACATCCAGCCCAGAATTATTGTTGTGCTTGTGATTGTAAGGTGAGGCATCATTTGACTGGATCTGATTTTTTGACATTTTTTGTGGTGGGTTGTTAAACAAATGCCATGGTTGTTAAGGAAATGCTATGGATGAATGAATCAATTTTCCCCAACGGGTGGGTTTTTTTTGCCAGAAGCCAGAAATAAATTTGAGAAAGCAGCAAAAAACATTGCAAATTGCACTCCTGCTTATTGTAGGATGCTGCAAGCAGTCATAAAGGTGAGTTGGTTGCCAAGCACCCCAAATGCGATCACGTGACAGTGGGGTTATGTGTGTGGCTGTCATAACTTTGAAAATTGGTTGTAAGTAGCTTTTGGGAAGTCCATAATAATTTAGAATGGTCACTAAGTGACTAGTTGTAAATTGAGGACTACCTGCCTGTCTAACATGTGGTTCTTCTGCTAGATTTCTCATTTGACTATCACCTATTGGGGGGGGAAGCACTGTGTGTGCATTTTTGATAACATCTAGATAGTACTGTAATGGGAATTTGTCCTAAATCAGGGGTAGGCAACCTTGGCTCTTTTATGACTCGTGGACTTCAACTCCCAGAATTCTTGAGCCAGCCACGAGTCATAAAAGAGCCAAGGTTGCCCTCCCCTGTCCTAAACTATGCTATTTCCCAAATTTGTTATAGTATATTTAATTCCTACAATTGCCAGATGATGGTGCCAGTGCACTGTTTTAACTTACTCTATAAAGCTGAAGATGTTTATGCATTCTCTTTATGTTGGACACATTAGTTTAACCCTTATTAAAAAAATATTAAGTAAAGCTGAACTTTTTTATTTAACATGTACAACTTTCTACTCAAATGTTTGAAAAATTTTAGCTTTTTACTAAAACTTGTGAAAGTTCTAGATAAGTGAAATGAAGCAGAAATGCAATTTAAAAATCATGCATTTAGCCTGTTTTTGAGCAAATATAAATGACAAATTGTTGTTATTTATAAAGGACCTTTGGTAACGCTGAAGTACCGTATTTTCCGGCGTATAAGACGACTGGGCGTATAAGACGACCCCCTACATTTCCTGTTAAATTATAGGGTTTGGGCTATACTCGCCGTATAAGACTACCCCTCTTCCAACGCACACCAAATAAAAATTAAAAAACATCAGATTTGATTTTAATATGATAATTTTAATTCAAATGCTTATGACATTCAGGTACTTAGTAGGAAAAGTGTCACTTATAAACATAAGGCTGTTTGTCATCAAACATATAAACATAAAACAGTGCAAGTGGATTAAACTTAATAATAATAATAATAATAATAATAATAATAATAATAATAATAATAAGAAGAAGAAGAAGAAGAAGAAGAAGAAGAAGAAGAAGAAGAAGAAGAAGAAGAAGAAGAAGAAGAAGTTGGAAGGGACCTTGGAGGTCATCTAGTCCAACCCCCTGCTAAGGCAGGAAACCCTATACCATTTCAGACAAATGGCTGTCCAGTCTCTTCTTAAAAACTTCCAGTGTTGGAGCATTCACCACTTCTGGAGGCAGGTTGTTCCACTGGTTAATTGTTCTAACTGTCAGGAAGTTTCTCCTTAGTTCTAGGTTACTTTTCTCCTTGACTAGTTTCCATCCATTGCTTCTTGTCCTGCTTTCAGGTGCTTTGGAGAATAGCTTGGCTCCCTCTTCTTTGTGGCAGCCCCTGAGATATTGGATCACTGCTATCATGTCACCCCTCACCCTTCTCTTCGTTAAACTACACATACCCAATTCCAGCAACCGTTTCCTATTTTCCTAATTCACTTTTTCACTTTTCCTAATTCACTCTAAAGCTTTCCCTGCGCAGAGCCTTAAGTAACACCAGCTGCCTGCAATTAGTGCAGGTTCGCATCCCACCAGGCTCAAGGTTGACTCAGCCTTCCATCCTTCCGAGGTAGGTAAAATGAGGACCCAGATTGTTGGGAGCAATAAGCTTACTTTGTAATAATGCTGCTTGTGGGGGGGGGGGGTGAAAGCTCTAATACGCAGGCATATACATAGAATGAAGGCTATTGCTAAGAACATTGATTTGTGCTTTAAATTGTAAGCCGCCCTGAGTCTTGGCTGGCTCAGGAATTCTGGGAGTTGAAGTCCATGAGTCATAAAAGAGCCGAGGTTGCCTACCCCTGGCATTGGTTGTGTTGATGAACAAACCCTCCAATATATTTCCAGTTTGTAAAAAAACAACCCTTCATATTAATTAAAATAAAATTGCAAACATATGTGGAAAAAATATATTTCTTTTTACCATATCTCTGTATTAATATGTTATCTCTTTTATGCTGAATTCTTTAAAAAATTCTTTCTAATCTTATTGTATGAAATTGATCCCATACAAATTTGGACTATATTAAGGAAAATCTTATTGGCATTTGGTTTTTTTTTCAGAGTACATATGGATATGGAGATTTGTTCAGTGAAACATGGAAGGCATTTACCGACTATGAAATAATACATTTGAAATCGTATGATTCAAAAAGAGTATGGAATGTTCTATCGTTTTAAAACTTTACTGTTTTATTTTAAATATAATGAATAATTTGTTTTGTGATGGTTATGTCTAATGTTTGATAGATATTAGTTTAATCTGATCCTTTGATTGCTGGAGTTGTAATAGTTAAAGATAAGAATTGCCTGTTTGCAGCTGGCTCAGTTGCATAAACCAGGAATTCATCTTACTTGGATTTGAATGAACCAAGGAGCTACATTATAGTTTAATGTAAGCTAGGAATGAATCCCAAAAGACAGGAAGGGAAGGGGGAAGGAAAGGAAAAGAAACTATAATAGTCCCGCCCAATTTCACAAAACATAATTTATGAAACTTGAAAAGATTGTTGAATGACCACAATCATTTTCTGACAGTCTAAATATTTTTTTAAAAAAATCTATGAGAGGCCACTCTGGGCATGAAAATATAAACCACATTTGCTACTATTTGCAGGAATAGCAAAAGCCAATATCAAAAGCCACCTATAATTGCCTAGAGTCAGCTTGGTAAGATGGGCAGCATAGAAATCTAATAATAAATATGGTAGCAGAAATTAGTACGTGGAAATGCAGTCTGGAATGGCAACATGATGCCAGTTACCTTTCAAAATTGTGCCACAACTTCCACCATTAAACTAACATTACACAATACTTCTTGAAAGTATTTTATGTTATGAGAGTTTATAATCGTCACATATCACAAGAGAAATCACCCATCTCCCAAAACAAGTGACCCTGGGCAATGTACAGCAATGTTACAAAAATATTCTGAAATACTTTCCATTGCAGTGTTAATGGATCCTACTTTGTAATAGAATAACAGAGTTGGAAGGGACCTTGGGGGACGTCTAGTCCAAACCCCTTGGCTCTTTTATGATTCATGGACTTCAACTCCCAGAATTCCTGAAATTCCCTAACCCTATGTAAGCTGACTCAGGAATTCTGGGAGTTGAAGTCCATGAGTCATAAAAGAGCCGAGGTTGCCTTTAGTCTCTTTTTAAAAAACTTCAGTGTTGGAGTACCCACAGCTTCTGGAGGCAAGTCGTTCCACTAACTCTGATAGGAAATTTCTCCTTAGTTCTAGGTTGCTTCTCTCCTTGATTAGTTTCCGTCCATTGCTTCTTGTTCTGCCTTCAGGTGCTTTTGAGAGTAGGTTGACCCATCTTCTTGGGGGCAGCCTCTCAAATGTTGAAACGCTGCTATCATGTCTCCCCTAGTCCTTCTTTTCATTAAATTAAACATACCCAATTCCTTCAACTGTCTTCAAATGCTTTAGTCTCCAGCCCCCTAATCATCTTTGTTGCTCTTCTCTGTACTCTTTATGTGCCTCTCTCCTTATATATTAAAGAAAATCCTTGTAAATGGTTAATTTTATTTTTCAGGTCTGCTTCAAAGAAGCAGTTTTTACACTATTACCTCGAATGAGGTTTGGCTTGTTTTATAATACACCATTGGTGAGTAAATCTGGAGAGATTACCGCACTCTTTTTTTTAAAACCAAGCAGAATATTTGGGTCTGAATAAACATGGTGATTTTTATTCCTCTCTCTCTCTCATTTAAAGCATAAACATGTTTACACATTATTCTTGTGTCTGGTCTAACTGCAGATCTCCGGCTGTCATGGGACAGGATTATTCAGAGCCTTTTCCCAACATGTGTTGCACAGATTAAATATCACCCAAGATGGGCCTAAGGTACTAGTTTGATTACCATAGTAATCCTTGACATAAAACCATAATTTGGGCCAGGATTACAGTCATAAGTCGTGCTTGTTGTCAAACAAAAACTTTTTTGTAGTGGTCATTAAATGAACATGACGGTTGTAATGTGAACGTTGTCATTATTAAGCAAATACTGCACTCATTAAGTGAATCTATTGTCCTCAGTGGGTGTTTTTTGCCAGAAACTAGAAGTAAATGCTGGCTTCTGGCAATTGCAGTCATGTGACTGCAGGATATTGCAAACAGCTGTGAATGCAGGCCAATTGCCAAGCATGCAAAGTGCAGTCATGTGACCTGGGGGTGGGTGGGAAACCTGCTAAGCGACCAGTTGTAACTTGAGGACTTGTACTGAAATGAAACTGAAATTGTATGCTCTCCCTCCCCATTTCTGCTTCCAAAACTTTTCTCATAGCCTAACAGTGTTTCTTAAAGCAGGGTCAGCATACCCCTGAGAGTCCTTTTAAGGGTCTGTGAAATCAAAATTTATTTACAAGATTTTGATGATATTTGCAAAAATTTAAAACAATGAGACTCTTCTAAGTGTTACCTTTATTTGAAAAAAATACTAGGATTTTTAATGGAAAATATGTTAGTATTAATGGATTTAATATTGCTATTTTTACATGGCTCAATAACTAACTATTCTATGAATGTGTCCATTATAATTTTCAATACAGTAAATATAACCCACATAAACAAAAACTCTTTTGGGGTCCTCCATAATTTTTTAAAAGTAGGAAGGAATCCTGAGAGAAAAAGAAGTTTAAAAAACTGTCCTCACAGTTCTGACATCCTGTAACAGTGTATTTGTAGTTTAAGTATTCCTCTTTTTACCTGGGAAGACACTATGGAGAATTCTGTATTTGAAAATATGGCTATTGCCAGAAAAGTGGATTAGGACAGAAGAGATCACAAGTTAACCCCGCCCCCCCGCCTCCCACCTCCTAGCTATGTAACTGGTTGAGAGTAGCTTTGAGCCTATCATTGCCTCTCAATTCAAGTTACCCACAAGATTGTAAGAGTATTGTCAAGTGCAGGAAATCAGAAACCAAAGCAGTTCAAATGAATACAGGTTTATTGCATGCTAACACACTCTACAAGAAACTGAACGTCAAACGTTCGAAGTGAATTGGCAATAGATAAGAGTCAATGGAATTCAAGGTGGGCTGGATTTAGCTCTCTTATGGGCATGAAGGGACTCAAGACTGATGATGCACTTGACCCTTCCTTTGGGCTCAGCCTGGTCATCTTCCACAGGTAGGGCTCAAGCAGATGCTGGCTATATGCATGCTTAATGGAGGTACAGAGGAAAGAGAACATAAAATGCAACAAGCTAATAATATATAATGATAATTAGGATAGGACCTTGGACATTGAAGTCCAGCAGCTTTGATATATCCAATTAGCTCCAGAATAATTTTCACCTGTCAAGAGTTTCCTTTTGTTCTACTAGGAAGTCTATTCTCTAAAAGCCACTGTTGTGGTTTCTATAGACAAGACCAACTAAAACAGAACTCCGAGGCTTGAGTTTTCCTCTAAGAACATGTTTATTGGTTACAAGTATTGGCACGGTCAAAAGTGAAACCAAGACTAAAGTTCCCTCCAAAAAGTTACATTAATACAAAGTTAAACTTCCCACCCCAGTACTATGCAATCAACTACGTTCGCCAATGGAATAGTTTGGTGGGCTTTCTAACATAAGGTTAAACCCCCGTCTAACGCAAAGAAATGGCCTTGGTTCCCACAGGTCAGAGAATTGTTTAGACTAGCATAAAACTCCACATCCCTCCCCCCATTCTTGTGGCAACCAAAAACGAGCAAGATGGCTTCAGCCAGGTTCGTTGCAGAGTTGAAAGCCACCTGATACATCCTTGATCACTGTTTGTTTCCTGTTCAGTAATTTTGCTGATTTTCAGTTAATTTGGCTGTTATTTTTGTCAGTTTTTACAGGCTGTGAAAGAAAAATCAGTTCAGTTCCTTAAAGTATTAACAGCGTATTTATCACAAGGGGCTAACATTTTCCAGCTTTTCACAGCTATACATTTCTTGCTGGTCTTAATAGATTTCATGCTGTTAAACCTTTGTAGTCCTTTTTCTTTTACAATTTACCCCTAAGGATTGAATGATTTTTAAATTGGGAAGGAAAATAACTTTATTTGGAAGGCTAATCTTACTTTTTCCTCCATTACTCATCTGTGTATTAAGTGGCCCTGTTTGGATTCAGTAATAGTATTCAATGATGTTGTCCATTTTATATTCAATAAATGTAAAGTATTTAAAAGCCTATGCCTCTTCAGGCACAGAGGTAGCTGGAAGTCCCTTAAATGGCTTAGCTGTTTGCCACAAATACCCCTACTAAAACTTCACCTGAGGTGTTTGCAGCCTTCTTGCATGTTATATAAATATAAATGAGGTGATTAAAAGAAAAAGACAGTTTCATCACCCTACTAATTGTTGCTGTTAAGGCTGTTGTCACTCTACTGGTCCTTTTCTTTGTTTTGGTGCAATGAATTGATTAATGAACTGTTTTTGCTGAATTTGTTTGTTTTTGTTTTTGAATAGGATGGGAAAATCAGAGTTACAATACTTGCCCGGAGTACAGAGTATAGAAAAATATTAAACCAGAATGAGGTTTGATTGTTTTTTTCTTCTGCTACATCTTTTTGCTTTATGGTTGTCACTTTAATACTGCCTTGAACATTTTTGTCTTTTCCTCTCCCTCTTTAGCTTGCCAATGCTTTGAAAACACTGCCATTATTTGATGTCCAAATAGTGAATTACAAGTACAAGTAAGTATATCTGAAAGGCGAAGTAGAGCTGGCTTGCTGTTTTTCATACCGAATCAGTATATGACATGTCAGTATCTACAGGTTTGGGTTATGTCTGTCTGTCTGTCTGTCTGTCTATCTTAGGAATTGCCCATCTCCCTGACAGGACGGTGTAGAAGTAAAATGTTAAAAACTAAACTAAAATCTAAAATAGGCAAGGAGAATTAAAGTTTTTACCTTAAGAGTTAATTAAATGGCGGGGGGGGGGGAATTTCAGGAGCTAACCAGCCCCATTGCTGCATGCTTGTTGGTGAGTCCCAAGCAATAAGGCAGAGCAGTCTTTAGCTATGAAAGCCCAGGAGAGTGGGGTCTTGCCTTTCTTAATTGGGGAGGGGGAGAATGTTCCAAAGAGCAGGGCCAGTGGGCAAGAAGGCTCTCTTCCCGGACTCTGCCAGTCAAAAATTCTTTAACTGAGAGGGTTCGCAACATATTTTTTCTTTCTAACCAGGTGGTACAGGCTGATGTGATGGGGTGAAGATGGGTTTTTTTTTTAGATAGCAGGGCTTTAAAGGTCATAGCTAACATCCTGAATTGAACTCAGAAACACACCAGCATCCAATGCAACTCGTACAGCAAAGTTGTTACATGTTACATGGCTAGAATGAGACCATCATTGTTCCTCCTTACTTAATAGGAGTCTGTGTTGTATTTCAGAAGGTTCCCCACAACCTCTGTAGAGAAATTGCAGTGGGCTGAGGACAAACATTCAATATCTTCCTTGGAACAAGCCAAAATGTTTTTCTATAGTGCAAAACCACCATTGGGTAGAGTCCAATTACTTTGAATTGCTGAAGCTGTAGGACACTTTCTAATGAATGAACCACCATGATGTATAACAGGCTCTCTTTTACTTCTTAGAATATACTTCTGAAAAACATACTGATGTAAAGACCAATCCATGGATTTGAATTTAGTAATGTACTTGTCTAAGCCCAGTGTTAGACAATGAAATATACATTTTTTTTAATGTGTATTTGCATGGCAGCCTTGTAAGGAGTTTCCAGGCAGTCAGATGCTGCAGTGAATGGATTTGTTGACTGACCCTTCAGTCTTAATCATAGGGCCCTCCTCCAGGTACCTTCTCCCAGATGGGAGCTGTCTTGTTGCTAGTACTCATCAGTGGAATTGTTTCCCCAGAAATAATGTGCAGGATGAACATTTTGAAAGATGTTATTATTTCAGGTACTTTAGGAAATCCTGTTTCTGTTTTGCCATTGGCTCTACTTTGATTTTTTGTCAGCTGTATTTTCATTTCCTATTATTGCTAGTGCTTTTAATCACTGTTTAATCACTGTTGGTGGGTCATTTTGTGTCTCTTTGATTTATACTGTACATTTTAAGAGATCTGCAAACTATCTAGGGAAGCGCAGTTGTGAGGCGGTTTAGAAATACACAGGGTGATGTAGCTTAAGGACATTTTTATTTCAATGTATTTCTTACGCATTATGTTCCTAGAAGACTTTTGTCATATCCTTGTGTGTGTGTGTGTGTGTGTGTGTGTGTGCATGTGCGCCCGTGTGTGCATATATGTATATATCCTTACTTGTGATGGTTTATATAGGGAGCTTGAATTTAAGGAGCAGCTGAAGATAACCCACAATTCTGATATCTTCATTGGAATGCACGGAGCAGGCCTTACTCATCTTCTTTTTTTGCCAGATTGGGCTGTCATCTTTGAACTGTAAGTCTTTCCTTGGCAATTATACTTGTATGTTTAATACCTTTGCATGAGGATGTGGGCATGCATTACATGAAGATGGATCTCCTGCTGCAGAGAAAGCTCCAAATTTGTGTTTTTTAATATATGCGTGACAGTGAAGGATGGCACAACTTCCTGTGTCCCAGGAGCAGTCGAAATTACCTTGGTCATAATTGGTAAAAATCCAGAAATGCTTCTTCAAATCGATGTGGTAACCCTGTTTGCTGACTTTTATTGGATTGAGGTTGACAGCAGGCAGCCTCCAGGCTAAATCCAGTCTCCTTATCTGGGTGGTTTGTCAGGAAAACTAGTTGTTGCCTGGATCATTTTTAAACAGACCTTAAAAATCACATCTGATCTTTCAGTCTGTGGCAAGTCCTGTGGATATCAACCACAAAGATGATATGCTTGCTCTTTGTGGCTGCTTCTTTATCTTCTCTCTCATGAGAACATGGCTGAGTTTGTAGATTGGATTAATTTTGCTGCCGGTGAAGATCCTGTGTTTTAAAACTGTGTGTGGCTGCTGCAGTTTTCCATTCTCTATTCTCTAGTTTCACAGGTGATAACAACTACACCTGGCAAAGATAATCATGAAGTATTTGATCTTTGGCTTTCCATAATTTGCTTTTCCTTTCTATAGGGACAGAGCTGGAACAAGCAAAACAGTTTTCTGGTAAAATTGTCTCTGATAAACCTTCATCATTTCTGCATCTCTGTAGGTACAATTGTAAAGATGAACGTTGCTACTTAGACCTTGCAAGACTGAGAGGTATCCATTATATCACCTGGCAGCAGAAGGATAAAGTGTTCCCTCAGGATGAGGTACTAGAAGGGTGGGTGGGATGGATGGAAAGGACTTTATTTCCTTGGATCTTAATTGTTTTTGTATTACCCTTCTCAGTTCTTCTACATGAAATATGATTCTGCTCTACAGCTCAAATTAAATTCTCTGCTCTGATTAAGGAGTCATTTTATATTAATAGCTGGGGGAGGAAGAATAATGAAATTAATTGGCCATTAGTTTAGGCTGTCAATAGTGTTGCTGTGAGGGGTTTCTAACTGATATGGTAGTTTTGGAGAGGATCAATAAATCAGCTATTATGAATTATAATAATTACTCAATGTGCTAGTTTTACCTCAGTGCTTCCTTAAAATAATTTTAACTCCTGTTCCTTCAGGGGCATCACCCGACATTAGGAAAACATCCAAAATTTACAAATTACGCCTTCGATGTGGAAGAATTTGTCCGTCTGGTTCTGTTGGCAGCTGATCATGTGTCACAACACTCCAAATGGCCATTTAGGAGAAAACATGATGAATTCTAGGTCAAATAATTGGCCTCCTTTGCAGAGTTTTTTAAATGCTGAAGAATTCAGAATGCCAGCTTTTTTGAAGTAGAATCATGAATTATGAACTTGTTTGAAGAAGGAGAAGGGAAAAAAGGTTAAACGGGCAGGAGTCATATATAATGTCTCCCTCCAAGCATGTTGTTTCTGTATTATTACTTTCTTACTGACAATCCCTGTCCTAATTTACTTGAGGAATTTGCATTATGCATGATCTATTTATTAAGTTGACCATGTTTGCACTATAATCTTCTATTTATTTTAGGATTGTCAGCCTCTTTGCTCCAGAGCAGTGGAGTGAAAGATAAGCACACTGGACCATTTTTCTCCTGCTTCTTTTTGTGACCTGTATCAAGGCCTTTGCAGCCTTGTATTTCCCTGTCTCTCTCCTTTCCTCAGCACTAACAGTGATCTGGAAATGAACCTCCAGCTGAGCTGCATCTAGTCAGTATTTTTTTTGTGTAATGGAAAAGCTAAGAAATCAGGTTGATAATGCAACTTTTGTGTGACATGCTTAAATGTTACACTTTTTTAAAGTAGCAAATCATAGCTGAGAGAAGGATTTTGGCATGAAATTCACAGAGGGCCTCAGTCCTAATCAGCAGTGTAATCCAGATCTGGCACTCTGACTTCATTTTTAATTAAAAGAGAAGTAGCTCTCTGAAGAATGCTTATCCATATTTTTGTTTCTATTGCTATATGCATTTCACATTTAGAGCTGTCATTATACAGGTAATCCTTGATTAATGACCATTTATTCAGCAACTATTCAAAGTTAATGCAGTGCTGAATGAGGAGCCTGATCCTTAGAGTTATAGCCATCTTAGCATCCCCATGGTCATGTGATCATGCTTCAGGCACTTGGCAACTGGCTCACAATGACAGTGGTTGCAGCAACCTGTGGTCACATGATCACTATTTGCGACTTCCACTGCAAGCTTCACACATGCAAAGGCAATGGGGAAGCCAACAGGAGGTCGTAAATGGTGATCGCATGACATAATGCAGGGTTCTTCTAATGGCAACTAGAGCTGCTGGAACTGTTGTCATAAATCAGTGTAGTCATTGTCACTTTTCTCAAATATGTTTTTTCATGAGACAACTGGACTTTCTTGTTCTTCTTTGAAAATGTATCACTTCTCATCCAAGAGGTTTCTTCAGCTCTTACTGGATGGTGGAGAATGAATTATATTCCTTTCATTTGCATTCTTTTAGCGAGTCGTTAAAGTTTGTTATTAATGCAAAGTCGTGTCTGACCCATTGTGACCCCATGGACAATGTTCCTTCAGGCCTTCCTGTCCTCTACCATCTTCTGGAGTTCATTTAAGCTCACACCTACTGCTTCAGTGACTCCATCGAGCCACCTCATTCTCTGTCGTCCTATTCTTCTATTGCCCTCAATCTTTCCCAGCATTAGGCTCTTCTCCAGTGAGTCCTTCCTTCTCATTAGGTGGCCAAAGTATTTGAGTTTCAGCTTCAGGATCTGGCCTTCTAAAGAGCAGTCAGGGTTGATCTCCTCTAGGACTGACTGGTTTGAATGCCTTGCAGTCCAAGGGACTCGCAGGAGTCTTCTCCAGCACCATAGTTCAAAGGCCTCAATTCTTTGGCGCTCAGCCTTTCTTACCTTGAGGCTTATCTGTGTCTTCAGGGATACCTGAGTAGTGCAAATGGGCGTGGAGCCTTCCTGGAACTGTTGAAAGGACTGTGTTGTAGACTGGAGATAGATGATGTCGGATCCCTCCCCCTCTGTTGAGAGAAGGCTGTTCAATTTTGGTCTAGATGGCCTCTTTGACCCCTCTTTCAAACTAGTCAGAGCTGAAGAAGCTTTTTGGATGAGAAGCAAAATGTCTACAAAGAAAAACAAGAAAGTCCAGTTGCCTCGTGAAAAAGCATCTTTGGGATAACTATGACCTGGATGACTGAGAATCTCCATAGTCATTGTCACTTAGTGACAAAGTTATTGGTCCCACTTGCCATGGTTAAATCAGGACTACCTGCACATTTAGTTTTACGCATTAATCATTCCTCTGCTTGCTTCCTTGTGGGTGTACGTTTCATTACACAAGGGACGGCAGGTATATGGATGAAATATTTTAATTTGTTACTGTAGTAGTTTTCTCCATGGGATCTTACTGTGTTTTATCTTAGCAATTTACTCCTGTCTTAAGTATCACTATGTGTATTTTTCTTACTTGGACAATGTTTTCACTCTTTTTAATCTCCTTGATTTATCTTGCTAACCTCGCTACAATCATTCTAACTTTGTCTAACCCTTATCTAACCCTCAACATTGTGTACATACTATTTAGAGTTCTGCTACCATTCTTTTAAACAACTGACCAAGTGGTTCAATGGTGGGTTTTTTTGGGGGGGTGGGTGGAGGGAGAATGTTTGCAACTGAATAATATTTCCTAAATAATTTTCCATGAATGTACATCATTGGCTATTTTTCATTTAATTGTAATGCACATTCCGATAGTCCAGATAGGACTAGGATAGGTTCCTGTCACTTAATTTCTTCTTGTTTCTAATGGAAATAACTATAATACTAAAGTTGATTAGAATTAATTTTATCTGCATCCCTTGCCATTGAGAGTATATAAAAAACATAAGAATGATGCTGATTCTAATGTGCACTGTTTGAATGTTTGTACGGTAGCTGGAATGCTTGCAACCTTGATTTAGGGTGTTCCGCCCTTGACAAAAACAAGTGATCCTTATTTGTATGCAAAAGTAGACAAGTATAAATACATGGATGATACGTAATGATTGGTATTATTGACCCTTTTTTAAATAATCAAAAGCAATTGTTCAGAGAGTGGCCCTATTGGCTGTTGTGTTTATAGGAGGAGATTAAAAAAAGCAGCCTCTGGATTCCTTTAAAAATGACTCAGAGATTTTTGAAATAGGCTGGGTTATGAAGATTTGTCTTTCCTTCTTAGAATGAAGGAATTGGTTGAGAAAACTCTTGTCGATAAAACTTGAAAATTATACTCTTCGCAAAACCCTCCCAATTTCTTCAAAAGATCATTAAGAAAGCAAAAAAACCCCCAAAAAACAAAACAGTATCGGTGTTTTTCTTTAAAAATAAAATAAAATAAAAGGGAAATTTACTTTGTAAAATATAGGCATTTGTTTGTGACTGGACATTTATATATCATGTTGGATGACTGTAAATATTTATTATCAGATGTGCCAGGGTTTAAAAATGTATGTTCTACAACCATTTTTCCTCCCGAGCAAACATTTAATCCTTAATTATTGGAAAAACGTTAGGAACCTTAATGCATTCTCATCAATCATCAGATTAAAGCTTTGCAGTTTGTCCTGGAAAGATACACTGACTCTGAATGGTCATCATAATAACTAAGTGGACAGCACATAGTCTAGACAGCTCTGTATGCTGTCCAGCACTGAAAGTTAATTATCTGCTAAGAAAGACAATCAAAGAAAGCAAAGTGAGCTGGAACCTATTACTGTCCCAAAATATTAAAGAGAAATGGAAGACTGTGCTGATGATTTTGGAGATTAGTTAATTGTTCCTACTGTGAGGAAAGGCTAGGCAAAAACTAATATTCACATTATAGTAATTTTAAATGTTGTACCAAAATATAGACAGAGGAAAGGCCAGAAACTTGCTTCTTTAATGAACATCAAGTGGGAATTTAATATTTTGTCCATGTGTAGTTTCAAGAGACACATCAAAATTTGTACGTAGCATTTGGTGATATATATGGATATGAATGAATGAAACCTGTACTAACCTGTACTAAAACCTGGATAAGCACTAGAAGAATAAATTAGGTACTTGGGCAAACTGAAGGATTTCTCCATCCACTCTTTGTTTAGTGACTGAGTTCCATTTTAACAACCAGAATGTTAAGTGAAATGATTGCTGAGTGAATACCTGACAGAAAAAGAGACACACTGTGAAGAGCACACTAAGATAAAGTTCTCTCTTACAGCTACACCATTGTTACTCATTCCAGTGTGCGTTGTTGTCAGCTGCACAAAAATGGTCGTAAATATGGTATTTGATTGGATAATGAACCATCATCATCCTATTTACAAATTGTCAGTTGCTAAACAAGGAGTGAGTGTAGTGACATGGCTACATAATGCAAGGCTTAAGACTGATGTTAGATTCATTGGAAATACTGCTCCCCACAAAAGCTCATAGAGCTGTTTCACAAATTGTCTAATAATTGAATAGCCCTCTATTTGTTATATTTCCAAAACTACACTTCTACAGTGTAACAGGAAGAGATGGAATGCATGCTGACAATAATTTAATTTAATTTAATTTATTAATATTTCTATACCGCCCTTCTCCCGAAGGACTCAGGGCGGTGTACAGGGCAAGAATAAAACAAGCCGGCTTGTTCGAACAGGTATGTTTTCAGATCGCGGCGAAAGGAGCGGAGATCGGGCGCCGTCCGGAGCTCAACCGGTAACTGGTTCCATAGCTCCGGGGCGCCCACAGAGAAAGATCTCCCCCTGGGAGATTAGGATGCACAGTGTAAAGTGCTGCCTGAAAATATTTTGCGAGGATATACAGGTAGTCATCAATTTACAACAGTTCACTTAGTGACTGTTCAAAGTTATAACAGCACTGGAAAAACTGACTTACGACCATTTTTCACACTTACGACCTTTGTAGCTGCCCCATGCTTGTGTGATCAAAATTCAGATGCTTGGCAACTGGTTCATACTTATGACTGTTGCTGTGTCCCGGGGTCATGTGATCATATTTTGTGTCCTTCTAACAAGCAAAGTCAATGGGGAAGCCGGATTCACTTAACAAATGTGTTACTAACTTACGTATCTACTGCAGTGATTCACTTAACAACTGTAGCAAGAAAGGTCATAAAATGGGGCAAAATTCACTTAACAAATGTCTCACTTAACAACCGAAATGTTGGGCTCAATCCTGGCTGTAAGTTGAGGATTACCTGTAATCAATACATAGAGAACAGTAACCTACACACAGTAGGATCTTTTTATATTATCATTCTGTTATGAAATGTTGCTCCATGCACTCCAATTATTTATGTGCTGGTATTTCAAAATGTATGAAGCCATTCATGTGAAAAGAACAAGGATTTTGAGGACAATTCATTTTACTTTTGAATAGAGATTTAGAAGAACTGTGTTAATTTTAAAAGCGAGTAAAACATTTCTTATTCATTTGAAAAACTTTGCTCTGTGCCACCAGTTTCTGGATTGTTTTTTGTTTTATTCCTGAACCACATTTGCTATTGGCTTTTTTAAATAAAACACTAGCTTTTGTTCTTTGAGCATTTTGTATTTTTTGATAAAGCTATTTCTTTGAAAAACAGTAAGGTTACAGTGTGAGATGTTGCTTTCTCTACATGCCCATCCATTCATTAGGGAGAGCTGCTTTAAAGAGGTGTAATATTTGCATCCCCATGTGTTTCATGCAATAGAATGGATGCTTTGCGCAGTTATTTTATATATATTTTACAGTGTGTAATCTATTTTCAGGGTCCTTTACCATTTTTCAATATTTAATATGCCACTAGATGGTGCCAAAATACTGTCAAATTAAGAGTGATAATTCAGATGCCCTGGAGAATGAAATTTAGGATCTAAAACCATAGATTAGAAACTCTACTACTCACCTATAATTAGATGTGAACACACTAACAGAGTCATTTAATTATTATGGGTTGGGTCTAGGCTTAATTATATTTAGGTTAAATTCAATGAAATCAACAGAGCTTAAGTTAACCATCACTAATTGATTTCCATTTATTTCAGTGGATCTATTTGAAAGCATAGATCCAGTGTGCAAAAGTGTATAATCCCCTCTTTTTATCACCTAGGTCCTCAAGGTGGCGTACAAACATAATTCTACAGCACTATAAAAATGTCAACAATAAAATGTATAAACAAGCTAACAAAAACAGTTTAATGTATTTAGCTGCAGATTAAAATGTTTATTTTAATTGGAAGCGTCCCTGTGAGCAGATGTTCCGTGATGATAGTTTGTTACATTTAACCTCTGCACATCGTGATGCAAATAGCAGGCATACATTATTTGCCTTCTGGGCAAATGTTAACCTTGACTAAAGAGACTCAACATTTCAGATGTGTCTTTTCTGTGATAAGTGCATCTGGATCTTCATAAACTGTAGAAAATGGTGTGTTTTGCTTCTCCACGTATAGATTTAGCTGTCAGATTAAAGCTTTTTCTAAGTCTTGAGGAAAGCTGACTTCTGAGGCAATCCGATGGGTAAAAGTCGAGTCTTCCATGACATATCAGTGACAACTCTATTTGACTTTAGTGATGTCACCATAAATCATACTGTTATGCTATAACTATGTCATTAATACTTCCTTTATGAGGTATCCTTTCCCATATTTGTGATAGCCACATGACATTAAAGCAATGACTGTGAACCTCTTCAATTCTGCCACATAGAATTTTCCATTATTGAAAAGCAGGAGAGGATATAGAAAAGAAATTTAGGCTAAAAGAAGTCTAATTTCATCTGATCAAGACATCCCACAATAGTGTATGGCTATTAGATATAAATAGAATTTGAGATAATGTGATGTACCTCATCTTTGTATGAAATGACTGAGGCACAATTAAAACATTAATGAGGATCCTCCTAATTAAATAAATTAGCCTCAGTTTTTCAAATTAAGCTTGATGATAACAAAGAGTCTGGTTCCTTAGAAACACCAATACCCAAAATTTCCCCAATCCCCTGATGTCTGCAGATTCCTCAAATTAAATCTACTTAATTAGTATACATCTTTACGGATATTGTGTATGCTGCTGTTCAAATGCCAACTCACTAGTTGTTTGTTACAACATTTTTAATCTGGTTACCAAAATTAATAGATTTTCTGTTTATGTAATATGCAAAACAAATAACTAACCAGATTATGCTGGTTTATATAATTAAGGCACAAGAAAACACACACACACAGAGACTTCAAATTTAGCACATTATTGCTGCTGCTAGTTTGGTACTTGACATGGTTAAATATGTCATAAGGTAAGGTAAAGGTAAAGGTTCCCCCGCACATGCGTGCTAGTCGTTTCCGACTCTAGGGGCCGGTGCTCATCTCCGTTTCAAAGCCGAAGAGCCAGTGCTTGTCCGAGGACGTCTCCGTGGTCATGTGGCCGGCATGACTACACGCCAAAGGCGCACGGAACGCTGTTACCTTCCCACCGGAGTGGTCCCTATTTTTCTACTTGCATTTTTACGTGCTTTCGAACTGCTAGGTTGGCAGAAGCTGGGACGAGTAACAGGCGCTCACTCTGTTACGCGGCACTCGGGATTTGACCCGCCAAACTGCCGACCTTCTGATCGACAAGCTCAGCATCCTAACCCACTGAGCCACCGCGTCCACAATTATGTATGTTGCTGATATTATCCTGTGTCCAAGGTAAGTATAGGAAAAAAAAGAGACCCACGTTGGTCTAGTGATTAAGGCCTCAGGCTAGAAAGTAGGAGTCCAAAAGCTCTAATCCTGTCACTCTCTCTCAGCCCAACCTACCTCACAGGGTTACTGTTGTGGGGAAAATAGAGGCAGGTGTGTAGAATATGTTCGCCGCCTTGAGTTATGCAAAAATAATAAAGGTGGGATATAAACAAACAGACCAATCCCCATAAAAGCTGACAAGACAAGCTACTGCATACAGGCAGCAAACGCATACTTATTCACAGTGATGATATTTTCTAGTTGGATATTGAAATGCCTGCAAGCAAGCAGTCAGCCTCAGAACAAAATTTCTTTCCCACAGATACAAAAATATTTAAGAATCTATATTGCTGATCGACTTTGTCATTTACATTTGCAAACTTAACTTGGCTTAGCATGCCGGCCAAAGCATATTCATAGTGTGAATATCAGGTCCCTATACTTGTCTATGCTTTGGATCCATCCGTAAGATAAATTAGTTATGATTTTAACACATACATTACTGAGTTTGTCATATATCCCAGTGCACTAGGATAAAAATGCCAATTCATCTCTCTTGTTGGACAGAAAGATGTTTATACATTATGCACATACAATGCAAATTCTAGTGTATTGGTAAACAGTGCATGTAACTGTATTAAATACTTTAACCTTCGGTATCCTAAGCTAGTTAGTAACCCCAAGACCTAAAGGATCAGAATTTGCAATGCTAATGGAATCCATTTACAAAGCAGAATGTTTTGAAGAGGGCAGTTTGAATAAATTTGCCTTCTATTTTACTAATGGGAGAATAGGAAAGTGGCAAATCATTAGCAATGAAATTGTTTTGAATAGATACCTACTCCTCAATCACAGTTCATTTATAATGCAGTTTCTGTGCAGGATGAAACCCTCCGAGCACAAAGGGAATATTTTCACTGAAAAAGTCAAATGAAAGTCAACAAATGATAAGGAGAAATATACCCTGTAAGCAATGAAACAAAATGCCACTAATTTCCAGAACTTAGTGTAACTTGGAATTAAAGCAAATGCAATATAAAAGGACTTTCAAAGAATTCTTCAGCTGTAGCCCAGTACAAGCTAACCTCTAACATGTTTTGAAAGGCAAAGGAATTTAGATTTGCCTCCTTACCATTCCTTCTTAATGCGTGCTTTCCAAAGTCCATATGCTGCACCGTCCCCATTTTTTTTTAAAAAAGAGGTTTTCTCCAGATTGTGTTGTGAACAGGAATGTTCTAGGTGATTTCATCACAGATGCTGCCCAACCATCCCCATCCATAATTACCTCAGTATCAAAGCTATTGGTGGAGGAGACTAGATACCATAATACTGGACAAAGAAAGCATAATTAGATTAATGGGCATTAATGGGAAATTTTATAAATAAAAGCAGCGCCCTCCCCCTAAAGACAAAGCATGGGCTAATCTTATTACAGTGCTGAGGCATGCTGAAAATATTTTGTCTTTGCATTTGACACATGATTATACTGATCAACTATTCATGGCCATTAATATGTATAAACTCAATTTGTATAAAATAAAAGAAGACCTAGGGGTGACATAATAGCAATGTTCCAATATTTGACAGGCTGCCACAAAGAAGAGGCGGTCAACCTATTTTCCAAAGCACCAGAAGGCAAGACAAGAAACAATGAATGGAAACTAATCAAGGAAAGAAGCAACCTAGAACTAAGGAGAAACTTCCTAACTGAGAACAATTAACCAGTGGAATGCCTTGCCTTCAGCAGTTGTGGGTACTCCATCATTGGAAGTTTTTAAGAAGAGACTGGACAGCTACATGTCTGAAATGGTGTAGGTCTCCTGGTTGTGCAGGGGGCTGGACTAGAAGATCTCCAAGGTCCTTCCAACTCTTGTTATTCTGATTTTACATTGTATTAACATGAAATCACCTAGAACATTCCTGTTCACAACACAATCTGGAGAAAACCTTTTTTTAAAAAATGGGGACGGTGCAGCATATGGACTTTGGAAAGCAAACATTAAGAAGGAATGGTAAGGAGGCAAATCTAAATTCCTTTGCCTTTCAAAACATGTTAGAGGTTAGCTTGTACTGGGCTACAGCTGAAGAATTCTTTCAAAGTCCTTTTATATTGCATTTGCTTTAATTCCAAGTTACACTAAGTTCGGGAAATTAGTGGCATTTTGTTTCATTGCTTACAGGGTATATTTCTTCTCATCATTTGTTGACTTTCATTTGACTTTTTCAGTGAAAATATTCCCTTTGTGCTCGGAGGGTTTCATCCTGCACAGAAACTGCATTATAAATGAACTGTGATTGAGGAGTAGGTATCTATTCAAAACAATAGGTGGAACCATTGGAGACACTTTTCCTGGTGGCTCATGTAAGTCTGGTATCTTGGCTTGCACACCCAATGTACAGTAGAAGGACAGAGTTGATAATTTCATATAGAAAAATGGATGGGGACAAATCCACATATTTTGAGCCAATCGTTAGTTTTATGTGTTATAATAATTCTCAATTTTTAAATTGCTGTCCCAAAAAAAAACTTATGGGTATGTGTGGCCTTTTAAAAACTAAGCGTACCTTTGGGGTTTTAAATGTCTCTAGTAATCTCTGTCATGAAATACTGCCCAAATGATAGCAGAAGAAGATATGGCAACTGAAAACATTAGGTGAAGTCTCTGCGTTGGGTGTCCTGTGTTGGGAGACATTTGTGAGGCACTTACAAAGCAGAGGTGCATATAAAGATAACATATTATCTCTTGGTGCTTTAAAAAGAGCAATTGGTTGTGAAGGACATTACAGAAAGATGCTTTTACCTGGCTCAACCCCCCCCCCACCTCTGGCTGAACCCCATGTAGCATGTGATTAAATCTTCACATGACAACTCAACCTTTCATACAAGTCTAGTATTGCAGAAATGACTCTGGGCTTCAAACCAGTACTAAGACTGGCATGGAAGTAGCTTTAATACAATTACTTGAGTCCTTCCCAGCTGCAGAGCTGATCCATGGTCAGTTGGCATCAATCTTATAATACTCCTATAGCAGATGGGCTCACTATGGAATTTCCCTCTTTCCATGCCTCTAAGTTCTGCAAATCGTAACAGGATAACAGTTGGAAAGGACTTTGGAGATCTTGTAGTCCAACCTTCTGCTCAAAGCAACAGACCCTATGCCATTGGTTGCCCGATCTCTTCTTAAAAACCTCCAGTGATGCAGCATCCACAAATTCTGGGGGCAAGCCATTCAATTGATTAATTGCTCTAAATATCAGGAAATTTCTCCTTAATTCTGGGTTGGTTCTCTCCTTGCTTAGTTTCCATCCATTGCTTCCTGTCCTGCCTTCAGGTGCTTTGGAGCAGGGCTTTTCAACCTTTTCACCCATTGTACCACTTTTAGGATATGGCAACATCCGAGTACCACCAGTCGCCTAACAAGGTGTCAAAAAGTTGATGACCAAAAAAAAGGAAAAAAGTAATGAAGTACAGGTAGTCCTTGAGTTACAACAGTTCGCTTAGTGACTGTGTGAAGTTACAATGGCACTGAAAAAAGTGCCCCCCAAGCCACAGCCGAGAAAGACGCCTGCCGTTTGGCAGCACTCTTCCTCTTCTCCGAGGTTTTCATTGTTGTAAGCATTTCTGTTGAGGATTGGCAGTGGGGGTGGGGGTGGGGTGTTTGGTTTTTATTCCACCCCCCTCTGCTGGGTGGTTGCAGCAGGTTTTGGTCACTTCACATGACCCTGGGACACTGTAACCGTCATAAATATGAATCAGTTGCCAAGCATCTGAATGTAAATCACAAGACCCTGGAGATGCTGCAACATTTCAGCTGATCAGCGCTTCTGGGCTGAGCAGAAGTGCTGGGATCAGCGCCGAGCTCCAGCTGGAGCCTGGTGCTGATCCTGGCGCTTCCACTGAGCCCTGACAGCCCTGCAGCTCCAGCCATCTCTTGCTCAGGCTTGTATGGTGCTGCCATTCCCCTCCCCTGCTACCACTTTTATAGGATGGTCGTGTACCACCTGCCAGGTGCCAATGTACCACAGGTGGTACCCGTACCACTGGTTGAAAAGCCCTGCTTTGGAGAATAGGTTGGCCCTCCCCTATTCTTTGTGACAACCTCTTAGATATTGGAAGACTGCTATCATGTCACCCTTAGTCCTTCTTTTTATACCCATACTAGATATATCCAATTCCTGCAACCATTCTTCATATGTTTTAGTCTCCAGTCACATAGTTTTCCACAAATGTGTGGCCCTTTTTTCGTTACTTGTCATTATTCTGTTGTTCTGCATGTACATTGAGAGCTTCTGCAACGGAGACAGATTTCTTGTGTGTCTAATCACACTTGGATAAATAAAGTATTCAATTTGATTCAATTGTCTTGAGGAATGAAGAATTATACTCGAATAACTGTGATAGGAAATATATCTTAAGCCAGGGTGGTGTGTGTGTGTGTGTGTGTGTGTGTGTTACATCCCTCGCTACTAATACCTAGGTGTTCAGGATAAATCCCCTGGCTGTTCAGCCTAACTTGAGATTCCACCCACTTTAATCACAGACATTTCTTCTTTAAAAACAAATTAAAACTTCAAATGCTGCAGGTTACAAAGCAGAAAGGGTCACTTACTAGCAAAAAGGCAGTTGCGTCATCCTTGGATGGCCATGGCTTAAATTGCTTGTCTTTCCATGGAATAGGTTAAATAGATTAGCTGACAACCAGATCAAGTGCTAACCTTTTCCATTCTTCCTCAGATGAGTTTATCGTGATACGGATGAGAATGGCTGCACACGTGGGTTGTTCTTGTTATGTAAATGTACTACTTTACAAAGTAATATGATGCCTGGCAATATAATAATTCTGTCAATTATTATATTCCTTCTGACTGTTCTTTGGCACAAAGCACTCTGTTGCTGAAGGGTGCCAGCACTTTCTGACAGAGGAAATAAGGGGCATCTTATAACTTTATTTTGTAAAATGATCTACTGCTTTGTTTCTCCACACTAAACCGGTTCTCAGTTAAACAAAATTACAACAAGAAAATGTACTATAAAGAGTTCTCACTTAATGACCACCATTGGGACTGGCAACTCTGTTGTTAAGCAAAACACCACATGTCCACGCCAGACCTACAACTTTCCTTTCACTACAGTCATTAAGCGAATCAACCTCTGACTGTTAAGCAAGATGTCACATGATCACGACTCACAATTTGACTGCAAGCCATTGACTTTGCTTGTTGGAAGCCAGTTGTGAAGTGTGCAACAATTGATCACGACTATAGGATGCTTCAATATTCGCAAGTCTGAGGACCGGTCGTAAAATTACTTTTTCAGAAGCATAACTTTGAACAGTCTCTAAAGAGGGCAGTCATTAAGCAAAAATGGGGGAGTCCAAAAGCTCTAATCCTGTCAGTCTCTCCCAGCCCAACCTAAAAAGCTTTTTTAAAAAATCTATTAAGAATTTTACCCCCATTTCTAATGCACAAAGAGAAAAAAAAATCTAAACCAATTATTTCCATTTGAGATCAATTTTAGTATGGAAAAGGCCACAGCTAACAGGCCGTGCTTCCTTCCAAGACAGCCGAAAACAACTTAAGTCTCATTCAGACAAGGCCCAGACACAGGATCCACCATCTCTTGAGAACTGTAAAATCGCCATGAAATATACAATTGGTAGGGATGTGGACCATACTTGACTGTTTAAATTGGGAGGGGGTAACAAACAAGCCTAGAGTTTAGGACAATGAATTGATGGTATGTATATTTGTCAGAGGAATGAAAATGAAGTGAAACTCATTAAAATTTAATTTATTTAATGTTCCCTTTATTTCTTCTGCTACATTAAAAGTTACAATTTGGCTGCCATTTCTTGATGGTGTACCATATATCCAAACTTTGGAGGGAACTCCTAGAATTGCTGGACCTGCTGTATAGCAATGTTTCTCCCAAAGTGAGGCTGGCTCCAACACAGTGGGGCTTCTGGGAGGTCCTCAAAGCATAGTTTTGTCAAGTGGCTCGGTGTTTCCATGATCGAGAGAAACCTACTAGATGGTTACATAATGGCTTACTAAATGCACTTTCTGTGGGTTTTTTTTCTTGCCATTAAAAAAAAAGTTTTAATTTATTTTGCTTCCATTTTCAACTGGTATTTCTCTATTTGGATTGTGTTACTGTGTACGCTACCCACATTCATTACAGAAATTGGGATCTATATGTGATAAATTAGTAGGCTTCATATAGATACTTAAACAAGTGGAAACGCCCCCAAATGGGTAACTTTTTATAAACAAATCAAAAGCCCTTTTTAACAACACTGCTAATTATTTGGTTATTAAGTTTGCGACAATTAATAATGTCAAAACTTTTGACATGTATTATTTACATATTGAAGAAAAGGACTAGGGCTGATAAGAGAGCAGTTTTCCAATTTTTGAGGGTTAGGCTATCAAAGAAAAGGGGAGGCGGGTGTCAATCTGTTTACTAAAGCATTTGAGACCAGGACCAGAAGTAACAGATGGAGAGAGATCCAACCTAGAATTATGGAGAAACTTCCTGTCAGTGGGAACAATTAATAAGTGGAACAGCTTGCCTTCAGAAGTTGTAGGTGCTCCATCACTGGAGGTTTTTAAGAAGAGACTGGACAGTCTGGATTGGTATAGTGTCCTGCCTGAGCAAAGGGTTGGACTAGAAGACCTCTAACGTCCCTTCCAATTCTGTTATTCTGTATAAATAAAGCTCAGGGTTGAAATGAGTTACCTAGGACTGATGATGTTACCTAGTTTGGATAATGAAATGTTTGCAAGAAAGCAACCAAACTCAGAGAGCACCGAAGACTCATCTGCTATTCTGTATTCTATTCTGAATATACAGTATAATATCCTAACTCTCAGACCTAATACTTTGATCAGCCAAATCTAAGTTACTAAACCTTTACTTGCTCAATCAGCAGATTCCATCTCTTATTAATGCACCCATAAAGCAAATGAACAGGTATGGCTGCTGACTTGTCAGCTATTTAGGTAGGCATCTATATATTGGATGATGCTCAGAATTGAAGGCTTGTGCCCAGAGCTGATATTCCACTAGGGATGTTTGTCAGGGTTCATTATCATAAATCCAATCCAATGATTCTGGACCTGATTAACAGGCACATTTTAGATTACAGAGGAGAAGAAAAAGAAACATGCTGGCTCTGAGAATCATAATTAAAGGCCATTCTGATTATAACTGCAATGGGGATTTGCACACTAATATAGGCAGCTGGAGGCAAGAGAAACAATGATTACTGATTCAAGCAAGGCTACTATGGTTTCCTATTCAACTGTAGGTTCCAAGTGAAAGGTTCAGAAGCGTATATTACAAAAGGAAAAAAAGAAGCATACAGAACTGCAATCAAATAGATTATTGGGCATCTGTATCAGCTGACTAGGTCACCATATGCAAGTGTGAAACTTTCCAAGTTATGTTTTCACATTGTTCCTTGAGTAGAAGGTAGGGCAAGTTGTTCTAATCAGAGGAAATGAGCGAAATGATTTAATCAATTCCAATCCGATCTAGTATAGTGATAGTGGTTTTTCCAGAGGATTGGCAAGGAAGAACTGGATAGTGGTATGTGCCTCTTTCCCTAAGCTGCAGAATACACATTATAGTCCCATATAACTTTAGCAGGGGTTGGCCTTCGAATCAGTCTTGACTCCTGGTGATTGTCTGGACAAGTTTCTCCAGTTATCTCGGCAACATTTTAGGCAGGGGTTTGCCATTGCCTCCTTCCTAAGCCTGAGAGAAGACAACTGGCCATGGATCACCCAACTGGCTTCATGAACTAGAACTCCCAGTCTCCCAATTGCTAGGTTCGTGTTTTAACCAATATAAAGTTGACTCATAAAATGGTTAAGTAGAATAAAAAAAAGCATTTATTTGTAGTCAGTAAATGACTATATTCTGTTTTGTCTAGTCTTTGATATGGGATACCTGTGTAGAGCAGGATTTTTTTTCCATCTTGAGATGATTTTGTTGCTGTTTGTTGTAAACAAATAGTCTTTAATCCTCATGGTTTCACCCTTGGCAGGAATAGGTAAAGCATTCCCAGAATAGGATAACCTAGATTTACCTTTTCTGTCCTTGTCAAAATCAAGTGAAATGGGTTCATTGAAAACGGGTGTGATTTATTATGTTTTTAACAGCCTATGTGAGCTAGTTGGAACAACTTCATGCAACAGAATTAATCAATTCTATATAATACATGCGTTGTATTAATATGTGTTGTAATATATAATACATGCGTTGATAATACAGACATAATTGGGAGGGTGTGCATTGTAGCTGTCTATGAAGGCCTCTGCGTAGTTTCATCTCTGGAGTTCCTGAACTGGCAGGATGAGTGCAAGCAATTTCTTTGTATTCTTGAATATTCTTTAACTGGTGTTTAATATTATTTTCTCATATTGCCTTGAAATAAAGCCTCCAAAGTACTTGTGACTTGGCTGGGCCGGGGGCAGAGCAATACACCTAGTTACCACTATCTATATGGTCTTCAGTCCCAAGAATTCTCAGCATTATCTCTGCTGGGTTGGAGACTTTTGGGAGCTCAAGTCTTCACACCAGTGCTTTTTTTGTAAAAGAAAAAGGTGCTGGAACTCACACGTCATACAACCCGCCTTGCCTACCCTACAAGGTTCCATCCAAAAAAGGTGCCGGAACTCCGTTCTGAGAGTTCTATGACAAAAAAAGCCCTGCTTCACACCATGGTGAGTAAACTAAGGAATATCAATGGGAAATGTGAATAGGCTAAATCTGGCATGCAAAATCCATTCCCCTATTTTCATATTTCAAAGTCCAGATGGAAGAATTCCATTAGATTTTTCTTGAAGTGACTTTTTTTTAAAGACCTTTACATTTGCCCATTGATTTGAGTGCATAGAATTTTTGCAGGTGTACTGTTAATGTGTTTGTTTTCCCATTTAATGTATTTAAGTTTACAAGTTGGGCATGATCATTATCAACAAGGAAAAAAACGCACAAGTGCAAAATAATATTTTAAAAATTGTTGGTATCTTTCCTTTAAGTGATAAAATAGGACCTGACAGTCAACAAATATCAGATAATGAAAAAACCCCTCATATGTCTAATAAAAACAATGGATAGTGATTAATACATGAAGAGAATACTGAAAAATATGTAGATTATATGTCACGTTAAAACATAAACCACATTTTGGATGTAGCACCATTTCATGTGTAGAATGGTTTTCTTAAATGGTTCCAAATAAGATTGAATTGCATATCAAATTTACTTTTTATTTTAGGTCTTTGAAACCTGTTCCCACAGTTTAGCTAACCACTCTCCTATAGAAGGGATCAAAAATCAGATAAACATACAGAATCCTTGCAACTGTTACAAATGCACAATGCCAGCTTGGTATACTTTAAAGAAATATATGGGCTGGTGAAGTTTAATAAACATATCTCAGGATGAAATGGAATTATGGCTTTCAACATTGTTCCATTCTATGATGAATCATTTTCTAAGACTGTTGCATTTTGCAACAGTGCCACTGCATATGGAAGAAGGATACAATCTATTCATTGGATTTCTGGCTTTTTGCAGGAAAGGAGATACATTTCCATAATCCTTTTGTAGCTGTGAAAATATTGAAACCCTTTAAGTGTGGAAGTGCAGAGGTTAAGACATGAAAGATCTTAATTTCATCCGATTAATAAAATCCTGTAATCTGAGCAAATTGTTGCCTCTTATCAAGGCAAATTTAATTCCTTCCTCATAGGGTTTCTAGGTATCTGAACAGGCAAAGGACAGCATGGACAATTGGAAAAGGAGGATACACTTTTTAACTTTTGACATCCATAACAAAAGTTACAGCAAAAATAGCAAAATAATGTACTTAGGGCTACAAATTACATACACAGCATCAGAAAGACTGTTTTTCAAATTGCAGTATTTAATATAATGATGATGATGATGATGATGATGATGATGATCCAACCCCCTGCTCAGGCAGGAAACTGTATACCATTTCAGACTTTTTCCACCAAATCTTTATTTTCTCAAACACGTGGTAATGATAATATATAATTAATGACAACACACTTTTCAAACTTGATAGAAACATGTGACAAGTCATATGATCTACAGACTACAGTTGGTCATAGATTTGAAGGGCTGGACTGAAGCCAGTTGCTAGGAATCGGGAAATGAATAATGCAAATCTAGTCTGTAAAGTCTGTCAACAGACAAGGGAAGAAAGAACCAGATAATTTTCAAGGTCACAAAATACATGAAAGTTTGAATGACTGCTGTTGTGAAAACCAAATCCAAACCCTCACTCCCCCCTCTCCAACAAGACATTCAAAAAAGCAATATTTGATTTTAAGGCAATGTCTGCTGGACAGAGGTCATGAACACATAGAACATAGCAGAGTTGGAAGGGACCTTGGAGGTCTTCTAGTCCAACCTCCTGCCCATAGCAGGAGATCCTACGTACACCATTACGCACAAACAGCTGTCCAGTCCCCTCTTAAAACTTCCAGTGATGGAGTGCACCCACAGCTTCTGGAGGTAAGCTGTTGACTGATTAATTGTTCGCACTGTCAGGAAATTTCTCCTTATTTCTAGGTTAGATCCCTCTTTAACAAGCTTCCTTCCACCCATTACTCCTTGTCTTGCCCTCAGGTGCTTTGGAGAATAGGTCAACCCATTCTTCTGTGTGATAGCCTCTCAAATACTCGAAGACTGCTATCGTATCACTCCTAATCCTTCTCTTCATAATAGACATTCCCATTCCCTCAATTGTTCCTCATATGGTTTACCCTCCAGACCCTTTATCATAGACATGCACTCCTTTTATTGGACATCTGGTAACCCTCATAAATTAAATAATGAAGAAAGAGGGGACAGTTTGGACTGCTCTCTTCCTCTTTTCACTCAAACATTTCATAAATGACTTAATGTTATGAAGTCCCTTTAAAATCGTTGCAGCCCTCTGAAATTTCTGCCTCTTACACTGAGGTGATAGAAGCATAGGAAATATAACTTTGGTTATCGAGATGAGTGGCACATACATTTAATTAATAGATAAAATAATAAATATCCCACTATGATATTCCTGTCAGAGTTGTTTTGATAGTACTATCTGCCAGACCATCTTATTCTATGGAATTCTATGAGCCCATGAATTTAATCCTTGGCTTCTGTTAGTCCATATATAACCCTTTTTCGGTCAGTGCCAGTCATTTAATGCCTTTTTACTCAATACAGATTGAAATAATTCAAAATGAAAAATGTAGTCTCGGCAATATATTCATTTTTATCCCTGTAATTCCTCCTAATCAAGAGAGCTTTAATATGTTTTTGCTTGGCAGTTTTGTTTATTTGTTTCTGTTGTTTTATTGTGTTTTAAATGTTATCCACTCTGAAAATCTTTGGTCTGAAGAAGAGATGATAAATTGTTTGAATAAATAATTAGGGAGTGGAAATAGCAGTATTAATTATTAAGTGTCCATTTGGAGTGGCAACCACTTATAATTTTTAAAAATTAGCAGGAAAGCAGTTTGGAAGAATGTGGATAAGAGAAGCTGAAACTTTTTCTTAACTGTGGGCTCTTAACATCTGATTTCTATGTCTTGTTAGCACTAATCCAGATGGCACCAAAAAGATATTGAAATAGCAATAGCA
Organism: Vipera berus; assembly: GCF_964194415.1. Taxonomy (NCBI): domain Eukaryota; kingdom Metazoa; phylum Chordata; class Lepidosauria; order Squamata; family Viperidae; genus Vipera; species Vipera berus. The sequence continues at coordinate 252,643,199 of NC_138203.1, forward strand.
CTTAGACTTATATACAGCTTCATAGTGCTTTATAGCCCTCTCTAAGCTGTTTACAGAGTCCACATATTGCCCCCAACAATATGGGCCCTCATTTTACCAACCTCGGAAGGATGGAAGGCTGAGTCAACCTTGAGCTGGTCAGGATTGAACTCCAGGCTGTGGGCAGAGTTAGCCTGCATTCTAACCACTTACAATGGGCTCTTATATGAAAACATGTAACTCTTTGCTGTCATTTGTGCTAAACCTACTAGATGGAGCACTGGAGGACACTATTATAAGAGTGCCACCTATCGAAGTTTACTTATAGAGTGCCTGGTGTGAAACCAAGGCAGCCATTTCTGTTTCAATCTCATTTCAATCTCATTTCCTGCAAAGTGGAAAAGGAGGTTAAAATGAATCTCTGAATTTGGACAAAGGACCATATGCATTATGATGAGTGGACAAATTTGGGGTGAATACAGCCTCATTAATCTAGAATGTCTGGGGTACCATTACCTTGGGACAAAGTCTTACAGTGTCATTCAATATAGCCTTGGTCTCTTAGGACATACAGTAAGTATGCACATACATTCTTATTTGGTGGGATGGTATCTTACATGCAATAAAACAAATATTTCAGTCAGGGTTTTCAAATGTTAGGAGTGTAAAATTTTCTCTTTAAAGTCTTCTATCAAAAGTAATACACTCTACTGGAGGAAAGATACGGAAATCTCCTGTTTTCCTAGCTGGTTTTTCCTAGCATCTCAGTGCAGATTCAGCTTTGGGGGAAAAAGTATTCAACAAGCACAAATGTTATTTATAAAGTGTTTCTAACCCGGGCATGGTCTAACAACATTTAAAAAATTAAAAACTGAACAATTAAAATTAGAGAAAAGCTAAAAATCAATATAAGACATGATATATTTATGGCTCAATAAAAATAACAAACAATCATAAAATCCTAAGCCTACTTTTTTAAAGTTGCTAATAAGATTTACAGCAAAATAGCCCTACTATTATTCTTGGCATCTGCTTACACAAATCAGTTTGCTTTAATAGATAAAACGTTTTCCACTCTTTCTTAAATGCTTTAAATGATCAGGGCAGTCAGAGTTGCGGGTAAGGATTCCTTAATTGGGAATCTGAATCTTGAAATTCACATAACACAAAAAAACATGCAAAAAAGGGAATAGAAAGAAACTTTGTGTTATTGAATATATTATTAATTACACTAAATAGGATCATATCTTGAAGGGAGCTGGGACAGATAGAGAGAGGAGGCTAATTCCTGTTTACATGAGGTTCTGGTCTAAGGGGGAGCCAGTGTAAGTCTAGTAATGGGAGGAAGCTTTCAGAAAACAAGGGAGGTCCCCAATACTGTTTACAGGTAGTCCTCAACTTACAACCATTCATTTGACGACCATTCAAAGTTACAATGGCATTGGAAAAAGTGACTTGTGACCAGTACTCAAATTTATAACCATTGCCGCATCTCCACAATCATGGGATTAAAATTTGGGAGCTTGGCAACCAGCATGTATTTATAACAGCTGCAGCATCCTGGGGTCATATGATCACCACTTGAGACTTTCCCAGTCCCAATTCTGACAAGCAAGATCAGTGGGGGAAGCCGGATTCGCTGAACATCTGTGTAAAAAAAAAAAACTCGTAAAATTGGGCACAACTCACTTGACAAATGCCTTGCTTAGCAATGGAAGTTCTGGTTTCATTTGGGGTCTTATGTTGAGGAATACCTGTACTGCAAAGTTCTGGAGCAAAGGGGTTGTATATACAGTACTGTTATTTATAATATTTAGTTGCAGCATCCTGGGGTCATATGATCACCACTTGAGACTTTCCCAGTCCCAATTCTGACAAGCAAGATCAGTGGGGGAAGCCGGATTCACTGAACATCTGTGTAAAAAAAAACTCGTAAAATTGGGCACAACTCACTTGACAAATGCCTTGCTTAGCAATGGAAGTTCTGGTTTCATTTGGGGTCTTACGTTGAGGAATACCTGTACTGCAAAGTTCTGGAGCAAAGGGGTTGTATATACAGTACTGTTATTTATAATAGTTGCAGCATCCTGGGGTCATACGATCACCACTTGAGACCTTCCCAGTCCCACTTCTGACAACTGTACCTGGAAGCATCATGAGACATAGGACTGTCCCAGGTGACTTTTGGGAGTCCTCTGAGTCATCTTGGCCCTGCCAGCTGCAATTCCTTGGCCAACAAGATCCTGCACACTTTCAAATAAGTAACTGTGCTTATTTCAACAACACCCCGTATCCCTATTTATCCATTTGATTTCACCCGGAGGCAATTGTGCAGTATTCACTGATACTCAGCTCACTTTCAGTATTTAGCAAATGCTGTTTTCATACATTGCCTACTACTATATATCTTTCTACTGTATAGAAAGATGTAGGCTGGTTATCAGGATAACAGGCTATCACTGTTGCAATACAACATTTATGGTACAGAGAACAGGCACTGCCTTGAAAGGACGTTTAACCTGCACTAGAGTCTATTTGCTCTGCTTTATGGTCCTCTATTTCACTGGTCACTGAAAGCTTTTGGGAGCAACTACATAAAGCTGGGATTGGTAGTACTGTATTTTATAAGCATCATAAGATACAGGGCTATTTCAGATGACAGCAAGAACATTCCAAAATTGTATTCATGTGTGTCTTTGAAAATGAGATAGAGAAGGTGCTTTCTGATGCTTGTTCATATAGTGGGGTGCTACTGAACTCCAAGTAGTACAAAGAAGAATAAAAAAGAAGAAACACTAAATTTATCTATAGCAGAATGACAGAATAACAGCTGGAACAGATTTTGGATGTCTTCTAGTCCAGGGCTTTTCAACCACTGGTACGGGTACCACCTGTGGTACATTGGCACCTGGCAGGTGGTACACGACCATCCTATAAAAGTGGTAGCAGGGGAGGGGAATGGCAGCACCATACAAGCCTGAGTGAGAGATGGCTGGAGCTGCAGGGCTGTCAAAGCTCAGCAGAAGTGCCAGGATCAGCGCTTCTTTGGGGCTGTCAGGGCTCAGTGGAAGTGCCAGGATCAGCGCCAGGCTCCAGCTGGAGCTCGGCACTGATCCCAGCACTTCTGCTCAGCCCAGAAGCGCTGATCAGCTGGAATTTATTTTATTTATTTAATTATATTTTTATACCGCCCTTCTCCCGAAGGACTCAGGGCGGTGTACAGGGCAATAAATACAAAAACAGGATACAAAAGTTAAAAGAGGTTAAATAAATGCCCAAGGTTAAAACAATAATTAAGATGTATTTAAAACCCCAACCCTAACCCATCAGACCAGGTCAGACTGCTCAAATAGATACGTTTTTAGATCGCGCCGGAAGGAGCGAAGGTCGGGGGCAGAATGTTGCAGCATCTCCAGGGTCTTGTGATTTACATTCAGATGCTTGGCAGCTGATTCATATTTATGACGGTCACAGTGTCCCAGGGTCATGTGAAGTGACCAAAACCTGCTGCAACTACCCAGCAGAGGGGGGGAATAAAAACCAAACACCCCACCCCCACCCCCACTTCCAATCCTCAACAGAAGTGCTCACAACTATGAAAACCTTGGACAAGAGGAAGAGCGCCACCGGGCGGGCAGGCAGGTGTCTTTCTCGGCTGTGGCTTGGGGGGCACTTTTTTCACTGCCATTGTAACTTCACACAGTCAATGAGCGAACTGTTGTAAGTCAAGGACTACCTGTACTTCATTACTTTTTTCCTTTTTTTTGGTCATCAACTTTTTGACACCTTGTTAGGCGACTGGTGGTACTTGGATGTTGCCATATCCTAAAAGTGGTACAATGGGTGAAAAGGTTGCAAAGCCCTGTTCTATTCCAAACCCCTGCTCAAGCAGAAAACCCTATACTTATTATCTCTCTCTCTTTCTCATATATCTATCGTATTTTCCGGCGTATAAGACTACTTTTTAACCCATGAAAATCTTCTCAAAAGTCAGGGGTCGTCTTATACGCCAGGTGCTGAAAAATTAGGGACAGGGCTGGCTGGAAAACCTGGAGCGGATCTCCCATTTAGTCTCCGCAGGGAAAGCGGGACCAATTGCAGAAGAAGCTGCAGTCTGTGATTTTTTACAGGCTGGGGTCTGGGCGTCTTTCCTTCTAAAGTTGAAGAGCAGCTGTAGTCTATCCCAACTTGAAAGGCAGGTGGGGAAGGCAGCAGCCAGAGCAGCGGCTTAGCTCTAAGGACACATTTGACTCAGGAACTGGGCGGGCTGGCTGGAAAACCTGGAGCGGATCTCCCATTTGGTCTTTTTTTAAAAATCCCACTTATATCCCGCCCTTCTCCGAAGACTCAGGGTGGCTTACAATTTAAAGCACAAATCAATGTTCTTAGCAATAGCCTTCATTCTATGTATATGCCTGCTTATTAGAGCTTTCACCCCCCCCCACAAGCAGCATTATTACAAAGTAAGCTTATTGCTCCCAACAATCTGGGTCCTCATTTTACCTACCTTGGAAGGACGGAAAGCTGAGTCAACCTTGAGCCTGGTGGGATGCGAACCTGCACTAATTGCAGGCAGCTGGTGTTACTTAAGGCTCTGCGCAGGGAAAGCTTTAGAGTGAATTAGGAAAAGTGAAAAAGTGAATTAGGAAAATAGGAAACGGTTGCTGGAATTGGGTATGTGTAGTTTAACGAAGAGAAGGGTGAGGGGTGACATGATAGCAGTGATCCAATATCTCAGGGGCTGCCACAAAGAAGAGGGAGCCAAGCTATTCTCCAAAGCACCTGAAAGCAGGACAAGAAGCAATGGATGGAAACTAGTCAAGGAGAGAAGCAACCTAGAACTAAGGAGAAACTTCCTGACAGTTAGAACAATTAACCAGTGGAACAACCTGCCTCCAGAAGTGGTGAATGCTCCAACACTGGAAGTTTTTAAGAAGAGACTGGACAGCCATTTGTCTGAAATGGTATAGGGTTTCCTGCCTTAGCAGGGGGTTGGACTAGATGACCTCCAAGGTCCCCTCCAACTACTTCTTCTTCTTCTTCTTCTTCTTCTTCTTCTTCTTCTTCTTCTTCTTCTTCTTCTTCTTCTTCTTCTTATTATTATTATTATTATTATTATTATTATTATTATTATTATTATTATTGTTTAATCCACTTGCACTGTTTTATGTTTACATGTTTGATGACAAACAGCCTTATGTTTATAAGTGACAGTTTTCCTACTAAGCACCTCCATGTTATAAGCATTTGAATTAAAATTACCATATTAAAATCAAATCTGATGTTTTTTAATTTTTATTTGGTGTGCGTTGGAAGAGGGGTAGTCTTATACGGTGAGTATAGCCCAAACCCTATAATTTAACAGGAAATGTAGGGGGTCGTCTTATACGCCCAGTCGTCTTATACGCCGGAAAATACGGTATTATCTATCTGTCAATCTCCACCCATCATCTGTCTGTCTATCTATCATCTATCTTCATCATCATCAGCCATCCATTCATCCATCCACCCAATCAGATCACTATATCCATTTTGCCAATGCAAGATCAAATCTCATCTCATCTCATAAAGCACTGACCCTCACCCCTGCAAAAAAACACACCTTCCTTTCCCACCAAGATTTAGCACCTGGGCATTTTAAGAGTTTAGATAAAAATTAGAATTTTAAATTTATCAGTCCAAAGCATTCTTTGTATCTGCTTATGATGCATTTGTGATCCATCCTTTGACTGGGTTTTAAATATTATTCCAGAAAAACAGCCCTGCACAAAAGCCTTTGAAATCTCATTACAGTTTTGGAATCACTGTGTCTGTGCAAACTCAGTAAAAGCAGAATTATCCTCTTTGTAGTGGAGACCTGACTGCCAATACAATATTCAGTAATCCTTGAAGAATTCAGGTAGAAGAAATTGTTGTACCAGGAAATGCTTTTGTTGAATATAGAAATCTATACCTGGCATATAATGGGCATAATGGCTTGTAGAGCTTGTTCTGTAAAGGGATAAACAGATGATACTTTCTTCTGCTGAAAATAAAATGCAATTAGATTATTTAAAAATGCTGCATGATCGTCTTATTACAAAACTTTCTTGAAAATCATGATAGATTATTATATTATGTCCGGGGCATAAATAAGTGGAATGGAAGGAATTTAGATGCAATGGGATAATGATGGATTTGGGAAAGATCAAGTTTCTAGAGCCTATGAAGAATGCTTTATTTCTTTCCATCATTTGGAATTGTAGCCATTACCAAAGCTGTTTTCAAAACAGTCTAATCTAATCAATAAGAGTTTTACATCAAATGACTGTAACAATATTTTCCCCTTTTTCCCCCCTTTTTGTTTCAAAACACTTCTCTCTCTCCTGGATTCCCTGCTTCAAAGAAAATCATTAAGGTTATTAAGTGTAGTAATGATTGATTTATTACATAACATTCCAAAGTGTAGGCTTTGAACACTGAATTAAAAGGTCTCATATTCTCACTTTTTTTTTTCCTTAAGGGCGGAATACTAAAAATGCTGAGCAGATATTATCAAAGGCAGCCTTGTAACCAAGGACATTGGAAGGTGGTTTTGCAGCATCTGAACTCTCCTCCACGTTTACTTAGCTGTATTTTAATGACATGTTTAATATTCTGCCTGGGATTTGGGTGATAGTTCTTTTTTATTTTCTGAGTAGAAAAAAAAATAATTGAGGAGGTGGGGAAGGTGAGTTTAAAGATATTGCTCCATACATGCCATACGGAGTTATTTACTTAATTACTAAATAAATAAATAAATAAATAAATAAATAAATAAATAAATAAATAAATAAATAAATAAATAAATACATTTTTATGCCACACATCTCTCCTGTAAGGTGACTCTGGGTGGCTTACAAATTATAAAAAGACAAATCGAAAAATGGTCAAAATATTTAAAAGCTATGCAAATTAAAATTTTTAAAGCTGTACAAAAAAAGTAGGACTAACAGACAGGTAGCATGGGATGAAGCCTTTGTATCCTGTCAAACATCTCCAGTGGTGAGCGCCCCCCTTGGGCTCCCTCAGCCAGTTAGAATGCAACGCGCTAAGGAAAAACCAAATCCATTCCACTGAGGCCCCACATTCAAGTCCAAGATGCGTGGGAGAAGTTGGTTCTCCCTTGCATTCCATCGACAGCATAATGCAGTGACGGCGAAAATTTTGGGCTCAGCATCTGAGCCCCAAATTTTCCAGGATCTGGTAAATGCCTAATTTGACTCTGCTGATGTATCAACCCCCAGAAATGGCCCTCACTGACTTCAGACTCTCTTTAGCACAGTAGAAGATTATAATATTACAGCTCAACTGTTTACTTTTAGACAGTAATAGAGACTGCCATTTCTTTAATAACAAACCTATCTAATCAGCAACACCAAAATCAAATTTTCATTTTTTTTTCCACCACAAGCACAAAATCCAGAAGTGGTTTCCAAATAGAAACCCCACACTTTCTCCTTGTCTCTTTTTCCTCCCGTTTCTCATTATTTTCTTTGTATTTTATATTCTAATAAACTAATAAAAATATTTGTGATAAAAGAGAGAAATGGCTCTTTAGCATGATATGAAGGATGTGTGAGAAAATCCCCTGCCCTATTCTCATGCCACTTTGGCAGCCTGGGAAAAATGCACAAAAGCACACCCTGTTCTCACACAATTTTCAGAGATTCCAGTGGCCAAGCAAAAATATGGCCCTCTCATGCAGTTTCTGGAAGATCCAGATGCTGCACAAGAGCATATCCCATTCTCACGTGGCCTCCACAACCTATGAAAATCACGCAAGAATGAGGCATGCTTTCGAAAGTAGTTGGGTGAAAGCTGGCGTGCCACCCAAAATGCCATGGCCTGTCGCCTTTGACATGAGTGCCACAGGTTAGCCATCACTGCATTGCTCTCAGACTTCACAACATACGTATTTATTTGCATTCCTCACCACCACCACCACCTTTTGATGCTAACTATGTTACATCAATCAGAGTGAAACAATGATGTTCTAGCTTAGCAATGATGCTTCATGGTCTCTTTCAAGAATCTTCATGGAATTAAAAATAGGGGGAAAATAGAAGGACCATGAAGATTCGTTTCTAAAACCTGCACTGGATTCCAGTTTGCTCCTAGGCAAAAATCTCAATGTGTTGGGATATTCTGTATAGCCCTGAATAGTTTAGGAGCAGCATTTCCTGTAGAAACCTACCTGTCTTATTTAAATGAATTTTGGAGGGTATGCTGTGCATCTCCCAAACTTTTGAGATCTGTCTAGCTATGACAAAAGAGGATGTTTGGCTGCCCCTAGGCTCTACAATGTCCAAAGTGCATCCATTTCGTATTTTCAATAATAATCTTCCAGAAAATGAAGATTTTCTCTTTTTAGAAACATCATTATTGTACAAACATTTCCTGCTTTCATTGATTGCCATGCTTACCAATTTAAATCAAGCTATGTTAATAAAGGGTGTATTCCCTTTCATGGTCATCTCAGTTATGAAGGATTTTTCCTGAAAGACCGATCACCTGAACCTGCACAGCCACATAGTTACTTGGGCACTGCATTTTTCTGAAAGAAAAAAAAATAGAAGAAACTACAACACGTGTACAGTTGTGGCTGAGGGAAGAATATTATTTATTTATTTATTATATTTTTATACCGCCCTTCTCCCGAAGGACTCAGGGCGGTGTACAGGGCAATAAATATAAAAAACAGAATACAAAAGTTAAAAAACCATTAAATATAATGCCCAAATTTAAAATTTAAAACAATAATTAGAGACATATTAAAACCCCAACCCTAACCCATCAGACCAGGCCAGATTGCTCAAATAAATAGGTTTTTAGATCGCGCCAGAAGGAGCGAAGGTCGGGGGCTATCCGGAGCTCAACCGGCAAGCGGTTCCACAGGTCTGGCGCGCCCACAGAGAACGCCCTCCCCCTGGGGGCCACCAATCGGCATTCTTTGATCGGAGGCACCCTGAGGAGGCCCTCTCTGTGGGAGCGCACTGGACAGAGGGAGGTTGACGCCGGCCGCAGGTGTTATTAACAACCAGCTACCCTAAAAAGATGAAATAACTTTCTCTTCTCACTCCTTTCTCTTTGTAAAGAGAGGTGTGGAACTTCATAAATTCAAAAGGTAGGATTTTAAAATTCTTTTAAAAGAGTTGTGGTTTTGTTTTAATGCTCACACTGGGTTCTCTAATTGCATTTTAAGGTCCTATTTTAACTCTTATGAAATAGAAATCAGCTGGAATATAAAAGAGGATCAGAGTAGAACATAGAATAATAGGGTTGTAAGGGACCTTTGAGGTCTTCTAATCTAACCCCCTGCTCAAGCAGAACCTAGAGCAGGCATGTCAAACTGCTGGCCTGCGGGCCGAATGCGTCACAACGAAACCGCGCCCACCCCATTGCCAGCAATGGGGGGGAAAAAGTCACGATATGTCACGCGACATCATGTGACGTCGCAAGTTTGACTTGCCTGACCTAGAGCATTCCAGAAAAATGGCTATCCAGTCTTTTCTTGAAAACCTCCAATGCTGGAGCACCCACAATTCTGAAGGGCAAACTCTTCCTTCTTACTATCAGGAAATTCCTCCCTTATTTACAGGTTGGATGGCTCCTGGGTAAGTTTCCAACCATTACTTCTTGTCCTGCCCTCGGATGCTTTGGAGAATAGGTTGACCTCTTCTCTCTGACAGCCCTCAACAGTAATGGAGATATAATAAATATTATATATATAAAGAGTGATATAAATTCTTTCAGTAAATAAATATATAACTAAATAAGAAAGAAAAAGTTGTGCTGATTCAGGCCAAGGGCCATTTTTGTCCAGTATTTGCTTCTCTAAATGACCAATCAGATAAGTATAAGGAGATCATTGGCAGGACACCAAGAGCAATATCTGAAGACATTCCCTAGCTACTGGGATTATATACTGCTTCTGATTCTGGAGATAATGTATAGCCATCGTGATTAGTGTCCATTAAGAGCTTTCTCCTCTATAAATCTGTCTCATTCCTTTTAACCCATCCAAGTCATCACAATATCTTGTGGTAGCAACTCTTTCTGGTTAATTATGGGTTTTTGCAAAAGTGCTTCCTTTCATCTGCTCTGAATTATTTGCCGTACAGCTACATTGGATTGCTCCAAATGTGGAAAAAGGATGGGAAAGGGGAACAAAAGAGGAAAAAATAATTTTACTTGACTTTTTTTTTCCACAGCAAGTATAATTTTGTATTACTTTATCATGTCACAATTGACTATTTTCCTCCCTCCTTTCATTGCTGTTACCCTCTGTTGTTTGGCTTTTATTTTTTTTTATTTTAATTCACAGTTGCTAATTAATTTATTTTATATTTTACATTTAATTTAATTTAATTTAATTTAATTTAATTTATTGAGATTTCTATACCGCCCTTCTCCCTAGGGGACTCAGGGCGGTTCACAGGGCATATATAAATAACAATACAAAAATTAAAAAACAATTAAATCAATGCCCAAGTTAAAACAAGAATGATAAAACAAGCCTATAAAAACCCATATACCCCCATCAGGCCACACCCGCTAGTTCAAATAAATGGGTCTTCAACCCGCGACGGAAGGATCAGAGGTCTGATGCCGTCCGGAGCTCAACCGGCAGTTGGTTCCATAATGCCGGAGCACCCACAGAGAAGGCCCTCCCCCTGGGGGCCACCAGTCGACATTCCTTGACCGGAGGCACCCTGAGGAGGCCCTCTCTGTGGGCACGCACAGGGCGGAGGGGAGTCGACGCCGGCAGCAGGTGGTCCTCGAGGTATCGCGGACCCATGCCATGTAGGGACTTAAAGATAATAACCAAAACCTTGAACCTTACCCGGAAGACAACTGGTAACCAATGCAGCTCACGGAGCAAAGGTGTAACATGGGAGTACCGGGAAACTCCCAAGACAACTCTCGCGGCCGCATTCTGTACCAGTTGGAGCCTCCGAGTAGTCTTCAAGGGAAGCCCCATGTAGAGAGCATTACAGTAGTCTAGGCGAGAGGTCACGAGCGCATGAGTGACCGTACATAAGGCCTCCCGGTCCAGATAGGGCCGCAACTGGCGCACCAGGCGAACCTGGGCAAAAGCCCCCCTAGTCACGGCCACTATATGATCCTCCAAAGTGAGTCGTGAATCTAGGAGGACTCCCAAGTTGCGAGCCCTATCCACAGGGGGTAAAAGCTCACCCCCCATAGAAAGAGATGGAACATCCCAGGTGTCCCGGGAAGCCGGAATGTACAGCCACTCAGTCTTGTCAGGGTTGAGTTGAAGTCTATTCCTCCCCATCCAGACCCGAACCGCCTCCAGGCAACGGGACATCACAGCGAGGGCATCACTGGGGTGGTTTGGGGTCGAAATAAAAAGTTGGGTATCATCAGCATATTGATGATACCCAACTCCAAAACCACGAATGATCTCACCCAGCGGTTTCATATAGATGTTGAACAGGAGAGGCGAGAGGACCGACCCCTGAGGAACTCCACAAGCGAGAGTCCTAGGGGTCGACCTCTGCCCCCCTGCCAACACCGACTGCGAGCGTCCCAGGAGATAGGAGGAGAACCACTGAAAAACCGTGCCTCCCACTCCCAATCCCCTGAGACGCCGCAGCAGGATACCATGGTCGATGGTATCGAAAGCCGCCGAGAGGTCTAATAGGACTAGGACAGAGGAATATCCCCTATCCCGAGCCCTCCAGAGATCATTCACCAGAGCGACCAATGCCGTCTCTGTGCTGTGCCCGGGCCTGAAACCCGATTGGTAAGGGTCCAGATAATCCGCTTCATCCAGGACCAGAGGGAGCTGATGCGCCACCACACTCTCAACAACCTTCGCAAGAAAGCGAAGGTTGGAGACTGGACGAAAGTTGTTCAATACAGCTGGGTCCAAGGCAGGCTTCTTGAGGAGAGGTCTCAAGATGGTGGGGAAATAACCCTCGCTCAAAGAAGCAGATATAACCGCCTGGAGCCAGCCTCGTGTCCTCTCCCTAGCTGCATAAACCAGCCAAGAAGGGCACGGATCCAATAAACATGTGGTGGAACTCAGCTTCCCCATAATCCTGTCCTGTCCACTTCATCAGGGGTCACAGAATCAAACTCCTCCCAGATAACATTGACAGGACCGCCCATGTCCTGATCGCCAGACTCTGCCCAGCTGGAGTCCAAACCGGTCCGAATCCGAGCGATTTTATCCGACAGATGTTGACCAAACTCCTCGGCACGACCCTGCAAGGGATCCTCCCTCACCTCCTGAGTAAGAAGGGAGCGAGTCACCCTAAACAAGGTGCCGGGCGATTATCTGCGGACGCGATGAGGGTGGAGAAGTAATTACACCTCGCCTCCCTCATCGCAGCGAGATAAGACCTAATGTAGGTTCTTAACCGCAATCGGTCGGGTTCAGATCGGCTGGACCTCCAGCAGCTCTCTAGGCCCCGTTTCCGACGCTTCATCTCCCGGAGCTCCTCAGTGGCTGCCCTTTCCCAGGCTTCCACTAAGGCATCCGCCGAGTTGTGAGCAATGGAGGCAGGTGGGGACCCCAGCGCCGCTTGGAATCTATCAGGATCCATTAGGCGTCTGGGGCGGTACCATCTAATTGGCTCCGTACCCCCACGGCGGGGGGTGGCAAAATGGAAGACCAGCCGCAGGAGGTGATGATCGGTCCATGACAGGGGCATAATAAATGGAAAGCCCCCACCAAGATCATCCAACCACCGTCCAGATAAGAAAATCAGGTCAAGGGTGTGGCCTCCCTCATGAGTTGGTTCAGAAATTACCTGCGTCAGGTCCATGGCCGTCATGGAAGCCATGAACTCCTGAGCGAGCTCAGATGAGCCTCCCAGGGATGGTAGATTGAAGTCTCCCAAAACTATAAGTTTGGGGAACTCAACCACCAACCCCGAGAGGATATCGAGCAGCTCGGGCAGGGCTGCCGCTGCGCGACTAGGCGAAATGTACACGAGCAGCAAGCCCAACTGCGCCCCAGAACCAAATCTCACAAAGAGAGACTCACACCCGACTATCTGAGGAACGGTGGTCTCCCGCGGACATAAGGTCTCCCTAATGATCACCGCTACACCCCCACCCCTACCTTGAGCTCGAGGCTGGTGTAGCACCCGGAAGCCTGGTGGGCAAAGGTCAACCAAAGGGACCCCACCCTCTGGGCCCAACCAAGTCTCCGTGATGCAAGCCAGGTCCGCATGCTCACCCTCAACTAAATCCCTAACAAGGGGAGCTTTGTTAACCACGGACCTGGCATTCAGGTACAACAGCCGGAGCTCAGGAGGCTGCACATCCTCGCTCCCGGAACCTCGGGAAAGAAGCAGAGGGTCGGAGCGCCTCACCGCTTGCAGATAGCGGAGACGGCCCTCCCGGTAACGATATGGCCCCCTGTCTATCCGCCTGCTGCCATTCCCCGTCGTGGGAATTGGTAATCCCACGACCCGCTCATGAGCCCCGGAGACAACGACCCCCCGTTCTCCCCCCGCGCGGTCAGACCCAAGTCTGGCCTGAACTATGGTTGATTGGCCGCCCCCCATAGCCAGACAACCCCCATCTCCCACCCCTCTCCCCAACCCCGTAAAAATTTTTGATAAAAACATAATCAGGGGCCTCTTATTAAATTTATGTTGACGGCCCCTGCCCCTGCCCAGCCATCTCTCAGAGACCCAAAACTCGGGCCCTTCATCGAGGTTAGGATTTAAAGAGGTGGGTCGCACCCAGGCGAGGGGGGCACCCCTGAGGGCGAGCAAGTCCGTGCTAGTATATTGTCGCATGTTAGTCCAGCAAGTCCAGAATAGGCAGTCCCGGAGGTGATCATGTCCATAGGAGGGTCGAAGGCCGGAAAAGAAAATATCTGGATCCACACCCAACTGCACTGCCACTCAGTTGGGTGCCCCGGTAAACAGGCCACCCCCGCCCTCTCACGGCAGGTTGCAACTCTGTACCTGGGGGTGGTCAAAGATATACTCTGGGTAGGCATGCCCCATAGAGCTCCCACCTCTATGGGGCTGCAGATGTAAAAGTCAGCCACTCTCCCACCGTGGCTGGTACCCAGGACCGACCAAATCCAAAGGGGAGAGGGGGAGGTAGGCAAAGTTAATAGATGTATATATTCAGGCAGAAGGGTAGACGGGCCAAGATAGAAGAAATGGTCTGAAAGAGTCATCACCGCCGCTAAAACGGTCCAAAAGCGGTATAAGGACCACCTGTCGCCGTTGCTCCATTAAAGCGGTCCGAAGATGCCGTTGCCAACACAAGCGGTCCGAGGCAGCACAGAAAACATCATCGCCGCTGGGATAACTCTCAGTCGCCCTCTCCGCCGCCAAAACGGCCCGAGGACGACAGCGCCACCAAAAGCAGCCTGATGCGGTCTGGGGTAAGATGGAAACACCACCGCCAGCGAGAGGGGCCAAAAGCCCGAGAAACGCCGCAGCCAATCACCGGCCTCCACAAACGGCCCGAATAGGCCAGAAAACGCTGATGCCGCCGAAGTGGCCCGAAAACAGGTCAAATGTTGCCACTCGGGCCAGAAGGCCCCAGGAATGCCACCGCTTAGTGCTGGTCGCTGAGAACGGCCAAAGCCCACTGCTGCCGTCGTCGTCGTCGCCGGATGCAGGCCATCTCCGCCGTTGAATGCGGCCCAAAGGGCCGCCGCCACCAGCGCCAACGCCCACGCCGTCGCCGCCATCATCACCGCCGCCAAGCCGGACCCACAGGCATCTCTCTCGGCGACCAAAGGCAGCCCAAGGGTGTCAAAGGCGGCCTGAAACAGCCCGGGGAAGCAGGAAACGCTGCCACCGAGCGCGGCCCGAGAAACTGCCGCCGCCAGCGCCGAGGCCGCCGCCCACGCCGCCGCCGCCATCACCGCCGCCCGAACGAACCCGCAAGCGTCCTCCTCGCCGACCGGGAACAGCCTGAGAACACCGAGCAGCCCAAACCGGTCCGGAACAGCAGGGAACAATAGGGAACGCCGGAGGCGGCCACGAACAGCTGAAGGCGGTCCGGAGAAGGCAGCCACGAACAGCTGAGGGCGGTCCGGAGAAGGCAAGCGGCAAGCGGCAAGCGGCAGAAGGCAAACAAAAGGCAAGCGGCAAGCGGCAGAAGGCAAACAAAAGGCAAACAGCTGCCCCTGTGCCTGTAACTATAAACCCCCCGTCCCCCAATCCACATCCCAGACAGCCCGAAGGCTCCTGAGGGGCTCCAAAGGGACGCCTAGTAACTGGAGCTCACGGAGCTCAATCAAGCACGTCCGCCATCTTGGGCATGCGTTCAATCCTTTATTACATTTGTGCTATTACAAATACTATTTCACAAACAACAAATGAAGTCCTAAGAACCTTGGCCAATAGGTATTGTAGAAATGCAGAAAGTAAAATAAGTAAGCAAAATTACCAGTAATTTCCTTCAGTTACATTTGGGAGGAAAGGATTTTTAAAATACCTATAAATACCTATATTAATATTTTATATAACATATAAAATAT
Organism: Vipera berus; assembly: GCF_964194415.1. Lineage (NCBI taxonomy): Eukaryota > Metazoa > Chordata > Lepidosauria > Squamata > Viperidae > Vipera > Vipera berus. The sequence goes on from NC_138203.1 coordinate 252,658,686, forward strand.
CTATAAAATATTTTCCTAAGGAGATCAGAAACTAGAGAATTCTGAATTCAATATATTTAACGATTTTTAATTCACATAAACTAAATCAAAACTGCAATTTTTGCTTGCTTGATACTTTGCATCAAAATCGTTCTTAACCACACTTTTAAGTGAAACATTTTTAAATTTAATATACCAATATCATGATATTATTAACAAAATAAATTATATGTGTATCCTTTAATATACCTAAAGGTGTAATATGTCTTTAGATTTGTAAAGAAGACTGAAACTCCCCCTCACCCCCAAATTTGATATTTTTGTTTTAGCTTCGGGGTGTATATGCACGCATTAAAAAACTGGGAAGATATTGGTTGATGGGATTTTCCTTCCTTTTATATTTCTAAAAAATGGATATTATTGAATACTTGCATAAATTTGAATCCCAAACTAGAGACTCATTAACAACTGTTAAGAGGCTTTTATTTCCAGTTGGTCTTCTTCTCTGAAGCCACTACATAATCATTCTCTCTTCCCATCCATCATAATGGATTGGGCAAGCAAGAATGCTGTATAAAAATGAAAAGACCGTATGGCTACCAGCTGACCCTCTGACTTACCTATTGGTAGAAATAACTGGTGTAGCTTCAAGCTTCCATGGTCCTTTTCCCATAGTTTAGTGCAAACATCTCAAAACTTGAAACAGTCCAGAAGTAGCTATAGGTCAGATGAAAACAATAACAGGACAACCACATTTGATATGATGGCATTGTAAGTCCCTGAGTTCCTAATCATCAATATGGCCATATGGATACATAACACAAAATTGAGGCATTTAAAATTCATATAAAGGGATTTTCTCTCCATGCCAGCCATCATGTTTTTAAATTGTTTTCAAAGTTGTCTGACTGTGTTTCATTCTAAACCAGAGTGGAACAAGAGACAACTACAAAAAGAAATATCTTTTGACTAACAAATACATTATCACATAAGCTGGTGAACCTTTAAAAGATCATAATAATCTTTTGCTGAATCTAAATGGTTATCTCTATGGAAGCTATCACTAACCAGTTTGAGTTGAGAAATTGAAAAGATATTTTTTGATAAGATGATGTAAAATCTTCATGTCAGCATTAGACTACAAGGTGTGAAGCGAAGGAAGCTTTAAAAAGTCAGTAGGATCTAGGCTTCTTCAATAATGAATAATGATGCATCAAAGGAAGATGTCAGAGGGCTGAAAGGGCAGATGTGATATTTTAAAGTAATTTAGCACCATGGTAAATAAATTATAAGGAAGATTTGTACAATCCTGAAAATAAATGAAGTAAGTGGAATGGGAACTTTGGCTATGTGACAATGTAACTTCAATATCCAAAGTGTTGTTTGCAAAGTGATGTTGTCTATCTCCTTCTGTATATAAAATAACATGGGAATAGGATCAAGATTCTGGCCTTTTATCCAGACCAGGCCTTCCATCCTTTAAACTTTCATCCTCTCCTGCTTCAGAGCTATGAGCTGATTCTGGTATCAGAAACAAGGAAGCTCTGGACTCTGATAGATGATATACCATTAGCCCTTTAGCCCTTTATAATGGCAACTGTTACCTTCATTTATTGAATATCTACAATACCAGGAGGTTTCAGTGTACTGCCACTGCATACTTGTTCATTCAGATCCTGATGGCCTTGTGCCTGAACTACTTCAACCATCTCTGGATGTTCTTTTGCCTTCTTTCCAAGAACAACATGAATACCGGGAAGTTTAAAATTGATGATTTAATGTATGCTTCTTCCCTTTTCAGGACAATAGTCGCACCTAGCCATATGAACAAGCATCAGAAAGCACTTTCTCACAGCGTTTTCCAAGGCACAGTCAAAATTTTGAAATTTTCTTGATGCCATCTGAGATAGTCCAGTATCTTTATGATGCTTGCAAGTAATGGTCAACCTCAGGTTTATATGGTTGCTCTCAAAACCTTTCAGTAACCATTGAATTAGGGGACCATAAAACAGAGCAAGTGGACTATAGTATATTGGTCAAAAGTCCTTTCAATGGAATACTTGTTCTCTGTACCATGTTGTATTGCAAATTGTCATATTATAGTCTGTTACGCTGATAATTGGACTACATCTAATAGTATGTCTATAGAGTACTAGACAGTGTATGGAAATGGCATTTGCTAAATCCTGAATGATAAGTTGGGGGAAGAGCTGAGTGTCGATGATTACTACACTGTTGTCTCCAATATGACTAAATGGATTGATGGGTATACGGGGCATTATAGCATTTACGATCTATAAGCACTTGCCCTTCCTAGTCAATAGCTAAGAAAAGAAATGTCTCAGCCAATCATTGTTAATCTGTTGGTCAGCCAGGGAAGAATACCTCAATTTGCACACACACACCCCATTTCATGTGTATATTTATCTATGTATGTTATGTACTGTGTGTGTTGTGTGTATAAAATTTCAAAACCACCCACCTCACTCAGAGAGCAATTCCCTCTGTGATGGAATATAATACAGTGATAGAATCCTGCCAAGCTGTTATATGCCTAGGCCTCTTTGCTGTAAAGCCTTGTCAGAATTAACAGGAGCTGAGAGAAGTGGAACCAGACATCCATTGGAATACCTGCACAAACAGTTTAACCAGTGGTGGGATTCAGCTGATTCGCACCACTTCGGCAGAACCGGTAGCTAATTTTTTGTTGCCCAGGCCCAGAATGGACTTCCAGAAGCAGCATCCACACAGAGAACTGGTTGTTCACATATTTGAATCCCACCACTGAGTTTAACCCAACCAAATGAAACACTACCCTTTCTTTAGTGCCTGTGGCTACTTGAAATGGAAATGTAATGGTGAACTTAACATGATGGTGACTATTAGCCATAATATCATCTCATTAGCTAAGGCAGGGGTGTCAAACCACCAGCCCGGGGGCAAAACCGTCCCAAAACGTTGCGCGACATCATGTAATGTAATGCGAGTTTGACATGTCTCAGCTAAGGGATCAAGCACCTACTAACTGGAAGTGGCATATTTAAAATACATTTACAACATAGTTTGTATGGGAGTTTGGCCTCAGAATAGTAGGAAACTATGCCAATGATTTTTAGCAAAGGTGGAGAATTTGGACAGCCCTGATGAGGCCTGTCCTAATCCATTAGACCAGTGTTTTTTGTTTAATCCCATTTATATCCCACCCTTCTCCGAAGACTCAGGGCGGCTTACAATCTAAAGCACAATGTGCTTACCCATAGCCTTCATTCTATGTATATACCTGCTTATTAGGGCTTTCGCCCCCCCCCCCAGTGGCATTTTTACAAATTCAGCTTATTGCCCCCAACAATCTGGATCCTCATTTTACCTACCTCAGAAGGATGGAAGCCTGAGTCAACCTTGAGCCTGGTGGGATGCGAACCTGCACTAATTGCAGGCAGCTGGTGTTACTTAAGGAGGCATTAGCCCACTGCTCCACCAAGGCTGTTTCTCAACCTTGGCAAATTTGAGATGCATGGACTTCAACTCCCAGAATTCTCAACCTAGCCATGGTTGGGTGGGGATTCTGGGAGTTGAAATCCATGCATCTTAAAGTTGTCATGCTTGAGAAACACTGCATTAGACTATAGGACTCCATCTCTTCTCCAACATTGCAAACTACTCTTTTAATTGAAGGTAATTTCAAAGCACCTTCATATACTTCATGGAGGCGGGCTGTTCAAAAAATAAAAAAATAAAAAAATTCTTGGGTGTACCCAAGACCATTTTTTTTAGATTGCCAGCACCTCTATAAGCATTCTGTAGTTTTAAAAGCTTGTTTGAATGGTATATACATCTAAAATAACCACTTACTGAAAAAAAAATCTGTAGATAGTTCGTAATACTATAAGCATTAATTTCCCCGGGTTAATTAAAAGATAATGTTATTGAACTTGAAGATTGGAACTTGGTTAAAGGCTGTAGCATGAAGATTAATGCAGTAGGAATAAGCAACGGATTTGCAGAAAATTAAAGCAGGGGAAAAACAGCTTGTTCCACAAAGCACTAGGTTTCCACACAGTAGTGAGATAAGAAAGATCAGTACACATACCTGCTCACCTAAAGAGAACAGCCTCCTCCAATCTGTGCATTGTGAATGGATTGGACTTCAACTCCTCTATATCTCAGCTGGTACAGTTAATATTAAGATATCTAGCAATTAGGAGGATGCTGGAGTAGAAGTTTGCTTTAGAGTATAATTAACAGATCAGTTTCCAATCAGTCATACAATCATTTTGATTGCTCTATGGATGAAAGCTACCAAAGGGAGAAGATTGCTTATGGTTCAGGCCCCCTTCACCCCAATTGGTTATCTGCAGAGGGACTTGGTCTTACGGTTTCATCTCTCTCCTTCCCTGTTCCATTACAGGTAGTCCTCAATTTACAACAACAATTGGAGCCAGAATTTCTGTTGCTAAGCAAGGCAGTTTTTAAATGAGTCGCGATCAATTTTACAATTTTTTTTGCCACATTTGTGAAGTTAATCACTGCAGTAAATCACACGGTTAAACGAAATGTTGTTAAACGAAACTGGTTTTCCTCACTGACCTCGCTGGAAAGGAAGGTGGCTGAGAAGATCTCAAATCTCGATAACACGGCCTGGGATACTGCAATGATCAAAGATGCCATTTGTCAAGTGCCTGAATTTTGACACACGTGTCTGTGGGAATGATATAGTGGTCATTATTATGGTCATACATACGAGGACCCGTCATAAGTCACTTTTTCAGTCCCACTGAAACTTCGAATGATCACTAAACAAATGGCTGTAAGTTGAGAACTACTTGTACTACGGTAATACTAAATGAATGCAATCCAGAGCTCCTCTGGGTTTTTTAGATGACTTGATCAGGTTGCTAATCCCAGCTAATCCCTTGCCAGCTTTCTCTTTAAAGGCTGAGCTTTTGATCAGCTCAAGTAAAATTGCCAAATTCAGGTGGTGTCATGAATGGAGAGTGCAGGGATGGGCATTATTGAAGTTTAGGCTTTGGTGGAGAGGGGCATAGGGGTTTTCTCCAGGCAGCAAAGTATCCTGGCATACTATCATAAGCGGTCGTTTTTGTGTCTGTAGTCTCGCAGAGCTCTTGTCCTCATCATTAGCTCATCAGTGGGATCCTCACATTCACCTGGGAACTGGAACTCCACAGTCCATGACCACGCACATACCGTTTCCCTGAAAGTAAGGCCTACCCTGAAAATAAGCCCTAGCTTGATTTGGGGGGGTTGGGCCTAATATCGGCCTTACCCCCAAAATAAGCCCTAGTTTTGGATTGAGGCACACACTTAAAAATCAAGCTAGGGCGGGGGTGGGGTGTGTGGATCTGCCCTATGCGCCCCGCACCCACTTACCTTGCAGCCAGGCCTCTCCTCGCCCGGCCTGCATTTCTCAGTCACAGGCCTTTCCTGAAGGCCTGTGCAGCTGAGAACCGAGTTATGGATTCAATCCATAGCTCAGTTCTGTAAGACATCTGCAGCCGAGGACCGAGCTATGGATTGAATCAGTACTCGGCTGCATAGGCCTTCCGGAAAGGCCTGATTGCAAAATGCAGGCCTGAATGCAGCTGCAGAACGAAGCTGCTCCTTTGGCCCGAGAAGAAGTGGACCTGCTGGGTGGGGCTGTCAGTGCCGGAGGTAAGACATCCCCCAAAAGTAAGACCTGGTGCCTCTTTTGGAGGCAAAAAAAAAGACCCGGTCTTATTTTGGGGGAAATAGGGTAGCAATCTCTTCCCATTATGTATCTCCACAATGTCTTGGAGCACAAGTAGTCCTCAACTTACAACAGTTCATTTAATGTCCATTTGAAGTTACAATGACACTGGAAAAAGTGACTTACCACTGTTTCTCACATTTGCGACCGTTGCAGCATCCCCATAGTCACATGATCAAAATTCAGAAGCTTGGCAACTGACTCATATTTATGACGGTTGCAGGGCCTGGGGTCATGTGATTAGCAAAAAATCACATGAGGAAGCCAGATTCACTTAGCAGTTTCAGTGACTTACCTAAAAATTATGGCAAGGATGGTTGTAAGATGTAAAAGATGGTTGCAAAACACACTTAACCGTCTTGCTTAGCAATAGAAATTTTGGGCTCAACTGCGGTTGTGAGTCGAGGACTACCTGTACAATTTCCAAAATGCTTTTTAGATACACTCGATTTGGAATTTTGAGATTGGGATTTAACACATCTAGAGGACATGCAGATGGGCAGGGCTAATTATATTTTACTGCCATCTCTGAGCTGTCTTTTAAAAAATATCATCAGACATCACCAGCAGCAGTGGCCACCTAGCTGCAGTAGCTCCAATCCTTTGGGCAATCTGTTGCTAAAAAAAGCAATGCTAAGAAACACTGGTAACACCCCCAACAGCTTCTGTCAGAAGAGCAATACCATCTTCTAATTTAATTATTTCATATCAACCATTATGGCCAGAAAATAACAAGGCAATATTTTCAAATTAAACGTGCACATGGAAGATCTAAAAATTAATTCCTCCGCCAGATGGAACTAACAATTCTAGAGAAGAGAAAGTATCTTATAAGAACAGATCTTGGTTGTTTTCATGCCTGAACTGGGACTTCTTAAAAGCTCTGCTCAATGTAATAACAACCATATCCATGCTTACTAATAAATCCATTGCACATTTACTAGCTGCTCTGAAACCAGATAAAGTGAGTCAAGTACAGTATCTCTAAGGAAACTTGCACAGAGGAGGACAATAGTCAATAATCAGAAAAGCTGAAATGTAGAACTAAGAGGTGACCAAGAAGTGACCATTAGAAGGCCAGGTGACCATGATTTGGGAGTCTCCAAGTCCAGTGCCGATGGGTGCCAATGTATCTGCATATACATTCTTGTTCTTCGCCAAATCTTTAATCCCACCTACCACTGAAAAAAAATGAAATGAGGTTGGCTTACTACAGCATTAACTTTGTTCCCAAGGCTATCTCTGGAACAAAATTCTCTTATAGGTATTTTTAGAAAATAACTGCAGATTAGTAGTTTGAATGGAGGAAAGTTTACCCATTCATAAAATGTAAATTGGGTATGTTATATAGAACATTTGAAAGACAGAGTCTTTGATGGCTTAGTGAGCAGCATCCTCACTGGTTATTCTTTGGTAAATGAGTATGTTGTGATTCATGTTGCAGCTGTTTTGTGAATGAGCAATAAGGTTTTACAATGACTGATATTTTTGACAGCATGCATTCTTAAAGTTTCAGATATACTGAGCAAAAGAGACTGGGGGTGGGTGTTCTCAGTCACTGTATTCAGTGATGGCCCATTGTTTTCAATACCAGCAATTATAAGTTCTCATGCATGGAAATTATGTCCAGGTAGTCCTCGACTCATGTAGACAATTGAGCCCCAAATTTCTGTTGTTAAGTGAGACGGTTGCTAAATGAGTTTTGCCCCAATTTACAACTTTTCTTGCCACACGTGTATAAGTGAATCACTGCAGTTGTTAGTAACAAGGTTGTTAAATGAATCTGGCTTCCTCATTGACTTTACCCATCATAAATATGAACCAGTTGTCAAGTGTCCAAATTTTGATCATGTACCATGGGGCTGCTGCAATGATGGTAAGTGTGAAAAAGGGTCATGTCACTTTTTTCAGTGCCATTGTAACTTTGAATGGTCACTAAATGATTGGCTGTAAGTCGTGGACTACCTGTACTAACTTAAGAACCATAAACATGGACAGTAATGGATTTTGTCAGTTGCATATGGGGGTCAAAGTAAGTCTCTGGAATAAGTACTGAAATTGTTTCTTCTAATTATATGAGCTAAAAACTTCGTCTGATTAAGCAAAAACAGAAGAAAATGTGATTCTGTTTGCTAGTAACAGTAATGCTTAATAAAGCATTAAAACTAACAAAATTCCCACAAGAATTAGCATCAGATTGTTTTATTTTTAGTTCTTAACCTAAGAACTCTAGAATTCCCTCATTTTGTAGCTCAGAGAAAATAAATGTCTGCCTTGAGTGACTTCACAAGTGCTCATTCTCAAAATATGATTCATGTTATCTTTACTTCCTTTTCTGTTTTCCCATACGCAAAATAATGTTTATATATAAAGGCATTTTTGTAGACATTAATCCCTTAAAGGCTATATTAGAAAAAAATCAGTTGGCATTAAGGTTTGGACTGTGTGATGAATATTTTAATAGTTAAACATCTTGTGTGAGAGAAGAGATGGGGTTAATGTAGAAAATAAATCTCAGTGTGGCTTTTAATGTGCAAAAATGGACAGTGGTGGTTTTAAAGTTTCTACAAGGGCTTAGAACTGTACTTAGTCCCTCTACATCCGTAGCCAGTAATGTTTTATTGTAACTTTCAAGTAATGTGCAAACTCTTTTCTAGTTTCAATGAACTCTAAACTAAGATAAATAGTTTGGGCATTTTCAGAAAATGACACCAGCCAGTTGAATTAAGTTGATTCTAGTCCTGTCAACTGAAAATTCAAAATCACACTGAAATAAAATTAGCGTAAAACTCAGCAGCTCATATTGAATTGTGAGGTCCTTGGTCCTTTCTGAGCTTGGTTGTTTGCTTGCAGACATTTCATTAACAGACTAGGTAGCACTGATGATGTTACCTAGTTGGGTAATGAAACATTTGCAAGAAAACAACCAAGCTCAGAGAGCACCAAGAACCCCAAATATTTATATGGAAATGTGATGCCATAAGTCTTCTATAGGGTGTTGAAGCATAGGGCTTCATGGGACAGCTTTATTTGTCTCTTCAGCTGTTCCCTCTGGACAAACAGATATTGATATTGCCTTGATTTTTATTATCTGACCTATAAGTTTTAAAAATGCTTTCATTTCTAAAATGAAAAAAGGTAGGCAAAGCATGCAGAACATGGCTCCTAGAATTCTTTCCAATATATTACCAGTGGTGCAAACATTTCTGTAGACATGGGCACTGAATACGTACAGAAGGCTGCAGAGGTACTTACTATGGGTTGCTCAACTGGGAAGAGGCAGCCAATCTGAATGTGCTGGGGGTTTTTTTCCTGGATCACCCCCCACCCCACCCTATGGTTCCCAGCTGGATTGGGACTATTTTCAAAGTTGATCTTTCTTTTCTGCAGGTTCACCTCCATATCAATGTTGGTCTCATTCTGATTAGATTTTGGAGTGTTGTTGTATTTTCTATACATTATTGGGTTGCAAAGAGTAAGTGATTCTTTAGAAAATAAAAAAAGGAAGCAATAACCCTCCCATGAACACCCCTGCTGATCCAGCAAGACCCTGCGTATGTTCTTATCTTCTTAATCCATTTTTGCAAGAATTCTTGCAATTTGTTTGGTTAATTACAGTGAAATTACCAGCTGCAGTTGGTAAATTTAAATGCTGGCTTTCTAACCTATGATCTGACAGAGAGAACTGAGGACTTTTTCATTCCCAAACTTACCATTCTTCAAGTTGAAAAAAAAGAGAGATAAGAATTAAAAACATCATTGCTTTGATTATGACACCCAAATTCATTCTTCCACATAAAATTCATTTTAAAAATGAAAAACATTTGCACTTTGCTCTTTATGTGGAGAATCTAAAATTTACCCAGATAATGCACATTTTAAAATAACTCTTTCCTTAGTGATGGTTCACACAGACTGAATATCATGTACTCAGATAACTCTTTCCTAGATGTGGGTTTTCATCATACATTTGAAGAAAATTAAGTATTATGGAGGATACTCAGATTTAAAAATCATTCGCCAATTTCTTATCTCATCTATCCTACAAGGAGCTCTGTTGGACACACAGATCATTCTATTTTATCTTTAATGAAACCTGTAAAACAGACTAAACTAAAGGTCAAATCCTCTTAATCAGCTTCACGGCTGAATAGGGGTTTGATTTTCATGATCTCCCTGGCCCTTTTATCATTACATCCGGATGTCTGACCTACTTAGTTCCCAATATTTACTGTTACTGGTCATATTGTTTTAAGCATATTGGAGATGAAGTCGAAAACACTTCCACTTGTCTGTTTTGTGTGTGTATATCCATCTCCCGTAACACTGTTTGTATTAATGTCTTGGGCAGCACCGATACAGGAAGCTCTGTCTTCATTCTGATGTCTTCATTCTTCATTCAAGATACGAAAAAAGATGGTGGCCAACCCACTGGGCTTGATACTTATTGGGGTTATGAATCCTGATCACCCAGTTTCTGTTTTGCTTTCAGGGAAAAAGGATCAGTGTTATGCTTTTTGCAGCCAGATCACTTGGCATTCACTGGCTTTTATAAATTAATGATAGGCTGTTCCTTTCCATTAGCTTTAGAAAAGAAAACACTGAGCAGTATTTTTGGCTAATTGTTCACCTAGGTCTAATGATGACGCAGAAGGACTCCAGGTTTTTGTTACACTCTCAATAATTTGAAGGTGCGAATTTAGACCAGCCCTCCCCAGCTGTTAGGAACTTCCACATGGGTTGGATAAGTTCTCACAATTCCCTAACTGACAAGGGGAAGTGATTAGAGTTACCCTGAGGTAAAAGAGACGGCCAATAAATTGTCTAAATAAATAAAGTCCAATCCATCTAATAGGCCTCAATTGGCAATCCCCTAACTGACAAGAGGAAGGGGATTATTAGAATTAATCTGAGGTAAAATAGGCCAATAAATTTAATAAGCAAGCAAGCAAACAAACAAACAAATGTTGTGGAAGTCCAATCCATCTAATAGGCCTCAAGTTAGCAAAATTGCCCTAGAGAATTGGATGGCCTGCAAACAGATGTTTAAGAATGAATACAGGATTAATAGCAAGATAGTGGTCTGGGTCAGGGAGGTGGTTGGAAAAGGATGGTAACAAGTTTGATGTATGACTGATGTCATAGAAAAGAACAATTTGATGCTCATGAAACTTCAAAATCAATAACGGTCAATAAGGGAGGAAAGAGAGAAATATTAAATTATGACAAACTATCTTCTGGAGACATTTGCCAGTATCCAACTGCAGGCTCCAACATATTTTTCTTCTTTTTTTTAAAGCCAAGCAAATCATAATTTCAAAAGAGACCATTTGGTTACTTTAAATGGAGTTGCAGTATTTTAGTACACCGGGTAACTGAGAATGGCTTTTGTTTCCTAGCTGCTCTCATTATGCTTCTCCCTTCAGAAAGGAAGATTGGAAATAATCTTACTTAAACCGAGCGGCAAGTGACTTTAATCGCCCAGCACGGAGAGCACCAGAACTACACAGAGGGGAGTAAAAAAAATAATCTAAAAAAGGTACTAGAATCCTCTAATCTTTGGTTTAGTTGTAATGAAATTGTACAGGATAAAGAAGAAACAGATGGATCCTGATTAATTTTTCACTGAGAATGGGGGGGGGGGAGAAGTGGGAGGGGAAAGTGTGTGTGTGGGGGGGGGGAGAGAGAGAGAAGAAAAAAACAAAACAAAGCTGATCTTGATACCCGGCATCAACAAACAAACATTGATTGAGAACACCTCATACATGTAAAGCAAAAACAACAGTGCTACAATCTGACCACATGATTCATATCTACATTGGCTACATAGCTCATGGAGAACAACAGTATTTATCCTTCCTATTCAGCCAATCATTAAACAATGCAGATATGACTAACTTCGTTTTTGTGGTCTTTCCTCAATACTTTTGAACTGTAATAAATGGAAAGCAAGCATCTGCATGCTGCTGCTTTTTCTTCTTGTTAGGGCTCACTATTTATTGCAGTTCAAGGTTAACTAAAAAGAGTAGTTGCCGTTGCTTCCCCATCAGAATAAGAGACTTTGATTGACTAATTTGTTCTTGCATAAATGATGGCAAGGTATTGGATACAGGGAGAGAGAATGTGGGACCCAACACAACCCAGATATTAAAGGTATAGATCAGTTTCTTCTAGTGTGATTCTTCCCAGATCTCTTAGACTACAACTCCCATTAATGTCGGACAGCATGGCCAATGAAAAAGCCAATGATAAAGCTTGATTGGACCAAAGGGCACCAGACTGCAAAATCCTAACAGGTTATTCTCTATACGGTGCCTCTATCATATGTGGGAAAATATGCCATTCCCCCAAATGATATTGCATTTTACAGTCTTATTCTTGGACTTGTCTCATTGAATGATTAAACCAATATTAGAGTCTCAGTATGCAACAGCATCACTGGGCCTTTCCTGCAATTTTGGCTATTTCAGTCATTGGCAATTTGTTGTTTTTTCGACAATGCTTTTATCCCTAGGGTTCTCAATGAGGACATCAGACAAAAAGCAGAGGGAAAAAAGAAACAGCAAAAAACAACAACAACCCTCTCTACACATAGAGAATAATATCAAACAGTAAAATTCACAAAGAGCAGCTAGAATCATTATTAGCTCCACTGGAAATGCTTGGCTGAAGAGGAAGGACTTCATTCCTTTCCCAAAGAGGAGGAATTAGGTGTTGCTACAGAAGAAATATATTCCTTGATGTGGGGGTGGGATGCAGGCCAGCATATCCAAGAAATTGTGGCCTTTTAAAAACATCTGGTTTGTTTCACAACTTATGACATCTTCATACAGTACCAGAAAGTTCCTCATACTGTTGTATTTTTCAGCTAGAGTTGTCATTTTAGGCACAAAGGACCAGTCTCAAATTATCCTACTTTGGGTACATTATGCAAAGACTCAGTTCTCTAGAGAAATCTCTAATACTAGGAAAGATGGAAGAGAAGAAGAGGATGGCCAGCTGCAAGGTGGATAGATGGCTAGCTGCAAGGTGGATAGTTACAATAGCCACGAATGAAAGAGCTTGAAAAATCAGCTGTTACAAAAACTACACACAACTGTATCTGGTTAGGACTTTGACTGGAGGATCAAGAGGAAATTCCAGACATGAAAAATGGATTGCCACTCAAAACAGAGACATCCCAGACATTTCTGCATTGGGCCGAATAAACAAAATGGAAACACCCATATAGTGATCAGGAGTGGTGCTTTCTTGTTTGCCGAATGAATATAAATGACATTGAAAAGTTTCTGTCCTGAATATAATGGCAGAAAACTATTTCTCTTCTATCAAATTGATGGAGAAAGGCAGGAGCGTTTTCAGCACAGCAGTGGTGTAAAGCGCTCTGAGCTACTCATTTTGAATTAAGTCACTTTTTTCAGTGCTAGTGTAACTTTGAACAGTCACTAAATAAATGGTTGTAAGTTGAAGACTATGTGTATCCTGAAGAGCTAATCTGCAATACTGTAGAAATAGTATATTGAAGAGTCAGGGTACAATCTAAACAGGCAACATATCTGTTTCTGAGCACTGCAATGGGACACAGTTGTTCTGCTGTGCTACAGAATGCTGTAGTTAAAGAGTGCTAGTAGCAAAAGAGGGCATGATATACAGAAGAGTATGTCTTTTGATTATACTCAGTTTACAATGTGTAATTGAATTAGATTTTTTTTGAAGTATGTTTTAAGCCTTTTGCATTCAGCCTCTCTGTTCTTAATTAATCAGACCCTGCTAGCTCTTGTAGATTATAAGGCTTTCCATTAGCATTCAATTAGGTTACAGGATTTAGGCTTCTAAATAATATGCCACACAAAGAGAAGAGGATGCTTTTTATTTCCTCTCTTGAACCATGGATTAATGAGCAATTGTTTAATATTTTCCATTTGCTGACAATTTGTACCATTTCATGTAGCAAATATAGGAAAGGAAGAAAATTGAAGGACTGCTCTGTAACTTTTCAGATACATTCTTGTAACAGCAACAATAACAATATAAATGTCAGGTTTATTAAGCATACAGTGTACTCCTTTTGAGTGGGAGCAACCTCAGTAGAAAACAAACAAGGGAGCAAAAATAATTTGTGTAGCTAACACTGAAGTCCCATCAGTGACCCTCCACTTTCTAATTTGAAACAAGAAATAAATGAGGTTTATTATAGATGAGATTTTCTGAGATCTCAGGATCGTTCTATAGATCATTTGATGGCATTCACACATCATAGAATGCTGGAAAAGATCATATGGCAATGGGGCAGCCATTTCTTACAGCCCTAATACTAGCATAGTGAAGGATGAGTTCCTTCTGCTCCAAATGGCAGCATAACGGGGAGAGATGGCATCGGCTGAATGTGAACTGGCAAGGTAAAAATGCACTATGCCACTGAAACTTGATGGCAATTCACCACTCCCCCATAGGAACAACTTTAATCTGTGAGCTATATGTGATTGCAGCTCCTGGTTGTTGAAATCTGCTAGCGAACCCCTTGGGATGGAAGTGCAGTTTCCTATCACTTTTGGAAAGGGAGAAAAATGCCATGTATTTCCTGACTCCCGTGTCTCTACTCAGCAAATACTGCAATTGCACCACAAGGCCAGAGGGTAGGGTGAGAAGGAGCGAAACTGCATTTTAATCAGAACTAAGAGCTAGAAAGGATGTGACAGATCCAAAGAATCAGGATCACAGGTTAAGTTGCAGTTAAAAAGATGTACTGCTCAAGCCTATTCACAAGAATCTAGTCAATTAACCTTCAGTACTAAATTGGCGCTAGATGTCAATGGAATTCAAGAGAGGTTGTATTTAGACCTTTTGTAGGAATGTAATGACTCTAGGCTGATGACTTGCTTAACTCCAACCCCCAGCTCTGCATGCTCTTCTCATACAGGATGTCTGGTTCTAAAATGAGTGAATAATACGATATTTTCTTGATGGCATTAAAATAATCCAATTTACTAAAAAAAACAAACAAAAACAAAATTCAGTGGTGATACTTAAAGAAAACCGAGTAGAAGCCTCACCTTTAGACAGTCTTTATAAGCTGAACTTTATTTATAAAAAAAATCAGTCTACTGTTTTCTGCTTTTGAGAGACATTTTTTTTCTATCAGTGTTTAGGTTCCCTAAATAATGTTTATGGAAAAGTCAACAACAAAACATCTTCATTCACTGCTGGGCTCAGACCAGCCCTCTTGGGAATTTGGAATGTCTTTGTTCTGTTACCCAGGTACCATCAAGTAGGAAGCAATACACAGGGGAGTTCTTATAACAAAGATATTTAAAAACAGTGCATCTCAGGATTGGTGATCACACCAATAGCAGTCACTGGGAAAACAGTATTTAAGCAGTACTGAGACAACAGCAAGAGACTGCTAGTAATCAAACAGCAGTTTTGGAGGTGAAAGCAAGCCATGCTCAGTTCAAGCCAATTCCTCTGCTTTTGAGAGTTTTGGATAACCTGGGATAGAGGAGACTGGCACATGTACCTTAGTTCTGGGAGTCAAGAGTTCAGCAGAACAAGGAGGGAAAGGGAAAGGAGATCTGAAGAGCCAGGGTGACCTGGACTAGCTAACCAGGGGAAAGTGGCTGATTCCTCCAAGGTGCAATCACCAACTCAGGGCAGCTTGTGCTTCTGAGGTTTAAGGGGGTAACATACCAGGAGGGCTGATTCAGCACCTTCTTGGGGACATGACTAGAAATTCAACTAGGTCGAGGATCTTGACAGGCCCCTTCCATCTTGTGGTCACATTGATTAGGCCAAGATCCTGTTCATTAAGAAGACTTGGAAAAAATAACCACTTGCAAAGACCCAGAGTGACTTCAACTCTCAATTAGAGAAGCAGAGAAGAGCTCATCCCTTCACCCAGATGAAAGTTCTGACTATCTTACAAATATCCTGTCTTTTTACATCTACTTTCAAAGTGTTCAGCTTTGATGTGATTTGTAATTCAATCAACTTTTCAGCAGGTTGTCTTTTTTTGTTCTCTCTCTCTCTCTACAATGGCATTTTTATTCTTACTGACGCCATTAAATCTGAGCAACAGCTCCACTTCACTGATGAGAGTGGAAGAGGGGATTCCAAATACATTCCATGTTATGAAGGCATTTCTTTCTGTAAAACCATTATTGGGCTTTCAGAAGGGAGACTTCCAATCAGATGGGGGATCCATTACAACTCTCTTTGAAAAAGGCCACACTTCTATTCTCTTTTGCAGAGATCCAACTTTTACAGGAAACGCAACAAAGATTACCTTACCTTGGAGGTGGTGGTGGCAGTGTTGGGGGACCTTCTTTTTTATATTAAAAAGACTCTTGTACATTCCTTTGTAATATCAGTATGGGAGCTCTCTTCTATTATGCAGCTACTTCTGAAAATCATCATCTCTGCACAACTATATGTGGCCCCTTAATCAATGTTGCAAGGTCAGGTGAACATTTTCAGAAGGAGTTGCAAAACTGAGGATTACCTGGACCACAATAAGAATGTATTTATGAGGGCTTTTTAAAGTTGATGGACAAAAAGACCTTCTACCATAATCACCTCCTACAAAGAAAAGCCATCTGCTCCTCCTCTAAATTCCATTAAGTATTTTGAACAGAATTCTCACCTCTTTATTTTTGTTTGTTCCTGTTAAAATTCATTTGACTTCACAGTGGAGCATATTACAAGACAGCAAACAGATTGGCACGGTGCTATTTTTGAAATTTTAAATTAGGTTTGGAACTTTTGGACAAAAGCATGTTGAGCAGGTTCAGGGTGCCCTGTCTTCAGTACAGAATAATCATGGCCCACTCTCATATGACTAAAATTAGTAGTAAAGTTAGAGTGGAGGTTTCTCAGAGAGGTCTAAGCTCTTTCGCTTTTACTACAAGTGTTGAATAATAATAATAATAATAATAATAATAATAATAATAATAATAATAATAATAATAATAATAATAATAATAATAATAATAATAATAATAATAAACAAATGTTCAAAGGGGTGTCATAGTCAAGGTTTCCATGACTGCAGCAAACAGGGTAAATCAAATAATTTGTTAAGACTTCATTATCTGTCATCCTAATTGCAGAGTGCAAAGACAGAGCACTTGTTATAAGCGTATAAAAAGGTTTGCTCTAAAACATCATTCTCCAACCTGATGTTTCTGAAGCTGTTACATATTGACTAGAAACTATAGGAATTGTAGTTATCAGATATTTAAAGAACAGTGTGGCTTGTTATGGATGAAATTAATTTGCCCATTATGGGGGGGTTGTTTGTATTTTAATATTATAGACAAATGGATCTAGGCTTAAAGATAGGAGTAAAGATTGATTGACAGTAGCAACTGGATATCTTTCAGTCTGGAGAAAACAGGAGCCAGAAGACAAATGATTGTTTTCCAAATATTTGAAGGGCTGCAACATGGGTTATTTGTGTTTTACTCTTAATCCATTCCAGTGTCAGTCCTGATTCCAGTTCCACTCCTGTGAATTTTGATTTGTGACTTTAATGTTTTACTTTTACTATCTACGCCAGCATTACAGACACATCCACATGTGCAAGGGTCCTGATAACAATTCAACATTCCTGGAACTAAATGATGTAGTGAATGCAAGTAACATTGGAAAAGATGCACTTAAAAATCATTGGGCAGCTGAGTAGATAATATTGACATAGCGTCTGGACCATGGTATTAAGAATGCTGAATTATCTAATCCTGGGCCATTACTCCACATCTCAAGTACCCTGTGGTTCGAATTGTCTGTGACCCCTATTTTAATTTAAAGTACACATGACTACAAGTGACAGAAGATCAAATATGGACGGAGGTCTGCTGAGTTTTAAAGTTTCAGCAGCCAAAGTACACATTTACAGGCAGCTCCAATGGTGCTGTACGAGCCAGCAGAACTGGGTAGATCTTTGAGGTGTTAGCTGAGTAAAACAATTCTGCAAATGAAACATTGCCCTTTTGTTACTGAGCAGCCACTGCGTGTGAGGTGGATTGCCTGAGCCAGAATGGTCCCTTCTGAATATTTCAAGGTGCAGACACCTCTAGGAAGTGAAATGTCTCATCCAGGTGGATGATTTGCAATCTGAATTTTCTTCCCAGCCAGAACAGTCACAATGGCATCTCAAGTTAGGTGTTATTGTTATGGCATGTAAAAGTCATGTTCCCACAAGGTACTGAAAATTATTTTAGCGTTTGGAATTAACAGAACATTTTTTCCTAGCTGACCAGCTTAAGAATTGCCACATTCTGTGTCTGGTGATATGTCTGTTGACACCTCTTTGTAGCCTAGCAGAACTGACCCACATGCAGCATTCTAGTAGGTCACTTATAACCTTGGTTCCTTCTCTGTTCAGTGACTAAAAGATTAGCTTCATCTCACCTTTATGATCATCTCTGTGTATATGGCAATTTTCATGTGGCCAACTTTAGGGCATTTTGGAAACATGATGGTAATATCCACAATGTTTCCTGTTTCTAGTGGAGAATGTTGCTGCTAATTGTGTGTGAAAACTCCACCCAGAGTTACCATACTTTAAGGTGGGTGGCCAATAAATTTTAGAAATAAATAAACAGCACTTAGCAATAGCACTTAATATACTGCTTAATAGTGCTTTACAGCCCTCTCTAAGTGGTTTACAAAGTCAGTGTATTGCCACCAACAATCTGGTCCTCATTTTATTGACTTTGAAAGGATGGAAGGCTGACTCAATCTTGAGCTGGTCAGGATTGAACTCTTGGCAGTGGGTGGAGTTAGCCTGCAATACTGCATTCTAACCACTGTGCCATCTTGGCTCTTACAATAAATACATAAATAAATAAAACCGCTCTTCCAAAATAAATCACTAATGACAAACATGCTTGGAACTGAAATACATGCTGTTTATTACAACAGAATCTTATTTTCAGATTTATAAAATGTAGTTCTTACTATTCATTTCTGTTTAATTAATAAAATCAAGCCTGGCATTTTTGCAGATCTACCAAAAGTTCTTTTTTAAGTTTTCTTTTTTTGCTCATGCAGATTAACCTGCCTGATAACCAATTAGTGTTAGTTCAGAATTATTTTTGTTAGGAATAATAGGAGGTAATTATAAGAAAGATTGCAGATATTTAATACTGCATGTACTAACTAACAGCAGCAAGAATTGTATTTGCCCAACATTGGAAAAATGAAAATTTACTAGCTGAAGTACTAATTAAGAAAATTCTAAAGTGTGTAGAAATGGATAGATTGACTTTAAAGATAAAAGAGAAAGAAGACTCAGTGTATTTTAGAACATGGAATAATTTCTATTAATGGCTAGAAAAACGAGTTAGAAAGGAATGTGATATGTAATTTTGAATATATATTAACAAGAATGCTATTGAGTGATTAACGTTTTATGATAATTAACAATTATCTATTATTGTTTGTTAAACACATGAACCCAGACGTCATGCTGTTTGCTAAATATTGAGAATGTTATTTGGAAAACCCCCAAACCCAAACCTAATCCTAACCTTAACCCAAATCCCAACCCACATCCTGACCCCACCTTATTCCTAACCCTATAAAAACTAATAAAATCTATAAAAAAAAAATTTGGATAGTAATCCCTGAACAAGACCGGTGACTTCACTTCATTCTTTCCTGAGCAAAGGAATCAGGCCTCTCACTGAGATTCAGCCTCAGTGATCTTCATTTACCAAATATGTTGATTAATGTGTAAAATGTTTTTAATAAGCAAAGGGATGGAGAAAGGTCTGCTGTATACAGTGGTGGGATTCAAATATGTGAACAACCGGTTCTCTGTGTGTGGATGCCGTTTCCGGAAGTCCATTCTGGGCCTGGGCAACAAGAAATTCGCTACTGGTTCTGCTGAACTAGTGCGAACTGGCTGAATCCCACCACTTGCTGTATACACAGTAAAAGGAAGTGCTACAGGTAATCTTCTCATTTAGTGATTCTTTGTAGTTACAATGACACTGAAAAAACTGACTTATGACCCACCTTCTCACATAATCAAAATTCAGCTGCTTGGCTACCAGCATGTATTTGCCATGGCTGGAGTGTTCTGGGATCCAGTGATTGCCATTTGTGACCTTCCTAGTCAGTTTCCATCAGGCAAAGTCAAAGGAGCAAACCAGACACACTTAACAACCAGATGATTCCTTTAACAATTGCAGCAGCTCACTTAAGCATGGCAAAAAAAGATAGTAAAACTGGGTGCAATTCACTTAACAACTGATTTGCATAGCAATGTAAATTCTGGTTCCTAATTGTGGTTTGTAAGTCAAGGCCTATCTATATACATTTTTGTATACTAGGAAAACTTGAGTGCTTGTCAGATAGTAATGTGAGGATGAAATGTGCCAATTTGAGAAGAAAATAAATATAGCAAAAGTAGTTATAATCATTCCAGAAAAAAAAACAGGCTGATCCTAGATAATTAGGAAAATAAGTGGAAGTAGGCTATTCCCTATATTGATTATGAATTCAACATTGGAAATAGACATAATCAGCCATGTTAATGCCTTTGAGGATTATCCTGGCCAAAAATATCATTCCAAAGACACTTCTGGCACAATAGGTTGAATGGAAAAATTAAGAGTGCAAAATAGATGCAGCTAACACAAATCTTTAGGCTTTCCAAAAGTTCTCAATGGCTGAGTTAATCATCTCAAGTGGAAATGGAGAGGATGATGAGAGGGGAACCTGTGGAATTAATCTGGAAGGCTGAGCAAACTCAGGCTAGTGCTGCCCTAAAGAAACATACAAGGAAGGATGGAAGACTAAATTGTTTCATCTTTAACAATGAATAGAAACTACAGGAAAGTTTTTGGCTACTCTTTTGAGTTGGATATACTTGACAAGAACTGATTAGCCATTGCTTCTCAACCTTGGCAACTTTTATCATATATGGACTTTTAACTCCCGGAATTTCCTAGTCAGCATGCTGGTTGAGGAATTCTGGGAATTGAAGTTCATACATCTTAAAGTTGCCAGGGTTGAGAAACACTGGCTTAGCAAACAAAGTATTATGAAGGATTTTTAGATGAGTGCCTTTTTCCCCCAGACATGTTTTCAATTGTCTTGACTTCTGAACTGTGATATACTATATTGTTATTGCTTACAGTGGTATTTCTCCAAGAGCAGTTTTAATCTATGCAACAAAGGAAATATGTAAGCAGGCTCTCAGTATTTATTTAATGACTCGGAGCAATGACTCCCTACTCTTATTCATAAGTTTTCTAAACTTCTAGTTTTCCAGCTTGTTGAGCCAAAGAGACGGGAGATAAATAAAAAAAATGCAAGATTTAATTAAATCTGAATAGAGGTATAGTATATCTCTGGTTCTCCACAACATGCGTAAACTTATATAAAATATTATTTTCTCTTCCTTTCCAGCACAGGGTTTAAAAGCTTGCTGCCAAGACTTCCAATTACAATTGTAGGCAATTGTTGCATCCAATTACTCTGAGAAAAACTTTGCTCAGGAATCAGGGCAATTAGGTTGAACCAAGTGAAGAACGGCTCTGAGAGTGATGGCTTCTCTAAGGTGGAGAAATTTCTGGCAGCAGCCAACAACTATCTTCTATCTAGAACTCCCGTGCTGAAATTTCATAGGCAGCTGAAAGCAAGGATTCCCTGGTCCATAGCCCTTCCTTCTAAACTGATTACAATCAAAGATATTAGGGTAAGTCCTGCAGGAATAAAGCATCACCTGCTATTTAATTAGGTTCTTCCTTGAAATGTGTTCTTTTTCTCAGGAAGTGACATGGATGTGGTCTTATTCCTTTGGGGCATCAGCATTAAGCAGAGAGGTAAGAAATAATGGGGCTACAATCCTACAATACAGCCTTAAGTAAATAGTAATAATAATAATAAAAGTTGGAAGGGACCTTAGAGATCATATAGTCCAACTCTCTGCTCAGGCAGGAAACCCTATAACAGGGATAGGCAACCTTGGCTCTTTTATGACTCATGTACTTCAACTCCCAGAATTCCTGAGTCAGCTGACCCAGGAATTCTGGGAGTTGAAGTCCATGAGTCATAAAAGAGCCAAGGTTGCCTACCCGTGCCCTATAACCATTCCAGACAAATGGCTCTTCAGTCTTTTCTTAAAAAACTTCCAGTGTTGGAGCATTCACAACTTCTGGAGGCAGGTTTTCCATTGATTGCCTAATTAATTAATTAGCTAATTAATAGTCTCGGAAGCCCATGCAACTTCCCGTGCTTAAGTAACAACTCCCAAGCTAACAACTCCATTGAAATCAAGCTTAGCTTTGCTTTCGTTCAACCCCACACTTGGGGGTGGGTGGGGAATCAACTCCAGTGATTCACTTAACTGTGGCAAGAAAGCTCGTACAATGGGGCAAAAATCACTTCAACGGCTCCATTGTGGACGCAAGTCGAGGACCACCAAGCGTTTTGCACTTGGAAGAGTGGCAAAAAGTGGAAGAGAGACACGCCCGCTTCACAATCTGCCGGCCTTAGGAGATGCTCAACTCCGGGGGTCTCCAATTAGATAACTTGCGAGGCTACTTCGACTGGACATTCAGCCTCTCTTGACACGGCTCTCCAGCAGGCGGAAGGCGAGATCAGGACGGAAAGCGCTCCTTGGCTTCTCGGAGACAAATCAGAATTCCCTCCTTGGGCCTTACCTTGTACTGGGCAAAGGGATAGTGATGCGCATCGAAGGAGGAGGAGGAGGGAGCAAACGAAGCCTTTACTTTGAGGCGGAGAAGGAACGCCAGAGCCTGGGAAAGGAGGCGGGCAGCTCGTCCTGTCGCCCAATCAGGGCCGCCCGACCCGGGGAGGTTTGAAAGCAGCTCAAGGAGCGCTCGTGGTCATCTGGCCGGCTTTCCAAGCGAAGCCGGCGGCCGCTCGGCTTCTGCTAGCGTGGGGTTGTGGCGGTCGCAGATTCCCGTCGTTGGGGAACTTTTCCTCCAGTTCTTTCTACCGTTAGACCTATTGCTGTTTCTCTCCTCCTCCTCCTCCTCCTCCTCCTGGCTTCACTTCTTCTTCTTCCGACGACGACAAACGGATCTCTTTAACCCCGGGCTCTTGCAAGCGACCCATCCACCGGACGAGTTTTGGATCCTGCTCTTTTCCCATCCGCAAGCGCGCGCATGTAGCCCATTCGGTTCCACGGCGCCACCGAAGCTTACCCGCGTGGGGAGTAAAGGCAGGGCGGCTTTGAATGGGATCTTGCTGCTTTGCGCCGGGCTCCTGCGAGGCGGCTGCATCCCTGAGCATCCCCCCGAAGGCGCTCCAGGTAAGGATGGCGGGCGGGAAAGCACGCGCTGCTTTCTCTTCTCCCTGCAAGCGGGCAAGTCGGCCGGGGGGGGTGTCTTTGCAAACGGGGTTATATCGGTGGCGCCGTTGCAGTCATTTTAAGTTACGTGCTGGGGTTTCACCCTCGTACGTACAGTACTCGCGAGTCGAGAAGGGCGCTCTGCCTGATTGAGGGGCTGACTCTGAGCCCTTTCCATCGGTTCTTTCCAGGCGTCGATCCGAGGATTGGAATCCACTGCGGCCAGCGACCGAGCGCTGCTTCCCATTCCGTTCTGGAGGAAGCCGGACCAGTCAAAGGGCGGGCGGTTGCTCGGTTCGCGGGGAAGAGAAGCTGCGGCGAGAGCCGGGAGCTCTAGCGGGCGGCAGAGTAGGAGTTTGCAAACGAGCCATGGGAGCAGAGGCGTTCCCCTTTCCCCTTTAAGGGACCCGGAGAACTTGAGCCGAGCAACTTGCAAGAGCTCGCTGCCCCGGGAGTGATGGAGCCCGGTGGCGGGTGTCATTTCGCACGCGCCGAGTTTGGAAATAAGCCTTAAGTCCCGCCGGGTGTACAGGTAGTCCTCGACTTACGACCCCAACCGAGCCCAAATTTTCTATTAAGTCAGGTATTGGTTAAGTGAGTTTAGCCTCATTTTGACGCCCTCTCTTGCCGCACTTGTTAAATGAATCGCTGCAGTTGATAAAGGAACCCACCCGCTTGCCAAAAGAGAATCCAGCTTCCCCCGTGGAATTTGGCTTGGCTTGGCGAAGGTCGCAAAAAGGCGATCACGTGACCTTGGGCCAGAGCAGCGGTCATAAATATGAACCGGTTGCCAAGCCTCTGAATTTGGATCACAGGATCGCGGAGATGCTGCAGAGGCGGTAACTCTGAAAAAAACGGTCCCGTTGTAACTTTGAATGGTCACTAAACGAACGGTTGTAAGTCGAGGACTACCTGTCGTGGCGACGACCACCCCTCTCGAGGTTGCTCGTGTTTTCCTTCCACCTCAGGCTTTCCTTTAGCGTAGGGCTGTCTAAATCCCCCCTTCCCCGTAACTTGACTGGGGGAGGTATCTGAGGTGACTCGTTGTGGCGAGTAATGGGAGAAAGAGAACGGCGTCAGGCGGACAGCCCGTGGTCGGCGCTTCCACTCGGGAGTTCCGGCAAACTTCCCTCCAAGATGGGAGGGAAGATAGCGGCCTGCAGGACGTTGGGTGTCTGGCACCGGAAGAAACCAAGGCTCCGGCTTGGAAAGCTGAGGGCCTGAAACGCTGCTTGGCTTGCGGAGACAAGGAGCCAACACCAAAGCCCGGCCGCCAGTTGCTCCTGAGCCCAGGAGAGCCTTTTGTTTCTCGGCGCTTGGCGCCATGTGATCGGGGCTCGCGGTGCCCTCCTCCTCCTCCTCCTCCTCCCCCCCCCGCTCTCTTTGGGTGGCTGCAGCGGGGCTTATCCCGAGACGGGCTTGCTCAGCTGAGGATCTTGATTGGAAAGCAACACCGGAGTAGGGGAGGAGGACGGGGAGCAACTGCGCCCTATCCTAAAGCAAAGTGCACCTGAGTGCAGAAGGCTAATCCTCTCTCTCTCCCTTTCCCCCCCCCAAACACCCCCCCACCACCGCTGGAGAGTTAGGAGCTTCCTGTCCACCTGTGTCTCCCATACGCACTTTGACCCTTTACCCGTTTTTGGAGAGATGCTTTGGCGTGCAGAGGTGACGACTGATCGGGGACCGTTTGTATAAAACGGCTGGTGGACAAAGGACCTCCTGCCCCCCTCTTCCATCTCTTGTTTCAGCAAGGCTCGCTTTTGTTTACTTCCCTACGTGCACCCTGAATCTGGTTGGAAGGAATTATGCAGAAGCAGCTGCTCCCCCAGGCCATGATATAAGCTAGGCTGGTAAATGAGATTTCTGGCGTGGGGTGGGTTGTCCACAGCAAAACAAAGCTTTAGCTTTTGCTTCGTCTATAGATGCTTCTAATAGATACAGAGGATCCTTCCTTTTGTTGGAAGACAAAGAAGCTGCTTGGGGAAGTTGGTTCATTTATTCCTCACTGCAAAGGAATAATTGGTTTTCCAAGTTATACTGCACAGCTTCTGAAGTTTTATATTCCTGTCACAACTGGGGAAGGAGTGACTTTGCTGATGAAATACAGCCATAGTATTTTGTGTTCTTGCGATAATATATTTGCGGACTTTCCTCACAAGCTGCATCTACGGACTTAGGGCAACAGTCTCATCCTACAGAAGGGCATTGCTTGTTCGGGTGCAGTTTGCACACTGTACGACATGCATTCATTGAATTCTGTTGGTGTTTCTTCCAAGTAATATGATAGATTAGGGAACGGAATGTTAGGAACGTAATCTTGAAAAATGCAGACCTCTATAAGTGCAATTTAATACAAAAAAATACTTATGA
This sequence comes from Vipera berus, assembly GCF_964194415.1. Taxonomy (NCBI): domain Eukaryota; kingdom Metazoa; phylum Chordata; class Lepidosauria; order Squamata; family Viperidae; genus Vipera; species Vipera berus. The sequence goes on from NC_138203.1 coordinate 252,684,107, forward strand.
ATATAAAGCCTTCTGTTGATCACATCTTGGGTTATGTACTGTGGTATCACCACTTCAGCAGTGCAGCATCAAATTCAGTATAGTTAACATTTGTTGACTTTTTCAGAATGGGTTCAGGATGCACCAAGGCTTGAACCAGGATAACTAGTGAATGATTCCATGCAGTTTTCTAGGCAACATTTTCAGAAGTGGTTTATCATTGCCTCCTTCCTAGGGCACAGAGAGGGAGAAGGGGAGGGGGAGACAGAGGGGGGAGAACTGGTCCAAGATTACCCAGCTGGTTTTGTCCCTAAAGCAGGACTGAACCGCTTAAGTCCTCTCCGTTTTTACCTTGGTGCCTTAACTAATGGACCAAAGTGACTCTCTAAAAGGGAACAGAAACAGGTTTGGTTGAAAAAGCATTTCTATCCTTTAAAACTTCAGTTAGTAATTCCTGGAGTTTTTTTTTTAGGTAGTCACTTGAAGTCAGCATCACAGCCATTCCATTTTAATTCCATGTGCTACAAATACTGGTATTTGCAGTATACCAGACCTTATATTCTAAGATAGGTGCTTAATAAGTGCATGCATACTTTTGCACAGACATGTTTCCAAATTGCTTTGGCACATTTTTCCCCTTAAACAAGTTGCATTTACACAGCTGGCATTCATTTTCTGCATGTTTTGAAACGGTTATTTGAAGGAGAGCACCCTAAATTCATTTTCTTTAAATTGTAGTGTTCTACTGAGTAATTGTGGTTTGTGTGTTCACAGAAACTAATCTAAATATCACATTATTTGAGAGAAGTCAACAGCTCTATCACCTTGCCCACTAAACAATAGCAATATGTCTATTGTGATAACTTAAAGCAAAAATGATAATGAACTGTGAAGATAGTCTGTTCCAAAGAGACCATCTGGCAGTTTGCAGCCAGTCTGCTATTTCTATGGAAAAAATACAGTATTAACAAATCATCTCTTGAAAATGTTGAATTGTGTATATTTTGATTACATGTAGCATCTGTCTATAAGTATCTGCTCAGATGCCTCACAAGTGTGAACATACTGTGTTAAGACATGATTTCTTCAAGTATAACGTGCTTAACTTTATCACGATTTATTAAATAAAACATGCTGAACAAGATGAAACAAATTATATGATGATTTAATGTGATACATAAACCCAGCCACTGAGCTGAATAAGGTTTACTCACGTTAAATGTTCATAATATTCACAACCGTATTTATCAGAATCTTATGGAAAATTTTAAATTCTCTTGCAAGGAAATTCTGGAAAGAGGAGGAAAGAAAGCTTTTTGTAACTGTGGACTTTCCTGATGGCAACATCCTGTTTTATGCCAAACTCCCTTAACGTTTCAACAGATTATTGAAGTATCTTAGTAATACTCTCTCCACATTAACCCTTAGGAGAATACTTTTGCTTATAAACTGCTGAGAGGATGTCTAAGAGATGCTGAAACTTAATAGAAATCAAGTCAGTGCTTAACATTAGCAATAAGAGGAAGTGGACCCTATTCTATTAGAATTTTTTTAATTTTTATTTTATTTTAATCCCATTTATATCCCGCCCTTCTCCGAAGACTCAGGGCAGCTTACAATTTAAAGCACAAATCAATGTGCTTAGCAATAGCCTTCATTCTATGTATATGCCTGCTTATTAGAGCTTTCGGCCCCATCTCAAGCGGCATTATTACAAAGTCAGCTTATTGCCCCCAACAATCTGGGTCCTCATTTTACCTACCTCGGAAGAATGGAAGGCTGAGTCAACCTTGAGCCTGGTGGGATGCGAACCTGCACTAATTGCAGGCAGCTGGTGTTACTTAAGGAGGCATTAGCCCACTGCTCCACCAAGGCTCAATGTTCAGTGTCATAATCAAAGCTAACTCAAACATGAGGTTTTTTTTTAATCCAGTCATTTTTGGTGTTACTAGATCTGGGCTGCAGAAATCTTGATCCCATTAGGGATGGCAGCAAGCAGGGCTTTTTTGTCATAGAACGCTCAGAACGGAGTTCCGGCACCTTTTTTGGATGGAACCTTGTAGGGTAGGCAAGGCGGGTTGTATGACATGTGTGAGTTCCGGCACCTTTTTCTTTTACAAAAAAAAGCACTGACAGCAAGAACAAGGATTTTGCTGCCAATTGCCCATCCAGATTTTTGTATCCTACAAGTAGTCCCTTGCCATTTCAGCTTTGCTCTAAAAACCTAAAGAATTTGTACAGTGCATGTGTATGCATACATGTGTATGTGTATAACATATAGCTAGATGGAAACGATGCCTGTAGATTTCCGTAGCAGTTTTTAAGAACCTTGTTTAAAGTTGAAAATTGGGATTGCTTCCTGAAGAAAGACATGTTCAATTGCACTGAGTTTGTTAGGTTTTCTCTTATTATTAAAACGCTAAATATCTCATTTCTCAGTGTGTATGCCTGAATGTTACAATTAATTTTGGAATCCTTGTTCCTTGGAGTTAAGCATGCAGGAAAGAGAAAGAGAGTGGTGCTGTTTTTGTTATGCTACCCTGAATGTTAAGTGCCAGCCCTAGGAAGATTTAGTTCATTGAGTGTGATGCTTCTCAGTGAAGGCCATGTTTAAGTAGCAAAATCTTACTGCCTCTACTGCTCTGACCTGGATCTGTCTTTTTGCCTCATTGATTATCATTATTTTACATTTGTTCATTAACTCATTTGAGATATGAATACCTCTAAAGAGAGCAAGTTGATGTGATTAAATTCCTGGCTAGGAAATATGCTGTAAATGTTAATGGTATTTTTTGTTATTGTGATTTGTACGTTGGCCGTCTGTAATAATTTTTGGTTTCGTTTATCTGCACAACCTTCTTTTTCAGATAATTAAATTGCATCTGTGCTGATTGATTCTTCTACCTGATGTAAAACTTCATGTGATCCAGCAAGGGCAATGACGAGTAGCACCACTGACGATACTTTAGAGCAGCCTGCCCTAAGCCAGTGTCCTTCAGGAGTGCTTTTTCCTTGAGAGTGGTGGTGCACGTTCTTGTCCATAGGGACTATCAGAAAAAATTGGAGAGCAGGTACCGAGGAAAGACCAGAGCAACTTGGATAGTGGTGCTGCACTAGAAACTAGGAGACTGTGAGTTCTGGTTTTCCCTTCAATACAAACACTGGCCAGGTAAATTTGGGGAACCCTGTCTGTGTCAGCCCCCCCCTCTATGGTTGTGGGCAGAATAGGAAGTGGGAGCATTATATCCTCTGTTTGAAGTTTACGGTAATAAAGATGGAATATACATCTAATATATCACATTTAGAGTTGCCCTAACGGTGAGATGGGCAGCATATAAATTTAATAAAACAAATATTTTTAGACTAAGCCAGGCCACTTGTACATTATGCAGTAAAAGCTGGATCTGAAAGCCTAATCATTTTACCAAGCCACCAGGGCAGAATATATGGAAAAAAAAATCAATCATGGGGCAGAACCTCCAAATGTCATCTCCCATTACCTAGCTATGGCCAGTGGTCTGGGATTGTAGAAGCTGTAGTTCTAAATATTTGCAGAAATGAATAAAACCTGCCAGAGATTTAGGTTACCTACTCCAGTCTTTGCATACAAAATATGTGAGACCATTAGACTTGTTTAATCCAATTGTCTTGGCAGCTTGCATGGCTAGGTGAACATTGCGACAGACTCTGAAGAATAGGGTGGCTGGTTAATTCCTTGATGAAATTTATTTGCACTTGTGTATAATTTACTTTCAGTTGGCCAAGAAGTGTTTATGAGTTGAATTAATTTAAATTAGAAAATAGTAAATAACTTTTTAGTTATCATGGGAATATTCAAATAAGCAGAATATTAACTTTGCATGATATATTATTCCACTTTTAAAAAGCAAGTTAGAAAATGACATTGGCACCTGTTGATTAGGGAATAAAGGAAACTGTTATAAACATTATAAGTTAGTTTGTTTAAATTGTGTTTAAGGTTCTGCCCTATTTAAATTTGATAATAAGATTTACATGAAAACAATTACTTTGATTACAGAAAATAACAACTGTAGTTTAACACATCAGCAATTAGGCAAGGTTAAATACTGGAGCAAGGAATCACTGCTTTGGAAGAGGCCATTAAAGCTACTACATGCGTGCCTATAGAGATCCTGATTTAAAATATTAAAAGATGGAGAGCATGCCCATTTCCCTTTGTGACTGATACTTCTGTCAAGCTCTTACTGTCAAGCTCTCTACATTTAAGCAGAATCTACCTTCCTGTAGTTTAAATCCATGATTCTGCATCCTGAAATTTCAGCCTTCCTCTGTGTAGCACCTCTTCTGCAGTTTTATCATATGCAACTCCCTTGATCTTTCTTGTCCCTTTCAATCATTATTGGATCAACCTTCCGGAACCTTTGGCAGGTATCAAGGGAGCCAAAGTCCAGTTAATCTAGAGATTACTTGTGAATCCCATCAATTGTCTTAACAGAAAGTACTAGATAAAAGTAAAGACATTTTTGTCATCCACCTGTAAATGCACGAATGGCCTCACTATTTGGATCTTTTTTGTTAACTTTTTAAAATTAACTTTTGTTAACTTCAACTGACAGAAGATCCAGTATTATGATTTCAGAATTGACATTGTCTTTTCATACTGCATCTAATTGTTAACTTCTGTGCTGATCAGTTAAGAATAAAAAGTGCAGTTTAGAGGCTTGGATGCGGGAGACTAAATATAAGAACTAATAATTTTATTAGTCTACTTCTATGACAAATAGTTACGATAAAGCAATTGGAATTTTGTAAACAGGATGGTAATGAATGTGATGAATACTTTCCTGGTTATTTCAGTTCTTTCGAAGAACAAGGTTACAATGAGTAGGCTGGATTGTATTTATTGGTAATTTTATGAGCAAATTGCCTTAGTTATTTTGTATTCCTAATTTCTTCTAGCAGGAAGCAATTTGGTCATTAATCTAAGATTACAGGTTTTTTTCTTAATAAACCATGTAGTCTCTGTGAAGTCAGCCTCAATCTGTGTCTTTTCCTCTCCTCTCCCCCTTTCAAAATGTAGGAAGAGACCCAGTATTGCTAGCCAAAATGGGATGGAGCGCATACAGCTAGTCCCCGAGTCTAAGGATAAAGAAAGGTTCATTTAAAACTATGGAGAAATCACAAGAATTAGCATTAGAAAGAAAAATGGGTCCTATTGGAAATTTATTATCTTGACTTATCTTTACATTTTTTACTCCTAATGTCATGCCCATATCATAACAGCTTAAAGCCATATCTGCCTTCCATTTATTTTTTGAGAGAAGCATGACATGTCATATTTCTTACAAAATCTAGATAGCACGATACTCCAGTCAAGCACAGAATGACATGCTGATCTTTTAGGTCTCCAGAATGATTTACCATATATAATTATAAAGCGGCAAGTAATAATGAAATACAAGTAGTCTTCTACTTATGACCGCAACTGAGCTCAACTTTTCCATTGCTAAGCAAGACAATTGTTAACTGGGTTTTGCTCTATTTTATGACCTTTATTGCCATAGTACTGTACTTAAGTGAATCACTGTAGTTGTTAAGTTAGTATCACAGTTGTTAAGTGAATCTGACTTTCCCCACTGACTTTGTCAAAAGGTGATCACATGACCCTGGGACACTGTAACCATCATAAATACATGCCAGTTGCCGAAGGGTTCGAATTTTGATCATGTGATCTTTGGGATGCTTCAACAGACCCCTACAGGGGTCAAAATCAGCCACGTTGTTATTACTGGCATTATGGTTCCTCCTTTCCCCCCCCCCTGCTATCTTATCCTATTAATCTTTGAACACTACCCTACAAGTTATCCCTGTATCACCTCTCTTCCTTCCCAGCAACAGTGACTTCGTAGTTCATTTATGCTCTATCTTTATTATTTTTATTAATAACTCAAGGTGGCGAATAGTTTGTGTTTCTTTTTTGTTTGTGTTGGGTTCCTCTTTTTTAAAAAAAAAATACTGTCTTGGGAGAAAGAAAAGCAATAGGACAGCTGGACAACGGTTACTTTTCAATTGCTCAGTGTAGTAAATTTTATGTTACTTTAACATAAAATGATTAGAAAAATAATTTAAAAATTGGCCATGAATGGGTCTTAAAAACTGTGGATTGTAAGAGATGTCGAAGTTTTTTAGGCTGAGTTCTTTGAATGATACATAAAAGCTTCAAAGTGCCAGATCAGCAAGTACAAAGAATTGGGCAGACAGCAAAATACTGAATGTATTTTGAATTGAATTTAAATGTAATTAAACTAAGAATTAGTTTGCCATTGACTTTCTAAACACACAATGATTTCTCTGTTTTGTCACTTAGAAAGTGACGATCTCATTATATATTTTCCAGGATTTCTCGGGGCGTCATTGAAGACTTTCATGAGCCTACTGGCCTGGGGTTTCAAGTTATTTATTCCATTTTACCAAAAAAAAAATAAGCTTACGGTTTATTTTATCTATCTGACTCTTTAACAGTAAGAGTCAGATGGATATGTGCCCAAGAGAACACTGAGAATGGAAAATTGAAATTAATATTTTGAAAAAATAATTAGATCATGTAGGAAAGATATTTGCAAATTAGAAGAACCTTTGCAAAATGAAATCTATTTTTCCCTTCCTTTATTTTGGGCAGAGGGAGCTAACACGCTATAACAATACAGACAGAAGCACAGTAGGAGGTCCCATTTCAGTTGGCCCCTCACTGCTGCTACAATGAACATAATATATTAATAAAGTGATTGATTTAGATTTACCTGTTTTAAAAGGATATGCAATGGCTGCGAGGGATCCTACCGCTCACCGTAGCGTAACAATGAGAATATCCCAGCAGGGTAAGTTGCTAATACCACACACTGAAATTAATTCTGCTTGCTTCAAGTATTCAATAATTAGAGGCACTCATCAAACTAACTTCATCAGTGCATCTAAAAAGGAGAAAAATGACAATCGGGTTTTTGTTCCCTTATCTCATCTAACATTCATAGTGATAAAATTCAAAAACACTGTGATTGCTCCAATGAATTTCCACAGGTCTGCTAGGAAATGTTAGCTTGCCAAACTTCCGATTTGGCCCGTATCTCCAAGGGTTGACAAATGCTTGCTTGCTTTCTTAGAACTTGTATTTTAAAGCTTAATATTTCTCCAGAACCTCAACTGAGCATGTGTGCACACACACACACGTATAAACATATTTTTTTAAATGGAAGAAGTATTTGTGTTCGTGTGCACCACCTCATCTACAACCTAGGTGCTTTCTAGGTGCTCCTGATCCTTGGAAGTTATCAGTAGATGGAGTCATGGAAAGGAAGGATTTGTGATTCTTGCTCCCCAACCTCCGTAATCTCAAGAATAACATACAGTGCACAGTACTCATCCATATGTACCTCATCTATATAAATGTATCCTTTTTTGTGTAGTGACAAACCCTTAAGGTGCGCTATAAGTTTGGTTGAACTGAGATACAATATAAATTTCCATGGCTGAGGTTAGACTTGAACCTGAGATCTCATCCCTAATTCAGCATCTTAACCATTGTACTGTTCTTGCTACCCTGAGCTTGGATGGAATTTATAGTATAAAAATTGATTTGTGTTTGTGTTTGGTTTAGCTCTTGAGTTGAACAGCACAATGCTTTGCCAACAGCAGGAGCTGTGTACTTGTGAATAGCGATTTGAAAGAATTGTCTTACAGATTTCCCCCCCCCCCCTAAATAAAAAAATCACATGGTGTTCCAAAATGGAATTTTTCATTGCACAAACAGGCGCACAGTTTACAGATCTGTTGGTATATCTTCACCTATTTCTGGGCTCGAACCTATATGGGTTTGGAGAATTCTGTACAAAGAAGTAAATGTTTAGGAAAACTGAGCACAGATAAAAAATATTTAGGAAAGACATCTTAGCTGCAGTCTTTCAACAGCTTCTTAAAGACAATTCTTACAAAATTTGACAAAACTGATTAATTACTAAGTGCAGGCAATATTGATATATGGACCAGATTTTTATTGATCTGCACATCAATGAATTATCAAAAAGAATATACGTCCTTGCTTAAGGAGGTATTTTGCTCCTTATAAAGAACCTTTTCAATACATTGCTTGCTGCTGGTTCTCTGAAATGTTGCACAAAGCCCTTATATGAATCAAACAAAATTTCAGGAAGGAAGCATGATGCAATAGTGAAAAGTCTCCTTCCATACAGAGAACCTTAGGTTTTTCAGTTATAGAGGCAAATGCATAGATAAAGAAGTAGCAGAAGAGCAGACTTTGCATAGCGCACAATATTGGAGGGAAAAAAATATATATGCAAGAAAGGAATTATTCGAGAATAGAACTCTGGAGCAAATATAAAGAGGTATTAACTTTAGTAGGTCAGTATATCTAATTGCTTGGACTCATTTTGTTTGAGTTTGGTTATACTACAGTACCTGAAAGAACATTTAATTGCACTACATTTTACAGCTTTGTCCTCTCCCACATCTTATTCAGTTGTATATCTATACCCTAAACTCAGGGTAAGATTGTGGGGTAATCCTAATTCAGTGTTGTAGGACAGTTAGAGAGAAAGGCAAGTCCAGATTCAACCAAGCAACGTAGAGATGTTGAAGGACTGTTCCATTTAAAAGCAGTTGTGGAATATCTCTCTCTCTCTCTCTCTCTCTCTCTCTCTCTCTCTCTCTCTCTCTCTCTCTCTGTGTGTGTGTGTGTGTGTGAGAGAGAGAGAGAGAGAGAGAGAGATGTGTGGGTACATGTGTGTGTCTTTCTAGAGTTGAGGCTTCTGCTAAAAGAGCAGGTAAAACGTGATCAGGAGGGTCTTTGCCTACCTTTCATAGGTGTGCTAGTTGCCACCTTTCCTGGAATTAAGAGTGCTTCATACCTTTCCCCAGGTCTTGATTGTGCTGTTATAGTTTGCTTTACAGGGAGCTGACCTTGAAAATGATCAATACACAATTCAGTTTCTGAGGTGATCATGGTACAGACTCAGAATAATATTATACAAACCGCACTGGTTATCAGTAGGTTTCTGGGTGCCGTTTACAGTAGTGGTTGTCACCACTGTCTGGCTTTTGGGGGCTGGGTATCTTGAGAATTCTTGTTACAGATAGACACTGCCCCTACATTTCATGCAAGCAGAAAGTGCCGACTGACAGCCCCTGGAATTGAGATGTTTGGTGAAAGCAAGCATTCTTTCTTGGAGTTGTTGGGGGAAGATAGTACTTTTCCTTTTTGGTGTACCTGAACGCCTTTCAGGTGCAGCTCAACAGTATGTTGTTTATTAAGTTTTGGGACCATCTCTATATATTATTTTAATCTAATGTATTGCATCTGTTTTATTATTACATTATTGTAGTTTATTGGGCTACTGTAAGGTTATATCACTGTATATTTTGAATACGACTGATAGTCATTACTGGTGGATGTAATTTTCATTCATATATATGTCTGAACTGTATATGCGTGTGTAGGTGTATATGTACGTGTACGTGTATGTATATGTGTATGGCATGTATATATGAATGAAATCCATATATGTGTGTGTACATGTATACATACACATACATGTATACATTCACAGATATATGAATACATGCATATACATATGCACATAAAATTCATATGTATACATGAGTACATACATATGTATATGTACAAAATATACATATACATATAAAGTTACATACATGTATATGAATATATATATAAATGATTTGCCAGTGCAGGTGCCAGAGTGACTGGCAGAAGGTTACCCAGTGGGCATTGTGACTAAGGCAGGACTAGAACTCATGATCTAGGCTCCCTGTTTCTAACCTGATGCGTTAACCATTGCACAAAAGTGACTCTACAGTTTGGTATACAAACAAAATTTGTTGTTTACTTATGCACAATTCGTGGGAAACTATTAAGAGGAATGATCTAATGTGTCCATTTTATTTAGAGTTACACTAGTGCAAGTGCCATCCTTTTAATAGAAGAAACAATTACTATGTAGATTTCTGGGATTGCAACCTGCCCTAATTTTGGGGAGAATGCCTCAGGCGAAAAAAGTTAAGTGGGTCCATCTTGTGCCTCCAAATAGGTCATTTCATTTCTATGCCAGTGATCAAGCCGTGGCAGCCATGTTTCCTTTCCATTCTGTAGAGAAGATCGCAATGGCAAGGAGAGAAAATCTTAGTAAATCAGCAGCGGATCCTATATGAGGGAGATACATTGGAAGCTAGATATTCCTTGGGTAGGAAGGATGAAATTGTCAATAACCAGCTGTGATTTAGCACAGAGGGGGAATTGTGTAAACCAAGGACAGTGGAGGGAAGAGGCATTGCCTTAAAATTCAGGTGGATAGAAGTTGTCAATAACCTTAATTATCAAAAATCAGTCTAATTTTTTGAAGTGGCATTGTTCCTAGGGTGCATTAAAGATGCTTTACTAGTCTTGCTTTGTCGAGTGAATGACAAATCTTCAGCCAGGCTAGAACCAGTCAAATGGGGAATCTTAATGCTGGCTGATGTGCACTGCTGTCAACATCTGGAGGATGTAAGCAGGCATTATCTGTATCAGCGGTCCCCAACCTTTATGGCTTGGCAGCTTAGCGGGGGGGGAAAGGGGAACTGTTGTGGGCAAATGGTAGGCCATATGTGTGGCGTTCCCTGACCTGCTGCTCATGTGAGTAGAGCTGCGCGCACGCCAGCCAGCTGCTCACGGAGCCCACTTCCAAACTAGCTGCAGCCCGGGGGTTGGGGACCCCTGATTTATATAATTTATCACAAAGCAATTATACAACTGATGTTTAGGGTGGCCACCTGTTCATTACAAAAAGAAATAATGATTTTACATCAAATGTCCATGTATTAATTGATACGTGCAGACGCAAATGTGGGAATAATTGTTAGAATTTAAAGAGATGCAGCAAAGGGGAAGATTCCGAGTAAGTGCCTGATGTGTTTGCTTAATCTGCTGCTTGCCCAGGTGCTGCCTGTTGGTGAGAATTTCAAGGTCCATATTCTCTAAATCTTATGGATAAATCTTCCAACTGGAGATCCCTTCAAAGTCAGATGTCCCTCTGTAAGATAAGATGCCCAGTCACTCTGCTAATTTGGTCTGTATTCATTCAAACTCTGGCACATTTCCAAGAGTCTGTTATTGTACCCTATCACACCAAAGTAGTATTCCTGTAATCTTGTGTCATCTGTATCCTGACCTGGCATCCTTGAAAGGGCTGACATTTGACCACAGATAAATGGCCTCTAACTTGCCCTGTTCTTTGTGATGGTTTGTAGCTATTCCAGGGAGATGTTGTTAACAGTCCTAAACTTGTCATCATTTTTTGCTACTTATCTCAATTTTCATATTCTATCTAGTCTATTTTCTAATCATGTATTTGCATGATCTATCCATACGTACTTCTTACTAATGTGTATTTTGCTTCGGCTGTAATGATGTTCTTCTGAGTTTTCCAGTCAGCCTAATTTATTACAGGTAGTCCTCAATTAAACAACCCATTCATTCAGTTACTGTTCAAAGTTATGCTAATGTTGAGAAAGGCGACTTGCAACCAGTCCTCAAGATTCTATCAGAGCATCCTTGTGGTCATGTGATTGCAATCTGGGTGCTTGGCGAACAGCTGATACTTAACGATGGTTGCAGCAGCCCATGGTCACATGATCACCACTTGTGATTTTCCCTACTGGCTTCATGCAAGCAAAGTCAGAATAGAATAGAGCTGGAAGGGACCTTGGAGGTCTTCTAGTCCAGTCCCCCCATTTAAGCAGGAGAACTTACACCATCTCAGACAAGTGACTGTCTAGCCCAGGGGTAGGCAACCTCGGCTCTTTTATGACTCATGGACTTCAACTCCCAGAATTCCTGAGTCAGCTGACTCAGGAATTCTGGGAGTTGAAGTCCATGAGTCATAAAAGAGCCGAGGTTGCCTACCCCTGGGCTAGCCTCTTCTTAAAAGTCTCCAGTGATGGAGCGCCCATGATTTCTGGAGGCAGGTTGTTCCACTGGTTAATTGTCCTCACTGTCAGGAAGTTTCTCCTTAATTCCAGGTTGCTTCTCTCTTTGATCAGTTTCCAATCATTGTTTCCTGTCCTGCCCTCTGGTACTTTGGTGAATAACGTGACCACCACTTCTTTGTGGCCGCCCCTCAAATACTGGAATACTGCTATCATGTCTCTCCTATTTCTTCTTTTCTTTAGACTAGCCAAACCCAAATCCTGCAGCTGTTCTTCGTATGTTTTAGTCTCCAGGCCTTTGATCATCTTAGTTGCTGTTTTCTGAATTTTTTCCAAACTCTCAACATCTTTTTTGTGATATGGTGACCAAAATTAGCTTAAGTATTCCAGGTGTGGTCTTACTAGGGTTTTATAAAGCGATACTAATACCTTGCGTGATCTTGATTCTATGCCTCTGTTTTTACAACCCAGGATTGTATTAGATTTTTTGGCTGCTGCTGCACAGTGCTGGCTCATATTTAAGTGATCATCGACTAGGACCGCAAGGTCCCTCTCACAGTCACTGTTTTTAAACCAGGTCTCGCCCAATCTGTACTTATACCTTTGGTTTTTTTTCCTGCCTAAATGTAAGATTTTGCTTTTCTCCACATTAAAACTCGTTTTGTTGGACTAGGGCCCATTGTTCACGTTTGTCAAGATCTTTTTGGATCCTGAGTTTTGTCTTCTGGGGTGTTGGCTACTCCTGACAGTTTGGTGTCATCTGCAAATTTGATGAGTTCCCCTTCAATTCCCTCATCTAAGTCATTTATGAAGATATAGTCATTGGGACTAGCAGGAAAGATTGTAAGTCACTCTGTTAAGTCACTTGCACTCTCTCCCACCTAGCAACAGTCAATCTTTGTCCCACTACACTCTCATCGCTCCTGGTGGGCCACTCTCACTTCTTCCCTTGCGTGGCAGTAGCCACTTCTGGCTTCACTGTGCAGCTAGCAGGCAAGTAAAGCCGTGTACAACGCCTTACTTGCCTGCTAGCTGCTAGACAGCCACAATCCTTGCTTAAAAACAACAGTGGGTAGTGCTGGGATTGCCACCGCTAAATGATACAGTCATGTGACATCATGCTTTACAACCGCTTTGCTTAACGATGGATATTCTGGTTTGAATTACTGTATTGTGATTAACTGAGGATTACCTGTATTTAGTTTTTATTGTCAGAGGGACACTATCAAAAAGCTTTTTCCCTAGCTTGGTGACTGTCCCTACATTGGAATGCATTTTTGTGGCAGATGCTGAGAGCTTTAAAATATCTGTTTAGGTCCACATTTGGCAAAACCTGTCAGCAGCAGTTTATGGATATAAAATTGTTCTGGTTGTAAGTCAACATTGCAGCAGTAGTTACACTTGTTTTTGCATTCTGAGATCATTTTTGCCAAATAATCCTTTTGCCCAACTTTCTCTGATTAATTTTATTTTTAGAATTACTATTTGCTAGCTGCGAAAACTAATAAAACCATATTTTGCTTTCACTATGCCCACAAATTTGACTATGTAGCTGCTTACTTTTGAATGTGACTTCAGTAATAAATAAATTATCTAAGATAATTTGAAACTTTATAGTAGATAGTAACAATGCTTAATTATTCTCTTGCCATATATTTCTTCCTACAAGACACAGTTTTGTTTCTTTGCTTTTTTATTCCTTGATAGATTTAGTTAAATTGCTTTACTGAAGATACATCTATTGAAAAAAATGCCTTTATGGATTTGCTGAGAGTAATGCTTTGCGGTTTGCAGGCTTCAAGCAAAATATTTCACAGAGAAAAAAGCATATTTTGAATCTATTCTTGGGATGACTATTGTCAATAAGGTTAACAAAGCTTACATGAGAAAAATGGATATCTAGATGACTTTGCTTTCAATACGTTTACCTTTAATTGCACATTCTGTAGCCAATATATACAGTTGCTTTAAAAGTTTTAGAACAACTTGTTTTTGTTGATAATTGCATAAAAGAACAAGAGATGGTTCTGAAGACATTGAAATGGTGTCTGATGTCTTAATCTCACAAACAGGAGTTGGTTCACGTACTGACAGAAAGACATTTTACCATCTGCTTAAAGAATAGAATTAGCGATTGATCTGTTTGTTAGATCAAAGACTTACATAAACATTATATGTTTATTCATTAAGGTTATTACTTTGTAGAAAGTAGTTGTGCTGATAGTTAGTAATACAAAATGTCAAAATATTGAACTGTGCTTGAATTTTTTTTGCCCTGATTGACCGCTGTGTGTGAACTGTATCAATGTACTCTTTGTCAGAATACACATAAATATTGCCAAATACTATCAGAATACACATAAATATTGCCAAATATTATCATTTAAAGGGGAACACACTATAGCATCTTTTTTCAAACATAAGTAAGTGTTACGAGATGTACATATGGAAAAGTTTCCTTCGGAATTGTATTAAACCGTGTTTTAGAATAAAAATATGCAGAAGTGTGAAATTACAGAAGACTTACAAAACCACTGGGATTTTCTCCAACAAAAGTTAATTGATTATTCATTTGGAATAAATGAAAATCAGTTTAAATAAGTAATAGTCAATAGCTTGGTCTTTTTTTTAAAAAAAATAAATGTACATTTTTGAACAGATTTCTGTCAGCATATTTTCTAATATGTAAAGGAGATAAACAGTCATCACACCAAAAGAAACTGATTGTTTGCACATTTGCACCCACCCACAAAAATAGACACCACGCATTTTAAAAACATGAAAGTTAAAGTCACCCTGAAAATATGCTTTGCAATTGTTAGGAGGAAAAATGGGGGGGGGGGGGGAGAAACAGCATCCTGAAGAAACTAGGATTTAAAGTTTACTTTTTTATATAGTTACAAATCTGAAGGATCCCATGTGTAAACAAACGGTATGTTTTGATGTGCAAATATTGTTAAATTCTGTATGGCATATTTAATGAACATGAGCGTTCCATCAGATTAGCTTTAAAAATAGAGAAGAGTTGTTTTGTCATTTTGTTTGGTTTTGTTTCTGTACCTTTGGATCAATGTTGATTCCTGTAGACTTCATGGACAGGTCCCTGCATTTTTCTTGGCCAGATTTTAGAAGTGGCTAGGGCTGAGAGAAAGTGACTGGCCCAAGGTCACCCAGATGGCTTCATGTTTAAGGTGGGATTAGAACCCCCAATTTATAGCTTGATACCTTAATCCAGGGGTAGGCAACCTCGGCTCTTTTATGACTCATGGACTTCAACTCCCAGAATTCCTGAGTCAGCATAGCTATGCTGACTCAGGAATTCTGGGAGTTGAAGTCCATGAGTCATAAAAGAGCCGAGGTTGCCTACCCCTGCCTTAATCACTGCACTAAACTGACTCTTAAGTCTATGATCGCAAGGATCTGTAGCACATTATAAGGTGCAAGCTTTCCTGAGCTGCTTCATTTCATTAGACACACAGAATGATTAGACCAGCGATGGCGAAACTTTTAGAGACCGAGTGCCCAAACTGCAACCCCAAACCCACTTACGTATGCTGGGTGGGCGTGGCCAACTGGGTGGGTGTGGCCCATTGGGTGGGCGTGACTGCAGTGGTAACGGCAGACTGGGTGGGATTAAAAATGTCAATCAATTCCAACTTTGCGAGATTTTTTTTTTCCAGCAAGAAGTTGAAATTGATTATAAAACCCATCTGAAGGGCTAGGCCTGGGGCGACAGCTTGTGTGCCCACAGAGAGAGCTCTGCGTGCCACCTGTGCCATAGGTTCGCCACTATGGGATTAGACTGATGTTTGATTGAAACTGGGTGGACAGTTGTGGGGGGAGGAGGGGATGATAAGTTTGTTATACAGATGCAGGTTACATAATTCTCACCTAACTGATGGGAGGGAGTGCCTTTCAATCAGTCTTGACTCCTGGCAATTACATGAACAAGTCCTTGTAGTGTTCTTGGCAAGATTTCAGAAGTGGATTGCCATTGCCTCTTCCCTAGAGCTGAGAGAGTGACTGGCTCAAGATCATCCAGCTGATTTTGTGCTTAAGGTAAGAGTAGAACTCTTGCATAATGTAAGTCATCAATGGGGGGAGAGAGCTGAGTGGGGGAGTTGCAGCACCTCTGTGGTTGTAAGTGCAGGCAGGCACCTGAATTTTGATCATGAGACCATGGGAACACTACAATGGCCATAACTTCAGGGATCGGGTGCAAGTCTCTTCATTCAGTACTGTGGCGCTTGTGAATGGTTGCTGAATGAATAAATAAATAAATTGAGGACAACTTGTAGTTTCCTGTACTGTCTATATGTAGAGTAGAACAATGTAATAGCGTTTTAACTGTAACTGTCAGTTGGGAAGAGAGTTTCATACCGGTATATATTTTTTTAAGTGCTGCTATTCTTACGCCTATGTTAATGTAATGAGGCTGTTACTTGATCTGTTTTCCTTCTCCCAAGAGTAAATGATGCTACTTCAAACCAGGATGGCTGATCCAGTCACTTTAATTTTCATTTCCTCCACTAAAAGAAGATAGAGGTGTAAATATGCTTAATCTGTGATCAAAGGAAAGGCGCCCTAGAGGAGTAACTTCTTGGTAGGCCTTACGCTACTAGGGATTTTCTTGCCCCCAGGGTGCTGGGAGATTCCACCTTTTTTTGCTTTTCACAACAGAGTTAAAAATGGGGGTGAAGCTGGGTAGCTTCATTTTTTTTCCTTTCAAAGACCCTGTAATCCTATGCATCACGGTGGAGTCGGGGTGAATAAATGGAGCTGAGCATTTACTGGCCGGATGCCCTTCCTGACGTCTACACAGAGCTCATAGCAGATATTTTCTCTTTGCACCCAGATAGAGAAATATCTGCTACTACCTAAGATCAAACTCACAGCCTCCTGATTGTGAGGCAAGAGCTCCACCTCTAGGCCAGCACGACACTCAGCTGGGCAGCCTCAATACTTTAATTGGTTTGAGTTATGTGGATGATCTTCCTTGTGTCTGGGTGTGTTTTTAATTTTGTTATAAACTGTCTTGTGGCTTCCGACGTACGGCAGTATAAAGATCTGTATAAATAAATTCACAATTTGACAGAATTGTTTCTCCAATGGAATTTATTCTCCTTTGCACCCCTTTATAACCAGCCATCTGCTTGGCTGGGATTTTTATCTTAAAAAAAATAGCCATTCAGCAGATGGGAAAGCATTATTAGATGAAATGTGACCAGAAAACGTGGCACATGCTAGCAAGTATGTCATTGGTATCCACGATGAATGTAAATCTATCTTCTTTTCTGACAGTATATATGATTATTAGCATGGGCTTCTGGTATTTAAAGAGTCTCTGGTCTGTAGTATTTTGTATACATATGTTAGTGTGTAGGCTTCATTTTTCTCCTGCTAGGTTGTGAAACAGGTTTGGTAGTGTTAAGATGTCAGAAGATACAATTATACTCTTAAACATCAGCACAGAAATGGACTCTTAATTGTGAATTTAGGGGTTTGTATTACAGCAATAAAAGCTGCTTCAAAGTGTTTAAGGCTGCTAAAATAAGCGAACATTCTTTAAATTACTTGGGAAATGGGTTAAAGTAAGCAAATGCAGAGTGATGCACACGGGCAAATAATCTGAACAATGAGTTTAAGGTCCGTATTTTTATGGAGATTCAAGCTACAAGATAATGACTCCAAAATGGAACATTTTCTGCATGACTTTGCTGCCATCTGGTGGTCACCTGGATTTTACAAGCCCTGATAAAAAATCTTGCTTTGAACAAGGAAACTATTTTATGCTTCTTTTCAACTCTGCTGACAAATAAAATGCTCAATTTCAGAGTGCCGAATGCTATAAGAACACTAGCATTTCCACTTTATTAAAAGTACGCAAGAGGATTAGATGCCTTTCAGGCAAATTCTCACTTTGAATGGTGTGTTTTTCTGACTTGGGAGTTTGCAACGAGGCTACAGGTTCCGAAGTTATAAATATTGGAGAGAGAGCACTGTTTTTTGCCATAGTTTAAAAGGATTGGTTGACTGATGCACTTGGGGAAAATATCATGAAAGATCTATGAAATACTGTAGTGTAAGCCAGTGGTGAAGCATGCTGGGAGTTGTAGTTAAATTTACCCAGTTAATCCATCATCTGCATTATTGTCAAACCATCTGGTTATCAATGAGATCACTATGCAGGTAAGAAAAAGGATAAATATTTCTGCTTTTTAATTCAGTCATTGTTTGTCCTTTGCTACTGCTTTTTTGTTTTTCTTCTTTTTATTTCTGGCACATCTCCCAGTTCTAATTTTGATTAAACATATTTGGTTTCACTGCAAATAAGTTATAAACACCTGCTACTTTAATAAAGCTTTAGCTACAGCTGAAGCAACAGAATGGGAGGTGGTGTTTTTAGTTTAAGAAATGGAAAACTATCAGAATCAAAGATGTAAATAAGATCTGCTGAACATTTGGTAAACCTGCCAGATCTAGTTTGTCAGTTCCCTCTCCTCCAGTTGTTGAAAACATGGTTTCAGGGATAATATTGGCAAAGTCATATAATGAGAAAGTCTTCTTTTTCAATAAATCTGGGACTTTATGGGAGAAATAATTATGTCATATTAAACTAAAGAAAAAGTAAAATAAATTAGAACCTGTTTAAAGTCTAAGTTGATTAAAATGACAGGTGATGAATTTAAAGTCTCTGTAGCTGATAAGAATAGTAAATTAGCTTTAACAAATGGCAAAAACTTACAACAGCTTACCTGAAAATCCTGTATATATTTGTTTGGAAGAAAGTCTTGCTATATTTAGAGGAGTAATATTATTCTCTCCCTACTAAATGCCTTTAGGAAATAATCTAGTCTGCTCTTATTTTGTGCATTATTTTTGTTCATTTGCTGTGCTACCATAGTTCAGCTTCCTTTTCATTCATTAAGGCATAAAGTCTCTATAGCCATTTAATAATATGGAAAGAAGGAATGTGGAAAGAAGGAAACGTCCAGTGGTGGGATTCAAATATATGAACAACCAGTTCTCTGTGTGGATGCCGTTTCCAGAAGTCCATTCTGGGCCTGAGCAACAAAAAATTAGCTATCGGTTCTGCTGAACTAGTGCGAACTGGTTGAATCCCTCAACTGGAAACATCTTTCAATATGGAAAGAAGGAAACGTATTTTCATAGAAGCAAAGAATTGGAAGGTATCTAAGAGGTCATGAGACCCAACCCTCTGTAGACTGTAGGATTCATTACAATAACATTTTTTCTCTCTTTCTGTCTCTTGAACATACATCCTGGTACAATTTTTGAGTCCTGGGTTGCTCAAGTAGAATAACTGGATATGATGCTTCCTGCAGTGTGTTTCCAAAGCTAGCAGCTTTATCTCCTTTCCCACCATCTGATAACTTTCTTATTCATTTATTTTAAATAAAAAGAAAAATACGTGTAAATCCAGCATGGCTGCCCCTTTGAACTTTGACCACAAAACCCAAATAGAATAACTTAAAATATAATAAATTAGAATTCTTTTTCAATCTTATTTGTTCTTGGAACTGTAAAAGTAAAAAAGAACTGTCAGTACATGGGGTATAATTTATACAACACCACAAAAATACTTATAAGACTGAGACAGGTGACTCTCAGCCTTTCTCAATCTACGCATTGGCTTTCTTTTTCTTTAGGTTCTTTTAATTAACAATGTAATTGGTTTAGTAAAAAGCCTGTTCCTGCTGCAAGAATTTGAGGAAGCTTCTATTAAGCAGCTAATATTTATGGCTGATTTTGAAAAGAGCTAAACACACTCAGATATGGCTAGGAATCTGATGGAAGATCACCAGAAAAATTCCTAGCTATAGTCTGGAGGAAGGCGATGATAAACCAAGAAGACGAGGTGGGTGAATCCATGTTTCCTATTTAACTTTGGCAATTCTAATATTCTGCTTAACAGGTTTTCCTGAGCAAGGATATCTTCTGCTGTATTGCACCCATCTCGGACCAGAGTGTGAAATTATGCATCCCTCTTGTGTTGCATTGGCATCCTCAACAAAGCAACCTGTTCATTTCTCTAAACGGATGAACCAGTAAACATCCCTAGTCTGATACATAGAGAAAGAACTTTCCCTTAGATCACAATTCAGTGTAGATTTATTAAGTGAAGCAAGGAACCCACTTGTTGGCAGAATGAGCAAGGTTGAATGAATGAATGAATGAATTAAAGTAATTAAAATTATGAAACCTAGATTTCATTGAATCTTGTTGGAAAAATCATGAGCCTTAATAGGATGAGCATCCAAGCCATGTGATTAAAGCAAGGATGGGCTGCAAGCAACCCTTGGGCATTCTTTTCATAGTTCCCCAGACTATTTCCTCCTCTGGCTGAGAGAAAGCTGCTTCAAGTTGCTCTTCCCTGCCATCAAAGCTCTGGGCTGGATTACTAGGAAGAAGGAAGCTGGCACTTCTAGTTGCCTTGTACAAGATTAAGGCTTCCTCCTAATTGTTAGCATCAAGCAAGCAGCAGTCTTTGGTTAAATAAAAGATTGTAAAGAACACATACTGTGAGTAATTGGTTATTCGTCTCCTTGTTCACATTCAAAGGAATAAAAAAAACACGCTGGGAGCGGGGGGGGGGGCGGGTAGGGAGAAGGAACCTAGTAATGTACAGGTAGTCCTTGATTTACAATCATATTTTTTTAGTGACCGTTCAAAGTTACAACGGCATTAGAAAAACTGACTTATGAGCTTTTTTCATATGACCATTGCACATCTTCACGGTCACATGATCAAAATTTGGACGCTTGGCAGCTGGCATGTATTTATGACGATTACAGTGTCCCGGGGTCATGTGATCACCTTTTGTGACTTTCTGATGAGAAAAGTCAATGGGGGAAGTCAGATTCACTTAAAAATTGTGTTACTAACTCAACGACTGTTGTAAAACAGAGCAAAACTCACTTAACAACGGTCTTGCTTAGGAACAGAAATTTTGGGCTTAATTGTGGTCGTAAGTCAAAGACTACCTTGTAATCTTATGGTCTGATAGGCGCTGCTTTGGTTATTGGAGCAAAATTATTAAGTCTCCAGTGCCTTTCATCCCAAAGTAACATCCTGCCAGGCTGGCACTAATGCAATGAACAAAACCCATACCAGCTTCCACATTTTGCCATGGACATACATACATAGGATGTTTTGTGCGACATTTTTAAATAAGCAAACAGTTTAGAAGCATAATGTTTAAAACAAACATCATTCATAGTGGCTGAAATCTAGTGGAAAATTAGGCCCATTGATTTGATAGGTCAGCATACACCAGTCAGTTTTGGACTGTGCCCAATAAATGTATTCGTCAATCTTTGTTTTAAATGGATCTGCTCAAGTCTACGAATTTTTTAATTAAACTTCATTATTTCTTTTATTAACATTAGCCAAAGCCAGTGTGAAAGGGATTTTTATCACTGATTTTTATCAGTGTTAACAACAACAACATAACAACAACAACAACAACAATAATAATAATAGTTTGAAGGGACCTTGGAAATAATCTAGTCCCACCCGCTGCTTGGGCAGGAAACCCTATGCCATTTCACACAAATAGCTGTCCAGTCTCTTCTTAAAAACTTCCAGTGTTTTATCAAGAGATCTGTCAAATGTAAGAGGTCTTAAAAAAAATGAAAAGCCCTTCATTCAGGATGGAAAATCTCAAATTTCTTTCGGCATTTATGTTGCTACTTCATGTTTTAATGGCAACTGCTAAGGTAGCAAACAAGGGACGTGGTGGCTCAGTGGGTTAGGACGCTGAGCTTGTCGATCAGAAGGTCGGCAGTTTGGCAGGTCGAATCCCGAGTGCCGCGTAACAGAGTGAGCGCCTGTTACTCGTCCCAGCTTCTGCCAACCTAGCAGTTCGAAAGCACGTAAAAATGCAAGTAGAAAAATAGGGACCACTACAGTGGGAAGGTAACAGCGCTCCGTGCGCCTTTGGCGTCTAGTCATGCTGGCCACATGACCACGGAGACGTCCTCGGACAAGCGCTGGCTGTTCGGCTTTGAAACGGAGATGAGCACCGGCCCCTAGAGTCGGAAACGACTAGCACGCATGTTCGGGGGAACCTTTACCTTACCTTAAGGTAGCAAACGGTTTAACTTAGGCCTCTTTGAATCAGTGAGGGGTTTTCCAATGTTAATAGGAGCAACATTTTTGTTGATTTGGTTTTCGTTGCCTCTGAAAGTAACTTGGTTATAAACTTTGTGTCTGAATCAGGAACATCTGCTTCTGGATTTTTTTTTAAAGCCTCTTCTTGCAAAATTTGCACAGTGAAGGGAGTTCAGAAGGGAATCGCTGGAACGTGTAAAGGTTTCACTTTTACGTCCCACCACATCAATCATTAAAGGAGACTGGCAGGTTAAGCAGGCCTAATTGGCTGATTTACAAGAAGAATCGCTTTCAAAAGAAGGTTGCAGTTCATTTGCAGCATGAAATTAAAAGCAAAACCCGCCCCCACACTAAAGTTCTCATTGGATGGTAAATTAATGTTCATGTTTGCCCCTCTTAATGAGAGAGCATCAGGGCCTTAAAAACAGTCTCATGCTTGAACTGTAAAGCTCCCTAAACTTTCAAAATCTCTGATAAAATAATGTCCTAGAGGATTTTGGAAAGATAGTGCATTATGAGTGATTTTTGTCTTGTGAAATTTCTCCTTTTAGAGATGCTATATATCAGGAGCTGTCAAGTTATTTTCATAACTTTCTTCAGAGCTAATGAAATTTAATAGCAAATCGGAATAACATGAGCCCATAATATTAACCAGCAACTATGAATTGTGCCTTAAGACTCTTCAGATTGTCCTTTTCTGCTCCCTGCCTGCACATTCAGGGTGGCCAAAATTATTTCTGGAGGTCTATAAAGTAACAAAAAGTGGAGAAAGTAAGTGGAGAGAAGTTTTCTTTCTCACAAAATAGACAGGCTGGTAATCAATTCATGAAGGATTAAAAGCTATGTAAGCTTTAGCAAGTGATGTTCTTTCAAGGTATACATATAAATGCAAATGTGGCACCTGTCTGGCACTCCTTTTCCTAGGATTGTGAAGCAGCCACACAGATGTGGGAAAAGATAAGGCTGCTGTAAAGGAGTTCTGGAGAGAGAGTTCATTTATAGTTTTGTACATTCCCCTTCAGATCAAAAGCTCTGCACAGCCCTAATAGATAACCAGTAAAAATGTACTTCTTTACAGATAGTCCTTCGCTTACGACTACAATTGGGACCAGAATTTCTGTTGTTAAGAAGGAGATTGATCAGTGAATTGGGCCCAATTTTATGGCCTTTTTGCCACAGTCGCTAAAAAAAATCATTTCAGTTGTTAAGTGATTCATACGGTCATGAAGCGAATCCGGCTTTCTCCCATTGACTTTGTCAGAAACTAGCGCTCATGTGACACACACAGACACACACACCCGGACACTGCAACCATTGTAAATACATGCTGGTTGCCGAGCACCCAAATTTTGATCACGTGACTATGGGGAATGCTGCACTGTTTCTAAGTGCAAGTGTTGGTTATCAGCTCTTTTTTCAGTGCTGTTATAAGTTTGTCCAGTCACTAAACAAACGGTTGAAAATCGAGGACTATCTGTATTCATTTCATGTGAACTGCAGCTGTCATTAATAACAATTTCCCTTTGTGTGGAATGAGAGTCAGCAACATGAAAACGGGGTGAGTTTTTAGTCTAATGGCTAAGGTACCAGGGTAGGAAGCAAGAGGCTATGAATTCTAGTCCCACTTTAGGTATGAAAACTGGCTGGGTGATTTTGGACTAGTGGTCAAACTCTCTCAGCTCATGATGTCAGGCTCGGAGAACAGGCTGGTCAGTCAGTTTCTGTCGCAATCAACAAATAAACCCTTCGTTGATCTGAAAAAAGTCAACCCTGTACTTGTGGAAAAATGCTAGGGAGAAAAAAAAAAGGTCAGTTGTAAATAGAAGGGAATGAATTTTACCATCACCTCAAATCTTTCCAATTGGGCATCCATCTATATCTAATACATAATTTAATTTGCAACATAAAAATTCGCATACATATTTCATCCTGCTTAGTAGGGATTGAAATAAAATTCTGAAATAGATATTGTAAATTATTGCCTTTGAAAACCACAGGTCAAGATTTCTGTCATTCATCTATAACATTACAACTGTTCAAAATGTGGCAAAATTTGTGTGAGAGTTTCCTGCCTGTTGAAAAGCAGATTCTCAGGACATAGTATCTGGGAATGAATTATCAATCAATCAATCTGAATAGAGCTGGAAGGGACCTTGGAGGTCTTCTAGTCCAATCGCTGCTGAAGCAGGGGCAACCTCGGCTCTTTTATGACTCATGGACAAGCAGTAAACTATAGCCTGCTTTGCTTCCCTGCTATACAGGGGACCTCAGGCCAAAGATAAAAGAAGCATGTAAGACATTTTAGAATTTATATTCATTTGGGTGACCTTCCAAAATGTATGCTAAAAGCAAGAAGGTGCAGTATTATAAGACCAGATAACAGATTTGTTCTGCCTTCTTTATACACTCTAATCTTACTTAATGTGCACCTTATCTCATGTAAAGCTAATCTTGTGTGGAGATTTTTGAAAGATATGATTTGATATAGTACTCAAGTTCTTGGATTCTCAAGGTGACCTGTAAAAATGACATCTTCCAGAGACGAACGATTTCTCAGTCACTGCTAGCCATGAAGAGTTATATCAAGTCTGCGTGATTAGAGGCAATGAATGCTTGTTTGCAATGAGCTAACGGTGCCAGCAGCTGATGTATCCCATCCAGTTTTCATTGTTGGGAGACCAAATGGATAATAGATCAAGACTAGAGTTTATTTTATTTTCCCCAGCCAGAGGGATGAATTCATGTTGGACTACATACTAACAGTAGAAAAGTCTATGCTAAACTAGGGAGGGAAAGCTCTGCTGAAAATGGGTGGTACCCATTATTTGTGGCCTATGCCACTTACTTGCTTTTTTCCCCTCATGGATGTAAACACGTTAAAAGGAACCCAAGAGGTGGATTGATATAAGGAATGAAATAGCTGGGACAGAAGTCAGGTCCCATGCTAGAAAAAGGACTATCTATCTATCTATCTATCTATCTATCTATCTATCTATCTATCTATCTATCTATCTATCTATCTATCTATCTATCTATGTATGTATATATATAGGCTGAAACAGGAAATAAAGATTTGTCCCATGTTTGGGGCAATTCCAGTTCTTGTAGGATTGGATCCTGCAACATTATCCTGGGACATATATTGAAGGTTGACTCAGCCTTCCATCCTTCCGAGGTAGGTAAAATGAGGACCCAGATTGTTGGGGGCAATTAAGCTGACTTTGTAATAATGCCGCTTGGGGGTGTGTGAAAGCCCTAATAAGCAGGCATATACATAGAATGAAGGCTACTGCTAAGCTTGTAAGCCGCCCTGAGTCTTCGGAGAAGGGCGGGATATAAATGGAATTAAAAAAAAAATAAAAAAAAAATATATTCTCCTTCATTCTTGTAAGAGGTATATAGAAAGCTATATCAATAGCTTGTTCCCAGAAATCTTGAGTGCTCCATCACTGGAGATTTTTAAAAAGACGCTAGATCAGACATGTCAAACACAAGGCCCGGGGGCCGGATCCGGCCTGCGAAGTGGTTTCATGTGGCCCGCGAAGCCATCTTGGAAACAGTGAGGGAACAGCCCCCACTGCCTTGGCCCTGGCCCAGAGACCCTCCTCCTGCCAGAGACCCTTAGATCTGTCCCACTCCTGCCCAGGCCCCCATAGGCACCCTTGATGCGAACAATGTAGAGCTGGCCACGCCCACCCAGTAGGCTATATGCACTCTAGCCACGCCCACCCAGCAGGCCACGCCCACCCAGGCCATACCCAGTAGGCCCCCTGAGGGCAACCGCAATGCTGATGCAGCCCTCAATGAAATTGAGTTTGACACCCCTGCGCTAGATGGTCAGTTGTCTGAGATGGTATAGCTTCTCCTGCTTGAGCAGGGGGCTGGACTAGAAGACTTCCAAGGTCCTGTCCTATCCCTATCCCTATCCCTATCCCTATCCCTATCCCTATCCCTATCCCTATCCCTATCCCTATCCCTATCCCTATCCCCATCCCCATCCCCATCCCCATCCCCATCCCCATCCCATCCCATCCCATCCTATCCTATCCTATCCTATCCCTTATGGCCATAACTGAGCCCAGTTGTAGTACTGTATGTGCTGGTCGTAAAGCAATTCATTATGTGACTGACCCAATTTTATGACATTTATTCTGCAGTGATCATTACACGGACATGACAGGTGTTAAGAAAAGCCATTGTCTTGCAATGGTTGGGGGTTTTTTTCTTGCCAGAAATCAAAAGTGTAGGTTTCTGGCAAAAAAGGCAAGTGTTCTGGTCCTGAGACAACAGGTTGCTGCAAACAGTATTAAATGCAAGCTGGTGACCAAGTACCTTATATGCAACTGGGGGGGGGGGGCGGAAACTGAATCCAGATTTAAGTTACCTTTTGGGGGGTCCTTCATAACTTTGAATAAATGCCAGTTGTTGGGCAAGGATTACTTATAGACTGTTTTGTGTTTGTAAGTTTTTATTTTTCTTATTTACCAAAGGTGCTTTTTCAAAAGGTAATTGGACTTTTTCTTCAGTTCTTTTTCAGATCTGAAGAAGCTTCTTGGATGTGAAGTGAAACGTCTTCAAGGAAAAACAAAGAAAGTCCAGTTGCATTGCAGATGTTTCACTTCTCATCCAAGAAGCTTCTTCAGAAAGTCCAGTTGCCTTTTGAAAAAGCACCTTTGGGACATGACCTGATTGACTGAGAATCTCCAGAGACATTTTTTTTTCTTGTGGTTTTTTAAGTGGTGAAGTTGAATATGTACCTGATGTGACGGTGTTCTGGCTGTGACATCTGTTACCCCAGGATGATTCAGCTGATTTGGCTGGATAGCCCTGTGTTTTCCTCTCCATGGGTGTCTTCCCAAAGCTTTGATCTCAGTGGAAGAAGACAGCCATCCTAAATAGTGTTCTTCAGCCAAGAATATATGATAACTAGGTTCCCCTGGTAAAACCTCATGGTCCACTTGTAGAAAAACATATGGTGGTCAACCCAAATGCATATGATGCCATTGTGAACATTTGTGAAAACCTTTAAAAACAAGCACTTTTTTCAGGATCCCATGACATTAATTTGTAAAAGGCTTTGCTGATAAACTGCTTTTAGGTATCATGAAGTATCCTACTTGGATGGAACAACATACCATCATTATAATTTCAGGATATTCATTAAGATATTACCTCAGTATTATACCTATTAGGATCATTTGACACCATTCCATGGTACTTCAGTGGGTCCTGAAGTTCAACCCCTGGATTTTTCCTAATGCTGAGGTTTAAAAAAAATGTCAAAAGAGATAGAGGTATCTAGGCTATCAATATTCAGTGTCTGGCCTCATGCAGCAGAGGTCTGGAGGGGAAAAAAAATCAATGCTCCAGTGAGCCATAATTTTTGAAAGCACTTGTGTAACATCATCTATAGTTGCCCTGTCTGGTGTTGGTAAACCAGAAGCAGATAAAGATATGTGGGAACACTTTTCTGAATGTATTTTAGCCACTTAACTAGGAAAAAGATTGGATGAGATTGGGTTAATCTTTTAAGTGCAATTATTTATTGATCAGGCTTTGAATCATCGCACTAGTACAAATACCTCTGTAGCCTCTTACCTGTGTTTTGCTTTCAGTCTGTGAATTATAGAAAATGAAGAGTGACATTAAACATGCCGTCTTCGGGACTGCAGCAGATGAAGAAGCCATGGAAATCAGTGTCCGTGTTCTCCCATTTTAGAAGAAGACGCAGGGAAGGAAAAATGGCTTTTTATACTTTCAAGATCATTTTAGAAATGCATTCTCTGAAATAGGTGTAGTCCTTAACTCTAGAAAGAAACACTTTGCCAGTGAGATCAGTGCTTCCCCTAAAGAAATAATTTAGAACAATTCAGGTTGGAAGAACAAAACAAACATTCTTCCATCGTTTGACTAGTTATTTAGCCCTTTCCTCCCAACTGAAAGTAAATACATGTTGTGACTGCTTGAGGCTTCTTCATATCGTTGAAAAGCCCATACCTCCTTTGAAGAAAAGAATGTGTTGCTCTAGCTATATTCAGCTGATTTGATATATTTCACAGGTATATTGCTTGCCATCTCCCTTAAATCCAAGAAAGCAAAATGTTTCTGCTTCTTCTTCTTCTTCATCATCATCATCATCAGTTCAGTGTGATGTCCAATGTATTAGTTATCCTGTGGTAGATGACAGGAGTCATCACTGAAAAAGTACAGTATTTTGAGTGAAGGTAAATTTAACTCTAATTTTACGTAGATTTTTCATTAAGTTGGATTGTCTTAATTACATGGCTATTTTTTATTTATTCTTGCAAGAGCCCAGAGTTTTCTATTCCATCTGTTTCCCAGGGCCAAGATAGTAATTCATATAGTGAATTAAATCACTTCCTTTTCCAACCTGTGGTCCCATGTTCTTAAATCATTCTGCCATTTGGTTGCCCAAACTGAGAAGCTACGTTTCCCTTTGGAAAATTGCACTCTTAATTTGGCAAACCTTGGTGGAGCAGTGGGCTAATGCCTCCTTAAGTAACACCAGCTGCCTGCAATTAGTGCAGGTTCGAGTCCCACCAGGCTCAAGGTTGACTCAGCCTTCCATCCTTCCGAGGTAGGTAAAATGAGGACCCAGATTGTTGGGGGCAATTAAGCTGACTTTGTAATAATGCCGCTTGGGGGGGGGGCGAAAGCCCTAATAAGCAGGCATATACATAGAATGAAGGCTATTGCTAAGCACATTGATTTGTGCTTTAGATTGTAAGCTGCCCTGAGTCTTCGGAGAAGGGCGGGATATAAATGGGATTATTGGGTATGTGTAGTTTAATGAAGAGAAGGACAAGGGGTGACATGATAGCAGTGTTCCAATATCTCAGGGGCCGCCACAAAGAAGAGGGAGTCAAGCTATTCTCCAAAGCACCTGAAAGCAGGACAAGAAGCAATGGATGGAAACTAGTCAAGGAGAGAAGCAACCTAGAACTAAGGAGAAACTTCCTGACAGTTAGAACAACTAACCAGTGGAACAACCTGCCTCCAGAAGTGGTGAATGCTCCAACACTGGAAGTTTTTAAGAAGAGACTGGACAGCCATTTGTCTGAAATGGTATAGGGTTTCCTGTCTTAGCAGGGGGTTGGACTAGATGACCTCCAAGGTCCCTTCCAACTATTATTATTATTATTATTATTATTATTATTATTATTATTATTATTATTATTATTATTATTATTATTATTATTATTATTATTATTATTACAAAACAAAACAAAACAATTATTCGAATATAAACCTGTACCCTGCTTCTAGGTCAGGTCTGGAGAATAGGCAGCCACTTCTATTTGTGGTTCTTGAAGTTTGTGATGGACCTAAAGCACAAAAATCTTTCTCCATAATGAAGATTTGGTTGATGAATGTAGAAGTGAAATCTTGTGGTTTGTATGCAGCTCTAAGGACGATAAAGATTGTTATCAAGATGTGTTTCCCATAGCTGTGGGATAAGGAATGACTGAGGAACTTGTAGGGATTAACATTTGACTTTCTTCTTCTTTAGAGGTTAGGAGGTTAAAGGTCAGGAGCCTAGATTCCATTGGTTACCCGCAGGGCCAGATTTTAGCTCAGAGTGGGATAAAATTCCAAGAAAGGTAGTTAGTGAAAACAACATTAGAGAAATGTAGTATAGATAGTCCTCGACTTAACAACAGTTCATTTAGTGACCGTTCAAAGTTACAATGGCGCTGAAATAAAGTGATTTACAACCGTTTTTCATACTTAACGCCTGTTGCAGCATCCCCATGGTCATACGATCAAAATTCAGATGGGAAAGCCAGATTCACTTAACAACCATGTTACTAACTTAACTTCAGAGATTCACTTAACAACCGTGGCAAGAAAGGTCATAAAATGGGGCAAAACTCACTTAACAAATGTTTCACTTAGCAACATCAATTTTGGGCTCAATTGTGGTCGTCACTTGAGGGCTGCCTGTAAAGCGAATGGAAAAACAGGGTTTTCAATATTGCAGTGGAACTATTTGGAAGTGTCAGCTGGCTCTTTGGTTTCGTGCACTGAAGTTTAGAACTTGTGTTCCGTTTAATGTGCTACTGCAAGTGATTTGTTTTATCGTCGTTTGGCGCTTTTTTTTTTTACACACAATATTGAGCCACAAATCTAGGCGGCAAAGGAGCCTCTGCCAAGGCAAAGCTAGGAAATTGCACGATGGTTTAATGTGTTACAAACCAGCTGCTATTCCTAGTTGATTTTTACTACAGCGTGATTTTCATTTTTGTAATGTTGTTTGATACCAGTGTGTTCAATTCTGCTTGTGGCTGGCAAGGGAAGAGGGATATGATACAGTCCTGGGCTGGCCAAGTGGTCCATTCATTGAAAACTGTTGTGTGGCAGTTTCATAAGGATACTGACCACACATCCTCCCATAGTTTGCTGCTGACTGGACAGCCACTTGTCTGAAGTGGTCCAGGGTCTCCAGCTTGAGAAGGGGGTTGGACTAGATGACCTACAAGGTCCCTTCCAGCTCTGTTAATCTGCTGCTGCTTAGTAGCTCAAGACTGAAAGCCAGAATGTGGTTGGTGGGTCTGTTTGACATGCTTATCTTCAGTCTCCTTTCGCACGCTTGGAAGATCATACCTAGTAAAGAGTTGGTACGATATATCTTTGGATGGATTATACCCATATATTTCACGCTGTTTTAGTACTTACATCCAGTATATTCATGAGTATTCTCATTAGGAATGCTTACTTCTGGGCAGGCATATATAGTGGAAGTGCTCCTAGATAATGCCGCAAGAGTGGATAGTCAACTTTTGCTTACCTTGATATTGCTGAACCAGGACTCCATCTAGCAGCAACCAGCGTGGCCATTATTGATGAACTTTGCAAGTTACAGTTCAACATCTCAAGAGCAACATGCTGCTGCTTTATGCACTGAGATAAGCTTGGATTCAGAAGCAGATAGGCAACCCAGGCCACATCCCATCTTGCTGCAGTTGCATACTGTAAGTGGAAGTCAGTCTCGCGTGGGGTATTGCAGTAGTAAATAGTTTTAAAGTGGGACTAGTTAATGGTATGCACTAGGTAACTGGGCAGTTATTATAAGCTACATACAGATAGTAAAAGGGACGCAATGGCTCAGCGGTTAAAGACACTGAGCTTGTCAGCTGCAAAACTGACAGCCCAGGTTTGAGACCTGAGTGCGGCGCCACAGGGTGAGTTTCTGTTCTTGCTCCAGCTCCTGTCTACCTAGCGCTTTGAAAGCATGCAAATGCG
The DNA here is from genome assembly GCF_964194415.1 of Vipera berus. NCBI lineage: Eukaryota > Metazoa > Chordata > Lepidosauria > Squamata > Viperidae > Vipera > Vipera berus. The sequence goes on from NC_138203.1 coordinate 252,715,463, forward strand.
AGTAGATAAATAGGTAGCACTTTGGGAAGGCGACGGTGTTCTGGGTACCATTGGCATATAGTCATACTGGCCACATGACCACGGAAAATGTCTGGTTCCCTTGACCAAGAAACAGAGATGAGCACTATGCTCTACAGGCAGACATGGCTGGACAGGGAAACCTTTACCTTTTATATATAAGTTATCCTTGACATTCAACCTTTTGTTTAATGATCATTTGAAGTTACAATAGCAGTGGGAAAAGTGATTTACAAGCTGGTTCTTGCACTTAGGACCATTGCCGAATTCCCCAGGGTCAGGTGATCAAAATTTGAGCACTTGGCAATTGGCATGTATTTAAGATGGTTGCATTGTCGTAGGGTCATGTGATTGGGAGATCAATAGGGGAAGCCACTGGGAGATCAATAGGGGAAGCCACTGGGAGATCAATAGGGGAAGCCACTTGATGACTGCCTGATTCACTTAACTGCAGTGATTCACTTAACAACTGTGGCAAAAAGTTCATAAAATCAGGCACGAGTCACTTAACAACCGCCCTGCTTAGCAACAGAAATTCTGGTCCTGATTAGGTTCATAAGTTGAAAACTACCTGTAGTCAGATTTCTTGAAGCAAAGTAATCTTTCTCTTGCTTTTCAAGTGGCTTTGTTTTAGTAAGTAAGTCCATCCACCGAGATAAATACAAATTCCTCAGATGCAAAGCTACTGTTAAGTACAGAGATAACAGCTCAAAGCTTATATCCAGGTCAGATCGCAGTCTTAAGTACATAACTTTTCCTTGAAGATTAAATCATCTTTCACCTATGTGTAGAACTGACAGTGGCACAGGAAATGCAAAAGGCAAGTTATTTTTTAATGCAAAATCTCTGCCTAGCTGACTCCTTAAAACAAGAAATGGGCAGAGGAATATTTATCACCCTTTCTGGCTCCTAATCAATACAGCAACTAAATAGCTGCTGCTTTCTGTTTATCAGGATTGGGGAATATGTATGTAATTATTATATAAGCATCCCTGTTGTCTGGCTCCTATGATATATATATATATATATATATATATGAAGTTACTTCCTGTGAGTCAGGAGTATCGGCCCAAAGTAGTTTTCAACTGCAGTGTCAAAATGCTTACAACCATCTCACAACCCTCAAGGGTATGTCACTTCACACAATGTGCTCCCTACACAGAATAAAATTTCTGAAGTATTTGACATCCTGATACAGTGTATATCCCTTGAAAAAATATCTTAAGCTTCAAAACTGGCTCAGGACATTTTGGTGACTGAACTGATGACATCCTGTGCATAGGATGGCAAATGAATCATATTTGACAGCCTTCTGAGGTGAGGCACGCATGCTAAGTTAGTGAATACAAGAAGGCTTTGTGACAACAGACAGCATCCAACATCTCACCGCTATTTTGTACCTTGTTCATTTACTCTGTGTAGGAAGCTCTTAGAACAGAGTCCCCCAACCTTTCTGGCTTTACGGACTGACCGGGGGGGTGGTGGTGTAGAGAGGGGATGGTTCTGCGTAAGCACGTGTGCACAGCTCCATTTGCACGAGTGGCATGCATGTGTGCCCGCCACTTATGCAAATGGAGCACCCGTACACATGCTCGCCTGTTGCTTGTGCAAGCAAGGATGCGTGTGCTTGCCCGCCATTTCTGGGGCCCGGTTGTAAATAGGTGTTAAATGGTCCAGAGATCTGGGTTATATTCTGTCTTAGAATATAAAACCTAGGATAATAAGGTTGGAAGGAACCCTGGAGGTCTTCTAGCCCAACCCCCTGCTCAAGCACTCTGCTTCACTCTGCTTAAAGGAGGACTGGCTCTGCTTCTTAGGAGTTAGGAGTCTGAGGATTTGGGCTCTTTGTGTCAGTGACCCATGGATACACCAAGGAGAGCTGTAGAATCACCATATTGGCCTCATCTCTGAAGTGACTTCTCTGGTGATATATTGACATTGGGAGGGATTGGTGCTCTTGGCTCCCCTTCCACCTCTGGTGAATACAGGTAGTCCGCAACTTAACGACCACAACTGGGCCCGAAATTTTTGTTGCAAAGCGAGACGATTGTTAAGTGAGTTTTGCCCCCATTTTACAACCTTCCTTGCCACACTTGTTAAATGAATCATTGTAGTTGTTAAGTTAGTAACTCCGTGGTTAAATGAATCTGGTTTCTTCAGGGACGTTGCTTGTCAGAAGGTCACAAAAGCTGATCCCTTGACCTCCCCCAGGACATTGCAACTGTCGTACGTATGAACCAGTTGCCAAGCATCCAGATACTGATCACATGACCCATGAGGGTGCTGCAAGGGTCCTAAGTGTGAAAAATGGTTCACAAGTCACTTTTTTCAGGTCCGTTGTAAGTTCAAAGGGTCACTAAACGAGTGGTTGTAAGTCAAGGACTACCTGTACATGTAAGTTTACTTCTCAATGACACCAAGGGCAGGGCTAGTATTGTTTCTCTTTCTGCCCAGTTAGAACCTGCTCTTCTCAGTAAAAGAAGGGTGATTTAGCGGAAGGAAAGCAGTGTAATCGGGTGGTCTAGAGCAGAGGTCTCCAAACTTTCTGGGCTCATGGCCCGGAGGGAAGGAGAGCAGTTTCCAAATTGGTGCACGCGCGCACCTGCAAGCAGGACCACGCACACTGGTGTGGCACTAGCAGCCCTGTTCGCACATGCAGCATGCGCTGGCACCACACGCATGCCTGAATGGCCGTGCACCCCCATGGCAGTTAGCAGCCAGTGCATGCGTGAATGGGCTGTACACACCCACCCAGTGCTAGTGGCCGCATTCGCAACCACGCACATGCGCAAACGGCCACGGGGCTAGCATGAGCGGGTGGGAATGCATACTCACATGTGCACACACCGGCCAGCCATTTCTACCTCCCATTGGCCAAGAGCCCGCGGCCCTTAGGTTGGAGACCCCTGGGCTAGAGGAAATTGGTTTCTGAAAATGGAAGCATGCCAAAATAACCAACCGCTTGATACTTCTGAGTCCTTGTCAGGGGGAAGGAGCAGGACGTTACATTACATCTGTTCATTTTCTGTCCGTGCACAATCTTGAGCAGACAGTCAGTGCATTGACTGTCTTGAGGTCAGGAGGTCGTGGACCTTATTTACCAGTTATGCAGTTAGCTATCGTCGCACAGCAGTTGTGTGGGGTCTCCCTCTCTGGGATCACAGGTTCCTTTCCAGCATTGTGTGTAGTCTTGGTTTTTGATTGAGGCTAAAAGGTGAACTGCTGGAGGGAAGGCGGCTGCCTGGCTGCGTGGCTTAGCTGTTATTGCTGAGGCTAGTTTGCCTCCACGAAAGGAAAGCAACTCGGTAACTCTGAAAAGGAGCAAGAACTCGCTTACAGGAAATAGTCTCGTGCGTTATCAGCCCCTGTAGGTCCAGCCAGAATGGAGAACCAAGTAGTGGTTCTCCACAGTGATAGGGAAGCTTCTGTGTCAGTGGCTTGGTGTCTGGCAAGGAAAAGATGAACGGGCTGCTGTGATGGCACTGGCACATGAATATGAGGAACGACACAATTTAATTTTCATAGGTGATTCATACCCGCACAAAGGAGAATTCTCAGATTAGTAGCTTTGCAGCAAGGCTGGTTGGCTTTGAAAGGATTTGTCAGAGGGTGAGAAATGCTGGAGAGAATAGGAGACTCTTGCACACAGTTCTATGAAATGAGTTATAATGAGATTATGACCCAAATTAGAAATATTAAATATCATTTTATTACTGTAAATGATAAGTATATAGTTTAATGATCTTCCTTCATTTCCCAGAAGGCAGGGATAATTTAATTGGACTCTTACACAGGGATAGATTTCATTTAGACCTTTTCTGATTATTTTTTAAAAACACCCCTGAAATGATAATGAAGTGTGCAAGCCACAAATGGCAGTAGCTGATATTGCTGGAGCCAATCTGAGAATTCTGCTTTAGAAAGCCACAAGAGGGCAACCTTGTAAAGCTCAACTCAGAAATTCACACCGTAGACTTGCAGAGTTCATGCTAAAATGCTTTGTATAATGACGCAGTTAGGCTGCCTCAACATTTTAAGCTGACGCTTTGCCATGGGATAGCTTGAATCACTGATGTTCATAAACTTTATGGATTGCTTGTAGAAAATTTTATCATCCCCCCCCCCCTCTCTCTCTCTCTCTCTCTCTCTCTCTCTCTCTCTCTATATATATATATATATATATATATATATATATATATATATATATATGTATATGTATATGTATATGTATATGTATATGTATATGTATATGTATATGTATATGTATATGTATATGTATATGTATATGTATATGTATATGTATATGTATATATGTTAAGTATTTGTTAAGTATTTTAGAATACCTTGCCAGGCCCAAATACGGACCAAACCTTATTGCCTGTATCAGCCTAACCTAAGGCCATCCACAAGCTGTAGTCGCAACTGTGACAACTCATTATTTGTGTAATTTTTTTTTGATTGCTAACATATGTATATATGTATATATAATCTCTCTACCTACCTACCATCATCTATGTCTGCCTGCCTGCCTGCCTACCTACCTACCATCACCCTCTCCTCTCTCTCTGCTTGCCTGCCTGCCTGCCTGCCTGCCTGCCTGCCTGCCTGCCTGCCTACCTACCTACCTACCTACCTACCTACCTACCTACCTACCTACCTACCTACCTACCTACCTATCTATCTATCTATCTATCTATCTATCTATCTATCTATCTATCTATCTATCTATCTATCTCTATCTATCTATCTATCTATCTATCTATCTATCTATCTATCTATCTATCTATCTATCTATCTATCTATCTATCTATCTATCATCTATCTATCATCTATCTATTGTCTGTCTTTCTATCTCTCTCTCTCTCTCTCTCTCTCTCTCTCTCTCTCTCTCTCTCTCTATCTATCTATCTATCATCTATCTATTGTCTGTCTTTCTATCATTTCAAGGGTGTTGGCATAAAGCAGAGATCTGATAATCTGTAATGTATGATTAGTGACAGGAAAATCCCAGTATGCTTTGTGGGAATTAACTCAAAAGCAGAATAAGAATTCAGGCAATAACAACATGCCACGGGATGGGATGAGAGCCAGTGAGAAAAGGTAGCCCATGGCTTCTTTTCACACTGTGAAATATTGGATGGATGGGTTATACATTTGTAATATATTCCTCTTGCTCAGTTGCTGTCAAGGGTCTGTTAGGGCTGTTGTACCTGGTCTAAATGTTTCCTAGCCAAAAAGGCCTTGTCTCTGGAGAGAGCACGATTCAGTCTATATACCTATTATATGCAGTACATAGTGTGACACTGAACCTTGAACACATTGGTGTTCTTTACAAAAGTACAGCAGGAGACCAAAATGGTAGCTCCCTAGTCTTTGCTGAATGTTAATTTTCAATATCCCTGAGGATTTATTGTGTTTTATAGAGGGTGCAGGTTCCCCATTTTATTTTTTGGTAGAAGGTAATTTGTCATTAGGGACACAGTGGCTGAGTGGGTTAAGACGCCGAGCTTGTCCATGAGATGGTCGGCAGTTTGGCGGGTTGAATCCCGAGTGCCGCATAACAGAGTGAGCGCCTGTTACTCGTCCCAGCTTCTGCCAACCTAGCAGCTCGAAAGCACGTAAAAATGCAAGTAGAAAAATAGGGACCACTACGGTGGGAAGGTAACAACGTTCCGTGCGCCTTTGGCGTCTAGTCATGCCGGCCACATGACCACGGAGACGTCCTTGGACAAGCGCTGGCTCTTCGGCTTTGAAACAGATGAGCACCGGCCCCTAGAGTCGGAAACGACTAGCACGCATGTGCGGGGGAACTTTTACCTTTACCTTTAATTTGTCATTGACCAGCTCAGTGTTGAGCTACCGGTATGTTACCGCCAATGAGCCTAAATCACTGTTCTGACTTGGAAATTTCAGCTGGTCGTAACTGAATAGTAGAAAATATGTTTTGTTCACAGATGATTTATTTATTTGCAATATTTGTATAGCATCTGACAAGATGAAAACAATAAGGCCTGTAGCTGCCAAGTTGGATACTCGAGCTGGAGGTTGACACCGTCATATTTCAAAACAACTTTCAGTGGTTCACATGGAAAACTTTAAAACAGAATAACCAACAAAAAAAGGCAGTTAAAGCAATTACATCTAAATCATCACCATCATCATCTGCAGGCACATAATCCTACTGGTAACAAATCAAATCTCCAATTAAAAGGATTTAAGGCAGTTACAGAGAATTATGGCTCAGGGTGTCAACCTTCTGAGATAGTTCAGATAGGAAAACTGATCAGATGAAACTAATTCTACTTTATTGCAAGGCTACGTTAAAAGAATCTCATAAGTCTGAAAGCACTAATGTCCCACCTTCTCTTTTTACAGCCTGATCACTTAGGGAGGATCCAGAGTTTCTTTCTGTGCCTGATTGTTGATAGACAGCAGCTCTTCCCTTCTTGTAAGTCCATTCCCACATACCATATTGCACAAGGGTTCAATGAGCTCCAGCAGGAAGGTTGCATATACAGTAGCTGCCTGTGGATCCCATGGTACTAACCTTTATCCAAATGCTCTGTGTGAAAAAGAAAAAAAAGGACTTTGTTTTGTTGTTGTTTACATCATCATTCCTTTTAAATCTCAGAATTTCCTGACAATGGTAATCGCTATAAAAGTGTGTAAAAATGAAGTAAAGAGTCGAATCAATTAACATAATATTAACGCTTAATTACAGGTTGTCCTCGATTTACGGCCACAATTGAGCTCAAAATTTCAGTTGCTAAGTAAGTTGTTAAATGAGTTTTACAAGCTTTCTTGCCACAGTTGTTAAGTAAATCACTGCAGTTATTAGTAACATGGTTGTTAAGTGACTCTTGTTTCCCCATTGACTTTGCTTGTCAAAAGGTCACAAAAGGTGATCACATGACCTTGAGACACAGCGATTGCCATAAATAAAGTCCCACTTGCCAAACATCCAAATTTTGATCATGTGATCCTGGGTATGCTGCAACGGTCATAAGTGTGAAAAATGGCCATAAGCCACTTTCTTCAGGGTCGTTGTAACTTAATGAGTGGTCACTAAATGAGTGGTTGCAAGTCAAAGACTACCTGTATGGTAATATTTGTTTCTTATCTACATTTTTCAGTGTGCATCTGTGTCTTAATGATTTCCCTTTTTTGTATCATACTACAAATTACCTGGGCAACTTTTAGAGGAATTTAGGAGCGTTTATTTAGAGGGAGCAATCTGACTATGAGGCCTCCAATTGTGCAAATCTGTCTCAGTGTTATCAAATGAGCAGATTTATGAAAAATGGCAACAGCACTTTTAGACTGAACATGTTGGAGAAAAAAAATTGATCTGAGGCTGGAACGTTTTATACCACAAATGTAACTGTTAAAAAAACACACCTGTTAATACCTACTGTTCAGAGAATTGGTAGGACTGTAGATTCAAAAACTGCCAATTCCACTTTGGTGTCAGGTACTCAGAATTTCATTGAAGCACCATATACTGGTTTGTTTGTTTGTTTTATTTTCCTCTAAAAGTAGGAACCAGAATTATGAAGAAAGTGCTGTGCAAAAAGGTGATGCCTGTATACCAGGGGTAGGCAACCTTGGCCCTTTTATTTATTTTTATTTATTTTTTTTATTACATTTATATCCCGCCCTTCTCCGAAGACTCAGGGCGGCTTACAAGCTTAGCAGTAGCCTTCATTCTATGTATATGCCTGCTTGTTAGGGCTTTCACACACACCCCCCCAAGCGGCATTATTACAAAGTCAGCTTATTGCCCCCAACAATCTGGATCCTCATTTTACCTACCTCGGAAGGATGGAAGGCTGAGTCAACCTTGAGCCTGGTGGGATGCGAACCTGCAATAATTGCAGGCAGCTGGTGTTACTTAAGGAGGCATTAGCCCACTGCTCCACCAAGGCTTCCTATGACTCGTGGACTTCAACTCCCAGAATTTCTGAGCCAAGATTGCCTACCCCTGCTGTATACAGTGGCAATGTACTATTAGCAAGCTAATGAAACATGGTGTGGATCACAATTGGAACTAGAATTTATGTTGCTAAGCAAGACAGTTGTTGAATGATTCATTGCATTTGTTAAGCAAACTATGCACAAAATATGGCTTATCCCATTGACTTTGCTTTGTCAGAAGCCAGCTGGGAAGTCATAAATGACAATCATATGGCTCCAGGTTGCAGCAACCAGTATAAACACATGCTGGTTTCCGAGTACTTGAATTTTGATCACATGACCACAGGGATGCTGCAGCAGTCATAAGTGAAAGGATCAGTCACAAGTCCCTCATTTCAGTGCTGTTGTAACTTTGAAAAATTGCTAAACAAGTGGTCGTAACTTGAGGACTTCCTGTACTTGAATAATCTTGTGGCTTCTTTAATTATTAAAAAAGGGATGCTTCATATGTACTCAATTTTTCTTTCTTCTCTTACTTCTCTTTCTAAAGATTTGCATAGCAAATACCCTCTTGTCTATTCAGCCAGATAAGAAGTTTCTACAGACATAACATTATCCAGCTCAAAAATCTTGATTTATGAAGAAACAGAAACAGGGAATGACAACATTCTGGAGTTGGTGGGCAAATATAGACTGGATTATGGATATTCCCCCAAAATGGCAACCATTGGAAGAGATGGCTTGCCTTGGTAACTCTGACCAGGCAAAATACAATTTTGTTAAAAGCTCAATTGATGAAGATATTTCCTACTCCTCAATATATGTTCTTACTTTCTTAGTTTAGACTTGTCCTTTTCTTGTCTGAGGGAGAGTAATCTAAATAAGGCACCGGCTATTATTTGTATCTTCTAAGAAGGTATATGAAACCAGGCTGGGGCCACAAGCTCTTTTAAGAATCAAGAGACTTGAAAGGCTGTGACTTCCCTTTGTGGCAGCACAGCTTCCTGTTCAATTATTGTTGTTTTTAATTAAGGCAATCTTTTAAAAATGAAAATTAAGGAAGGAAAACCTGCCATGTGCTGAGAGGATGTGTCCATGGGTACATTGGGGTTCAGACACCTGCTGATATTTTGGAGCTCCTTTTTAATCCTGTCTTGGCGATTCCTGGAAATCCCTTGGAAGCCTGTAATTGTGACAAAGAGATGTTAATGTAAGCAGCAGGACAAATGAAGATCATCCTAATTGATTTGGTCATGCCCTCTGGTCATTCTAACTTGATTGAATATCCTTAATACGGTGAATCAGGTCCAAGGATGAGATTTAAAGATTTAATTATTTGTCGAATTATATTCCCCAAATTTGGAATTATCTGTTTATGAAGAACTTTGGATCTGTTGAATATTGCAAAAAGACTGTTATGGTACACGTACATGGAAAGACATTTGTGTACCAGATACAAATTTGCTTGATGAAATGTATTGTCAGCCCTTGAATAGTTTCTTCATTGACATAATTAAAGACCGAACAGAAGGATTTTGGGGTAGTCAAAGTTTAACCTGTTATTTAAAAATAGAACTGTGTTTACTTTGAGGGGCCCTTGGTGCTCTCCGAGCTTGCTTGTTTTCTTGCAGACATTTCATTACTCTAACTAGGTAACATCATCAGTGCTAGTAAGGAGTGCTGTTTGTTGTCGGTTTATATAGTGGTGCCTTGCTCTCTGGGTGGGTGCGGGCGGTCTTAGGAATTCTTTGGTTGGGCTGTTTACTAATGGCTCTGTGGCACCTTCTTGATTGCAGTATTGCTTCCTTGATTGTTGGTCTACTTCACTATATTTACTTTGTATGTATTTTAAATTATTGTATTTTATTATTTTTGTGGGATTTTTTTTCCATGTTTTATTTGTGTTCATCTGTTTGTATACATTTGTGTTCTGTTTTGTCCTTTAACCTTCCAGTTATATCAAAGCAGTTCTTTTTAATATATATTTATGTTAATACAAGGAAGTACTATTTTGTACTGTAAGATTACATTAACAGAAAGTACAACACTTCCTCCCTCACCTTTACAGTCCAAGACATTAGGGATGGTTCCTTCTGAGATGTTTTCTGTGCCCACTTTCCTTCTGTGGACCCAGATGCTGCTTATCTGACCATTGTCTAAACTGTGGCTCTTCCTTCTGTCTCCTAAGGCAGAGGTCCTCAACTTTTTGGGCACCAGGGACCGGTTCCATGGAGAGAGATTTTTCTGCGGACCGGAGAGTGTGTGGTTTTGTGTGCTGCCTGCATCCCACGGATGGGGCTTTGCTTGTTTGTGCAGACCGGTTGCTGGTATGCCACGGCCCGGTACTGGTCCACGGACCAGGGGTGGGGGACATTCATGGAAGCATTTTTTTTAAAAAACCAGAATAGGAAAAGCTAAAGAAACAAATCATGATAACTCAAGAGTAGGTGCTGGTTTTTTATTTTTATTTTTTTCACATTCAGGGAAATTTGTTCACTGTACATGAAGTTAGGGCTAAAGCCCAATTTTTTAAAAAGTGGAACAAAAACAGAGCTAATTAGCCTATAGGGATTCCATGTTAACTATCCATTACAGTTCACATTTGTTTAGGCTATTAAAGGACATTCTGACTTGGACAGCAGATTATGTTGAGGATTTGGTAAGTGCATTTTTGTTTTACTTAGTTATTTTTTGCTTTGATGATTTGTAAAGCTACCTGAAATAATAGCATGAGTTTGTTTTTGCCCTGTGCTTGTGCTTCTAACATTTCTTGGAAAATGTAGTTCATTTACATAACATTTGGTGATAATAGATTCTTTCTCAACTGCTTTTTAATAGCCTTCATTTTGTAAATGTTGCAAACGTGGTATACTTGTTTATTTCATAGTTATAAATGTTACACAAGCACTTCTTAAAATGGTGATACAGTAGAGAGGGTGAGAACAAGCAATGGATCACTTATTTTAAAACTTGAAGACAAACTGGGGAATAATTCAGAATTAAATCCACATTCATAATTTAATTCATATTAAAATCCACATTCATATTTAATTGCTTGGTGTGTGTGTATAAAATATCTCACCATTGCAATTAAATAAGATGATTACGGATAGTATATGTGTGTATGCATGTGTTTGTGTGTGTGTGTGTGTGTGTGTGTGTGTGTGTGTATACACACACACATACACACACGTGCATGTATATGCAATGTCTAATTGCATTGAGAATAAATGATATTATAGAGGGCTAGAAAAGGCATTTCATAATATATCTTAATGAGAAAAACAGCAATTAGCTTAAAAGAATGTTGTGATTAGAAAGTTACTCTAATCAAAGATAAAATGCCCTTCCTGAATTCTAAGCCCAAATGATTTTGTTGGAATACTAGCACTTCCTGGGTAAAATTGCTCATTTTAAACTTGCCAGTTTATGTATTGCCTGAATCTGTGCAGCTTCCTTTTAGTGTGTCGTGTAAATAAAAAATTGATTATGAATGATGCTGCCAGGACCATAATGTACTGAATGCAGAGGCCTAACAGGTAAATTATAAGAACCATTCCGAATGCTCTATCAATCATATCAAAATAGTGGTTATTCAAGTTACACCAATCAAGGGGTGAGGCTCACTGTTGTGTCATATCACCCTCTGTAAAAGTTACAGTACAAGGACAACTTGGGTTCAGCCAAAGATCTGGAACGTTGCCTTTTTCTGCAGAGAACACATTTGGGGACAGGGTCTGTGCAAATCATCGAAAGCGTAAACATGACTGCTAATTAATACCTTTCTTTTACCATGACACCAATGCTCAAGGGAGTGGCTGTAGTCAAAAACCTCAGTGCTCCAGAAGGTCAGGAGAGATTGTGTTGTTTATGCTATGTGTGAGTCATTACAGGCTTTCCCAGAATAGCCACGTCAAGTGTAAGCAGTACTTCATCCAAAGAAAGAAAGAAAGAAAGAAAGAAAGAAAGAAAGAAAGAAAGAAAGAAAGAAAGAAAGAAAGAAAAAACCTTCATCCAACAGGGTTTTCCTCTTACAGACATGCTTCTGTTTTTATTCTCAATGCTATTCTTATTTACTTTAGGTTTCCTTCTCTTTGGGGATTGTTTAAAAAAAAAATGAAAATGTGGGTGTGGTACAGATTTTATCAATACATGAAGAAACATCAACAAGGGCAAGCAATCATGTTGTATTACTCAGATTTTTCAAGCTTATTTGGGGTTGCAGAATTTTTTTACCCTGTTAGACAACACTGATGTCTTGAAGTGAGGTTTTTAGTCCCCCCCCTTGTAGGAGCATTCACACTTTCACTTATCAGCTCCAAACAATAGGACTGGGAACTCAAGGTTGAAAATCTCTCTCTCTCTCTCTCTCTCTCTCTCTCTCTCTCTCTCTCTCTCTCTCTCTCTCTCTCTCTCTCTCTCTCTCTCCCTCCCTCCCTCCCTCCCTCCCTCCCTCCCTCCCTCTCTCTCTCTCTCTCTCTCTCTCTCTCTCTCCCCATCTTCATGGATTACTGCCTTGTCTTGGCGAAGGGGCTTGTGTAATTCAATGAAGCTATGAACTATGCCTGCTGGGCCACCTAAGACGGACAGGTCATAGCAGAGAGCTCTGACAAAACGTGATCCACTGGAGAAGGAAATGGCAACCCACTCCAGTATCTTTGCCATGAAAACCCCATGGACAGTACCAAAAGGCAAAACAATATAATGCTGGAAGATGAGCCCCTCAGGTCGGAAGGCGTCCAATATGCTACTGGGGAAGAGCAAAGGACTAGTACTAGTAGCGCCAGAAAGAATGAAGCGACTGGGCCAAAGCTGAAAGGACGCTCAACTGTGGATGTATCTGGTGGTGAAAGGAAAGTCCGATGCTGTAAAGATTTTTTTCTCCATAGGAACCTGGAATGTAAGATCCATGAATCAAGGCAATCTGGACGTGGTCAAACAAGAGATGACAAGACTGAACATTGACATCTTAGGAATCAGCGAACTAAAATGGACAGGAATGGGTGAATTTAATTCAGATGAGCAACAGGTATACTACTGTGGGCAAGAATCCCTCAGAAGAAATGGAGTAGCCTTCATAGTCAATAAAAGAATAGGCAAAGCAATACTGGGATACAATCCCCAAAATGACAGAATGATCTCAGTTTGAATCCAAGGAAAACCATTCAATATCACAGTAGTCCAAGTCTATGCCCCAACCACCAGTGCTGATGAGGATGAAATTGACCAGTTCTATGAAGCCCTACAGCACCTTATAGAATTAACACCAAAAAATGATGTCCTTATCATCATGGATTAGAATGCTAAAGTAGGAAGCCAAAAGATAACCGAAATAACAGGCAAGTTTGGCCTTGGAGTACAAAATGAAGAGGGCACAGGCTGATAAAATTTTGTCAAGAGAATACGATGGTCATAGCAAACACTCTTTTCCAACAACCCAAGAGACGGCTCTACACATGGACATCACCAGACGGTCAACACAGAAATCAGATTGACTATGTGCTCTGCAACCAAAGATGGGAGAAGCTCTATGCAGTCAGTAAAAACAAGACCACGAGCTGACTGTGGCTCCGACCATGAGCTTCTCATTGCAAAGTTTAGGCTTAAACTGAAGAAAGCAGGGAAAAGCACTAGGCCACTCAGGTATGAATTAAATCATATCCCTGTTGAATATATAGTAGAGGTGATAGAGTGCCTGAAGAACTATGGACAGAGGTTCGCAACATTGTACAAGAGGTAGCAACTAAAAGCATACCAAAGAAAAAGAAAAATGCAAGAAAGCAAAATGGCTGTCTGAGGAAGCTTTGCAAATAGCTGAGGAAAGGAGGGAAGCGAAAGGCAAGGGAGAAAAAGAAAGATACACCCAATTGAATGCAGAATTCCAGAGAATAGCTAGAAGAGATAAGAATGCCTTCTTAAATGAACAGTGCAAAGAAATAGAAGAAAACAATAGAATAGGGAGGACCAGAGATCTCTTCAAGAAAATTGGAGAGATGAAGGGAACGTTTCATGCAAAAATGGGCATGATAAAGGACCAAAATGGCAGGGACCTAAAAGAGGCAGAAGAGGTGGCAAAATTACACAGAAGAACTATACAAGAACGAGCTTAACGTCCCGGATAACCACGATGAGGTGGTCACTGACCTCGAGCCAGACATCCTAGAATGTGAAGTGAAGTGGGCCTTAGAAAAACTGAGCAACAACAAAGCTAGTGGAGGTGACGGTATTCCAGCTGAGCTATTCAAAATCTTAAAAGACGATGCAGTAAAAGTGCTACACTCAATTTGCCAGCAAATTTGGAAAACAACAGTGGCCACAGGATTGGAAAAGATCAGTTTACATTCCAGTTCCAAAGAAAGGCAGTGCCAAAGAATGTTCAAACTATCGCACCATTGCACTCATTTCACATGCTAGTAAAGTTATGCTTAAAATCCTACAAGCTAGATTCTAGCAGTATGTGGATTGAGAACTACCAGAAGTACAGGCAGGATTTCGAAGAGGCAGAGGAACTAGGGATCAAATTGCCAACATACACTGGATTGTGGAGAAAGCTAGGGAGTTCCAGAAAAACATCTACTTCTGCTTCATTGACTGTGCTAAAGCCTTTGTGTGGATCACAACAAACTGGCAAGTTCTTAAAGAGATGGGAGTACCAGACTATCTTATTTGTCTCTTGAGAAACCTATATGCGGGTTAAGAAGCAACAGTGAGAACTGGACACGGAACCACTGATTGGTCCGGCAAGGCTGTATACTGTTGCCTTGCCTATTTAACTTACATGCATCAAAAGTTGGAATTAAGATTGCCGGGAGAAATATTAACAACCTAAGATATGCAGATGATACCACTCTAATGGCAGAAAGTGAAGAAGAACTAAAGAGCCTCTTGTTGCAGGTGAAGAAGGAGAGTGCAAAATTTGGGTTGAAACTTAACATTAGGAAAACCAAGATCATGGCATCCGGCCCTCTCAATTCCTGGCAAATAGATGGGGAAGAAATGGAGGTAGTGACAGATTTTATTTTCCTGGGCTCCAAGATCACTGCAGATGGGGACTGTAGCCAAGAAATTAAAAGACGCTTGCTCCTGGGGAGGAAAGCCATGGCAAATCTAGACAGCACACTAAAAAGCAGAGACATCACCCTGCCAACAAAAGTCCGTATAGTCAAGGCTATGGTCTTCCCAGTTGCAATGTATGGCTGTGAAATTTGGACCATAAGAAAGGCTGAGCACCAAAGAATTGAGGTCTTTGAACTATGGTGCTGGAGAAGACTCCTGCGAGTCCCTTGGACTGCAAGGTGATCAAACCGGTCAGTCCTAGAGGAGATCAACCCTGACTGCTCTTTAGAAGGCCAGATCCTGAAGCTAAAACTCAAATACTTTGGCCACCTAATGAGAAGGAAGGACTCACTGGAGAAGAGCCTAATGCTGGGAAAGATTGAGGGCAATAGAAGAAGGGGACGACAGAGAATGAGGTGGCTGGATGGAGTCACTGAAGCAGTAGGCATGAGCTTAAATGGACTCTAGAAGATGGTAGAGGACAGGAAGGCCTGGAGGAACATTGTCCATGGGGTCGCGATGGGTCGGACACGACTTCGCAGCTAACAACAACAACTCTCTCTCTCTGTCTTCTATCATCTACCTGTCTACTTGTCTACCTGTCTCCTTCCCTCCCTCCCTCCCTCCCTCCCACCATCCATCCATCCATCCCACAACAGTTCTCAGTGGGGTATAAATTAAAATCATAAGCTAGTACCATAAAACAAAAGAAGTTGATAACTGCAGAACCATCATTTTCCAGTGAAATAATTACTCCACTCAGGGAGCACATATCCTACCCCAGGGGTCGGCAACCTAAAAAAGAAAAAGAGCCACTGGGAACCGGTTCCATCACAAATTAAAAAAAGAGGGAGCCGCGTGCGTGTGTCCATGCACGCGCATGCGCAAAAAGGTTTTTTGCGCATGCGCGGACGCACGCGGCTGCCATTTTTTTAAAAATGAGATGGAACCGGTTCCCGGTTGCCCGACGGCGACGGCCCGTCTGCAAAGCTGCCGCTTTCAGCAGCTTTGCAGATGGGCCGTGGCAGCTTCCTCAAAGAGCGGCGCCCCTGCCCATTCCGAGAGGTGCGCGCGCACCTCTCCGAACGACCGGAGGTGCGCGCGTACCTCCACGCGAATGGGCAGCGGTGCCGCTCTTTGAGGAAGCTGCCGCGGCCCGTCTGTGAAGCTGCCGAAAGCGGCAGCTTAGCAGACGGGCCGTGGCAGCTTCCTCAAAGAGCGGCGCCCCTGCCCATTCCGAGAGGTGCGCGCGCACCTCTCCGAACGACCGGAGTTGCGCGCGCACCTCCCCAAACCTTTGGGGAGGTGCGCGCGTACCTCCGTGCGAAGGGGCAGCGGCGCCGCTCTTTGAGGAAGCTGCCGAAAGCGGCAGCTTCCTCAAAGAGCGGCACCGCTGCCCGTTCGCGCGGAGGTACGCACGCACCTCCCCAAAGGTTTGGGGAGGTGCGCGCGCAACTCCGGTCGTTCGGAGAGGTGCGCGCGCACCTCTCGGAATGGGCAGGGGCGCCGCTCTTTGAGGAAGCTGCCGCGGCCCGTCTGCTAAGCTGCAGCTTCCTCAAAGAGCGGCACCGCTGCCCGTTCGCGCGGAGGTACGCGCGCACCTCCCCAAAGGTTTGGGGAGGTGCGCGCGCAACTCCGGTCGTTCGGAGAGGTGCGCGCGCACCTCTCGGAATGGGCAGGGGCGCCGCTCTTTGAGGAAGCTGCCGCGGCCCGTCTGCTAAGCTGCCGCTTTCGGCAGTTTCACAGACGGGCCGCGGCAGCTTCCTCAAAGAGCGGCACCGCTGCCCATTCGCGCGGAGGTACGCGCACACCTCTCCAAAGGTTTGGGGAGGTGCGCGTGCACCTCTCCAAACGGGCGGTGCCACTCTCCATTTGGAGAGGTGCGCGCGCACCACTGCCCGTTGGAAGAGGTGCGCGCGCACCGGGCGGCTGGGAGCCGCAAGAGACGGCTCAAAGAGCCGCATGCGGCTCCGGAGCCGCAGGTTGCCGACCTGTGTCCTACCCATTTGGCCACGTATCTCTTATCCTCACAGTTCTCTGTTTGAGACCCACCTCAAGCTGTAGCTCTAACCGAAAGAGCCAATTATCTTGGGTTGTCTCATGAAAAAAGAACCAAGTTTGTTGGTGCTGAAGAAAGATAAATGATCACTACCCTCAAACTAACATGAGTACAAATATTTTGTGGTATGAAAGAAAAGGAATTCGGAAAAGAAGCTGTATGCAGTTCCAGTGCATCTGTTGTTTGTTTGGCATGGTTTGAGCCAAGATGTTTGTGTGAGAGAGAGAGGGAGAGGGAGAGGGAGAGAGAGAGATGAGAAAGGAAAAGAGAGGCCCTTTTGTGCAACCTGGAATGCAGGAGCGGTCCCTGATCAACCTGACCTACCAGTGTTCATGCTTCTGCTGTGCATCTTCCAGATATAATTGATCAGGTCAAATAAGTCAAAGCCGCTATTCCATTGTCAGGAGCTGAGGTAGCAGTTTGGGATGTTATATTTCTTGCCTTGGCAGTCCTTCGCGTATTCCCTAAGTGAACCCTCTTGTCTTCTCACTTCATCTCACACTGCCAATCCAATTTAATAAGCGGTAATAAAATTGGATGCAGAGTAGAGGCCTTAGTGCTTTCTATTTATGTGGGAAAAGTTCAGGTAGCGGATGCACATCTGGTCCTGCAGCTGGTTCAAGATAATTGCGAGAGAGTCTTCTGAGTTACATTGGATCAGTGTTTCCTTGAATCCATCACTCGACGTCCGTGCAAGCAGGTCTTTGGTTTGAGAAATGCTGGGCAAAGAAGTCCCAGTGGTCCTTACTGACATATGTCCCACAAAATAATGAGCCAGCAAAGCTCCTTCCATCTCACAGAAATGCAGAAGCTTTTGTTGCAACTGTTTATTGTTCCTCCCTCTCCAGTCCCTGGGCTCAACTTGACCTTCAGCTACCAGGAGCTCAATTCAAGCCAGGCTTATAATAATGAATTATACAGTCCATTCTTTTTCCCCCCCTCCCACAATAGTTACACACATTTGCTCAGGAAATAAACAGGAAAGAACTGTCTCTTTTAATGAAATGTGGCAACCAACCTGTTACATTTCTCCAGGGATCGTAAGTATAGGTTGGGAATGACAGGTTTTAATTGCTACTTTCCCCATGCTTCTTTAGCCTATTTAAGGAAATAAATATGAGATGGGGAAGAGTGGGGGGATTGAAGATTTTAGCAGTATTATATGCTTGGGGAGGAATGTCTGCATGACACTTTGGTCTGGGATCAATTTATTGTTTGTTTTATTTATTTAGCATATATGACATACAAAGTCAGAGAACTCTAGATGCTAGATACAGTGCAGTCTGGACAGCCTAAATTTAAGGTGCTGGTTCTTACCTATAAAGCCCTACATGGCTTAGGTCCGGGATATTTGCAGGACCGTCTGCTGCCATGAACAACTGCCCATCGCCCTGTGCGCTCACACAGGGAGGGCCTCCTCAGGGTGCCGTCGGCCAGACAATGTCGACTGGCGACCCCCAGGGGGAGGGCCTTCTCTGTGGGGGCACCTGCCCTTTGGAATCAACTCCCTTTGGAACTCCGGATGGCCCCGAATCTCCGTTCCTTTCGTCGCGACCTTAAAACATGGCTTTTTCAACAGGCCAACCTGGACTGATGGAAGGGAGGTTTTCTTAATTTTGTTTTATTGTGTTTTTAATTGGACTATTTATGGGATAATTTGATTTAATACCTTTTAATGTTTGTATTTTGTGTTTTTATCGTTGTTAGCCACCCTGAGTCCTTTGGGAGATAGGGCGGCATATAAATCCCATAAAATAAATAAATAAATAAATTGATAGCTCATTCTGTTTGGCGCTTGCATGCCTGTACTTGGTGCAGTGCAGGGGTTGGACTAGGTTACACCAGCTGATTAGTGGCATTCAGGTTACTGGCTGTTCTGGGCTCCTCCACCAGTTTCGTCTTGCCTTGCCTCATATTGCGTTGTCTTGCGTCTGGCCATGTCCAACGCTGGCTTCCGCTCTCTCCAGACACATGAACGCAGCTAGGGATCAGTTTAGAGAAGATGAATTAGGAATGTAGAAGAAGGTCCATTATTGATTCTCATGGAACACATTTAGGTGTTGCGGAACAAAGAGAGTAGAATAGGTATAAACCTACTCTAGTAGCATCCAGACTTCTCTAAAAGATATCTGAGAATTCTGTGGAACATTGCATAGGTGTACATCTTATTTGTTAACTGGCCTATGCAAAAAAACCCTGCTGTTAATTGACTTCAGCGCTTGAAGCGCTGGAGGGGGTGCACTGAAGGTTGAGTCAGAGCCAGTCCGCCTCACACAACCACTTTGCTTAGAAGCAACTGGTTTCTGTGTCTAAATGGCACATGTGCAAAGAAACATTCAGATTGAAGTGAAATGGCTGCTGTGGTCTACTAAGTGGAGTATTACGTCAAGTTGCATCTTAAATGGCTCCAACACAGCTTAATATGTCTTTATGACAAGCATAATGGATGACTGAAAACCTAATTCTTGTCTTTCTGGAAATGCCCCTCTGATTATGGAAGATCACATGATCAGTTGGGCATTCAAAGAAGTTTAACTTGAAAAAGACACATGGATTGAGGAATCCTGCAGGAACAATAATCTCTGTAAGTCTTTACTGTAACCAGGCAGCAGAATAGCAAAACTAATAATTCTGAAAAGATTTGAGAGCCTAGAAATTCATCTGGCTGAATGACTGAGGCAAAGGAAAGTTCCAATAGTGTTAGGTGCCTTGAGTGCAATCCCAAAACATCACTTGAACAGCATCAGCATTGAGAAAATCACCATCAATCAATTGCAAAAGACAGCTTTACTCAGAACAACTTACATCCTGTAACAATACCTTTAATCCTACTAAACCAGGGGTGTCAAACTCAATTTCATTGAGGGCCGCATCAGCATTGCGGTTGCCCTCAGGGGGCTGGGTGGGTGTGGCCTGGGTGGGTGTGGCCTAATGGGTGGGCGTGGCTAGAGTGCACATGGCCTACTGGGTGGGCGTGGCCAGCTCTACATCGTTTGCATCAAGGCTGCCTATGGGGGCCTGGCCAGGAGTGGGACAGATCTGAGGGTCTCTGGCAGGAGGAGGGTCTCTGGGCCAGGGCCAAGGCAGTGGGGGCCGTTCCCTCACTGTTTCCAGGATGGCTTCGCGGGCCACATGAAACCACTTTGCGGGCTGGATCTGGCCCCCGGGCCTTGTGTTTGACATGTCTGTACTAAACAATACCTGCTTATCCCAGGTCCTTGAGAAGGATTGATAAGTTTATAAAAATGCCAGATCCAGTCT
The DNA here is from genome assembly GCF_964194415.1 of Vipera berus. Taxonomy (NCBI): domain Eukaryota; kingdom Metazoa; phylum Chordata; class Lepidosauria; order Squamata; family Viperidae; genus Vipera; species Vipera berus. The sequence goes on from NC_138203.1 coordinate 252,735,771, forward strand.
AATCATCTTGTTGACTGTGTGACAAACCTAATCATCGTCATCATCATATGCACATTGACAAAATTTCGGTCTCTCAATTACAAAAGACCACTCTGCTCAGACCTGCACATATACTACACTGCTACATTACAATATCCTAGGTTCTTGAGAAGAATTTGATGCATATGAAGGCTAACATCACCTAAAGAACTGGCAGCTGTGATTTTTGTGTATGTAATAATAACACAACCTTTTATATTCTTGTGCAATATATTGTACTTCTATTTTATTACAGTTAAAATATAAATAACAGTAGAGTTAACATCTCTAAATGTTCATTTGTATAGACAGATAGAGTTTTGCTAGTTTTTAAACAGTATTTAAGACTTGGTTAACAGAACAAGGAGATTGCATGGATGAATTCTAGTGTGCATGGACATCTAAACTCTTCCTGTTTTGTATATGTATGTAACATGTATATAAAGGTGTGGTTTGGATTATAATACTTGCCTTATCTACAGATGTTGACCTCCTGCAGATCCCACTGTTGATATAAAACTCAAGTATAGAGATGTCAGTATTCTCATCTAAGATCTGAAAAGTTCCTGAAATTTGGCAACACATTGAAATATTGCAAATTTAGAGTAATTTCATTTTTAATTGCTAGGAGGCTAGATATATTTCTGGCTCCGGAAGATGTATCACCACCATGTTGTGATTACTATTCCTAAACACCTTAGTAGTTCATACCTAGATCTGGAAGAATCATGTGAATAATGTTGAAGAGATTATTATACCTTTCTTTGATAGGCTGCTGTGTATCAGTGGCTTTAATTAAAACAATTCTAACTTAAACCAATCCGTATCCTGAATAATAATACAGTATTTTTCCAATCCTGTTTCTTCTCTAGGCTTTGGATGTGTAGGAAAATTTGGGTGCAGAAATGCTCGGATATATTTACAAATGGGAGTCTGCATTTCTGGCAGAAGGCACTTGCTGCTAAGTTTGCTTACCTGCAATAAAAACCTGGAAAAACTATCAAGGTAAGTAGAACCTCCTATCCTTTAAACAGATCCTGAGATTTCTGAAATATTTGATAATAATGTAAGCATAATACAGTTCTTTGAAGTATTTGCCTCCTTCAAAAGCAGATGTCTCCAAACTCTTCAGCTCATTGTCCCCCTCTTAACATTTCATTAACCTTCAAACATTTATTATATGACAATAATTTAATAAATACTATTTAACTAACAGTACTATGAATAACAACAGCAACAACAAAAACAACAACAAAAACAACTGAAGCCCACTCTCACTGCTGACTGACCCTCTAATGCTGGGTAAGACTGTTTTATCAATGGCTACCTGTGTTGTTTCTCTGTGTCATATAATATATGTGGGGATATGCATAATTCTATATTTATTTATTTTTATCATATTTATGTATATTGGTGGTGGTGATCCCTTGACAGCTGAATGCAATGAAATTTCATTTTAATGTATGCCAGTTAGTGGTCATTCAAAGTGACAATAAAGTTATGATTCTATTCTATTCTATTCTATTCTATTCTATTCTATTCTATTCTATTCTATTCTATTCTATTCTATTCTATTCTATTCTATTCTATTCTATTCTATTCTATTCTATTCTATTCTATTCTATTCTATTCTATTCTATTCTATTCTATTCTATTCTATTCTATTCTATTCTATTCTATCCTAGACTATTCTCTCTCTCTGTGTCTCTCTCTCTGTCTCTCTCTCTGTCTCTCTCTGTCTCTGTCTCTCTCTCCCTATCCCTATCCCTATCCCTATCCCTATCCCTATCCCTATCCCTATCCCTATCCCTATCCCTATCCCTATCCTATCCCTATCCTATACTATTCTACCTTCAAGAATAGGGACTGGGATGGAATTCTACAGAGGCCCAAAAGATTAATTGACCCCAGTCACCTTTCCATCCTTATAAAAATGTGAAAATGTGAAAGATTTATATCTCCCATCATTAGGAGGAGTTCAACCCTGTGACTCCGGAAGAGGTGGACAGGATTATGAGGAGGCTGAGCTCCACCACCTGTTTATTGGACCCGTGCCCCTCCTGGCTGGTTTATTCGGCTCGGGAGGGGACACGAGGCTGGCTCCAGGCAGTGATAACTGCTTCTCTGAATGAGGGTAGTTTTCCCACCGCCTTGAAGGAGGCGGTGGTGAGACCCCTCCTCAAGAAGCCTGCCCTGGACCCAGCTGTTTTAAACAACTTTCGACCAGTCTCCAACCTTCGCTTTCTTGCGAAGGTTGTTGAGAGTGTGGTGGCGCAGCAGCTCCCTCTGTTCCTGGAGGAAGCTGATTATCTAGACCCGTACCAATCGGGCTTCAGGCCCGGGTACAGCACGGAGACGGCATTGGTCGCACTGATGAATGATCTCTGGCGGGCTCGGGACAGGGGTTGTTCCTCTGTCCTAGTCCTATTAGACCTCTCAGTGGCTTTTGATACCATCGACCATGGTATCTTACTGCGGCGTCTACGGGGGTTGGGAGTGGGAGGCACCGTTTTACGGTGGTTCTCCTCCTACCTCCTGGGACGTTCGCAGTCGGTGTTGGCAGGAGGGCAAAGGTCGGCCTCGAGGCCTCTTGTTTGTGGAGTGCCTCAGGGGTCGGTCCTCTCGCCTCTCCTGTTCAACATCTATATGAAGCCGCTGGGTGAGATCATTCGTGGTTTTGGGGTTGGGTATCATCAATATGCTGATGATACCCAGCTTTTTATCTCCACCCCAAACCACCCCAGTGATGCCCTCTCCGTGATGTCCCATTGCCTGGAGGCGGTCCGGGTCTGGATGGGGAGGAACAGGCTTCGACTCAACCCTGACAAGACTGAGTGGCTGTGTGTGCCGGCATCTCGGGAAATTCAGAATATTCCATCGCTAATTATGGGGGGTGAGATATTACCCCCTGTAGATAGGGCTCGTAACTTGGGTGTCCTCCTAGATTCACAGCTCTCCTTGGATGATCATATAGGAGCTGTGACTAGGGGGGCCTTCGCTCAGGTTCACCTGGTGCGTCAGTTGCGGCCCTATCTAGACCGGGATGCCTTGCGCACATGCACTCGTGACCTCCCGTTTGGACTACTGCAATGCTCTCTACATGGGGCTGCCCTTGAGGACTACTCGGAGGCTCCAGCTGGTGCAGAATGCAGCCGCGCGAGTGGTGGTGGGGGCTTCCCGATACTCCCATGTAACACCTCTACTCCGTGAGCTGCACTGGCTTCCGGTTGTCCTCCGGGTAAGATTCAAGGTGCTGGTTACGACCTATAAAGCCCTAAATGGTATGGGTCTGGGTTACTTACAGGAGCATCTGCTGCCGGCATCAACTTCCCTTCGTCCAGTGCGCTCCCACAGAGAGGGCCTCCTTAAGGTGCCGTCGGTCAAAGAGTGTCAACTGGCGGCCCCCAGGGAGAGGGCGTTCTCTGTGGGCGCGCCAGACCTTTGGAACCGTTTACCGGTGGAGCTCCGGACGGCTCCCGACCTTCGCTCCTTCTGACGTGACCTAAAAACATATTTATTTGAACAAGCCGGCCTGGTCTGATGGGTTTAGGGGTATTTTAACATTTTGTATTAATTTATTTAATTGGGCTACTGTATTTAATATTTCTTTTAATTTTTATATATTGTATTTTATTGTATTGCCCTGTACACCGCCCTGAGTCCTTCGGGAGAAGGGCGGTATAAAAATTAAATAATAATAATTATTATTATTATTATTATTATTATTATTATTATTATTATTATTATTATTATTATTATTATTACCAACCAATTATTGACAGTCAGACTTACTAGCCCCCTTGGCCCCCAGCCATTCCTTGACCACTTTGGGGAACCTTGTTCTAAAGCAGGGGTAGGCACCTATAGCCCCTTTATGGCCTGTGTACTTCAACTCTCAGAATTCCCGAGCCTGCAACCTTTAGTGGGGCCACAATTTGTGTGGATGGAAATATAGAAGGCCAGGTGAGGCTGGGTATTTTGGGAGGGGGTGGGATTTTGCAGCTTTTTAAAAAAAAACATTACGCTAATGTTATTTTAGGGCTAATACTTTTATGGTTAATACTTTTTTCTCTCTACCAACCTCAGATTTTGGCTATCATGGTCAAAGAAGACCTGAGAAATTGGGAGGTTGCATGTGTTGCCTGGTGCTCACTTCTGTCCACAACCTTGTTTGTTTGGGTATTCTTCCCAGAAGAGTTTGCCTGGGTTGGCTCTGCAAGAGAATGGAGAGGCAGGAAGTGAGCGGGGTTGGTTTGGGGGAAAGAGACAGAGAGGCAGGTTGCAGCATCTAGTGAAATCCTTCCTTAGAATATCTTTTCTAAAAATGCCATCCAAATTGTTCAATTACTACTACTACTACTACTACTACTACTACTACTACTACAACTACTACTACTGTTATTATTAAATTTTTATGCTTCCCATTTTTCCTACAAAGTGACTCTGGGTGACCTAAAAGTCTAAATCTCATCTTTATCAATTTTTCTGAATATCGTATTTAAATTGGAGACTTCTGTGTGTTGTTGCATATACATTTCCCTTGTACACTTTTTGTGCCTGATTATGATGGGAAGAGGCTTTCAAATCGGTTTCTACTTGATTTTTGCTCAGTGTGCCTTTAAATCATAAAATTTATGCACAGGAAGGAGTTTGTGGATCATTTAGCCCAGTATTTTTCAAACTTGGTAACTTTAAGACATGTGGGCGTCAACTCCCAAAATTCCCCAGCCAGCTTTGGGAATTCTCAGAGTTGAAGTCTGCACATCTTTAAGTTGCCAAGTTTGAAAAACACCGATATAGTCAAAATCTTAAATACTGTTGCGTATGAATGCTATATATTAATAAATTATATTTTATGACAATAGAATCTATACTGCCTGATTATACTGCTTCACTATATAAGCACTTTTTAATTACCAACAACAAGGAAAAACCTTTAATCCAGACATAGGACAATTTTTAATTAATTGTTGCTCATTAATTTTTGATTTTGGCCGCAATAGTCTAAGCAATCAATGGGTAGAAATGAAGAGATTCAAAACATTCTAAACTTTGCTGCTCTTTTTTCTATGAACCTCCCTCCCTCCCTCCCTCCCATTTTTGCTTGAGAATGTACCACAAGCTAGTAAAGGTTTTGGATTGGTCCCTTTAGAATTTTGAAAATACACTGCAGGTGTTCTCTCAAAAATTTCCACCTGTTGTTGAGTTTTGCCAATTCCCAAAACAGCTGTGGATGGGTACAAAACACCAGTTTATCAGAATTCAGACAATTGTTCATTGTCATGTCTTCCAGCTGAGGGGTCCCCAACCCCCGGTCCGTGGACCGGTACCGGGCTGTGGCATTCCAGCAACCGGTCCGCACAAACAAAGCCCCATCTGTGGGATGCAGACAGCACACAAAACTATGCCTCCTCCAGTCCGTGGAAAAGCCTCTGTCCATGTAACTGGTCCCTGGTACCCAAAGGTTTGGGGGCCTCTGTTCTAGCTGATCAGAATTATTTCTAGTGCCCAAATTTGATTTATTTTCCTGCATCAGTGGGCCTCATCCCCACCATTTTCTAAAACTGCTTAATCAATGGAAAAAAGAAAAAGGCCATTTCCCCCATCCCCAAAATGCTGGTACACGTAGTCCTCAACTTACAACAGTTCATTTAGTGACTGTTAGAAGTTACAATGTCAATGAAAACAAATGACTTAATGACCATTTTTCACACTAATGACCATTGCAGCATCCTCATGGCCACATGATTTGGATGCTTGGCAAACGTTTATGACGTTTGCAGTGTCCCCAGATCATGTGGACACCTTTTGCCGACCTTCTGGCAAGCAAAGTCAGTGGGGAAGCCAAATTCACATAACAGCCGGGTTATTAACTTAACAACTGCAATGGTTCACTTAACAACTGTGGCAAGAAAAATTGTAAAATGGGGCAAAGCTAAATCCAACAAATAATTTTTTGACTCAGTTATGATCATAAGTCAAGGACTACCTGTCTTTTGAGGTCTTCTTGGAATAGGGTCCTTCCCAAAATTGCCTCCTTTGGAGGTTATTTGGTGATGGGCTGAATGTCTTGAAAAGTCTGGTGATGAATCAGACAAAGCTCAGAGTCTCAGCCTCGTAATGGAATCAGACAAAGAGCATCTCCAGGGGGAGAAATTGGAAAGAAAGAATGTGCTGTTCTGCATCCTTTCTTGTAAGGCACGGCTGATTAAGAATTGACCTCAGCTGAGGTCAATTTTGTAGCTTTTGCCTTGTATTTTGCACTGTTCCCAAATAATTATTGTTCTCTCATTCTCAGTGGGTTCCTTTTTTTTTCCTTTTCTGCCTCCCTTTTCTGCAGGATGAGCTCCTGTGCCAAATCAATGCTTCCGTCTCAGTGGCTGTTCCTGGCATATGTGTTAATGGTGTGCTGTAAATTGTTGTCCGCAACTAGCCATCCCCCTCGGGGACTCACAGGTAGGCGCTTTCAAACTCATTAGGCACTACCGAGGCCAATTAACAACACTCTCCAAATGTTAGAGTCCACTTTTTAGCCATAGATAATTGATGAAGCTGTTTGGCAATGCGGTTGTGATCAGAGCGAAAAGAGACAAAAAGGTTACCAAGTCACACATAAAGAAAGATGGATTATTGTTAAGCCTTTGAAGCAGTTTGTGGTAATGTCTGGGTCGGATAATCTCCTGAACGAATTTGTGAGACTGTGGATATCAAATGTTCATGATTTTCTCGTGACTCAACCTCCCCCCCCAAATAATAATAATAATAATAATAATAATAATAATAATAATAATAATAATAATAATAATAATAATAATAATAATCACAAAACAGAACCAAAAAGAAATATTCTCCAGAATTGTGGGGAGAGGAGATATTGTTCTCTTGTAACAGTTTACACTGATTACCTGAATAGAAAAAAAAATTCCTTTCCTGAACAGCTGTTGCAATCTCAAGCAGTTGGCATGTTCTCTGTCCATCTATAAAGAGATAAAAACAAGTTGCCTTATGCTGTTGCCTCCTAGGGAAATAAATCAGCTTTGAAATGATGGAAAAGATGGGGCATCTTTAGTTAAATTTGGGTCCAGTCACAAGGCTTTGGCAGTAGCACTGATAGGTAAAGGTAAAGGTTCCCCCGCACATGCGTGCTAGTCGTTTCCGACTCTAGGGGCTGGTGCTCATCTCTGTTTCAAAGCCGAAGAGCCAGCGCTTGTTCGAGGATGTCTCCATGGTCATGTGGCCGGCATGACTAGACGCCAAAGGCGCACGGAATGCTGTTACCTTCCCACCGTAGTGGTCCCTATTTTTCTACTTGCATTTTTACGTGCTTTCGAATTGCTAGGTTGGCAGAAGCTGGGACGAGTAACAGGCGCTCACTCTGTTACGCGGCACTCGGGATTTGACCCGCCAAACTGCCGACCTTCTGATCGACAAGCTCAGCGTCCTAACCCACTGAGCCACCGCACTGATAGGAAACCATAATAATGTTGAAGTAATGTTGAAGCACAATGGCTCAACAGTTAAAGATACTGACCCTGTTGGCTGGAGAGCTGACAGCCCAGGTTGGAGATCCCAGTCAAAAAGAGAGTCAGACACGACTGACAGGGAAACCTTTACCCTTTAATAAAATGCACTGGAAGGGGTCATTGTCAAATGTTGCAATTACATACAGCACCTGTAGATCATGACTTCAGATGCAACTTGCGGAATGCAATGACATCATAAAATATGCAGACCCATTACCCCTCGCCTCTCCAAAGAAGCCAATTGGCTTTGAAGAATGCTGAGGACATCACAGCAGATTTACAGCATGGACACACTTTAAGGGCTGGGTCCTGAATCAGATGTATAATATTGAACATAGGAGACGATATTATCCCCACAAGACCTTTGCCATGGGAGAAATGCATTGCTTTGAGAAATTTGTCTCTGTGCTATAAATCTAAGATTATTTGGGTGATAATGAGGAGTCTACCTAGGCAACTTTGGACTTTTGAACCACAGCTCATGTTCTTTTCTGCCAGCAAGGAAAACTTTGATTTCGGTTAATCAGTGAAAGCAATGCCCATTCGTTCCGTAAACTGGCATTTCTGATCTTTGCCACAATGGTAGGATTTTTCTGGGGGGAAAAAAATGAAATCACTTTCCACAATACTGTACAGGAAGAAAGGAAGCAGACCCTGTTCTGAACCAGCCTGCTACCGGCCTTGCAATAAGGCAAACCCCTGTTTAAACAGTAGAGACTGGAGAGCGTCTAAGGCTGGAAAGCGTCTGCCAAGATTTATTACTCAAACAACAGAACAAGAAACAAAAACACTGGAACTTGAATCCTCAAACGGAAGGGTTGCTTTCAGCAACCAGCCCTTCCCCAAACACTCCTTTTATTTAGAGATCAGGGCATGGCCTCCCTGTGCCTCCTCCCGAGGAGTCCCACAGCCTTTCTCTGTTTGTTCCTGCTCGACTGCCTCCTGCGTCGGGCGTCCTTGAACAGGGCCAGCTGTGGGTCATCATCCTCCGCACTATCGGGCTCACGCAGCTGAGAAGAGGGCCCCGGCTGGGGGCTCTGCGAAGCCTCCAAACCATCATCAGCCGGTTCGTCTTCCACACACTCCTCCTCCCCCTCATCTGAGTCATCCGAGACATCTGAGCCTGCTGCCGGACCCACAGGCTGGCCCTGAGTCACAACAGACCCCTGACGGGCCGGTATGTCCGCGAAGGCTTGAAGAAATGTTATGATTTTAATCTTGAGTTAACTCTTGGTGGTCCATGACAACAAAATATATTTAAAGGGAGGTCCATGGTGAAGAAAAGGTTGAGAACCACCGAGTTACTCTGATTCCTTTTCTTGGAAGGGTGAGAATTCATACACATGGAGTGTGAACAGCTACGTCTAGCCAACTTTGGCCATTCTTAAAATGCTAAGCAGGATTGGATGTGGTCACCACTTGAATGGGAGACAACCAGACAATCTGTGGATTACCTGGGAAAATTTAAAAATAAAAACCCTTAAAAAAGAATAGTTTCATTGTCCATATATTTATTTATTTAATTGTTTAGTCAAATAAAGCTACATACTCATCCAACTAATTCTGAAAATCTCATAACAAGGTTTAAAACGTCAATATAGAAAATCACAGAAATAAAAACAATAGAAAGATTAATGTTTAATCGTTATGTTAATGTTAAACAATGATGTTTGATCTTGAAGATGAGCGATTAATTTAATAATCCCTATAGTTACCTATAGATGTTATCCCTATAGATGTTATCCATGGCTGTTTAATACTGTATATTGCCTCTATCGATGCCTTCTGTTTTGCACTAAATGTAAGGTACCATGGCTTGTATGGATTGATTTAAAAAATAACTGTATGTCCCCTTAAATCTCCTACCCAATGAGCAAAATTGGTCTAATTTGGGAGGGGGCAATTCAAGATATTCATACTTTCGAATATAGGTAGTCCTCTACTTACAACAGTTCATTTAATGACCATTCAAAGTTACAATGGCACTGAAAAAAGCAACTTATGAGCATCTTTCACACTTACGAACTTTGTAGCAGCCCCATGATTTTGTGATTTCCATTTGGATGCTTGACAGCTGACTCACATTTATGACGGTTGTGGTGTCCCAGAGCCATGTGATTCCCTTTTGTGACCTTTGAGCAAGCAAAGTCAGAATGGGGAAGCCAGATTCACTTAACAGCTGAGTTACTAATTTATCTTCTGCAGTGATTCACTTAACAGCTGTGGCAAGAAAGGTCGTAAATTGGGGCAAAACTCACTTAATAAATGTCTGACTTAAGAGCAGAAATTTTGTGGTCAATTGTGGTCATAATTCGAGGACTACCTGTATGCTAAAGGGCTTTAAGGGACCGAGATATCATTTTGCTCCTTTACTCTTCTGAAATAGTTTGAAATATTTACCTCTGCTCATTCTGGAATACTCTCTGAAGCAGGGGTAGCCAACCTTGGCTCTTTTATGACCCGTGGACTTTAGCTCCCAGAATTCCTGAGCCAGCCATGCTGAGCCATGCTGGCTCAGGAATTCTGAGAGTTGAAGTCCACGGGTCATAAAAGAGCCAAGGTTGCCTACCCCTGCTTTAGATCACAAATAGGCAGTTGGGATTATCCATATGGATCATGCCCATCGAATTTAACGATGTGGTTTTGAGTGCCATGGTAGCTATGGCAATTGTGCGACAGTACCACTTTGAAACTTTCTAAGCACATCTCTTAAGTGGAAAACAAAGCTCAGAGCAGAGAGGGCCAATGTAGAAGCATTACTCAGCACTCTGTTTGAAGATAGCATTCCGCTTAAGGGTATGAGCCATGGAAATATAACTGTGCACAAGCCTTAACCAGCCATTACTCTCTAAAAAGCCATCACATAAATAAGAGAGTTGTACATTTAGCAATTCCCTGTTGTGTGGTTTCTCCTAACCCCATATTAGTTGGGGTTGCAGTGAGGGTCAGTTTCTATCCATAGATAAGTCAAAATTACAGAGTACTTCTGCAAATGGATAACAATTAAACAGAGCTGCGATTTTCATAAAAATGAAAGAACAGTACTTGGTATTCTGATTGTTTTGAAAAACCAGGGGAGGAGACCTGTCTGGTGTTGAATGCTATGTGTCTGGGATGAAGGGAATCTTGTAGCTTCTGCGGGGATAAAATCTGTGAATTTGTGAAGCAAATTAAGCTAAGTAAATTTGGCTTATTTAAATATTTTCAAGGTGCAGAAATGATGTGCGTCTACAGGAAGGACGGGATAATTTAGAATTAATCCAGCTTTAGAATTAGAATTATCTAGCTTTCTTGGATAGTATACTATTCTTATTTCATGTCATCATTGACAGATGCAGTTGTAACATTAAGACAAAATGTTTGGTAATTATAAATTTAGAAATATCTACTCTGCTACTATTACATATTACCCCCTATTAAAAGCATCCGCGTCCATGTCATTATTGGGACGCGGTGGCTGAGTGGGTTAGGACGCTGAGCTTGTCGATCAGAAGGTCGGCAGTTTGGCGGGTCGAATCCCGAGTGCCGCGTAACAGAGTGAGCGCCTGTTACTCGTCCCAGCTTCTGCCAACCTAGCAGTTCGAAAGCACTTAAAAATGCAAGTAGAAAAATAGGGACCACTACGGTGGGAAGGTAACAGCGTTCAGTGCGCCTTTGGCGTCTAGTCATGCCGGCCACATGACCACGGAGACGTCCTCGGAGAAGCGCTGGCTCTTCGGCTTTGAAACAGAGATGAGCACCGGCCCCTAGAGTTGGAAACGACTAGCACGCATGTGCGGGGGAACCTTTACCTTTACCTTTTTATGTCATTATTATGGTTTTGTGTTAAACTTCTAATTAACACCATCTGCTTTTTAAGAAATGTGTTATTGCTGGCAATCCCTGACTTCATTTAGCCAGTCCCTTAGCTAAGAGTTCAGTGTGCAGAGTTCTGTGTGCTCTTATCATAAGATGTGTTCAACGTATGAATATCTGAAAGTACAGTGCAGGTAGTCCTCAACTTGTAACCATTTGTTTAGTGACTGAAGTTAGAACGGCCCTGGTTCATGACTGTTTTTCACACTTAGAACTGTTGTAGCATCCCCATGGTCATGGGATCAAAATTCAGATGCTTGCCAACTAGCCTGGGTTTATGATGGTTGCCATTTTCCTGGGGGTGTCACGTGATCATCTTTTGTGACCTTCTGAGAAGCAAAGTCAGTGAGGAAGCCAGATTCACTTAACAACGGTATTGCTGATTTAACAACTGCAGTGATTCACCTAACGTCTGTGGCAGGAAAAATCGTAAAATGGGGCAAAACTCACTTGTTGCCTCGCTGAGCCACAGAAATTTTGAGCTCAGTTGAGGTCGTAAGTCAAGGACTACCTGTAAGAAGTGTACCAAAGTTGCCCTTGCAGAATGAACTTCAAGGTTCCTTTTGAAAACACCATCTACAGTTAATGACCAAAATAAATGTCTAAGTTTTGAATTCATAGGCATCTTTCCTTATTTGGCTTATTAGCCATTATGTCCAGACGGTGTTCCGACTATGTTGTTGTTAGGTGCAAAGTCATGTCCGACCCATCGCGACCCCATGGACAATGTTCCTCCAGGCCTTCCTGTCCTCTACCATCTTCTGGAGTCCATTTAAGCTCACGCCTACTGCTTCAGTGACTCCATCCAGCCACCTCATTCTCTGTCGTCTTCTTCTTCTATTACCCTCAATCTTTCCCAGCATTAGGCTCTTCTCCAGTGAGTCCTTCCTTCTCATTAGGTGGCCAAAGTATTTGAGTTTGAACTTAGGGATCTGGCCTTCTAAAGAGCAGTCAGGGTTGATCTCCTCTAGGACTGACCGGTTTGATTGCCTTGAAGTCCAAGGGACTCGCAGGAGTCTTCTCCAGCACCATAGTTCAAAGACCTCAATTCTTTGGCGCTCAGCCTTTCTTATGGTCCAACTGCCATACATTGCAACTGGGAAGACCATAACCTTGACTATACGCACTTTTGTTGACAGGGTGATGTCTCTGCTTTTTAGTGTGCTGTCTAGATTTGCCATGGCTTTCCTCCCCAGGAGCAAGCGTCTTTTAATTTCTTGGCTACAGTCCCCATCTGCAGTGATCTTGGAGCCCAGGAAAATAAAATCTGTCACTACCTCCATTTCTTCCCCATCTATTTGCCAGGAATTGAGAGGGCCGGATGCCATGATCTTGGTTTTCTTAATGTTAAGTTTAAACCCAAATTTTGCACTCTCCTTCTTCTGGAGGAATATTTAAACTAAGCAACGGGGACAGTGAGTTAATTGATACAGAACATCACTGTCCCCGGCAATCTAAGAAAATAGGGGAACTCAGGCACCACATAAGTTATGTAGCAAGTAAACACAGGGTCAGTCATAAAGGACAAATATCTATACACCAATGCACAGAGTATGAACAGTAAGCAGGGTGAACTAGAAATTCAGGTAAATGAGGGTGGATCTGATATTGTTGCCATTACAGAAACATGGTGGGACGAAACCCACAAATGGAACACACAGCTAGAAGGATTTAAATTATTTAAAAGAAACAGACTAAACAAAAGAGGAGGTGGAGTTGCTCTCTATATAAGAAATAACTTTATCTCTACAGAAATAGAGCACAACAATGAAGAAAACTGTAAACCTGAATGCATTTGGGTCAATATAAAAGGAGAAAAAAATGAAATTGCCATAGGTGTATACTATAGGCCGCCCAACCAAGCAGAGGAAACAGATGAACTTTTTGCTAGTCAGTTAACTAAGGTATGTAGGAAGCGCATCACAATAGTAATGGAGGACTTTAATTACCCTGATATCAACTGGGAGACTCCTTTCCCAACTTTGAACCAATCAGTGGTTCCGTGTCCAGTTCTCACTGTTGCTTCTTGACCCGCATATAGGTTTCTTAAGAGACAAATAAGATGGTCTGGTACTCCCATCTCTTTAAGAACTTGCCAGTTTGTTGTGATCCACATAATCAAAGGCTTTAGCATAGTCAATAAAGCAGAAGTAGATGTTTTTCTGGAACTCCCTAGCTTTCTCCACGATCCGGCGTATGTTGGCAATTTGATCTCTAGTTCCTCTGCCTCTTCGAAATCCTGCCTGTACTTCTGGTAGTTCTCGATCCACATACTGCTGGAGTCTAGCTTGTAGGAATTTAAGCATAACTTTACTAGCATGTGAAATCAGTGCAATGGTGCGATAGTTTGAACATTCTTTGGCACTGCCTTTCTTTGGAATTGGAATGTAAACTGATCTTTTCCAATCCTGTGGCCACTGTTGAGTTTTCCAAATTTGCTGGCAAGTTTGAGTGTAGCACTTTCACTTCATCGTCTTTTAAGATTCTAAATAGCTCAGCTGGAATACTGTCATCTCCAGTAGCTTTGTTGTTGCTCAGCTTTTCTAAGGCCCATTTCACTTCACATTCTAGGATGTCTGGCTCGAGGTCAGTGACCACCTCATCGTGGTTATCCGGGACGTTAAGCTCATTTTTGTATAGTTCTTCTGTGTAATTTTGCCACCTCTTCTTAATCTCTTCTGCCTCTGTTAGGTCCCTGCCATTTTGGTCCTTTATCATGCCCATTTTTGCATGAAACATTCCGTTCATCTCTCCAATTTTCTTGAAGAGATCTCTGGTCCTCCCTATTCTATTGTTTTCTTCTATTTCTTTGCACTGTTCATTTAAGGCATTCTTATCTCTTCTAGCTATTCTCTGGAATTCTGCATTCAATTGGGTGTATCTTTCTTTTTCTCCCTTGCCTTTCGCTTCCCTCCTTTCCTCAGCTATTTGCAAAGCTTCCTCAGACAGCCATTTTGCTTTCTTGCATTTCTTTTTCTTTGGGATGCTTTTAGTTGCTACCTCTTGTACAATGTTCTTCTACCTCTGTCCATAGTTCTTAAGGCACTCTGTCTATCAGATCTAATTCCTTAAATCTATTTGTCACCTCTACTGTATATTCAACAGGGATATGATTTAATTCATACCTGAGTAGCCTAGTGCTTTTCACTGCTGTCTTCAGTTTAAGCGTAAACTTTGCAATGTGAAGCTCATGGTCTGAGCCACAGTCAGCTCGTGGTCTTGTTTTTACTGACTGTATAGAGCTTCTCCATCTTTGGCTGCAAAGCACATAGTCAATCTGATTTCTGTGTTGAACGTTTGGTGATGTCCATGTGTAGAGCCGTCTCTTGGGTTGTTGGAAAAGAGTGTTTGCTATGACCATCGTATTCTCTTGACAAAATTCTATCAGCCTGTGCCCTCTTCATTTTGTACTCCAAGGCCAAACTTGCCTATTATTCCGGTTATCTTTTGGCTTCCTACTTTAGCATTCCAATCCCCCATGATGATAAGGACATCATTTTTTAGTGTTAGTTCTATAAGGTGCTGTAGGGCTTCATAGAACCAGTCAATTTCATCCTCTTCAGCACCGGTGGTTGGGGCATAGACTTGGACTACTGTGATATTGAATGGTTTGGCTTGGATTCGAACTGAGATCATTCTGTCATTTTGAGAATTGTATCCCAGTATTGCTTTTCCTACTCTTTTATTGACTATGAAAGCTATTCCATTTCTCCTGAGGGATTCTTGCCCGCAGTAGTATACCTGATGGTCATCTGAATTAAATTTACCCATTCCTGTCCATTTTAGTTTGCTGATTCCTAAGATGTCGATATTCAGTCTTGTCATCTCTTGTTTGACCATGTCCAGCTTGTTTTGATTCATGGATGTTACATTCCAGGTTCCTATGGAGAAAAAATGTTTACAGCATTGGACTTTCCTTTCACCACCAGATACATCCACAGCTGAGCGTCCTTTCGGCTTTGGCTCAGTCGCTTCATTCTTCCTGGCGCTACTAGTACTAGCCCTCTGCTCTTCCCCAGTAGCATATTGGACGCCTTCCGACCTGAGGGGCTCATCTTCCAGCGTCATATCGTTTTGCCTTTTGGTACTGTCCATAGGGTTTTCATGGCAAAGATACTGGAGTGGGTTGCCATTTCCTTCTCCAGTGGATCACGTTTTGTCAGAACTCTCTGCTATGACCTGTCCGTCTTGGGTGGCCCTGCACGGCATAGCTCATAGCTTCATTGAATTATGCAAGCCCCTTCGCCACGACAAGGCAGTAATCCGTGATTGGGGGTTCCAGCTATACTTTAGTTTTTATTTTTCTAGAATGCAAGAGAAGATGCAGTGGCAAAAACATGTTGACATTGGAATTTGTTTCCAACCTAGGATTCAATCACACCTCTTTAAAATTCATTCACTATCCAGTCCCAAGGGAAATACCTGTGATGGGAATTTGATACTGTGTATTGTGTGCATGAAAGATAAGTTCTCATTATAGGTGTTGCAAATTCTTTAACTTTACAACTCAAGATTATGATTATACATTTTGATAGGATTAAGATTGACTTTTATACTTTTCAGAATGCACCTTTTTATATTAAAGTCTTTGGAAACCGTAAACTATTTGATGTGAAAGAAAAATAGATGACCTTATGGGTAATTGCTTCTGGAAACCTCAAAGAACATACAAGCAATATACTGTTGTCATTGCTAAGTTTGCTGCTTCTTGGGAATTGAAGCAAGCAGTTTAAATTTGAATGGAATGGAAGATTATAGTCTTATCACATAGGCTAAAATGTAGACTGCCACATTTTTGGCTGACATTCTTTCCCCCCCCTCCCCAAAATAACCTTGCTAAACTGCTTTGAGGTCACAGAATATTCCATCACATTGTAACTGCTCAAGTTGAGATCAGTCATTAGGATGTTGATAAACCATGAGGGATATGAAAGGACTGAGAGAGAGATTTACAGAAAAGGGGGAGGGTTCCTAGGAAAACAGAGGCTGGTGGATAAGAAGTAAGAATAGAGAATAAGGTACAAGTGGAAGAGACGATAAGGAGAGAAATCAGAATGGCTGTAGGAAGGGTCACTAGGCAGATAACTAAAAAAGACTGAGGGGAGGAAGCAGACAATTGAGTTAAGATCAAGGATGTAATTGAGAAAAAAAGAGGAAGGGGCTAAATAAGTGAGGACCTGAGAGAGCGATGCACCCAAATATTAAGTCTCTCCAAACCTGCAAAAGGCAAGAAGGACTAAGTGATTTGATAATGCAATAATACGGAATGAGCCAGGAAGCTTAAAAGCAGAAGTTTGAGATGCTCAGTCTAGGCAAATTGAAGTGGCAGCCCATAGGAATGAAACTTGCATCTCAGTGCTAGGCTTCTGGACTCTCATTACAGGAATCTGCTGCATTTAATTATATTGAAGCAGTAAAAGATTTGCTTGGTACACAGGTTGTACCTTGCGGGTTTCAGTTAACACTTACCCAAGGGATGCCTTTGATTTGTGATCATATTATAATAATAATAAAAGTGCTCAGCTGATTTCTTTGAACCTTCTCCTGCTCAGTTCACTACAACCAGTACGTTTTAGTAACCCCGGTCACTGGCAGAGCGATTTCTTCAAGCGGGCCAGAGTAGGCATTGAGATAACTATGGGAGCCCTTGGAAAACTCGGCTTCATGTTACGCTCCCTGCTTCTCCTTCTTCTATTGTTTTATGTTTTTAAAACTCCATCTTCTAATAATAACTTTGAATCTTTATATACAGGAAAGTAACTGAGGCATTTCTAAAATTTGAATTAAAACTATTGGTGGCTACAATTCATCTCTTTGTTCAGAAAAAGACCTGTCCATTCACCCAAATGAAGAGAAAAGTTAGCCTGGTAGAAAGTGTCTTAGGATGTTGGAAGGAATGGTGGAGGACAGTCTCTCGTGTTTGCCTTCTGGTGAACAAATGTTTTACAATCACCTTTGTATAATTACACATTCATTGTGGCATCCATTTTGTGAGAGTGATTTTGTGAGAGTCAGTTTGGTCTAGTGGTTAATGCACCAAGCTTGAAAGTGGAAGAACCATGATTTTAAGTCCCGCCTTAGCCATGAAAGTCAGCTGGGTGATTTTGGCCCAGTTCCTTTATCTCAGCCCAACGCACCTCACAGAATTGTTGTTGTGGGGGAAATGTGTCGGAGGAAGGAGGGAAAGAGGAGGAAGATGTTCTGGTTATGTTCTTGGCCTTGGGTTGTTTGTAACAATAATAAAAGGTGGGATACAAAGAAATAAATAATATTTTCAACATTCCCAATGGGCTCAACAGCCCCAAGTGGTTTCCTAGCCTTGCAGGAAAGATGAGACTAGAAATCCTCACTCGTCAGCAAAAACTGATGACACAACAGGGTTTTGAGCCCAAAGATGCAAAAGTTCTATAGAAGATTTTACTTGGTTTTATATTACTGACTTCTGCGACCCAGACCGGTTTTACAGCTTCTGAGCACTGCTGCATCCTCTCCATAGCATTTCAGGTGCTTAAATCACCGAGGCATTTTCCCCACACTTTTTCCTAATGAATACAGAATTCATGCCCAGGGTAAAGTTACAGTTGTGAACATGCCAGCTTCCAAGAGTAACTAGGAAGAGGAGAGTTTGTCATGAGACACAAAGAATATGTGAATCCTACAGCATGGTTCTCTACCTAAACAAAGAGCTACATCACGTGGAGAGAGAAAATATGTGTCGTTGACAAGGCAGTAGGAGAAAAGCTGAAGTTAATAAGTTCACCCTTCCTCCTGTTATCCATTCCATTTTATATCCTGTTTTCATTTCCTCACTATGAATCTGAAGTTAATTTAAGGCAAGAACTCTTCAGGATGACTATATTTCTATCTTATCTAAATCTAAGCAAATAAGTTTCCCCTGGGTTTCAAAGTGATTGTGCCATAGACAAATACTTTGACAGCAATTAATGTGCCATTCCCCTAGCTTGTGTGCATATGTAATGGAAGAATTCAGTATGAACGAACCTTTATTATCAAAGTACAACTTGTATACAGTGAGATTGGCTGAGCCTCCCTTCGTGGGCCCCCCACCCCCCAACTCACAGTGACAGTATGTATCTCAAATCAAAATTTTCGAGTAATTCTGGAGTAGAAAGATTGGAATGGAAGAAAAGGAAAGGAAGTGAAAAACTTTTGTCATTGGGGAGTGTCATGCCAGCAGGATGGAAGCTCTACCCCTTTCATACATGTTGTGATGCCTCTCGCCATTTTGGCAAAAATAGCGGATCTCACGGATAGCTCTGGGAAGAAAGTATCAGTTGGAATTTGATGGGCCACAGTAGTGAGGATATTATTTGACCTGTAGTACATTGATGATAGTAGTAGTAGTAGTAGTGGTAGTAGTAGTAGAGTTAGAAAGGATCAGTCCAGCCCCCCCTGCTCAGGCAGGAAACCCTATACCATTCCAGACAAATAGCTGTCCGGTCTCTTCTTAAAAACTTCCAGTGTTGGAGGCAGGTTGTTCCACTGATTAATTGTTTTAACTGTCAGGAAATTTCTCCTTAGTTCTAGGTTGCTTCTCTCCTTGGTTAGTTTCCATCCATTGCTTCTTGTCCTGCCTTCAGGTGCTTTGGCGAATAGCTTGACTCCCTGTTCTTTGTGGCAGCCCCTGAGATATTGGAATACTGTTATCATGTCGCTCCCCGTCTTTCTCTTCATTAAACTAGACATACCCAATTCCAGCAACCGTTCTTTATATGTTTTAGCCTCCAGTCCCCTAATCATCTTTGTTGCTCTTTTCTGTACTCTTAGAACAACAGCCCCCAACCTTTTGAGCACAGTGACCTTGGTTGGACATTTCATTTATTCATGCATACCAATATCTCATCTTGTATGTCTTCTTAAAACTATAAATAGGATACTATAAATGGGGAAGAAATACATTGGAGAAGACCAAATGACAGGGCTTTTCTACAGCATCCCTTGTTCTTTGAAGCTTTTGTTCCCCTTCCCCTAGAGCAGAGGTCCCCAACCTTTTGGGCACCAGGACCCGATTCCGTGGAGAGAGATTTTTCCGGGTGTGTGTGTGTGGTTTTGTGTACTGCCTGCATCCCACAGATGGGGCTTTGCTTGTTTGTGTGGCCTGGTTGCTGGAATGCTGCGGCCCAGTACTGGTCCACGGACCAGGGGTTGGGGACCCCTGCCCTAGAGGTACACGTCATATCTAGTAAACAAGTAAAATCTATAGAATTTCAATGAACCCTTTTTTTCCGCTGATTTGATTGAGGGTATCTATCATAGGCCTTTAGACTAAAGTGTTTTTATTGTCTGGTTGGCTTTATATTTTGTTTCTGTGTTGCTCCACACCATTCAGACTCCTTCTGGGTAGATAAATGCAGTTAATGAATAATAAATAAAATAAATATTCTATAGAGGCATGGTGAGATCTCATAATAACTAAGCAGCCTAAGATGGATTTCCATTTTGGTATTCACCTCATCCTGGACATAAACTCTTTTCCAATCCAAAATGAGGCATTTTACCAACTGTACTCTCAAGCCAGCTCTTAACTCACTTGAGACTGTACCTGCTTACATATTAACCTCTTTATGATTTCTGTGACCACTGTTTGCATTCATCATCTTGTTTGGAGCCGTGCGAGACATTTCCCCTTAAACACTGGAATAGACTAGACATTTACAAGAACATGAAATATTGGATCGTGAAAGGACTTTCAAGGAAACACAATAAAGATACTACCCTTAAATAATTTGGTGGACTTGATGTTTCCTGTAGTTGGAGACTCACGACTCACAAACCTCCTCAGAAATAAGGCAGCAGGAGAGAAGAGTAGAGAAAGAATATTTGGCATGTTATTGATTCCTCTTTTACATTTGCTCTACATTTACCATCAGAAGTTGCCTACACAGTGTTTAGATGCTACTCTCCATCATTTTAACTTAGTTGATTTCTACTTTTCCATCTCTGTCTGTCATTCTCATGCTGTTTACATACAAGTAAGGTGAGGGACGCGGTGACTCAGTGGGTTAGGACGCTGAGCTTGTCGATCAGAAGGTCGGCAGTTTGGCGGGTCGAATCCCGAGTGCCGCGTAGCAGAGTGAGCGCCTGTTACTCGTCCCAGCTTCTGCCAACCTAGCAGTTCGAAAGCACATAAAAATGCAAGTAGAAAAATAGGGACCACTACGGTGGGAAGGTAACAGCGTTCTGTGCGCCTTTGGCGTCTAGTCATGCTGGCCACATGACCACGGAGACGTCCTTGGACAAGCGCTGGCTCTTCGGCTTTGAAACGGAGATGAGCACCGGCCCCTAGAGTCGGAAACGACTAGCACGCATGTGCGGGGGAACCTTTACCTTTACCTTTTAAGGTGAGGTAGCTCATTCATTTGTCTAGTCTGACAGGTGTTTTTGAGTAAAATGATCTACTTCAGTTCAGAATTATATTTGGATCTCTGTTCTGAATATTTAAGAATTGTGGGGAATTTTACACGTGTGCATTGTTGAAGTTTGGTAAAGGTTGCATGCATTTTGAGAACCCATACCCTCTGAAAAGCTATTATGGTGAATAGTGCAATTTGCCGTTTCACACACAAACAACATTGCAAGCCTAATGAAACTTTAAAGAAAAGTATAGTGTTAACCCACTTGAAGAGTCACCATGGTATAATGGTTGCAGCCGATGAATTTCATTGGGGCCAAGTTTATCATTGTGAAGAAAAGAGAGGGAATATTTCATATTAGGGTTGACGTGTTCAAAAGTGATTTGGTGGAAATGTTTCAAACTTCATGGAGATATGAGCACAGAACTTCTCTGCTGTTTATTAAAGCAGCCATGGCTGTCCAAGGAATTTGAAGGATCGCAAGGGAGATTTTTCTAACAATTTCACAGATAGCCTTATCACACACTTGCTTGGTCCCTGAAACAAGGGGGTGTCTAAAGCCTTAGGTCTAAAGATGAGATTTTTTTTCTGCATGGCCTCTTATCACTCAGCAATCCCAAACAGCTGCTTGGTCCCCAGAAGAGCTGTAGAAGAAGAAGCAGTGGTAAAGATGCTTAGATGAATAACGACTGAAGAGCAGGCTGAACACAAGTGAGCGAACACACACTGCAGCATGCTGGCTGGGGAA
Organism: Vipera berus; assembly: GCF_964194415.1. NCBI lineage: Eukaryota > Metazoa > Chordata > Lepidosauria > Squamata > Viperidae > Vipera > Vipera berus. The sequence goes on from NC_138203.1 coordinate 252,757,289, forward strand.
TTCTGGGAACTGAAGTCCTGACACATTAAAGTTACTAAGGTTCAGAAACATTGATGTAGAGGAACGATTGGTGATGGTAGCTGAGTCCTTAGTTGAAATATGTCTCCATAAGCCCAGGGAAAAAAAGCTGCTGCTGAAATGATAAAGCTGAAATAGAGGTATGGAAGGGGGCTGCATATTGATTTTGTTTGCTTTCTGGATTGTTGATTGCACCTACCAGGGCAAGTGATTTTGTGAAAAGCTGCATGCATGACATGTCCAAACAATCAAACAGATCCAGGCATACTTTGCATGAAGAAGTCTGGGTGCTACTTTGAAGAACTACTTTGAATATAGTAGATCCACCGACCCTTTCTTAGCAACGAAAAGGAGGCCACACAGAACAATTCTTTGGCATGATTCCTTCCTTTCTTTTGTTTTCTAATTTGTCATGCCCCACTGTTGGTCATAGATAGTGGAAAAAATGGAAATTTAAAATGTTGCAATATGGTCAAACCCACTAGAGGGCTCTGCAAGATTAAAAACTAGACAACTGACTTCCTATCAAAGAATCAAAGTCACAATGTTGCAATTTGCTAATAAGCATAATAATAGGATGTTTGCCTTTTGATAGGTAAGGTTTGGAAAATTCCAGCCTTTTTCTTGTGCTTGTCTCCTTTTATGTCTTAATGTTTTATTCCCAAGGTACATTTATGTATATTCTTTCTCCTTTAAAAATATAAAATGAAAAGGCTAGTTGTGGTGGAAGGCTGTATTGAATTGCTGTAGGTAATAAAATGAAAAAAAAATATCTAAGAAAAAATACTTCGTTTAAACAATGAATACTTGATTTGGGAACATGTCTGTTGCTGAAAAATAAAGAAGGGAGGGAAAAAAGGAATCTATAATGTATCTGTTTTAAATACTATAGGGGACATAGTACACCCATGATAGGTTTTGACAAAGTCTTCCATTTAAATGCATAGGTAAACTTTCTACTGGGAGCAATTCAGTGTTAATTTAGTCTTTTATAATGTAAAATATAGCCTCTGGTATAGTTTCTCAGAACACACACTTTACAATGTGTTACTGTAGGAATAGATTTATATATTCAAGGGAGATGGAAAAAAAATTACAGATTAGATGATTAATATGTAGGTTTCAAGGGTCAGGCTTCATAATAATTAGGAACGAATATTCCTTTTAGATATGTGGAGTGAACTTAAATTCTCATAGCTCAAGCAGTGAATGTCAATTTAACTCTAGCCTTTCTTTATCTGTGATCCATATCTGAATCTTATTTTTTCCACCCTACCCAGTAGGTTAGTCCTACTTACTCCAAAATTATTTCAGGGTTGCTGCAGAACATGCAACTTTTATTTAACTGACATTTTACTCAAATTTCAAAATATAATGTGAAATATAACGTAACATGAAATATAATATTGAGAACAAGTTTGTGGTAGTGGTTAAGCTGCTGGCCTAGAAACCAGGAGACTGTGAGTTCTAGTCCTGCCTCAGGCATGAAACCTGACTGGGTGACTTTGGGCTACTCATTGTCTCTCAGCTAAATCTTCACACAGGATTGTTGTTGTGGGAAAAACAGGAAGAAAAAGGAGTATAGATATTTTCATTGTCTTGCATTACTTAAAATAAAGGTGGGATAAAAATCTAATAAATAATTTCAAGATTTTATTACCTAATTACCAAGAACCTTGGTCGTGCAGTGGTTAAAGGGCAGTATTGTAGGCAAATTCTACCCACAGCCTGGAGTTCGATCCTGATAGGGTTCAATATTGACTCAGTCTTCCATCCTTCTGAGGCTAGTAAAATGAGGCAGATTGTTGGGGGCAATATACAAATAATGCTTCTACATTATAAATACCTAGACAATGCTTTAAAGCACTATGGGGTGGTATATAAGCCTAAATACTATTGTATATTGCTAATTGGAGATACTGTATATGAAAGAGAATTACCTGCTAAACTGGGAAATTACCATGTTTGAGTTGTAGCCTATTTTAAGAGAGAGAGATAGGCTCACATTGATGATTTTATTTAGTAGAAGTATGGTGGCTGGTATTTTCTCAAGTAATCCACAGGTACCTTAGCCCTTATAATATACCGGAAAGTGATAGACTCATGCTAGTTATTGTTCTTCAAGCTGACTGTTGAGGTACCAAGTGAACATATACAGAACTCTCTCTTTTTTGGGAGTTGCTTGATGAAGAGGTTCCTCTCTGAATGGTTTGGAAATCAAATAGGCTGTTACAAACTAAATTGATATTTGTGTGCATAACTTTTGCATTTGTAGAATTTTCTTTAACATCTTCCCCCATTGGTTACCATAATTGCTGTTATTCAATGGCAGAGTAATACGTAGATGGTCCCAGGTTCAATGTCTCCATGACCCAAGGTAGGATTTATGTTTTGGTGCCTTCACGTCAGTGGTGTATTCTGGTGACTGCCTGGACATATCCCTACAGTTTTATTGGCAAGATTTCAGAAGTGGTTTGCCATTGCCTCCTTTCTAGGGTGGTGTTCTGAACCAGCCTGCTACCGGCCTTGCAATAAGGCAAACCCCTGTTCAAACAGTAGAGACTGGAGAGCGTCTAAGGCTGGAAAGCGTCTGCCAAGATTTATTACTCAAATAACAGAACAAGAAACAAAAACACTGGAACTTGAATCCTCAAACGGAAGGGTTGCTTTCAGCAACCAGCCCTTCCCCAAACACTCCTTTTATTTAGAGATCAGGGCGTGGCCTCCCTGTGCCTCCTCCCGAGGAGTCCCACAGCCTTTCTCTGTTTGGTCCTGCTCGACTGCCTCCTGCGTCGGGCGTCCTTGAACAGGGCCAGCTGTGGGTCATCATCCTCCGCACTATCGGGCTCACGCAGCTGAGAAGAGGGCCCCGGCTGGGGGCTCTGCGAAGCCTCCAAACCATCGTCAGCCGGTTCGTCTTCCACACACTCCTCCTCCCCCTCATCTGAGTCATCCGAGACATCTGAGCCGGCTGCCGGACCCACAGGCTGGCCCTGAGTCACAACAGGTGGGGAGCAAGTGATCAGCCCAAGGTCACCTAGCTGACTTTGTGTCTTAATTGTCTAACTCAATGTAGGGCAGGTTCTGTGTAGCCCTGCTTAAAGTATCATGGTTCTGAAGCAGTTCAAAAGCAATTTCTTGTTATTTGTGAGCTGTAGGATGAAATGTAAGAACGGCATGTCACAGAACAGTTTAGCCATTATTTACAGAACTCAAATTGCAGGTTGGCGAACCTCTGAAAATCACCTCCATTTCTGTGTTGTCCCATTCATCTAATACTTTTCTCTCTCTACATTGCCTAACAGGCTAGGTGGGCAATATGGACAACTCTTTCAGAACAAGGAGTAATTTTATAGGATTTTGAGTTTGATTTCAGTTAAATACATTCTCATGTAACCTCTCTTCAAAGAAATGTAATGCAGCTATCTTTATCTGACTGCAGTTGAACTGCTTTGTTTCACTCACACACGCAAAAGACAGTTGGAGGGCAATGCCTGTTGAAAAGTAGGAGATTAGATATATCAGAGTGTGTTCTGCTAGGTAATCTGTTCTCATCAGACTGGAAATGATGTCTGTCAGAACAGAATGGAACAAACATTGGGTATCCATTAACTTTCTAGGATAGCAATTTTTAACGTTATACTCTAAAATAAATAAAAATAAATGTCCAAGGAGCTCAAAACATTGATATTTGCATTACATGGTATTGGAGTTTCTCCTCTTATTTCTACATAAGATTCAAAAGCCTGTTTAGTTCTTCAAAAATACCAGGAAAAATGCTGTCTCCTTCTCTGTGAGAAACTCTTAGACCAGGGGTCTTCAGACTTGGCCCTTTTATGATTTGTGGACTTCAACTCCCAGAATTCCTCAGCCAGGCACGCCGGCTGAGGAATTCTGGGAGTTGAAGTCCACAAGTCATAAAAGGGCCAATTTTGAAGACCCCTGACTTAGACACACACAGAAATGTTGTTAGTACCACAGAAGAACACCTGGTCTATGGAAAGGGGAAAGGTGCTTGCCCCAAAGACATTGCACTGTAATGTTATAGTCAATTCCCAGTTAGATATACAGGCATTAGGTTAAGCAAAGAGGGATGTTTATTTTTTTATTGTGCTGTTTGGAGACTTTTACAGAGATGTTACAGATAAGGACACTTTCCTATTTTTTCAGACTTCTTGCTTTGGCGTTAAAAGTGCACAATCTTCCTTAGCAAGTATTTCTTCTAGCCTAGTCACAATCAATAATCAAGGCTATGACAGTATAGGTCATGCTATCATAATAAAGATAAAATGCAATATGTGTTATAAAAAAATGGAGTCACTTCCTTTAGCCAAAGAAGGAATGGGATAAATGCTTTCTGCCTGCCAAGGATACAGTGTAAAGAATATTTTGCTCTTAATAAAATGCCAGTTGAATGTTAAATTTCCTCCTTACAAAGTTTAGCCACAAGGATGCTTCCTAGATTGAACTCTCACTTCCTGGAAATTTGGCAAACTTTTCCTGCTGACATCACTTTTTTCTTTGCGTGGGCCTCTTCAGAATCAAAACAGGAAACCCAAGCGGTAGTGGAGATTGCTTTTACCTTTCTTGCCAGAGTTGTTGTTGACTTCTTTTTTTCTTTGAACCATAGATGGGAGGACACTTCTGTTAAAAGAGGTTATGACTGGTGGATACTGGGTAGAGGGCAAAAATGCTTTTTTTTTACATCTTTGGAGCTGAAAGAGAAGGAAAAAAATGTTGCCAGGAGGGTCCTTCGGGAGAGACTTGCTGCAGCAAAGGGTCTTGAGGCGCAGCAAGGCTTTGATCCTCACAAAACGAACAGCCTAATAATAGATTGAAGCTTAAGAATAATTCTATTTTGCTAATGGCAAGAAACGTTTCTTCTACTGGAATGTATGATTATTTGTTTGCACCAAACAAGAAGAACAAAGTCTATGTTGAAAATATGCCCCTTAGCTGTTTCACATTATTGACCAAAATAATGTTTCTATAATGGTTCAGGGGACAACAAACTTATTCAGGTCACTCCTTTAAAAAAATCTTTTGAAGCACTTATTTAAGGTTTTCATTTTGTTTTGCTGTTTTCCTTTTAAGGGAACTGGAGATGGCCAGTATTAATACTTCTAGAGCAATGGTTCCTAACCTGTGGGTGCTTGTGGCCCACAAAAATGGGGTGGCGTGGGCATCAAAATAGAACCAAACAGAAACATGCAAATAATGGAATGAAGTTTGCCAAATCTCTCATTTGTTCACATGAGATTCAAAGTTCTGGTAATGGTCTTTAAGTCCCTACATGGCATGGGTCTGGAGTACCTCGGGGACCACCTGCTGCCGGCGTCAACTTCCCTCCGCCCTGTGCGTTCCCACAGAGAGGGCCTCCTCAGGGTGCCCCCGGTCAGAGAATGTCGGCTGGTGGCCCCCAGGGGGAGGGCCTTCTCTGTGGGCGCTCCGGCTTTATGGAACCAACTGCCGATTGAGCTCCGGATGGCACCGGACCTTCGCTCTTTCCAACGCGGTCTGAAGACCCATTTATTTGAACAAGCTGGCCTGGCCTGATGGGGGAAGTTAGGGTTTTTTAATTGGGTTTTATATTGTTACTGTTTTATCTGGGCAGTTATTTAATTCGTTTTTAATTTTTGTATCCTCTATTTATATGTGCCCTGTTCACCGCCCTGAGTCCCTCGGGAGAAGGGTGGTATACAAATTTAATAAATACAAATACAAATACAAGTTACCCATTTAAACTAAAGTCGCCATTGGTGCACTAACTTGTATGGTGGAGCAGGGATGTCAGTTAAACATCTGCATTGGCAATGACATCGTCATACTGGTGGCACAGTGATTAAAATGCAGTATTGCAGGCTAACTCTGCCCTCTGTCAGGAGTTCGATCTAGACCAGCTCAAGGTTGACTCAGTCTTCCATCCTTCTGAGGTTGGTAAAATGAGAACCCAGATTGTTGGGAGCAATATGCTGATTCTGTAAACCGCTTAGAGAGGGCTGTAAAAGCACTATGAAGTGGTATATAAATCTAACTGCTATTGTTATACATAATGGGCAATGCATCATGAATTCCACACCATTCAGAATATCTGCTTTAGTAGCTTCTTCCACCCATGACACAACTAAAGTTGAATAATGAAACCTAATATTTATGTTGACTCCGTTAATATAAAATGCAGGGTTATTTTTTCCTTGATTATATTACGGAAACTATTATCCGATTAAGTATTCTGAGTAACCCTCAGCTCCTTTGATGTCATTGATTAATTTCCAATTGATCTCATTGGAATGTATTTTTGAAGAATTATTTATAGGTATGTCAACCTTCTGATTGGATGTTCAAATACATTCCAAATAATAAAAGCAGTTTGACCTTGGAATCAATTATCCATTTGCTGGATGTGCTCAGACAGAGGCTTGATGCTCATCCATCAAGGATTCTTTAACTTGAATTTGTTTATTGGACTTAGTGACTCTTTCCAAGTCTAGAATTCTATATTATCTACTTATTCTTGACTAAATATTACAAACCTTTGTGTGTATTTTGGCCATGACTGTGACTACTGATTTTTTTGATGTGAATAAGCAGTACCCTGCAGTGGTGCATTGCTTGCTATATAGCTGGTATGCTGCACCTACATCCCAAAGTGATGAGAAAGTAAAAACATGGAAAGTTGGGGGAAAAATGATAAAAAGATAATTTTGTAAATTGTAAGGCTGTATCCAATTTTAAAGAAGCTGCTTTTATTGATACCGTTTTTGGCAAGGACAGGACATTTTTGGCAAGGACAGGAATTCAGGTTGTTGCTCAATAAGTAGACTGAGAATGAGAAAACAGATTCAAATTACTAGGAGATGAAATCAGATGTAGATAAATAAGTTTCCTCTAGTGATTATATCTCTTCTTGACTGAAATATTTAAGACAATTGATGCTCTTAAATATGCTTGGAAGTGCTTGTTACATCTGGGGAATATTCTGAACATAGGTTGCGATGCCTCTTGGCTCAGTGGAGTGAGTCAAAGTATAGTTAGCTGTATTCCCCAATAGACAACAATATTAATGGATGTTCCACCAGAGCAACTGATACTTCAAGATGAGATGTCATTTACTGTAGCAAGGTTAGGATTTGAGAGAGATAGGACTAATAAATGGAAGATGAAGAAGCTGCACATTTACAGGTACAGCTAAGGGTGACCAGTGTCAGAAGGGTTTGGCAGTGTTGACATTTCCTGTATCCCTAAATGTCATCCACAGAATTCCCAAATTATTATTATTTTTTAAAAAATGTTAAAATATTGCAAAAGTTCCAAAATCTCATGAGAGGGTTGAAACTCGCAAGCTGTCAGTGTTCTTGCACGAGTTCTCACGGGGGAAGCAAAATCTGGTAAACTTGCATAACTTTGCAAAAATTGAGACAATTTTATCTGGGGGTGATTGATAACTTTTGCAATCCTCGATGAGGGCTCATCTTTAGAAACAGCTTTGCCTCAGCTAGTGAGAACTTGGCTCAAGTTGCCTGGCAGAAGGTGCAAATTTGGCTGAAGGTAGTATTTCAGATGGCATGGCTAAGTGAGAAACTATTGTATTTCATTGTTTTGAATTGTACACGTATTGTTCATGTTGCTTTAAGTAATTGATTGTTTTCTGTAAACATGAATTGGAGACCAGCAGGGTTTTTTTTAATTTTACTTCTTCCTCCTAGCTATTTTCCATGGCTTAGTAGATATTTTTGCCATGTTCTTCTCAGCCTTGGGAATAAGGAATTGTTTGGTTGTTGACCTAACTGATATTTCCAACCTAGCCCTATGTAACCACTGCAGTTTAGGGACTCCATAGTTAAAGTGTTTATTTTCTGAATTAATACAAAACACAATTCTAATTATGGTAACTTTAATGATTTTGTAACCGTCTCTCTTATTTTTCATGTTCTTTTATAACAGCCGTGGGAAGGAATATGTGTGTATGTGTGCTTTTCTTGCATTTTTATGAGGGAAAGTTAAGTGATGTATCAGGTACCTTTTGTTCAGAAGGTACCAAATTAAAACTTACCATTTCCAGATGAGGGTAGAAAATGTCCTTCAAAAGCCTTGGGGAACTGCTGCCATCCAGGACAGACTATGCTGAACTTGAAGGACTAATAGTTTCACTAGGGAAGATCATATGGTTTGAAAGCAAAAAGAAAAAAAACAGCAAAACATTAAGTCTCAATCAGCCAGGTCATAGTTATGCCAAGGGTGTTTTTTCGAAAGGCAACTAGACTTTGTATTTTTCCTTGAAGATGTTTCGCGTCTCATCCAAGAAACTTCTTCAGAACTGAAGAAACTTCTTGGATAAGAAGTGAAATGTCTTCAAGGAAAAAACCCAAAGAAAGTCCATTGGCTTTTTGAAAAAGCACCTTTGGGACAGGAAAACATTACATGTATGTGATGTAAGATAAGACATGTCAGAATAATAATAATAATAATAATATAATAATAATAATAATAATAATAATAATAATAATAATAATAATAATAATAATAATAAGAAGAAGAAGAAGAAGAAGAAGAAGAAGTTGGAAGGGACCTTGGAGGTCATCTAGTCCAACCCCCTGCTCAGGCAGGAAACCCTATACCATTTCAGACAAATGGCTGTCCAGTCTCTTCTTAAAAACTTCCAGTGTTGGAGCATTGGTTCACATGGTGTGGTAGGATGGAGGGTTTGTTGTCACTGTGTGTTGGGGGGAGAGAGCACGGGGGGAGGCTCAGCTATTCTCAATGTACACATGTTGTACTTTGACAATAAAGGTTTATTATTATTCACCAATTCTGGAGGCAGGTTGTTCCACTGGTTAGTTGTTCTAACTGTCAGGAAGTTTCTCCTTAGTTCTATGTTGCTTCTCTCCTTGACTAGTTTCCATCCGTTGCTTCTTGTCCTGCTTTCAGGTGCTTTGGAGAATAGCTTGGCTCCCTCTTCTTTGTGGCGGCCCCTGAGATATTGGAACACTGCTATCATGTCACCCCTCACCCTTCTCTTCATTAAACTACACATACCCAATTCCAGCAACCGTCCCCTATATGTTTTAGCCTCCAGTCCCCCAATCATCTTTGTTGCTCTTCTCTGTACTCTTTCTAGAGTCTCAACACCTTTTTTACATTGTGGTGACCAAAACTGGATGTAGTATTCCAGGTGTGGCCTTACCAAGGCATTGTAAAGTGGTATTAGTACTTCACGTGATCTTGATTCTATCCCTCTGTTAATGCAGCCTAGCACTGTGTTGGCTTTTTTGGCAGCTGCAGCACACTGCTGGCTCATATTTAAGTGATTGTCCACTAGGACTCAGAGATCTCTCTCACAGTTACTACTATCAAGCAAGGTACCACCTATACTATATCTGTGCATTTGATTTTTCCTGCCTAAATGTAGAACCTTACTTACTTACTTACTTACTTACTTACTTACTCCTTGGTGGAGCAGTGGGCTAATGCCTCCTTAAGTAACACCAGCTGCCTGCAATTAGTGCAGGTTCGCATCCCACCAGGCTCAAGGTTGACTCAGCCTTCCATCCTTCCGAGGTAGGTAAAATGAGGACCTAGATTGTTGGGGGCAATTAAGCTGACTTTGTAATAATTGCCACTTGGGGTGTGTGTGAAAGCCGTAATAAGCAGGCATATACATAGAATGAAGGCTACTGCTAAGCTTGTAAGCCGCCCTGAGTCTTCGGAGAAGGGCGGGATATAAATGGAATTAAAATAAATAAATAAACTGAATTTCATTTTGTTAGATAGTACCCAGTGTTCGAGTCTGTCCAGATCCTCCTGTATCTTAAGCCTGTATCTGGAGTATTGGCTATTCCTGCCAGCTTGATGTCATCTGCAAATTTGATGAGTTCCCCATCTATCCCCTCATCCAAATCGTTGATGAAGATGTTGAAGAGCACTGGGCCCAGAACAGAGCCCTGGGGCACCCCACTACACACTTCCTTCCATGTAGATGCAGTTCCATTGAGGACCACACGCTGAGTACGGCCTGTCAGCCAGCTACGAATCCATCTGGTGGTGATGCTATCTAACCCACATTTTTCTATCTTATCAAGTAGTAGGTTGTGATCTACTTTATCAAATGCCTTACTGAAGTCCAAGTAAATTATATCTACAGCATTCCTCTGGTCCACTAGTTTTCTCACTTGGTCAAAGAATGCAATAAGGTTTGTCTGGCATGATCTGTTTTTGACAAAGCCATGTTGGCTTTTAGTGATAACTTTGTTCGTATCAAGGTGTTCGCTGATTTGTTGTTTGATTATCTTTTCCAGAATCTTCCCAGGTATTGAGGTCAGGCTGATAGGTCTGTAGTTTCCTGGATCTATTTTTTTCCCTTTTTTGAAGATGGGAACTACATCAGCTCTCTTCCAGTCCTCTGGTAGTTCCCCAGTGCTCCAGGATCTTTGAAAAATATAGTTCAATGGTTCTGAGATCACGTCTGCCACTTCCTTGAGAACTTTGGGGTGTAATCCATCTGGTCCTGGTGATTTGAACTCGTCTAGGCTGGACAGGTGCTCACTTACCATTTTCTTGCCTATCTTAACTTGCATTTCTATTCTGTTTTTTATGGCACTGGTTTTGGTAGGTTGGACTGTTTTTCCCCTTTGTGTAAAGACAGATGCAACTATACGTACAATGTAATTTAATAATGTCTGCTAATAGTGTTTGGTGACAAGCATAACTGGCCTACAAATATGCGTAAGCACAAAGAAAACAGCATTCAATACAGTATAACAACACAGGGTCAAAATACTTTTACAACCTATAATGCACACAGTAAAATATACTTCGTTTCCCTCATAGCATGCTTTGAACACACAGACACCCTTCTCTAATGCACTGCTGCTGTTGCTAAAACTCTTATGATACAAAAATATCATTTTTCCATGTTGCTGACTAAGATTTGGTTAATAGCAGGACCAGATAAATGATACAGAATTCCTAAAGTAAAAATGTACAACTTGGAAAAAAAAATCAAGTGCCAATTTCCACTCAAAGGGACATAAATATAAATTACCATTAAATAAAAATCTTTGGTCACATGTTGCATCTGAACTGGCAACTAGCAATGATCTCTCAGATTCTTCGAATAAAATATCAGAAAAACCTGGATAGTTTCTCTAATATTTTCCAAATTTTCTTCCAAAGTATCTCTTCAGAGTTAGCCAAGGAAGAAAAAAGACCTGAAGAGAACTAGAGGATCCAAATGCTTTCTATATCCTGACAGGTGCAACTAGATAGACTTTAAGGTGTACCAGAAACCATTAAGGTCGCTGGGGATGGAATTAATGTTGCTTTTCCTCTTCCTATTTTTAAAAAATCAAATCTGAACATTATCTATCTATCTATCTATCTATCTATCTATCTATCTATCTATCTATCTATCTATATCATGTTCATCATCAATCTGTCTACACACATAAACCCACATATGCACATAAAGACACACACACACGTATATATAAATAAGATGTATTCCGACAACACAATATTTTGCATTTCGAAATTCTGTACTGCATGGTAAAATGATATGTATGACTAAAATAAATGTACATCGCTAAGCCTCTTATCTAAAGATTTTTAGCTGAACTACTGTCCCTCATAGTTCTGCTGTCATATCAAATTATATCGTGCAGGGTGCTGAAACAACCAATTTGATATTCTCTGCGTTGTCATAATAATCAGCTAGGTATAAGATAAGAATCCTTTTTAAAAAAATACCAGTATATACAGTTGTAACTTTTCTTAACATCCTTTGATATTTGTCCTGAGCAGCAGATGGCAGTAGAACAACGCACAGAAAGAAAATATATCAGGATTTAATTTATAAGTAGCATGCAACATTTAGATCTTTACCACCTCCTGATTTTGTAGCACCAGAGCTTCTCTCTACCCAAAATTTAGTTGTGTGCAGTCAGGAGTTAAGACTAGTTCCTTAATTCAGTAATTATTACAAGGATGAGAAAAACAGATATTTCCGTCCTGGTAGCTAAAGACGCAGGTGGCTGAGTCATACCTTGTCTATTACAAATATGCCAGGATGAATTTCATGGGTCATATTCATGGAATGAACAGAGAGTCAAGTCTAGTAAAAATCTTATTGGGGAAAAAATCCATCTAGATGCAAATCAAGCTCCTGTAATTAAAAGGTATAGAAATTTTGTTTCCAGAAAAATCAACAAGCAGATCTCTTTCTGAAAAAAGGGGAAAAAATTTAAACATTACAACTGCATTGTTCAGTTTTTAAAAAAGATTTGCCCTTGAGGCATTTTCTGTTTCCAATATTACTTGCAGATAGTCCTTCCATTGGCAAGAAAATATGATGATGCACAGCACATTTGTAATAGGGGAGATTTTTTTCACAATCTAACATCAATGTCTTGTACTGATTTTTTTCCCCTGGCATCAGTGCCCCTATCTCTCTGCTACAGAGTGCTGGCTCTGGAATGGTGACTAGCAGAAGTTAGTCATCCATCACAATGAAAAGAAGAAGTTCACACTTTTCAAAGTGCCTGCAAATGCCATACAACAATAAAAGTGAAATTTGTCTAGTATTTAGTAAAGTTCTACAATCCAGATTATTTTTTCTCCCACATTTGGGAGATAGCATAAAGATGTTGATTGAATGTATTTTGTGTGGAAAAAGCAGGATATTAATTTAAAGAATAGCTGCAATAGCATAATTCAGTTCTCTGCAAGACAAAGCATTTATATGAAAAAGAGATTTCCCAGCCCTGCTTCATAAGTTTGCTTTCAAATGGAAGTAGCAAGCACTACCAGCATGATAGCCATCATAGCACCACCAGATAGATTCCCACGGGCTCTTCTGATTAAGAAAAACAAATTGAAAGTGGCAGAATGAACTAATCGTATAGCTGAATCTTCCTACTATGATATTTTATCACTTAGGATATTGATTGATTGGGATGTTGTGCTTCCACATTCTGATTATGTTAGGTAGTTTTTATCATCTGCATGAGTTGTGTTTTCTTAAGTTTGAATCTTGTTCTTTCATTACTTGTAAAACTTATTATTTTCATCTGTCACTACAAAAGCCCCTTAGGGCTTTTTTCCAATGATGCGTTTAAGAAGTGGTTCCATATGTTAAATCAGGATGCCTACGTATATTTCTTTCTTTAGGAATTGGAAATACTATATAATCACTGTTGCAGTTACTGGAGTAGTATATGGAACAAATGTAAAAAAATACTTCCTTAAAGTTATGTGTTATATAAAAATCAGTCCAATCCTGAATCTGTATCCATTTAACTTTAATTAGCAACATTCTAAGAGAGAATGAAAATAACTTTTCTGTAGACAGTTTTTGCATCATATGCAAGATTTAAAATACCGCTTGTGTAGCCTTCTTACTTTAAATTACTTGACGCACTCTAATTTTCCCTAAATGAGGAACTGCTCTATCCTTTAATTATTAAATATTGCCTTTTTCTGCATTTTTATAGTTCCATGCTATCCTTTCTCAGGTGATGTAACTAGGTTTATGTACACAGTATTCAGAAATTATATCATAGATTAAGAGTAGTTTTATTTTCAATCTTGTCCTGAGCAATTCCTACTGGAAATTGTTCTTTCTTTTAGCAGCCTTGACATTTTCACTGAATTATCTGCCATGACTCCAGAATCCTGCTCAGTTACTGTCAGCTTTAACCTCTTTAATGTATATATGAACTTTTTTTTATGCCAATGTGCGTCATTTTGTGTCTGCTTGCATTAACGTGTATTTGCAATCTGAAATCTCACTATTCTACTTTGGAAACACAGAGTTCTGCATAATCCTTTTTTGAATGTGCCACAATTTGGTGTCATTAGTAGACTTGGTCATCTAATGCCTGCAGCCCTGTTTTAATATAATTCCACCTATAACATGCAAAGGAGCTATATTTATGTTGGTTTCAGGGACTGGAAAGATAGCCTATTTACCTCAGCCAAGGACCAATTCTATGCAATATTAAGGAGAAATTAATTATGAGTCTTGATTGAACTGAGGATACAATATAGATTTCTGTTTCCTTCTGTTGTCATTATGCTAATGCATCTGGCCTTTAATTAGAAAGTTTTGGAACAATGACACATTCAGCATAGTTAAATATTTTGAGAGCTTTATTACCTGAAGTTTCAATAGCTAATAATTCAGTTCCATTCTGAGTCTTTTTTTTAGATATTGTTAAACTCAGTTGTGGACTATAAAATCTTTGCTTCAATAATAGCAGAAAGACTAAAGAGATTCTTGACTGAATTTATACATTCAGACCAAAATAGATTTTTACCAAAGAGACAAATAAAGAACAATTTAAGAATAATTTTAGACACATTGGAATATTAAGAAATGCACCCAGGGAAACAAATTGCTTTGATTTTTTTAGATGCACAGATAGCCTTTGACAACATCAATTGGCAATTTATGGTTCAACAACTAAACCATATGGATTTTGGAGAAAATTTTATGAATATAATCCAAACAATTTTTCATAGACAAACGTCTAAAATAATTGTGAATGGAGATTTCACGGAGAGCTTCAATATTAAAAAAGGCACAAGACAAGGATGTCCATTATCCCCACTATTATTTATCTTAACTTTGGAAGTGTTGAACAGGAATGTTAGACAGGATCCAGAAATCAAAGGAATGGAGATAAAAGGTGAAAAGTACAAACTACAAGCATTTTCAGATGACCTGGTATTTATATTGGAGGATCCGTTAAAGACAAGTCCTAAATTATTAGCAAAGATTGAAGAATTTGGAGAAGTAGCAGGACTGAAAATTAATAGAGAAAAGACTAAAGTTATAGTTAAAAATCTCACAGATAAACAAAAAAACAACAACTATCAGTAAAAACAGATCTGCAAGTAGTTAAGAAAGTTAAATACTTGGGGATATATCTAACAGAGAGATGTGCAACAATAAAAGAAAACAATTATGTAAAAATAATTAAAACAAATAAAACTAGATTTGGAAAAATGGAAAAAATCTACAACTATCAATCCTGGGAAGAATAGCGATGGTGAAAATGAACTTTTTTGTTTCAAACAATACCGATAAAAATTGACAATTTTTTTTGATGAATTAAATACATCAATATTGAAATTTACCTGGCAAGGGAAAAAAAGCTAGAATCAGACTGAAAATGTTACAAGAAGCAAAAGAAAATGGAGGCTTTGGCCTACCAGACTGAGTCTTGTACTATCAAGCAGCCGCACTAACATGGTTAAAAGAATGGATAACTCTTAGAAATAAAAAACAATTATACCTAGAAGAGCATAACCTACAGCTTGGATGGCATGCTTTCGTATGGTATGGGAAGAACAAAATTCACAAATACTTTCAAAACCACTATATAAGAAATGCACTGCTTTTGACATGGGGAAAGGTAAAATCAAGAACTGACATGAAAATACCAGGGTGGATCTCGACAATGGAGGCGTTTGTATACCCAAACTTAAATCAATTATGAGAAATGTATGACTTATAAAGATATTTTGAATACTGATGGAAAACTACAAACTAAACAAGAATAGGAAGAACGGGGCATTGAACTATCCTGGTGGCCACACCTGCAAATACAAATGAGGTATGAGAAAGATGCAAAAATATATAGTTTTTAGAAAGATCAGACATTAGGCCAGATACTATTGTCATCAGATAAAACCTATGGGAAAGAATTTACAAAGTAACGAGGGCAGCTACTTACAAAGGAAATTTATATAAAATTTATAGATGGCACTTACCACCTGCAAGATTAGCAAAAATGATTAAAAATGTGTCTAGCAATTGTTGGAAATGCAGACAAAATCCAGGCACATATTATCATCTTTGGTGGACATGGCCTAAAGCAGACATGTCAAACACAAGGCCCGGGGGCCAGATCCGGCCCGCGAAGTGGTTTCATGTGGCCCGCAAAGCCATCCTGGAAACAGTGAGGGAACGGCCCCCACTGCCTTGGCCCTGGCCCAGAGACCCTCCTTCTGCCAGAGACCCTCAGATCTGTCCCACTCCTCCCCAGGCCCCCATTGATGCGAATGATGTAGAGCTGGCCACGCCTACCCAGTAGGCCATATGCACTCTAGCCACGCCCACCCAGTAGGCCACGCCCACCCTGGCCATACGCTCCCGGCCCCCTGAGGGCAACCATAATGCTGATGCGGCCCTCAATGAAATTGAGTTTGACACCCCTGGCCTAAAGCAAAGAACTATTGGTCAAAAACACATAGGTGGCTAGAAAAGATGATAGGAACACACGTAGACTATAAACTGGAATTATTTCTTTTAGGCATAATATCAGAAAATTATGATAAGAAATGTGTATACTTAATATTAAATATATTAACAGTAGCGAGAATTATATTTTCTCAATCCTGGAAAAACAAAGAAATACCATCTGAAGAAGACATAATTAAGAAAATTTTGGACTCTGCAGAAATGGGATAGTCTCACATTGAAAATGAAGAGGAAGCAAGACTCAGAATACTTTCAAACATGGGAAATTTTTTTATAAATGGTTAGAAAAACGGAATAAAGGGTAGGAATGGAAATTGTATTACTATTAATCTTAAACACATAAATCCAGAAAAAGTGTTGCTTATTAAATACTAAGATTATTACTATAAAAAATTAATAAAATGTACATTTAAAAAGATCAGTTCTTACAGAAACCCAGTCTTTTTTATATTCATTGTCTTCATAATAGCCATGGGAAAAGTAATGTTTAAATGTTATTGAATTCCAGTGATTACTGAACTCTCAATCAGCCTAGTCACTGGTGAGGGATGATGGGAGTTGAAGTCCGACAAACTTGGGAGAGCCACAGTAACTAATCCTATGTAACACAGATATACTAGGGTGGAGTGTTTTGCTTTCTTCTGAAAAGAAGTCCAATCCTAAATCACTACCTTTAATAGCTGTAACTGCATGGGCCTTGCCATAAAAATGATGATTATTGGTTCTGACGGCTTGTTTGACTTGTGTTTGATTACTTTTTAAATGGCTATTCCTTGTTGGCGTGACAGAGACAAATACATGCTCTTTAAATGCTGACTAATACCTATTCAATTATTCAGTACACATGATCATCAGGCTCAGGCTTTTTCTGATTACTTCTGACATGTGCATCTTACTTCAATCTTACATCATGTATCGTATTTAAATTTTACGTATATATGCCTGTTATACTGTATGTGTAGAATACCATTGTCCTTAGAGCTTTTTCTGCAGAAGATTCTGTCCATGACAATCTCAAGTTGCTCGGGCTTGGATCAGAACAGCCCATTTGAGATAGGAACCTCCTCTCCAAGGACGCTACCTGGTCATCCTCTTCCTCCTACAGAAAGCATTGCTGCCTGGCAACGATCCTTTGTCCTTCCTTGCCAAAGGTCAGGTTGCAGATTCAGCACAGAGGACCATTTGATAACTAAGCTTTTACCTTGCTGACTACATTTCACATTATGTTACTCAGGGGAGGCGTTCAGCTGACCTTCAAGAAGGATAGGTGTCCTTGGAACTTTGCTTCCACAAACCTTTATAATTGGCTGGGTTGATGAAGGCATTCAAGATACCCGCAGAGCAGTAGGTTGCCCATTCCTGCTGGGAAATGTTGTTCCATGGCTGCACAAACTCTTCCAAAGAATTACTGTGAAACATGGGAGCATTTACACTGTACCCCCTTGGGATCAATGAAGCAGGCATTTGTCACAGGTTGTCTATGAAGATTCTAAATCATCCAGGTCACTGTTGTCCCGAAGGTGTTTTTTTTAAAAAACAACAACAAAAAAACTGAACTTTCATTTGTTTTTCCTTGAAGACATTTCGCTTGTCATCCAAGAAGCTTCTTCAGTTCTGGTGAAGAATGGAAGGATTTAAGGACTGCAAGGAATAGAAATCCTTCCATTCTCCTCCCTTCAGAAATGAAGGAAGCCTTTTGGATGAGAAGCGAAACATCTTCAAGGAGAAACCAAGTCCTGTTGCCTTTTTGGTCTATTTCACAGGTTCTTTCCTACCTGTCATTATGTTCCCACAAGAGACCTAAGTTCAGCCCCCTCTGAATTCCATTGACTTTTATCTAGCACCAATTTGCCTTGACTGTTAGTAGATCAGATTCTTGTATATGGGTAGCGATAAGCTCGTGCTGGTTTCTTGCACTTGACACCCAAGTAATATAAGGACAACCAGATCATTAGGAAATAATATGGAAGCCCATACATTATTATTAGCATTTCTGTAATGCTTGAAAAATTTACATCGCTTTACAAATTCTGCCTTATATATCTGTACTGTGTGTGGTAAAACATAAGATACAAAACAGGAGGGATCTCCTCATCAAGTAATTGGGATTTCTGTGGCTGAGCATTTGTGGTCAAGGCCTATAGATCTGATAACGCTTTTTTTTGCAGGCCCTGAGGACTTTCTGGGTTGCTGAGGCAGTTCTCCAGAATTTTGGGGGGAGAAAGTTCAAAGTATTTTTAAAAGCCATAAAGTGGCTGAAAAAACCCAAACTCATTTCTACACAAAAATGGGAGAGAATCCCAAAAGATCTCTTTTGTATGATGGACGTCCATCTACTTTATTCAATCACATTATCCGCTAAGACCTCTGGACTTCCAAAATACTTCCCTGCCATCAAATGTTAGCCTGCTCTTGTTCTCAGCATGAAGAAGAATGTAATTTTGTCAGGGAAAGAAAAGGAAATAAATACAAAACTGCTCCTCAGAGGTCCTGTGAGCTTTCAGGGCTCAAGCTGGAGACAAGAAATTGAAAATGGGAGTGAGAGGGGTAAAGGGATAAACCCACTCAAGCCCATTATAAATTGCAGAAAGGATTTCATAATCCACAGGCAGTAGATCAGTGGTTGTGCGTTTGTGAGGTTTTTGGGGATTTATACTCAGCACTGCAGGATATCTCAGTGCAAATTTTATTTTTTATTTTTTTATGATGTACACTGCCCAGAGTCACTTGTTGAGATGGAGGCTATAGAAATCAAACATATAAAACATAAATAAAATGCAAAAAATGCTACCTACTGCTGGCATAGAGCCCGAGTCTCTTGCGTATAGCACTTGTACCAAGATCTACGTTTTCATGTTGAAGATCCTTAAAGTGAAATCTTTACATTTGCTCTCTTATAGTAGATGGAATGTCACATAGTCAGGATGTACCAATTTTTTAAATTCTTCTCATCAGTAAGATATTTCACTTCAGTCAGGAGATTCACACAATGTCTCCGTTTGACAAAAAATGTACTGTATCATTGGCAAATCACAGTCTCTTTAGTGCAGACATGTCAAACACAAGGCCAGATCCAGCTTGCGAAGTGGTTTCATGTGGCCCGCGAAGCCATCCTGGAAACAGTGAGGGAACGGCCCCCACTGCCTTGGCCCTGGCCCAGAGACCCTCCTTCTGCCAGAGACCCTCAGATCTGTCCCACTCCTGCCCAGGCCCCCATAGGTAACCCTTGATGCGAACGATGTAGAGCTGGCCATGCCCACCCAGTAGGCCATACGCACTCTAGCCACGCCCACCCAGTTGGTCACGCCCACCCAGGCCATACCCACCCGGCCCCCTGAGGGCAACTGCAAAGCTGATGCGGCCCTCAATGAAATTGAGTTTGACACCCCTGCTTTAGTTCAACCAGTGTCACATAGTTATGAAAATAAATCTAGGGAAGACCCTTCAAGCTGGGAGAGAGGAATGGAAGGAAGGAAGGAATGAAAGAAGGGAGGATTTTAGCAGACAGAATTAAAATTCAGAAGTTTCTTACACATCTCATCCCTCTGCTATGATTCATTCTTTTGGGCCATGAAAAAATATATTTTTTCATTCCCTATGGTAAAATGAGAATGAAAGTGGCCTACTTTATAACATCATATTGGGGAGTATGATAGGATTAAAAGCACATTGTTTTACTTCATCATTCCGTATTAAAACATATGAAAACAGAGCGGCACTTAAAAGTTTGTGAACATTTTTGAACGTTAAATATTTCTACAGAAATGTGACTTAACATGTTACCTGTTCTCCATGCAAATAGTAAAACAAGATAAAGACTCCCCAATTAAACAAATGAATTGAAAACTTTATATTTCTTCATTTATTCATTGAAAAAAAAGGATCCAGTGCTACATGTTTGTGTATAGGGAATGAAGTCTTTCTTACTTTGCTTACCTGTTGTTATGGAGATCAAACTATTGGAATTACAAAGTTCTCTAAATAATGCATTAGTGAGTCTCATTTTATGGAAGTTCTTCAGCTGAAGAAATTATTCTTCAGCTTTTTTTCTCTTGACTAATTTGACAGTCATGTGATGAGGGAGCCAGACTATTGGAACTTCAAATATGAACCATAAGTTCTCCTTTTTGGGTTGGTCTGAACTTTGAAAAGTCATTAAGTAACTGGTCTTAAGTCAAGGACTATCTGTATTTAATATCAGTGGATGAACTGAAGATTTACTACTGTGAGAAATGAATGAAAGCACTATCTATATAGTAGGGACCCCTCGTAGTTTTATAATATATACCTTTCTTTAAGCTAAATAATGCTATCATTTTTCTTTGTGGGTGACTTGCTGTAGGCCATTCATTGTTTTGTTCTCTTGTTCTATTCCATTCCTGTCTTGACCGAGGGTTCACTTGGATTTGGATTACGAAACACTGTCAGTTTTCTCCACCTGCAGTCATGTACATTGTTTCATTAAGAGCAAAAATTGTACTTACTACCCATTAACATATTTCAGAGTAACTTAAACATGACCCGTTGCTAACCAGTTGGCTTGCAAGGAATTGCCATTTTTCTGCATCTGATCAAATTATCCATATCCATCCATGAGGATGTTAGTGAAGCCATCGATTCTGATGTACATCAGAGAAGGTGGGAGAAAGAACCAGTGAAGAACAAGAGGTCTTTGGGGCAGATACGCATCTTTTTTTTCCAAACCATGTGGCATCAATCATTTTGAGCCTCCGATTCAGCCTTGTTGGAGAAGGAGATGGGGAACGCTTTAATTGTGGCAGATTACTCTGCCTGTTGCCACTGGAGTAGGAGGAGGTTGTGTATTCACTCTGCAGAGCTTTGAAAAACCCAGCAGAGAGGACAGCCTAACCTCAGAACCTGGAGCAGCCTAATCTGACAATTCTTGCTGATTCCTTGCGGCTGAGGTTCTAACCATTCTTGCCCCTAGTGACCTAATTATGGTACCTGCCTGCTGCACAAAAACTTTGTTCTCAAGTAAGATTGCCACAAGGCATGGGAGCTTTGTAGTGAAATTCCCCATAAATTTGATTTTATCTGTCTGCTCCTGCTGCAAGCTGCTGACTTCAACAGTTTATCTGAGGTTAGAAAGCTTAACTTGTGTTTTTGTTTATTTGTGCGTGTGTTCCTCCCCTCCTCCTTTTCTGAAAGAATAAGCCAATAATGATTAAAAAAAGTTGTCATTTTAATCTTTGTCTACTAATTAGGGCCAGTACGATTGGGAACGAATATGCTGAGTGAGCTGATTCTCTCTTCCTCTTTGAAATATTGACTCCCGGGAGAAGGCCATAAAGAGAAGGGAAAGGATCAAGGGAAAATAATCACCGAGCAAGGGGAGTTCAAAACACATTTTTATCTAGGCTGGAGAAGAACTACCACTTTCGTCAAATCCCTGATACACTTGTTAAAATAAGAACGGAGTTACTAACGGGTTTAAAAAGAAATGTCTAATGTACGTGTCTTCCATTGAGTGGATATAGGCCTACAAAGAATTTTATGTGGGCTTTGAAAAGACTCTTCCATTTAATACTGTTTGATGATAAACATATTTGTGATAGTCCTGAGTATTTTAAGATACAATAAAAATGCTTTTTGAGGCAAAATCTCTTAAAGGTGGCAAGAAACAGAAAAATCTCCCTTTACCGCCAACATGGGCCTTCATTGCCATTGACTGAATGCAATCTGTATACCAGAAGCTAAACAGTGATTTTACAGCTTTAATTAAAATCGGCCTGCATCAACCAACTTGGATAATTGCACTTTCTGTACATTACATTATGGAAAACAATTTCACATAGGTCTGCGTTGAGGCAAGGAATGTGTTGAAACAGCGGTCACAGAGAACCAGTCATAATGTCATATATGAGGGTATGGGAAGGGATTAAATAGATTTCTCAAAGAACAAGTTTATATTATGAGATTCTGTCAATATAGCTTTATAATAAAGTAGAGTTAGTTCATATGGTTATGATTCCTATTTGGTGTATATCGCAAGGCCAACGTCAACCTTACAAGTCTGAAAGTACAATCTTTCCCTTTTCTCTCCTTTAGAGACCAAGAAACTAAGGAATGTCTCTTAGCTTCTTGCCCCACCCACTGTCCATTTATTGGTTGTGCTGTCTCTTATCTGATTGTTCCCTTAGCAGTGTCTCCTAGGTCTTTCCCACATAACTTCATAGAAAAATCATTTTTCTGCTGTTTTAAAATTCTTTATCAGTTATCTGAGTAAGATATCTTGAATAGAGAGCTTTTAAACAAAAAGTAACAATCCTCCCAAAGAAATCTGCATAGTAAATTAGGTAGAAACTAGAAAAAGATACAGCATGTACAGTATTTCCACGAAAATCCAATTTTAATTAGTTGGGTAAACTCCAAAGATGAATCACAAGTTCTAAAACTATTTGCTAATCTTTTGTAAATGAGAAAGATGCTTCATTGTTTAATAAGCTATTCTCAGTTATTACTTCATTCATGATAACATTAGTTTTAACTTTCTTGGTTATTTTGCTCAGCAGAGTCAGCATTGCTGTTGTGAACTTAAGAACACAACCATCCGTTTCATGGATATCATTGTTTCCTCTTGGAACTTACAAGGCACCAACAAACTTTAAAAGCTTTGAAGCCAATAATATAGTTATGAGTTGGTTTACTTGACTTCAGAACAGTTTGGTGTAATCCTAAAATTCCTGTATTATATTGTACTTTCCTAACACTGTTTTCAATAGGCATCATAGTTAACTGGGAAAGATTACCCAATTATAAATTTATTCTGAATCATTTATTTTTGTGTTACCTATTGAAATCAGGTTTTAAGTGGGCATTCCTCAGAAGTGACTTCTAATTGTGTTGAGACACCTTCCCCTAAGACCATATTTGGAGACGTTGGTTGTAGATATTTAAATAATTTAAATTCAAAAATTACTTTAAACATGGTTTATGTAACTCACTGGTATTTTGAACAGAAAGGTCTCTTGCCATATTTGAAGTTTTAAAAATAATTTGATCTAGGAAAAAGGTTTTCCCCCTGTCTGGCACCTTCTAAATGTTTGTTTCCAAAATGCTAGGCTGGAACTTTTCCAATTTGAATTGGAGAGCCGCCAATTCAATCCAAGTCAAATTGGACTAATTTCCAAAGCACCAAATTAGGCTGAATCAAATGTTGTGATCAATGTTTACTCCTAATACATAGTTTTCTCCCCCTTGAAAAGAACAGTCTTTTGTGAGAAATGACAATGCAGCTGTATAAATTACCTCTAGTGGAAGCAACAATTACAAACTCAGTGCATTATGCTAACATGCACATAGACTCAGCACTAAATGCTGATTGCCTTTTATTAAGAAGCAGTAGCTGAAAATACAAAGGGTGCGGGTGACATTAACCTTTTTCAGTCTCCGTATTAAATAATGAAAATAAACCAGCCAGCCTTAAAATATCAACATCTAGATGATTAGTAGAAAAACCTATTATTGTATCACACTGCCCCAGATTTTTTGGATCTGCTGTATTAATTATACATGTTAAGTAATGTAGTGAATAGTGTTTTATGAAATGTTAAGGATTCCATTTCTTCTTCCAATTGGTACTATCCAGAGTCCTCTGAATTCTTTAATTTGTACATATAAAGGCCAATCCTGAACAAGCTATCATACTTCAGTCTGGCTGAAAATGTTTGTCTAGTTATAAGGATTAGGTTTGATTCTCAGTGACTATCACAAGTAGATGAAGGGGTTAACATCAGATTCTAAAACTGCTTCCTGTATAACTGAAAAGTAGGCACTCACCTAAGCAGAAAATTAAAGGCTGCCTTCCACTCTTGACAATGAATTTCTTTTCTCATAGCTTTAAAGCTATATATAATGAATGCTTGGAGGTAGAAATGAAATGTCTCCATCCCTTACTTTTGCAGACTTCTTCTTCTTCTTCTTCTTCTTCTTCTTCTTCTTCTTCTTCTTCTTCTTCTTCTTCTTCTTCTTCTTCTTCTTCTTCTTCTTCTTCTACTACTACTACTACTACTACTACTACTACTACTATCCTTGGTTGTTATTATGCCTTCCTTCTCTGTGAAGGCTTTTTTCCCCTCAACAAATGTAGGGTTCCTTCAGTCAGAAGGTCACTTACAGAAATTCATTTTCCTCTCTTAAGGGACATTCTTCTCCAAAACCACTCCTGCAAATTACCGTATATACTTGAGTATAAGCCGACTCGAATATAAGCCGAGACCCCTAATTTTACCCCCCCAAAATGGAAAAAGTTAGTGACTCAAGTATAAGCCGAGGCTGGGAAATGCAGCAGCTCACCTTATGCTCCTCTCCAGAGATCTTCCCTCAGCAGCGGCCGGCAAAGTAGCTCGCACGCGAAACAAGCCTGGCAGAGGAGCCGGAGCGGCGAGCAGAGGCGCCCGGCCCAGATCCTGCAAGGCCCGGCCGAGACGCGCCCCCAGCAGCGGAGCTGCTCCGGCTCCTCTTCCGGGCTTGTTTTGCTTGTGAGCTACTTTGCCTGACGCTGCTGGGGTCGCGTCTCGGCCGGGGCCTTGCAGGATCTGGCCCGAGCGCCTCTGCTCGCCCTCAGCAGCACCTGGCCCAGAATCACATGCGAAACAAGCCCGGCAGAGGAGCCGGAGTGGCGAGCAAAGACGCCCGCCCGGATCCTGCAAGACCCCGGCCGAGACGCACCCCCAGCAACGGAGCCGCTCAGGCTCCTCTGCCGGGATTGTTTTGCATGTGAGCTACTTTGCCTGACGCTGAGAAGACCCGCTTGGGCACTCGGGTTGGTGTCAGTCTCCGCAGGCCCTTCTCGTTTCCAGGAACGTCAAGCGCGCTTGGCTCCCCACCCCCACGGCAGGGCAGGGCAGGGCAGAGACTTGCTCGCCCTTCTGACGGCCCTGAAGAGAAACGAAGGGCTTGCAAACTCCCCGCGAGAAGCTGGGCGAAGTGCGCGGCTGGGCGAGTGTGTGCCTGCGCGCGTATTTACGAAAGAAACGCTCCGAGAGTTCTCCTTTCTCCGCCCCCTTGGGGGGAACTCTAGCGACTGCTGTAGCCGCGCTTCTCTTCTCGGCTCCGAAAATAGGGATTTCTACTCTCTCTCTCTCTCTCCCCTCCCCACCCCGCATTCTCCTGCCTCTTCGATTGCGACAATAAAACGGCGAAGGGTGCGCTGGTTTCTTCCTCCTTCCTCCCCCCCTCCCCTCCCCTCCCCGATTGTCAGGTGTGGCTTCGACTTTAGTTTTTGCCTACAGTGCTAGGGAGTTGCCAGTGGTGGGATCGTTTTCGGAGTTGCGTGCTTGGCCCAGAGGTGCAAACAAAATGTTTGGAAAAAGGGGGGTGAGGTGGGGTGGGGTGGGGTGGAGGAAGCAGTTTGCGAAGCAGCCGAAATGGGGGTATATAGAGGATGGGAGGTTCCCACCGAGAGAGCCAGCAGAGTTGTTGTCGAAGCGCGTCACACACCTTTCCAACCACCAGAGAAGGGAGGAATAAGAAAGAAACACACACACACACACACACACACACACACACCAGGAAATCGAGAGCGCCGCCTTAAGTTAAAGGTGGCGGACGGGCCCGAGAAAAAAGGCTGCAAAACTCCAATCTTTTAAAGCGTGCGGTGTTGTTGTGTTTTTTTTCCCTCCCCCCGAAAGTGAACGGCAGCTTTCCGTACTAGTGTATTTGTACTGCCGCGAGTGACAACTGACAAAGCTTGCCGGTGTGATCTTGATTTTGGAACTGATGAAGTCTGTTAACTAATTGACTGTCGACCCCGGCATCTTTTGCGGGGAGGGGTGAGGTGGGGTGGGGTGGGGTGGAGGAAGCAGTTTGCGAAGCAGCCGAAATGGGGGTATATAGAGGATGGGAGGTTCCCACCGAGAGAGCCAGCAGAGTTGTTGTCGAAGCGCGTCACACGCCTTTCCAACCACCAGAGAAGGGAGGAATAAGAAAGAAACACACACACACACACACACACACACACACACACACACACCAGGAAATCGAGGAAGCTTGCGTAAGATCTGAAGGAGACACGATCGTGGGAAAGGCACCGAGCGTGCCGTGGAAAAAAAAGAAAGGGTGGACTTGGGCTCGGCTGGTTTCGCAACGGGAAATGGGAAATCCCCGCAAAAGATGCCGGGGTCAACAGCGTTTTTTCCACCCGGAACAAGCAAACACGCAGGCAACCCTGCACTATTCAGCTCAGTGAGGTCACGCTTGGTTAAAAAACAGATTTAATAATAATAATAATAATAAGAAGTTGGGCTGATCAAATGTTTCAATAATGACTGAAGGAGAGCTGCTTGTACCTTGGTCTTTGTGCTGGTGTCTTGACATGCCAGTGTTTTTATTTATTCCATTTATTCCATTTGATCAGCCCAAAGTACAAAAAAAACAACCAAAAACAAGGTCTAGTTTCACGGCGATGAGCGACCGGAGTGCCAATCAATTAGTTAACAGACTTCATCAGTTCCAAAATCAAGATCACACCGGCAAGCTTTGTCAGTTGTCACTCGCGGCAGTACAAATACACTAGTACGGAAAGCTGCCGTTCACTTTCGGGGGGAGGAAAAAAAAACACAACAACACCGCACGCTTTAAAAGATTGGAGTTTTGCAGCCTTTTTTCTCGGGCCCGTCCGCCACCTTTAACTTAAGGCGGCGCTCTCGATTTCCTGGTGTGTGTGTGTGTGTGTGTGTTTCTTATTCCTCCCTTCTCTGGTGGTTGGAAAGGCGTGTGACGCGCTTCGACAACAACTCTGCTGGCTCTCTCGGTGGGAACCTCCCATCCTCTATATACCCCCATTTCGGCTGCTTCGCAAACTGCTTCCTCCACCCCACCCCACCCCACCTCACCCCCCTTTTTCCAAACATTTTGTTTGCACCTCTGGGCCAAGCACGCAACGCCGAAAATGATCCCACCACTGGCAACTCCCTAGCACCGTAGGCAAAAACTAAAGTCGAAGCCACACCTGACAATCGGGGAGGGGAGGGGAGGGGGGGAGGAAGGAGGAAGAAACCAGCGCACCCTTCGCCCTTTTATTGTCGCAATTGAAGAGGCAGGAGAATGCAGGGTGGGGAGGGGAGAGAGAGAGAGAGAGTAGAAATCCCTATTTTCGGAGCCGAGAAGAGAAGCGCGGCTACAGCAGTCGCTAGAGTTCCCCCCAAGGGGGCGGAGAAAGAAGAACTCTCGGAGCGTTTCTTTCGTAAATACGCGCGCAGGCACACACTCGCCCAGCCGCGCACTTCGCCCAGCTTCTCGCGGGGAGTTTGCAAGCCCTTCGTTTCTCTTCAGGGCCGTCAGAAGGGCGAGCAAGTCTCTGCCCTGCCCTGCCCTGCCGTGGGGGTGGGGAGCCAAGCGCGCTTGACGTTCCTGGAAACGAGAAGGGCCTGCGGAGACTGACACCAACCCGAGTGCCCAAGCGGGTCTTCTCAGCGTCAGGCAAAGTAGCTCACATGCAAAACAATCCCGGCAGAGGAGCCTGAGCGGCTCCGTTGCTGGGGGTGCGTCTCGGCCGGGGCCTTGCAGGATCCGGACAGGCGTCTTTGCTCGCCACTCCGGCTCCTCTGCCGGGCTTGTTTCGCATGTGATTCTGGGCCAGGTGCTGCTGAGGGCGAGCAGAGGCGCTCGGGCCGGATCCTGCAAGGCCCCGGCCGAGACGCGACCCCAGCAGCGTCAGGCAAAGTAGCTCACATGCAAAACAAGCCCGGCAGAGGAGCCGGAGCAGCTCCGCTGCTGGGGGCGCGTCTCGGCCGGGCCTTGCAGGATCTGGGCCGGGCGCCTCTGCTCGCCGCTCCGGCTCCTCTGCCAGGCTTGTTTCACATGTGATTCCGGGCCAGGTGCTGCTGAGGGCGAGCAGAGGCGCCCGGGCGACCCCAGCAGCGTCAGGCAAAGTAGCTCGGCCGCGCGCAAGTCCTCGGTAAGTTCTTTTTTTTTGTTCACTGGAGTATAAGCCGAAGTGGATTTTTTCAGCCCAAAAAGTGGGCTGAAAAATTCGGCTTATACTCAAGTATATGGTACATAAAGCTCCTTTTCTAATATAGAACCATTAGCTGAAGCACTGCCATATTCTGATCAAGTGTAGGGTCTAATCCTAATGCCCATCCACTCAGCAAAACTGATTTCTTCATCCTTTGTGGTAACACAAAATCTCTGGGTTTCTTAGCCTGTGCTTTAATTTCAACTAAAATATGTCATCAGCAAAGATTTTGGAAAATGATGATGTCATGGTTCCAATAGATGAAACCCATGAACTTTAAGGCAAGATGATCTTTAAGGCAAGAATTCTTCCTTAGAGAATATTTTATTCAGGAAACAAAGTATCGGCAGTACATAGTTGAATCGAAAACTAGATTCCCTCTCCCCAGATACAAAGTTGCAAGTTGTGCGGGCTCTCTCCCCTGCTCCTCAGCGCACCAAAACATTATCGGTTTGTGTCCTTGAGTTCCCACGGAGCTGCATTGTTATTATGACTAGCTGATCTCAAGCATTCACCCCATCCCCCCTTCAACATCTAATTTCTGAACAGAAGAAAAAGCATGTTAAAAGCTGCAATTTCCATCAGTTGTCAGAGCAGGAGCATCCAATGTTACAGTGTTGACAGATGGATCATTACTCCTGGATTAAGACCTTTCTTAGATGGGATTCCAAGGATGTGTCTTTTCACTTGTGTTCTAGAGTATTGGATGTCCACCCTTGATTATTTATTTATTTATTTATTAAATTTATATACCGCCCTATTCCCGAAGGACTCAGGGCGGTTTACAGGGAGGGTTAAAAACAAACATACAAAAATTAAAATCAGATTAAAATTAATTAAATCAAGTCCCCAAAATTTAAACTAAAACCGAATAAAATTAAAATCCCTCAGCCTGGGCCAGACAGCTCGAAGAGCCAAGTTTTCAGGTCCCGGGGAAATGAGCGAAGGTCAGGGGCAGTCCTAAGTTCCATGGGGAGTTGGTTCCATAGGGCCGGCGTGCCCACAGAGAACGGTCTTCCCCTGGGAGTAACCCGCCGGCATTCCTTAACCGGCGGTATCCTGAGAAGGCCCTCCCTGTGGGAGCGCACAGGACAAAGGGAGCTTGATGCCGGCAGCAGGTGTTCCCTCAGATAAAGTGGACCCAAGCCATTTAGGGCTTTATAGGTCATCACTAGCACCGTGAATCTCACCCGAAGGGCAACCGGAAGCCAATGCAGCTCGCGGAGTAGAGGTGTTACATGGGAGTATGGGGAAACCCCCATCACAACTCGCGCGGCCGCATTCTGCACCAGTTGAAGCCTCCGAGTGGTCCTCAAGGGCAGCCCCATGTAGAGAGCATTGCAGTAGTCTAACCGGGAGGTCACGAGCGCATGAGTGACTGTGCGTAGGGCATCTCGGTCCAGATAGGGTCGCAACTGGCACACCAGGAGAACCTGGGCAAAAGCCCCCCTGGTCACGGCTCCTATGTGATCTTCAAAATTGAGCCGTGAATCCAGGAGGACGCCAAAGTTGCGAGCCCTATCAATGGGGGGTAACACCTCACCCCCCATCGTTAAAGATGGAATAGTCTGGTTGACCCAAGATGCTGGTATGCACAGCCACTCAGTCTTGGCAGGATTGAGAAGAAGCCTGTTTCTCCCCATCCAGACCCAGAGCGCTTCCAGGCAATGGGACATCACAGCAAGGGCATCGCTGGGTTGGTTTGGGGTGGAGAAAAAAAGTTGGGTATCATCAGCATACTGATGATACCCCACCCCGAAACCACGAATGATCTCACCCAGCGGCTTCATATAGATGTTGAACAGGAGAGGAGAGAGAACTGACCCCTGAGGAACTCCACAAACGAGAGGCCTTGGGGCAGACCTCTGCCCTCCCATCAACACCGACTGCGAGTGGCCCAGGAGATAGGAGGAGAATCACTGCAAAACAGTGCTTCCCACCCCAACCCCCTGAGACGCCGCAGTAGGATACCATGGTCGATGGTATCGAAAGCCGCTGAGAGATCTAACAGAACTAGGACAGAGGAACAACCCCTGTCCCGAGCCCGCCAGAGATCATTCACCAGCGCAACCAATGCCGTCTCTGTGCTGTGCCCGGGCCTGAAACCCGATTGGTACGGGTCCAGATAATCAGTTTCATCCAGGAACAGAGGAAGCTGATTATCCTCCATGGCTTATTCTGTGAAACTCCTACATGTCTTTCTAGGAATCACAGGTCTATCTTATCTCATTATCACTCTCTATCATTCTCTCACTATATTTGCATGTAAGCATTGATAAAAAAAACCTCAGCCAAGTCCCTCACATTTTAAGCTAAGTAACAATTAAATCTAAACTCAGAATCTAAAAGAGTTAGAATTGTTTTAGTATTTACTAAAACAGCAAGAACACAATCTCTCACAAGAGGGAACTAAAATAAACTGACAAAACCTCTGAGAAACTAACAATGGCTTGCCAAGATGTAGGATCAGTTAAGTCACATCCTAACTGAATTTTCATGAGGTAAATTGCAAATACAAAGCAGAAAACAGGATACTGGGAAGAAAATGCAGTGCTGCACATTGAAGCTGCTTCAATGATGAAAACTTTCAGATTTTGTTCCAAAATATAATTCTTATCCTCTATGTGTTCAGGTTATTGGTCCCACCCATTCTGACAGCTCATTGGCTCATTACTTATCCAATTTGGCTTTTGTTTCATTTGGATTGGTTACAGTCTCAGTAACAACAGTAAAATTCATCTCGGAGTCCACCTCACATTTTTATTGCACTTCACCACCTGCTTCCTGTGCTTTTTCTGCAAGATCTTTTAAAACTTAGCCACTTGTGGTTCCCAAATCTCTGTTCAGCTGGTAATAAGAAGTGAACCATATCATACTGCATTTTTTTGTTCTATATCTATAAAGTGGCATACTTTCAGCCTAAGATGTAGCTTTAAATGCTAATGTTAAACAATATAAAATAAATAAATAAAAAGCATTGCACCTCCAAAGATTCCTAACACCAGAGTGCATAGACAAGAGAAACTAAACTCAATTGACTGTGTGCTTAAATTATATCCACTTGAGAACATAATAGAACATCTGCATGAGTAGAAGTATTCAAGAACAATCTTTGATGTGCAGCAGTTGACACATAGACTGAGTTTTGAGAATTCAGTTTTGAGATGTAAAAGACTTCTATTTCAGGAACCTATTTGCTGGAAGAAAATCTATTTATCATTCCTCCTATTTCTTGGTCTTGGCCAAAGAGATTCCTGTTGAGGTCACTCTGACCTTGTATAATACTGATCAGGAACAGCTTAGTCCTAAACAGGGTGATTATCCCACAGTCTAGGTCTCTAGTTTACGTTGGAACCCTAACTTGTTTTCTATTCCTGTATTCTGGCTTGTTTATTGACCCAACTCCCAATTAGTCCTTTGGTTTTAATTTACTCATCTGCCATGGCAAAGTACTATAAAGTAGTTCCATTCCTCATTCTCCTTCATATATTCATTACCAATTATGAAAAAAGCTATGATTCAATTCTTTATTAATAAACATCCTCCTTCAAAGTAGAATACATCCTATATTTTGTGCATATAGATGTCTGTTTTTTAATGCAAATTATTTAGTATATACTGAACCTTGCCTATTCTAATAAACATAATTTTCTCAGGCTTATAGTGTAAGAAATAGAATTTCTAGTATTTTTCATTTTGTTAACATTTGATCTAGCATTTACCAATAGTAATTAAAATCCTTCTGTTGCTTATCCTTGAGAGTCCGTTTTTCAGGATTAGTCTAAATAAGGATTGATTTTAAACATAGGCAAGATTCACATCTGTTGAGCATTGTCTCACATATCCTGTTTCTACTACCAGCAATTCAGTGGAACTAACTGACTAGACAACAATTGTTCATCATTGTGGTTGAATGACTGTTATTATATGTAATTAAAGATTTGATAATTGTGAGCTAAAGGCTAATTTCTCTTCCGGATCACCAGATTCATCTGTTCTGTTTATTGCTGGATTGTATAACCTCAGATTCCATTTCCCCAAAGCCTTCCTTTGCATTCAGCAATTAAATATGTTTTGTCTTGATATGCTATCTCCCTTTAAACAAACAGATATATGAGGTGGAACCAAAAGAAGTAAACAGGAAAATCAGACAGAAAACCTAAAGATCTTTTCTTCAAACTACAGGGTGACATGCTGGGAACATTTTGTCTTCTCATCATTCCATTTCTTCACATGATGTACAATTGGATAACTTTTATCATATCCCCTATCCCTTATTTTAATTTTTCATATATTTTGAGGTAGGATGTTTCATTCTATTATTCATTTAATTTTTTTTATTGAAAAGTTTTATAGTACATTTTTAAATACAAAACCCTTCCCCTCCCCCTCCCCTCTCCCCAAACCTCCCCAACTCTCCCCTCCCCTCCCCCCTCCCCGACTTCCCAGAGCTAAATACAGGGTATAAAAATACAAACAAGCATAATCTAAAATATGCAAACAACAATAAAATATTAAATTCTATCGCACTTTAACTCTTAATAAAATAACTACAAGCTAATTATACATCATATAAATCCACTACTTATTCAAATGCTAAGTAAAACTTTTTTAGTCCCATATTTATTCTGGATATAATCAATCCATCTTCTCCACTCCACAATGTATCTCTGTTGCGATTGGTCTTTCAAATACGCTGAGATCTTTGCCATTTCTGCGAAGTTGGAGACTTTTAAAGTCCATTCTTCTATAGTCGGCAGTTCTTCCTTCTTCCAATATTGCGCTACTAAAAGTCTCGCTGCTGTAATTAAATTCATCATCAACTTAGTGTCCACAACGGTAGTATCTGATAATACCCAATAAAAACAGTTGCGGACAAAACTTTATCCTTTTCTTGAATATTTTTTGCATATTCCACCAAATTTTAATCCAAAAAGCTTTAACCCTTTTACAAGTCCACCATATATGAAAATACGTTGCATCCTCACAACCACACCTCCAACATTTGGGCTGGCAGTTCGGATACATACTTGCTAATTTTTTAGGATCTAAGTGCCACCTATAAAACATTTTGTAAAAGTTCTCTCTTAAATTTTGGGCCTGTGTAAATTTTACATTTCTCACCCAGATCTTTTCCCAAGTATCCATTGTAATAACTTAATTTTTATATTGATTAATTTTTTATGCCTTTGCAGCTTTACTGCCCATTCACTCAATTTAGAACTACTTTTTTTGTGTTTCTCACAAATCAATTTTCTTTTTATTATTATTTTATTAGTTTATAATATAAAATACAGAAAAATACAAAAGAAAACAATGGAAAAGTAAGGGAGGGGAAAGGGAAGGGAAAAATGTAGGGTAAAGTGAAAAAAGAAAGAAAAGTCATTGACTTCCGACTCCCCAGTAGAATAAAATAATAGCATCAAACCTCAGCTTTTTACTTTTACATAGTAATATATAAACTACCCATTTCTATAACAACAAACCTATCTAACTGATAAAACCCAAAATCAAAGGTTCATTTTTTTTCCACTTAAAGCACAAAGTCCAGAATCGGTTTCCAAGTAGAAACAAAAGTAATTGTGTTTTTTTTTCTTTAACCAAGCAGTCAGTTTAGCCATCTCTGCTAACTCCCTTCAACTTTTGCAGCCATTCAGTCATTGTGGAAATCGAAGTGCCCTATTTTTGTTTTCATCATTCGAATAATCTGGTGCTGGGGTGTGTGCGCAATGATGGCTCAGTGGTTAAAGATGCTGAGCTTGTCAGCTGGAGAACTGACAGCCTGTGTTCAAGACTGGAGCTCCGCGCAATGGTGTGAGCTCCCATTACTTTCCCCAGCTCCTACCTATCTAGCAGTTCGAAAGCATGCAAATTTGAGGAAATAAATAGGTACCTCTTCTGTGGGAATGTAACAGCATTCGGAGCACCTTTGGTGTATAGTCATGCTGGCTACATTACCATGGAAATTGTCTTTGGACAACACTAGCTCCCTTGGCCAAGAAGCAAAGATGAGGACCATGGCCTAAAGTTGGACACGCCTTCAGGGAAATTTTTACCTTTTTAATTGGGTATTGTTAACAAACATGGCCATTTCACTCCATGTCCCTAACTCCAGGATTATTTATGACAGGGATGTCAAACTCAATTTCACTGAGGGCCGCATCAGCATTGTGGTTGCCCTCAGGGGGCCGGGTGGGTATGGCCAGGGTGGGCGTGGCCTACTGGGTGGGCATGGCTAGAGTGCATATGGCCTACTGGGTGGGCGTGGCCAGCTCTACATCGTTCACATCAAGGGTGTCTATGGGGGCCTGGGCAGGAGTGGGACAGATCTGAGGGTCTCTGGCAGGAGGAGGGTCTCTGGGCCAGGGCCAAGGCAGTGGGGGCCGTTCCTTCACTGTTTCCAGGATGGTTTCGCGGGCCACATGAAACCACTTCGCAGGCCGGATCCGGCCCCCGGGCCTTGTGTTTGACATGTCTGATTTATGAATATGTTTAAAAGCATGGATCCCAATAAAAAAACTGCAAGGGGTATGGCAACTTTACATATCCCTCTAGGAGAAGCTACTTCTCTCTAGTGAATTTCTTTCTGGGAAATGGAGTGAAAGAATTGATTCGCATAGCATGAGTGCTGTGGAAAAGCTTTATCGTTACTTATGCTCTTTTGACTTCTTCTTAGAACAAGGAGAATAATAGATATTTCTCATAACAGATTTGAAATTTTGATATGCTTCAAAACCAAGATGGATGTTGAGAAATAATTATTTCCCATTGTTGTACAGATTATTGAATTTGGCTGTACTTTTGTATGCCGGCAGTGTCATGTAGCTGCTAAAAAGGCAGCTATTATCTTGATGTACATTAACTGGAGCATAAAATCTAGATTTTGAAGGTAATTACTCCATCCTACTCTGGCCTGGTCATGCCATTTGGAATACTGTATCCAGAACTGAACATGACAGTCTAAAAATCACAAAGAAAAGTAAAATGAATTACAGCTAAGGTTTACTAACATGGTGAAGAGTTTGGAAACCAAGGCCTGTGAGAAGGTTTAAGGATCTGGGTATGTTTAGTCTATAGAAGAGGCAACTGAAAGAATATAGGATATACTCTAAATATCTTCGGCTTTGAAACGGAGATGAGCACCGTTGGAAACGACTAGCACGCATGTGCGGGAGAACCTTTACCTTTACCTTTTATCACATTTCTAAACCACCCATCTCCCTCAAAGAGTTGTTACATAGAACAGAAAATGAACTTATTATTAAGTTCAAAAGGCAAGATAAACCAGGAATATAACTCCAAGGCAGTAAGCTCAGACATTTTAAAAATATTTTTAAATCCTATCTTAATTGTAAATAAATAAATAAATAAATAAATAAATAAATAAATAAATAAATAAATGTATGTTTGTTTGTTTGTTTGTTAAGCATTCAGAATACATTTGCTTAGTCCCAGACACGGGATAAATCTTATTTCCTGTTTCAGCCTAGCCCAAGGCCATCTTACAGGCAGTGGCCACAGCAGTGGCAGCTCATATTTGTGTAATTTTATTTTTTTTGGCTTGCTAACAAAGAATAAAGGGAGACCGATATGATCATTTCAAACTTATTTGTTCTCATCACAATAACAGCCTTTTGAGGTGGGTTGAGGTCAGAGAGAGGGACTCGGCCAATATCACCCATCCACTTTCTCTGCCTAGAACTAGAATTTTTGTAGATGCTACAAATTAGGGAGATTTAAAGAAAGTAGAGACTTGTAGATATGGCCTGGCTATGGCTTGTAGATTCTGAACATTTCTTGACCATCACCAATCAAGCTGCTGAATTTCAGGATGCAAAAAGTTGCAAATGGATGACAACTATTTTATAAACCCTAACTAGACAAAGCATAGAGCCTCTGAGAATGGATAAGAAAAAAAAATCAAATAGGTAAATAAATAAATAAACCACATCTCCCAGAATCTGGGGAAAAAAAACCTGTAGATAAAGAGGGCCCATTCTAACAGACCTCCTATCTTCTCCTATCCATTCCAGCTCTTCCTTTTTATCACACAGGCTTCCAGCCATTCCTAACATTACCCACAGCAGTGGGAAAGATTGTAGAACTGTAGAGATATTGTGGACATTGATCATTGTTTTTCCCTGCATCCGTGAAGATTATACCTTCACTGATGATGGTGTATGTGCTCTCTTAAAAGGCTATTTAATGTTCCAAAAACTGAATCAGGGTAGATGACAAAGGAAATAAATTAACAGTGTTTTTCACTCTTATTGCCCCATTTTGTTTTGCTCTACATTTCGTATTGCCTATGTATTGATAGTATTGACTATCTTTTCAGCTGCTTTTATGTCAGATTTGGATAGTTTTGCGTAGACCTGTATTGGATTTAATCCAGACTGAGTCCGTCCCCATCAGACTAAGAGTTCAGTTGATAAAAAAGTGACGGTCACTTGAATTACTTTATCCTCAACGTGAGTACTTCTGAGCGTTTTATAGTGTATTGCTGTATTGCTTGTATTTTATTGATAACTTTTGTGAGTTACCTGGAAAAGTTTGATAAGGGATAGTTAAAAAAAGTAAATAGTGAATGAACAAATGTTTCCTGTATGAAATTTCACTTCAGGTAACCATCTTGGATTCATGGTAGTCCTGACAATGGTTGTATGTATTCAGGTTGTATGTAAGTAACAGTTTCAGCTTAGCACAATCTATTTTCTTAAGTGTTACCACGGCAGAAGAACCTGAGGCAATTACTCAGTAGACTTTTTGTTGTTTTTTTTCTTATTTGGTGACAATTCTAATTTTATCTCAGTGCCCTTGGAACATAGTAGAATAAACATCCCTGACATGAAAGGATGCAGTAGAAGAAATAGAATGAATATATAATTGCCTGTGACAAAATTATGTACTGTACAGGATGTCCATCCTCAAGGTGAAGAAGAAACAAAGATCTGAGTTATTTGTTCAACTTTACCTGTATTGGGAAGAAATACTATAATTGGATAAAGTTAATCAGGTGTTTTTTTTTAACATTGAAAGGGTCATTCTGTCTGAACACACACTATAACATTTGGATTCCTGAATATTCATGAAAGATCTCACATTTTTCTAATCTATTTTTGTTCTGTTGAGAATAATGTAAGTTTTGTGAATGACTTAAAGGTTAAGGCTTATAGAATATTGATATATGTCTTTTTCAGTTTTGACTAGATACCAGCACTGGAAATGAATGATCCCAGTATGGACCCCATAAAACACTTTGCAAGCAGTATTTTAAAACTGAACAGTTAAAGAATGTGAAAAAGAGATAAACTTGTAATCTTGTTAAGTACTGTCATTTATTACTGATATCATTAGGCTTAAAACAGTAGACAGCTTATCTGCTTGTCTGTAACAATGATATACTTACAAGTGACAGTAAAGGTAAAGGTAAAGGTAAAGGTTCCCCCGCACATGCGTGCTAGTCGTTTCCGACTCTAGGGGCCGGTGCTCATCTCCGTTTCAAAGCCGAAGAGCCAGCACTTGTCCGAGGACGTCTCCGTGGTCATGTGGCCAGCATGACTAGACGCCAAAGGCGCACGGAACACTGTTACCTTCCCACCGTAGTGGTCCCTATTTTTCTACTTGCATTTTTACGTGCTTTTGAACTGCTAGGTTGGCAGAAGCTGGGACGAGTAACAGGTGCTCACTCTGTTACGCGGCACTCGGGATTCGACCCGCCAAACTGCCGACCTTCCGATCGACAAGCTCAGCGTCCTAACCCACTGAGCCACCACGTCCCTTACAAGTGACAGTACTTGTATATAAAAGAATACACACACACAAATACACTTACATATCAAAACACAAATATGCCAAGTAACAATATAATGGAGATTTTCATAACAAGTGATTTAGCTTAAGACTGAAACCTTTATTATATATCATTGACTTATGTCTCAGCATGCCTTTTCATTTCTTGCTTTCCATTGTTATATTTAACTTTGAATGGAAAAAAATTGCCATATTCCTAATGTTGATATCCCAAATTGTAATCAATATTGATAGAATATATACTTTTTCTTTCTTTTTCTTCTTTACTTACAACACTTTAAGGTATCTAACAGAATATCAATAATTTATACTATACAAATATTCTATTGAAATAACATAATGTATCCAGTTTTATAATAGCACAACAAAAAGGAGAAAAAAAATTGTAGATAATAGGTTTAACACATTTGGGGTATATAATTTGTATAGTAAACCTATTAAACAAACAAATAAAAAGGAAAAGTACAGGTAGTCCTCTGCTTATAACTACAATTGTTGGTAAGCAAGATATTTATTAAATGAGTTTTGCCCCATTTTATGACTTTCCATGCCCTAGTTGTTAAGTGAATCACTGCAGTTGTTAAGTTAGGAACTGAGTTGTTAAGTGAATCCCAAAGCTTCCCCGTTGACTTGGCTTGTCAGAAGGTGACAAAACATGATCACGTGACCCCAGAACACTGCAATCATCATAAATATGAGTCAGTTGCCTAGCATCTGAATTTTGTTT
This sequence comes from Vipera berus, assembly GCF_964194415.1. Taxonomy (NCBI): domain Eukaryota; kingdom Metazoa; phylum Chordata; class Lepidosauria; order Squamata; family Viperidae; genus Vipera; species Vipera berus. The sequence continues at coordinate 252,796,088 of NC_138203.1, forward strand.
ATGTGATCATGGGGATGGTGTAACTGTTGTAAGTGTGAAAAACAGTCATAAGTCACTTTTTCCACTACCATTGTATCTTTGAACTGTCACTGAATGAACTGTTGTAAGTCAAGGACTACTTGTGCTCAGCTTCCTCATGTATGGTTTGCACCGTACCTTCATTGCAACCTTGCCACACACCGTTGGGAGAACTCAAACTTGATTTTGTTTTAATGTTTTAGTTTGAGACACGTATCGGCAAACCTTTCAGAAGAATCAAACTGAGATGGAAGCACAAAGCATAAGCTTTACGCCAATCTAACTGCTCCTGCCTAATTTCTCAAAAGTTTATTGGCTTTCTGTTCATATAAATAACTGGAGGACATACTGTATGATATTAACAACTGTTTGGTAGTGATTGTTTAGTAGTCTTTCTGCATTGTATTTTTTTAAAAAAACCTTTTCATCCTACAGATTAGCTCCAGTAGTACTAATGTGCTGCAGACTTATTAGTAGATAAAGTTTATCTTGTAGTTTCACTGTTACAACTAAATAGAGCACTTGACATGCGTTGCTTTTCTTGTTTCAGTCTAAACATGTCACAATACTGAGGTATTGCTTGGGATTCTGTTTAAACAAAGCTATTTTCTGAGCTTTTATCTTTGTCTTTGCCCCTGCTGATAGTTTCAAAAAGACAGGTTGAAAAACCTGTCAAATATCGATGTTTCTCAGTGCTGATAAGCCACAAGCCTGGCCCAAAGTTAGTATCTATTTATCTTTATTTCTTCTTTTCATGTTGACCATTCCCTCTTTCTACATTGCAGTTGGGCATTTCATTTGAATTTTTCTCGTATGACCTTGAATTTTCCATAAGCATTTCTAGCATGTTTATTTTCCAGAGTGTAAAAATAAGATAAAAGAATGCTAAGGTATGTTAACTAATTTGTATAATTCTGCTGCATTAATTGTATCCACACTAAAAAAAAGCTTGGTCATTGTGCCGTGATTTCAAAAACGTTCCTACTTCAGTTGGCTTACAAATGCATGTAGACATAAAAAAGGCAGTTCAACTGCTTTCAGTTGAATTCATCTCATGAGCACTTCTCTGCAGAGTTCCTGTGATATAAAAATATAAAATGGAATCCAGATTATTTTAAACTAACCATTGCAGAGTACCATAAGAACAGATATATAGAGACCAAATTGTCTACTAGGAAATACTAGGTACATATATTAAGCCGGTTTTGACCAATTCAACTTACTGATTTCAGTGGGATTTATTTTCAGTAGAACTGAATTTGGATTTCACCCATTAATGAGCATTGCTACATCAGATGAAAGGACCGTTAGTCCAGCACTCTTTTCCCACAGTAGCCAGCTGGAATCCATAATTAGGATATTTCTGCAGTAATACCCTTCATCTGTGTTCTGTAGCAACTGAGTGGCTGCCTTTTAGCTTCCCAGTTTCAAACAGCTAAAAAGTTACTCTAGCTCAAGGAATAAATAAATAAATAAAAGTCCATGGAGAGGTGTCTGGAAGTTGAGTGTCTGGACTTATTATATTTTGTAGGCAGAGAGTCACCAACTCCTAAAAATTGTTATAGGTCATTAAGTGTGGCCTCTATGGTGAACCTGAAGTGGTCTTAATCTTCCTGGAGACTGAAGAGAGAGCAGCATAAAAAATTGAGGATCAGTTGTGTCTGAGGCCTTCAGTTCTATGGAGGAAAGAATTTTCTACTTTGGCATAATTGGATTCCTTCACATCTCTCTCAAACCATCTATCTTCCCTGTCCAAAATGTGAATATTAAGACTACTTCACAGGTTCACTAGGGAGGTCACATTTAATCACCCCTAAGAATTTTTAGGAGTTGATATATTCCAGTGAGTGCCTACTCCAGACATGTCAAACACAAGGCCCGGGGGCCGGATCTGGCCTGCGAAGTGGTTTCATGTGGCCCGCGAAGCCATCCTGGAAACAGTGAGGGAACGGCCCCCACTGCCTTGGCCCTGGCCCAGAGACCCTCCTCCTGCCAGAGACCCTCAGTTCTGTCCCACTCTTGCCCAGGCCCCCATAGGCACCCTTGATGCGAACGATGTAGAGCTGGCCACGCCCACCCAGTAGGCCATACGCACTCCAGCCATGCCCACCCAGTAGGCCACGCCCACCCTGGCCATACCCACTTGGCCCCCTGAGGGCAACCGCAATGCTGATGCGGCCCTCAATGAAATTGAGTTTGACACCCCTGGCCTACTCAGATGCCCCCTAACCAACTAGCTCAGACTGAAGAAGCTACATGGATAAGCAGCAAAACATATCAAACCAACAAAAAAATTACAAGTCCAGTTGCCATGACTCAACTTCCAGATAACTCTACCTGGATGACTGAGAATCTTCAACAATATCCCATGGATGCATTCCATCCACTTATAAGGTTTTTTTCTCCTTCCTAGTGTTTTCCCCTGCGTGCATAATCCAGGTACCGTATATACTTGAGTATAAGCCGAATTTTTCAGCCCACTTTTTGGGCTGAAAAACTCCACTTCGGCTTATACTCCAGTGAACAAAAAAAAAGAACTGTCCCTTCGTTCGGAACAGGCTGCTGAGAGAAGGGAGCGGCAGAGCCTTGCAGAGCTGGCGGCAATCCAGCGTTGTTTCTCCCCCTCGTGCGTGCGTGTGTGTGTCAGACCCACGGGAATGGCTGGTAGGGAAGCAGCATTCCGGCATTCCCCCCCTTCCTGTGTGTCGAGCCCACGGGGCTTGACACACAGAGAAACACAACTAGTCATTCCTGCGGGTCTGACACACACACACACACACACACACACCGCCGGGCTCGGCTCCTCGGCAGGAGGGGCAGCCCCCGCCGTGCCCCCCTCCCCTCCCGGCCCGCAGCGCCGCGCCACCGCCGCTTCCCCCCATCGCTCGCTCGCCCGCTGCCTCGCCCGCTGCGCCCCAAACACACCGCCGCCGCCGCTTCCCCCCCATCGCTCGCTCGCCCGCTGCGCCCCGAACACACCGCCGCCGCCGCTTTCCCCCCCATCGCTCGCTCGCCCGCTGCCTCGCCCGCTGCGCCCCGAACACACCGCCGCCGCCGCTTTCCCCATCGCTCGCTCGCCCGCTGCCTCGCCCGCTGCGCCCTGAACACACCGCCGCCGCCGCTTCCCCCCCATCGCTCGCTCGCCCGCTGCCTCGCCCACTGCACCTCGAACACACCGCTGCCGCCTTCCCCCCCATCGCTCGCTCACCCGCTGCGCCCCGAACACACCGCCGCTGCCGCTTTCCCCCCATCGCTCGCTCGCCCGCTGCGCCCCGAACACACCGCCGCCGCCGCTTTCCCCCCCATCGCTCGCTCGCCCGCTGTGCCCCGAACACACCGCCGCCGCCGCTTCCCCCCCATCGCTCGCTCGCCCGCTGCGCCCCGAACACACCGCTACCGCCGCTTTCCCCCCATCGCTCGCTCGCCCGCTGCGCCCCGAACACACCGCCGCCGCCGCTTTCCCCCCCATAGCTCGCTCGCCCGCTGCGCCCCGAACACACCGCCGCCGCCGCTTCCCCCCCAATCACTCGCTCGCCCGCTGCGCCCCGAACACACCGCCGCCGCCGCTTTCCCCCCCATCGCTCGCTCACCCGCTGCCTCGCCCGCTGCGCCCCGAACACACCGCCGCCGCCGCTTTCCCCCCATCGCTCGCTCGCCCGCTGCCTCGCCCGCTGCGCCCCGAACACACCGCCGCCGCTGCTTTCCCCCCCATTGCTCGCTTGCCCGCTGCGCCCCGAAAACACCGCCGCCGCCGCTTTCCCCCCATCGCTCGCTCGCCAGCTGCCTCGCCCGCTGCGCCCCGAACACACCGCCGCCGCTTTCCCCCCCATCGCTCGCTCGCCCGCTGCGCCCCGAACACACCGCCGCCACCACTTTCCCCCATCGCTCGCTCGCCCGCTGCGCCCCGAACACACCGCCGCCGCTGCTTCCCCCCCCATCGCTCGCTCGCCCGCTGCCTCACCCGCTGTGCCCCGAACACACCGCCGCCGCCGCTTTCCCCCCATTGCTCGCTCGCCCGCTGCGCCCCGAACACACCGCCGCCGCCGCTTCCCCCCCATCGCTCGCTCGCCCGCTGCGCCCCGAACACACCGCCGCCGCCGCTTTCCCCCCATCGCTCGCTCTCCCGCTGCGCCCCGAACACACCGCCGCCGCCGCTTTCCCCCCCATCGCTCGCTCGCCCGCTGCGCCCCGAACACACCGCTGCCGCCGCTTCCCCCCCATCGCTCGCTCGCCCGCTGCCTCGCCCGCTGTGCCCCGAACACACCGCCGCCGCCGCTTCCCCCCATCGCTCGCTCGCCCGCTGCACCCCGAACACACCGCCGCCGCCGCTTCCCCCCCATCGCTCGCTCGCCCGCTGCGCCCCGAACACACCGCCGCCGCCGCTTTCCCCCCCCATCGCTCGCTTGCCCGCTGCGCCCCGAACACACCGCCGCCGCCGCTTTCCCCATCGCTCGCTCGCCCGCTGCGCCCCGAACACACCGCCGCCGCCGCTTTCCCCCTCATCGCTCGCTCGCCCGCTGCGCCCCGAACACACCGCCGCCGCCGCTTTCCCCCCCATCGCTCGCTCGCCCGCTGCGCCCCGAACACACCGCCGCCACCGCTTTCCCCCCCATCGCTCGCTCGCCCGCTGCGCCCCGAACACACCGCCGCCGCCGCTTTCCCCCCCATCGCTCGCTCGCCCGCTGCGCCCCGAACACACCGCTGCCGCCGCTTCCCCCCCATCGCTCGCTCGCCCGCTGCCTCGCCCGCTGTGCCCCGAACACACCGCCGCCGCCGCTTCCCCCCATCGCTCGCTCGCCCGCTGCACCCCGAACACACCGCCGCCGCCGCTTCCCCCCCATCGCTCGCTCGCCCGCTGCGCCCCGAACACACCGCCGCCGCCGCTTTCCCCCCCCATCGCTCGCTTGCCCGCTGCGCCCCGAACACACCGCCGCCGCCGCTTTCCCCATCGCTCGCTCGCCCGCTGCGCCCCGAACACACCGCCGCCGCCGCTTTCCCCCTCATCACTCGCTCGCCCGCTGCGCCCCGAACACACCGCCGCTGCCGCTTTCCCCCTCATCGCTCGCTCGCCCGCTGCGCCCCGAACACACCGCCGCCGCCGCTTTCCCCCTCATCGCTCGCTCGCCCGCTGCGCCCCGAACACACTGCCGCCGCCGCTTTCCCCCCCATCGCTCGCTCGCCCGCTGCGCCCCGAACACACCGCCGCCGCCGCTTTCCCCCCCATTGCTCGCTCGCCCGCTGCGCCCCGAACTCACCACCGCCGCCGCTTCCCCCCCCATCGCTCGCTCGCCCGCTGCCTCGCCCGGGACCAGCGGTGGCGCAGCAGCCCAGCCAGCCACGTGGAAACAACGCTTTACTGCCACACACACACACACACACACACACACACACACACACGCACAAGGAGGGAAACAAGCTTGACTGCCGCCTCCCTAGCAGACCTCCCCATTCCTGTTAGAAATGGAGCCCAGTACTTCTAATCCTGCACCAAAACAAAGACGCAGGTCATACGAAGCTGCTTTCAAACTAAAGGTTGTGTCAAGAGCAGAAAAAAGCAATAACAGTATTGCAAGTAGGGAATTTGGTGTTGATGAAAAACAAGTGAGGGAGTGGCGGAAAATGAAAGCTGAGTTGGAAAAGATTCCAAAGGCAAAAAAAGCTCAACGTGGTTTAACAACTCCATATGTGGCTCTAGAGACTGAATTGCATAAATGGGTTATGGAGTGTCGTCAAAATGGTTACTGCGTAACACGCATGGGAATTCGCTTACGTGCCCTTCAAATGGCTAAAGATGACAAATTAAAAGTACCAGGCATTGAAAATGTTGTTGCGTCAGCAGGATGGTGTACTGGCTTCATGAATAGGTATGGCCTATGTTTGCGGCAAAGAACAAAGATTTCACAGAAGTTGCCAAAAGACCTTGATGAAAAAGTGATGTCATTCCATTCATTCATCATAAAACAAAGAAAGATCCATAACTATGACCTGGGAGATATTGGGAATATGGATGAAACACCTATGACCTTTGATCTTCCAAGCAACAGAACCGTGGCAAGTTTGGGAGACAAAACTGTTTTACTCAGAACCACAGGTAATGAGAAAAACCATTTTACAGTTGTTCTGTCATGTTTGGCTAATGGAACTAAGCTGCGGCCTGTCATTATTTTTAAAAGAAAGACCTTGCCTAAAAAGGTCAAATTCCCACCACGAATTACAGTGCGCCCACATGTTAAAGGCTGGATGGATGAAGATGGAACAAAAAAGTGGCTGGAAGAAGTTTGGAATGGACGACCAGGAGCAGCCTTAAAGAAAAAAACATCATTGCTAGTTTGGGATATGTTCAGAGCCCACACATCTGATGACATAAAAACATTGGCAAAGTCTTCTCAAGTTACTTTAGCCGTTATTCCAGGTGGGCTTACATCTGTATTACAGCCCTTAGATGTGTGTTTAAATAAACCTTTCAAAGACCGTGTGCGAAAGATGTGGTGCGAATGGATGTCATCTGGTCAAGCCCGACTAACAAAAGGTGGAAATATGATGAAGCCTGACATAGAACTGATAGCAAAGTGGGTTCGTGATGCATGGGAAGAGATTCCAGAGGACATGGTGAAGCACGCCTTCAGGAAATGTGGCATAAGTAATGCTATGGATGGCAGTGAAGACACTGCTTTGTATGAGGACGACAACTGTGATAGTGATGACAGCGAACTCTGTGACAATGTATATGATGATAACCTCACACCAGCTACAGCTGAAGCTCTGTTTGCAGATACAGATGAGGAGGAGGAATCCAGTTTTGAAGGATTTTGATGCTTGTGTTTTAGCTTGGTTGCTTATTGAGTTAAGGTTTTTGTACATTTAAAGTTATTGTTAATACTTTAATGTTATATATTGTTTTTGTTGAATATACTGATAATATATTGTTTTTGTTGAATATACTGATAATATATTGTTTTTGTTGAATATACTGATAATATATTGTTTTTGTTGAATATACTGATAATATATTGTTTTTGTTGACCCTCTTTTCCACATGCCTCAATTAAAGCAATTTTATTGTTATCCACCTGTATTTTTATTTTTGAAATTTACCGTGAGCTGCTGCATTTCCCAGCCTCGGCTTATACTCGAGTCAATAACTTTTTCCAGTTTTTTGGGGTAAAATTAGGGGTCTCGGCTTATACTCGAGTCGGCTTATACTCAAGTATATATGGTATTTTTTGATCAACCGAGTGTGTGGATGCATTGGTTGTGACAGGAATTGACTGGCCAGCCTGTTGCCCAAACTTGATATTATGGGTGGAGGAGAAAGAGACAGAGAGAGATTGAGCCAGCTTTCTTGCCTAAGGTGGGACTAGAACTCACAGTCTCTGGGTTTCCAACCTGATGCTTTACCCACTGAACCAAACTGGCTCTCTTTAAGCCCCCATTTAATACTATGTCTAAATATCAGGAACTGAGGCTTATTTTAATTCTAATAAATAAATCAGAACCAGACTGTTGTTTCAATAATGGGAAGTGGAAGAAAGAATGGAATAATCAAGCTCATTCATAGAGCTGGAAACTACAGTTTCCTATTGTCACTATTATCAGCTGTAGCTCTTCCCTAATGTCTCATTGAATACTGTATATGTAGTCTTTTTAAGTCAAGTCTAAGCAGCTGCACTCCTCTACACTTTGTGACAGAAAATTCTGCAAATAAATTGCTTTGGGTATTTGCCTTTATTTCTAAACAGTCTTTCCGATTTTTTCATTATTCAGAAACTCCCAAATGTTCTCACCTAAATTATCAAGCATTCTTTGCAGGCATTCAAGTGTAATGTGCTGTGCTGCATTGGAAGCACCTGCAGGGCAGTTTTTAGGTGGCAAGTAAATAGGGCTGTTTTCTTACTATTGCTAAGAAGTTATGTGATTGTCATTAGGTTGAATTGTTCATGTTTCATTTAAAACATGTTTCCGGAGTGTCTACCTGTTTCTTTAGGACAAGCAAAAATGAAAGCTGGTTGGGTGACTTTGGGACAGTCATTCTCTCTCACCTCACAGAGTTGTTGGGGGTGGGGGGGGGAAAGGAAGGAGAATTAGGTATATTCACTGCTTTGAGTTGTTTATAAATGTAATAAAGGTGGGATATCAATAAATAAATAATCACATTTAAATTTCAACAGCACTCCAAAGGCAACTATCAAAATTTGAGTTGGCTGGTCCAGATAAAAACATAGTTGGAGAGATTTGACTCAGTTTTAATTTATGGTATATAAGAGCCCAGTTTTGAGTGATTTTCCTATTTTGTCTTATTAAAAGAAATGAGTTTAGTGGCAATTTTTAAAGTCTCTCTGGGTGGTATATAGGATTATCAGCTTGTCATTCTCTGGTAGCTGTGCATGAAACAAAACTGACAGAAAATTTGTTTTTGTTTTTTTAGATATTAACATTTGGTTAGCATGCAGTAATATATTTTGTAACCAAAGATATCAGTGTGCACAATAATATTTAATACTTGCATATTATTGCATGTTTGGTGGTATTGATTTTACAAATTACAAATCTACACCATTTTCTTTTGAAAAAAGAAAATTTTATTCTTGAACATTGAACCCAAATTTTTAGTGCAGCTTGAAATGTTCACATGAAATTTTCATTTAAATATTTTTGAATTAATACTAGAACTGATGTTGGTTTCATGCAAAAACTATAGAGTTAGAGGTTTCTCATGGGACAGCCTGTTTTCCTTTCTTTCTGAAAAGAACACTTTTAATAAATTACTTTCTGCCATCACAAGAGCTGTTTGCATCCTTTATTAATGTGTTTATTTTATTTATTTATTTATTTATTTATTTATTTATTTATTTATTTATTTATTTATTTATTTATTTATTTATTTATGTATTTATTTATTCGATTTATATACCGTCCTTCTCCCGTAGGACTCAGGGCAGTTCACAAGGTTTTTTAAAAAACAGATACAACAATTACAAAACTTAAAATCAATTAAAAAGAATTATATAAACCTTGCAATAAAACCCCAGTTAAAAAACAGTTAAAATCCCAATTAATATGCTCAGACCAGGCCAGAAAGCTCAAAGAGCCAGGTCTTCAGGTCCTGGCAGAATGAGCGAAGGTCAGGGGCAGTCCTAAGCTCTACAGGCAGCTGATTCCAGAGGGCAGGCGCACCCACAGAGAAGGCCCTCCCCCTGGGTATTCTCTGCCGGCAATCTTTTACCGGCGGCACCCTGAGAAGACCCTCCCTGTGGGAGCGCACAGGACGAAGGGAGCTTGATGCCGGCAGCAGGTGTTCCCTCAGATATCCCGGACCCAAGCCATTTAGGGCTTTATAGGTCATCACCAGCACCTTGAATCTCACCCGGAGGGCAACCGGAAGCCAATGCAGTTCGCGGAGCAGAGGTGTTACATGGGAGTATCGGGAAACCCCCATCACAACGCACGCGGCTGCATTCTGCACCAGCTGAAGCCTCCGGGTGGTCCCCAAGGGCAGCCCCATGTAGAGAGCGTTGCAGTAGTCCAATTGGGAGGTCACGAGCGCATGAGTGACTGTGCGCAGGGCATCTCGGTCCAGATAGGGCCGCAACTGGTGCACCAGGCGAACCTGGGCAAAGGCCCCCCTGGTCACGGCTCCTATATGATCTTCAAAACTGAGCCGTGAGTCCAGGAGGACGCCCAAGTTGCGAGCCCTATCGACGGGGGGTAACACCTCACCCCCCATCATTAAAGGTGGAATAGACTGGTTAGTCCGAGATGCCGGTATGCACAGCCACTCAGTCTTGGCAGGATTGAGACGAAGCCTGTTTCTCCCCATCCAGACCTGGACCGCCTCCAGGCAATGGGACATCACGGCGAAGGCATCACTGGGTTGGTTCGGGGTGGAAAGAAAAAGTTGGGTATCATCAGTGTACTGATGATACCCCACCCCGAAACCATGAATGATCTCGCCCAGCAGCTTCATATAGATGTTGAACAGGAGGGGAGAGAGCACTGACCCCTGAGGGACTCCACAAACGAGAGGCCTCGGGACAGACCTCTGCCCTCCCGTCAACACCAATTGCGAATGGCCCAGGAGATAGGAGGAGAACCACTGTAAAACAGTGCCTCCCACTCCCAACCCCCTGAGACGCCGCAATAGGATACCATGGTCGATGGTATCAAAAGCCGCTGAGAGATCTAATAGAACTAGGACAGAGGAGCAACCCCTGTCCCAAGCCCGCCAGAGATCATTCACCAGTGCGACCAATGCCGTCTCCGTGCTGTACCCGGAGTGTATTCATTAGATTTGTTTGCTGCCCTTCTCACTTATTTGTTATTTGTTATCTGATTAAGTCCTGGTCATTTGTGAATGGAGCATACAGAGAAATCCTGCACATTTTACGGGTTTTCAAGTAAACCTGAGTCAAATGATACCAGAACATGGATTCTAATGCAAGTCTCTGAGAAAATTGAACATTTTTATAATTATGGTAATATTCTTACATTATGGTGATGTTATATAGTTGTTAATTCACATTGAGATTGAGATCCAATGGAATGTAGATCACTTTTTCGGTTGATAGGCTTAAAAACCCAACTGGCAATTTAAGCAGTTCCATTCTGATTATCTCTTTAGAAATGGATTTATTCAGAATTTAAATACCAGAATGTTTAATAAATACATTGATGCTAAACTTACAAATTTCTCTTTTAATATTTTTTTTAAAATGGGCTCTGTTTATGGGTCTGGGCCTCAGGAAAGAAAGGTTAACAGCCCATTAGAAACCAGAAGACGGTGATTATGCGTCTTGCCTTAGACATAAAACCTGCTAGGTGTCTTTGGGTAAGACTCAAATAGCCTTAGGAGAATAGCTAGAAAAAGTGCATGGATTTGTTCAGGCAGTCCTCAGATCAAGATGGTTCTCTCTCTCTCTCTCTCTCTCTCTCTCTCACACACACACACACACACACACACACACACACACACGAGAGAGAGAGAGAGAGAGAGAGAGAGAGAGAGAGAGAGAGAGAGAGAGAGAGAGAGAGAGAGAGAGAGAAGAGAGAGAGAGAGAGAGAGAAAGAGAGAGAGAGGGGGGGCTAAGAAATAGATTTTTAACGCCTTCATAATTGGAATATTGCCCTTACTTGTTTCATCTGAATAAGCCTGCATTAACTAAAAAAGATATCTTAAAGGATAAGGCAAACACTGAAAGCAGTTCTATAATATTTGCAAGGTGCTGGGTCTTTCTGGAAGATTAATGATTAGCCAAGCAGCAACTAATGCCTTCAGCCCAGACTGCTAGAAATATCTCTTGAGGATCAAGTCATCTTAGATTGTAATGTATGCTTCTCATATTAAAACGTTACTTCCAGACCCAAATCCATTAGTGTCATGCAGCCACCTCAGTTGCCTTCTATTCTATAAGAGATATTGGCAAATCATCACAATGCTTGGTGATCAAAGCAAGAAAATTGTCTTTTAAACAATTCATCTTAAGAAAAGAAGAATAAGCAAGACACTCCCTGGCACTTATCTTCAATACCAATCATTTTTATTTAATGTGACTTTAAGCAGACATTTATTTATTCCCATTGTACAGATTCAAATAGGTAGTGCATTTATATTTTTAGTGGACACTTTTTGCACACCTTGATACTTGTATTTCAGGATTATTCACCAGGTATAGATTGCTTAGGCAAGATAACTTGAAATAGATAATGTAAGGGGAGAGTTATCGAGATCCTCTTATGAGCTGGTAGGTTTGCCAGAAACAGCTGATTTTTCCCTTTGCATATAAAGAAAGAGAGTGAAAAAATAGAAAAGTACATCTTAGATTAGTAGCTATCTCCCCATTTTACTGTTCAGATATTTCAAGGGAATACTGTCTGTCATTCTTGTGGGGTTTATACACAGCCATCTCTACCACACCACATTTTACTCCCTCCCTCCCTCCCTCCCTCCCCCTCCCTCCCTCCCTCCCCCTCCCTCCTTGGTAGGAGGGTATTAGAAGGGTGCCAGGGAGCAGGTTGGCACCTGTGAACACTAGATTGCTTGCATTTTTAATTGTATTATGGTGTGTGTGTGTGTGTGTGTGTGTGTGTGTGTGTGTGTGCATCTGCACCAATATTTATCTGTATTGGCAATTTTTTCTTGGAGCACATGGTTATGTCAAATCTGCTTTGATTTATCAGCCATTTTCATCCAGAGCTATGGATGAGGCTTTGACTTACATCTGATTTAAGGTCATCTGCACTCCTTATTTTCAGGGGACTTCAATCTCCATATGGATGTGACCTCTGATGTTCACCAGTAAATGCTGTTATACTATGATCTCCTCTTACATTGTCAGCACTTTCTTTCCTTGGTACGTGGTGTGAAAGGTCAGGCTTTTGATTTAGTTAACTTTTTGGGACTCTCATTATCAGGACTTGAAGGTGCCCACCTTGACTTTTTCATTTTACACCCGCCTTCCCTCAGCTTTCTGATTTTGTACTAATAATATGCTTGAAAGAAGCAGGCGGTTTTCCCAACTTTGTGTACTTGCGGGATGAAAAGTAATAAAATTAATCGGTGTTTGTTTTCCAGCCACAATGCAAGCTTGCGTGCTTATATTTTGAGTCTTTTATCATCACATTTTCCTGTCCAATTGTTAACTTTCTCTCTAAACATTTGTGTAATTCTTCAAAGTTCCTTCTGGATGGGCAGGTTTATTTCCTTCAGTGCTTCAATGTTTCTACTAGGGGAGAATGAGAGCCGTGGGACTGAAGTTGAAGCACAGAGAGATGAGACTGCTCCTATTGAAAATTTGCATGTCCAAACCAGATCAGTAACATGGAGCTGACAACAAGATAAATTGACTTGAATTGTTTGCAAGTTTGTCATACTGGTCTCTGATCTCCACTTTTGTGTGATACATGTGTGCCGGTAGGGAAGATATTGGCCTGAAAGGAAAGGATGTACAATAACTTTAAAGCAAAAATCATATAATTGCATGACCTCTTACCCTGATTTTCTTGTTACCAGCTGGCACAGATCTAAGAGCAACAGCAGCAGCATGAAAGGACAGAGCAGCAAAGGGTGGGAGAAGCATTCTCCCCTAACCACCTCTTTTTATTTCTTCCAGTCAGATCAATACAGGGGTGGTGTTGGTGAAGAGCTGGACTTCATTCAGTGGGTGGTTGGAGGCTAACCAACAAAATGCCAGGGGCAGGGAATGAAAAAGTTGTTCATTCTGTATGTGTTTTACAAATATTCATGCTGATGTTGGAAAAAAAACTGCAGAGTTCTATTTCATTTCAGAAAGCTTTCAAAGCAACCTCAGAAGTAAGAGAGATACTCAAAGTTTCATGCTTTGTGGCTCCTAGTATAATATAAGAGCTATGTTAAGAAGGCTCATTACCTAATAGAGATGGCTTGCTGCTAGAAGCCACTTCAGAAGCTGAGCTATATTTATTCATTTATTACAGTTCCAGCCCCACTCAGTAACCAAGGATGGTGCACAATTTTATTCAGAGGCAATTAGCCAATTCCGTTCAAATTTCCACAATGAATTTTCATAGATGTTTGAAGCAAGATATATTCTGAATCAGTTTGAAAGGATACAAACTCAGCTGGGAGATTTGACACGTTTCTGCCTATGCATAAATGCACTTTTCCCAGATCAGTTAAAAAATTGGAATCAAGTTAAATTTCCTGAATCGATTTAAAACTCTGATTCAGGTCACTTTCATTTTACTAGTGGATTTGAAAATAGGTAGAATGTACCTGCAATTCTCATGAATTTATGCCAGGTCATCATGTTTCTGTACTTTTACACCGATCTCCCCCATTTCAAACTTTGTATTTTGCTGATAGGGAAAGTAGAGATCATTTAGTTTTCATAGGAAAGATTGTTTTGGGAGAGAGGAAACCTTTGGTCTGGATGTAATGATGGGGGTCTTGTACACAGTGAGAATCATGGTTGAATGGGATGTAAACTTTGACTTCTTTATTGCAGCCACTGACATAATCATTTTACCATATTTCCTGCCTTTGACTGATCTGTTTTCTAGAATTCGGTATTGGTCAGTGGATCTAGGTTTAGACTAGATCACTTGCTTCACTCCTCTTGAACCATAGTGCAACCTTTGTCGACTGTACTGGGATTTCTAGAATTCCTCTGTTGGGTAGGAATTCAGAGGGTAGTAGAAGGTACAAAGTTGGAAAAAACAAAGCAAAGCATAAAGTTGGTCTACTAAAACCTACATTAAATAAAGAACGTTTTTAAAGCAGAATATGCTGCCTGAAACATTTCATTCTGTAAAGCATTGTTTTTGTTTGCTATTTGTATTTTCCTTTTTAAATATCTCCGCTTGTTTCAGATTTCAATCTTTTCCGAGTTAATGTGTCTCTTAAACTTTGCTGAAAGTTTTTTGAATTTCTTAGAACAGCTTGTACTAATAGGGTAACCATGCATTTCACCAAGTCATTTTCATGAAACCTAACTGAAGTCTTTTTAAAGTTTTTATTTTTTTATTTTAAATTAATTTGTTAAAATTTCAAACTATATTGCTGATTTTATGTTATTTCATGTAGTGAGTGGTTGCCAGGATGTTGCCTTAACTAGATAATCTCTAGTTCCTATCTTACTAGGTTCTAAATTGAGATCCTAGTAGGATCATGTTTGGGATAAAAATGGGCTTTATTCATATAAGTATTTAAAATAGCATTGAGTTCTTGAGAGCAGAATGGTACATAAGCAGTTGTGTAAATAAATACTGCCCTAAATGTGTTATAGCTGATCAGTACTGTTTCTACCATTAGAAAGGAATGCTGCATGTGGTATATCAACCACTAAACATTGGTAATCTAGTCTATACCTTTTCCATCTTAACTAAAATCATTATTTGAAACATTATTTTCCATTGATGAAGAAAAAATGGATGAGTGAACAGGTGTAGGAGATGACCCAGGTTGAGCCCAAGGGAGGAGACAAACATGTTATCAGTCATAAGTCCCCGCGCTCCCACAAGAGACCAGCTCACCTTGAATTCCATGGACTCCAATCTGTTTTGACCATTAGTAGCTCAAAATCTTGTAGAGAGCTTAAGCTTGCAACAAATCTTTGTACTCATTTGAACTACCTGAATTTCCTGATTTCCTGGGCGCATGACAAGAGGTAAGGGAAGAAGAAAATCATGCTTGGATAGAATTAATGAGATCACCCAAAAAACAAAGTGAGAATAATAGACACGAAAAAGCAATCTCTATTGATGTGGAAGCAAGAATGATTTGCAAGAATAGAAGACAGGAAAAGTATAGTAAGTGGATCATACAGTTGTAAGTTGAATTTTGCTATATTTCTTCCCCCCCCCTTTATTTCATGCATTTAACTTTTTTTTTGCTTACTGTATCTTACTCCTTTTTTATCCTCTGTAGTAAATATGCGGCTTACTTCTAAAAAGAAATCTCCTGAATGCTTGAATCATGTATGAATGCACACTGCTTTCATTTCTGCAGTCTCTTTTTGTGGCAGTAATGCTGCTATCCATGCTTCCTAAAAGTTTCTTTGAAAAAAGTAGACAGGGTTTGTTATAGATACATTAAAACCTATGAGAAACCTATACACAGGTCAGGAAGACTCAGTATGAATAGACCATGTTGAAACAGACTAGCTCCAGGTTGTCCAAAGGAGCGTAACAAACCTGTATATTTCCCCCTTATTTATTCAAACTATAAGCTAAATATATATTAAGGGAACCTGGTTTGGGAGAATACAAACAAGATTTAAAATTAGAGGAGAAACTTGTGCTATGCTGATGATACTACCCTGATAGCTGAAAATGCAAAGAATCTGCAAGCTCTAGTACTTAAAGTCAAAAAGCACGGTGAAAAGTGATATTAAAATCAAATATAAAGAAGACAAAACTTTAGGTATCAGGTAGAACAGCCAGATTTAGAGTTGACAATGAAAATATTACAGTGGTGGATAGCTTCTGTTTTTTTAAGATCAACCATCAATAATAAAAGGACAAGCAGTCAAGAAATATGCAATGGCATATGGTAAGGCAGCCATGAAAACCTTGGGAAGATAGTCAAAGGCTGTGATGTAGTTATATCTACAAAGGTCAGAATCTTGCAAGCCATGGTATTCCTTGGGATGGTCTCTGGAAGCAAAAGTTGTACTTTGAAGAAGTAGGAAAGGAAGAGTATAGACACTTTTGACCTTTGAGGTTGGAGAAGACTCTTGAGAATACCGTGGACAGCCAAGAAAACAAAGAAATGGGTCATCAAACAATTCAACCAGAGTTGTCACTCAAGGCATAAATAGGTAAAGGTAAAGGTTCCCCCGCACATGCGTGCTAGTCGTTTCCGACTCTAGGGGCCGGTGCTCATCTCCGTTTCAAAGCCGAAGAGCCAGCGTTTGTCCGAGGACGTCTCCGTGGTCATGTGGCCGGCATGACTAGATGCCAAAGGCACACGGAACGCTGTTACCTTCCCACCATAGTGGTCCCTATTTTTCTACTTGCATTTTTACGTGCTTTCGAACTGCTAGGTGGGCAGAAGCTGGGACGAGTAACAGGCACTCACTCTGTTACGCGGCACTCAGGATTCGACCCGCCAAACTGCCGACCTTCTGATCGACAAGCTCAGCGTCCTAACCCACTGAGCCACCAGACTCAAATTATCCTATTTTGAACACATTATGTGAAGGCTCTAAAGCTGGGAGAGGTGGAAGGAAAGAGAAGAAGAATTTGACCAGCAGCAAGGTGAATGGACTTAGTTAAAGTAGCAATGAGTGCACCAGTAGAAGATCTGAAAGGTCAGATTAGGGACGGATCATCATGGAGAAAATGTTGTCATAGGATCTGGTTTCATTTCATTTCATTTTATTTCATTATTTCAATCAATCAAATCAATCAGCATAGAGCTGGAAGGGACCTTGGAAGTCTTCTAGTCCAATCCTCTATTCAAGCAGGAGACCCTATATCAGAGGTCCCCAACCTTTTGGGCACCAGGGACCTGTTCCGTGGAGAGAGATTTTTCTGTAGACTGGAGGGGGCGTGGTTTTGTATGCTGCCTGCATCTCGCGGATGGGGCTTTGCTTGTTTGTGCGGACCGGTTGCTGGCATGCTGTGGCCTGGTACCAGTCCACCGACGGGGTTGGGGGCCCCTGCCCTATACCATTTCATACAGATGGCTGTCCAGTTTTTTCTTAAAAGCCTCCAGTGATGAAGCACCTACAACTTCTGAATGCAAGCTGTTCCACTGGTTAATTGTCCTCACTGTTAGGAAGTTTCTTTGTTTCATCACAGAGTTGAGGAACCAAGAATTCTTCAATAATAAGTTCTTTAATAAGCCTGTTTTGTAAATCTGATAGGAAAACTTTACCCAGGTCACTTTCTTGGTTTGTCATTTATTTTTTCTTTTTAAATTTTAAAACCTCAGCCAATTTCTTTTGAATATCCATTAAAATATCCTTTTGTAAATCATTTTCTTGGCCTATCAGTTATAAATCCACTTTTGATGTCTCTAACTTGTTACATAAAACTAGTTGTACATCTAACATTTCTTCCATAACATCTTTTTGGACATAATCTATCCCTAGAAGCAGACATCATCTCTGACATTGTTGATATAATAGCTATTATTTTTTGATTCCATTCTTCAAAAGTTTACCTCTACCTAAAATCCTTAGTCCCCACTAGTATCTAGTTTTTGAAATCACAAACTTCTTCATCTATCTTATGTCTTGTAATAAAACAAACAGGCTCTATTTCCCACAAGAAGCTGTACTTTATAATTAATTACAAATTATTATTATAAGTTAATATTTAAATCACACTGGTTAAAATTAAAATAATACAAATTAAAAATGGCCATTTATAATTTTCTGAGATCAAAATCTTATTTAGCTTTTTGTTACTTATTTTGGATTCTTGAAATTAAAGTTATGATTAAAATTTTCATTTGTCTAGAATTAAAGGCAGCTTCAAACTTGTTATTGCAAGGGTCTCTAATACCTTAGAAACAATTAATGAACATTTTCTGAAAGTAAAAATGTGTCCTTTTAAAGTCGCCATCATGTTTATGGGCAAGATGCTTAATCCCATTGTTTCCTATTGCTCAAAGCCATGGAAAACTGGTGTCCTACAGCTGTCTGGAGCACATGTGGGTGATCTCTCATCCTCTCTTAATCCAGAGAGATAAGGACGACAACGATGACAATGATAAATAACAAATAACAACAACAACAACAGAGTTGGAAGGGACCTTGGAGGTCTTCTAGTCCAACCCCTTGCTCAGGCAGGAAACCCTATACCATTTCAGACAGGTTCCAAGCAACTAGTCTATTCACCAATTCCTTGGTCTTTCCCATAGTCATCGGCTCCGCCTTTGCAGAGCTGTCTTTAGTTCACCAAAGCTCTCCCTTGGCAGTCTCCCTATTCAATGGACTTTTGGATGAATTTTACTGTGGATTTCATTCACAAACAGGAGACCAAAATATGAGGCATAGTTCAACCAGTTCACGTACTATATTCCACTTATGTCAATGTCAATTTACATCATTTGTACAATGATGTAATAGATGTTTTATGTCATATGTACCAGTTTCCCTAATTTCCCTAATTGCATTATAGACATTTGTGTCTCTTTTTGTCATTTGCGTAATTATATAATTGATGTTGCGTAAATTGATGCATGCAATGTAAAAATGTCAAGAACATAATTATGCAAATGGTATACATTGCATCAATTAGGTAAATTTGGATTTAATAGTCATTTGGCTTTAACAAGTACCCCTACTCCCCAAATAGTCCTTTAAATTGAGGTTTTACTGAACAAAATATTGCAGTGTGGAATGATCACCTGAAGGCTCTTTAAACAGTTGCAATATGACCTTGCTGTGTTTCTCCAGACAGCAATGTACAGATTAGAGATCTCTTCTTGTAATGCCACTCTGTGCTGTGAAATACCAAACATACTGTACATTCAGAAATGTTCTGGCAATTATTTTCAGTGATTTGGTGATCACGATCCTATATTGGGAGTCCCACAGCAGTTCAGACCTTTTAAGCAGTACAGATAGTCATTGACGTACGGCCTAAACGAGCCTGCCGTTTATAGACATGTCATAATGGTTGGAAAGTGGCTTATCCACATGACTGACCTGATTTTACTACTTTTTTTGTGGCATTTGTTAAGTAAACATGCCAATTGTTAAGCGGAATGCAGTGGTCATTACGCCTATCGATTTGTTCAGTATGGGCTGGTTTTGTAAAAAACTGGAAGCAAATGTCTTTTTTGACAAAAATGTTGTAAAACACAGTCATGTGATTACGAGATACGACGGTTGAGAATGTGGATCAGTTGCCAAGCGCTTCACATGTAGTAGACTGCAGAGGTGGTGGTGGCTATCAGAACTTCAGAACAACATTATAAGTACCCCTGTGGAGTTCCGTCATAACTTCAAAGAGTTGGTAATCGACCAGTTGTAAATCGAGGACTACCTATAGCCATTTGCTGCTTTCTCCTTTTTAAAGAGTGTTGTGGGAAGTAGTATTAGTGGTATAATAATAATAATAATAATAATAATAATAATAATAATAATAATAATAATAATAATAATAATAATAATAATAATATGATGATGATGATGATGATGATGATGTTGTTGTTGGAAGGGACCTTGGAGGTCATATAGTCCAACCCCCTGCTCAGCTAGGAAGCCCTGTACTATTTCAGACAAATGGCTGTCCAGTCTCTTCTTAAAAACTTCCAGTGTTGGAGCATTCACAGCTTCTGGAGGCAGGTTGTTTCACTGGTTAATTGTTCTAACTGTCAGGAAGTTTCTCCTTAGTTCTAGGTTGCTTCTCTCCTTGATTAGTTTCCATCCGTTGCTTCCTGTCCTGCCTTCAGGCACTTTGGAAAATAGCTTGACTCCCTCTTCTTTTTGGCAGCTCCTGAGTGAGCTTTAAGGTTCTGGTGACTTCCTCAGACAAATCAAGATCAAGAACCATGACTTTTCTCAAATCTACTCAGGCTCCTTTTGGGAACAATCAGGGGCATCATAGCTTCCCATGGAAAAATAAAACTCCCTGAATAAAAAGAGAAATCCACTCATAAGCACAGAAAGAACCTCCAAACTTCATATGACTTGCTTTGAAAACACAAATGTGTTTATGTATTGCACTGACGAAATGTATTGACAGCAGAGGACGTCAAATTACGTTTTCTGTACCTCGATGTGTATACACTAGTTAGATTCATGTGGTTCTCTGCTTTGCATGGACATCACAGTTTTCATGTCTTTAATAAGCAGAAACTGGGGTCCACAGATAAATATGAGAGGCTAAGAAACTGTGCTGAATTAAATCAAAAGCCTGTCTAGCGTAGTTGTCAACACTGCGACAATGGATGTCGTCTCTCTGGCAACTGAGAGGAGAGGAGATATGATAGCCTTCAAGTATTAGAAGTTTTGTCACTTGGAAAAGGGAGTGGACTTTTAGGGTCCCAGAGGGCAGGGTTAGAATCAGTGGGTTTAAACTAAAAGGAAGCAGGTCCAGGCTAGAGATGGGGAAGAGTTGTCGTGATTATATGAGCTGCCAGACACAGCCATGTGAAGTGATGGTTTCTCTGTAGGCAGAGATTGTATGGGTGGTAATCTCTCAAGGATGTCCTACAATGATCTGGAGGTTAGATAGGATGATCTCTAAGACATCTTCCAACTCTTTGGTTCTGCAGTCCATTTCTATGCAGGTTGAACAGCAAATGGTATCGAGAGGCATATTTCTTCTGATTGCAGAATAAATTTTAGCCATTAATGCTAATAGCTCTATTATCCATGAATTTATCTAATTCAAAGCCACCCAAACTGAATGTCATGACTACATCTGAGGGAATTCCAGATTTCAGTTAAGTATTGTGTGAAGAAGGGCTTCTTTTTGTTTCTTCAGAATCTCCCACCACTAAGCATTATTTGTTGACCCCAAGGACTCTACATTTTCCATACCATTTGTTCATTCATTCATTCATTCATTCATTCATTCATTCATTCATTCATTCATCATATTTCTGTACTGCTCAGGAGCTCTGGGCAGTAAGAGGAGCTCTGAACTGCCCTTCTAAACTAAGATATGTACTCAGAACTTTCTAAACCGGAAAACCCTCTGTGATGCTGTTCTGGATGTGCTCATGTATGATTGTAAGCCTAGATGTATTCATTAGGGAATTTGGGAGTCAATGAAGGGTTCTCATGAATTTGAATGCACATTGGCTTAGGTTCTTGAATTAAAAACAATTCTTGTCTTCCACTTGATGCAGTTGGCATTCCTGGGCCCAAATCTACAGAGTTTGAATAAAAGAAATGAGTAAGATATTACAATAGCCCCCCCCCCCCTGATCTCTGACTGCTAATTTTGGGAAACATGCTGGCAGCATATCATGGCTTCAGGGCACCAAGCTCTATTGCTGTTTTACCCCATGGTGCTTCAGTTTAGTGAGTTGACTGCTCATAATCCAGTGTTTAAAAAATATCAACAGATCTCTCCCACACAAATTATCAGGACAATAAGCACCTTGATTAATTCCCGTTGATGCAACATTATTAGCAAGCTATTAACCTGTTTAGGTCATTTAAGTGTACAGAACAGTACTTATTCTTTATTTGTTAGCAAAATAAAATAATCTGTTTAAAGGAGCTTGGACATGTTCACAACAGATTTTAGGAATTGATTTTTTTTGAAAGATATGGAGACACAAAGATGTTGCCTGCTTATTTATTAGTTTGCAATGTATCTATTGCCCCAAAGAGCTTTTTTTTAAAAAAATGCTATTACTTAGATGTTAGGCATGTCAATAAAATATAGAGGCTGTCAATAAATATAATATACTGGCTGTGATCAACTGTTTTTTAGTACAATGATCGACCTTTTTGCAACTTTCAGTAAAATGGATGATGCATCCCACAGTTAAGCATATTTTGTTAAAAAGGTGGTATCTAGGGGCTGGGGAGCTTGAATAAAATCTTGCATATTCTGTTATTTGGCTCATATTCCCCCTTACATAGTTTTCAGTGCAGCTATCTAGGTCTTTAGGTAAAGTAATAGTTCTTTATTATACAGAGAAACGCTGTAGAGAAAATTTATTAGAGGACTAATCTGAGTCTTCATGGGATCTGAATTCCAGTTGTAGGATTTCATTTACCTATGAAGTGACTTCAGATTGTTCTCAGCACTTATTTTAATATTTAGCATAATATTAGTGTTAAAAATGCAGATTTAAACTAAATTGAGGGTGCAAATGAGCATCAATTGCTGATTCTTTTAGAATGTAGGCTGTGTTGAATAGCATGTTAACTTTGGAGTCTTGATTTAATAAAACATAATGAGGACAAGTAGCATGTGGATACCAAAAGAAATATTGCTAATCCCTTTGCATGAGTAAGTAAATCTGGAAGCAATACCTCCGCATCAATAACTTTCAGAAATCATCTTCAAACTTTATGGTTTAGTAAGCAAGGATTCATGGTTTAATTCAAGCTTATGTTTAGCTTCCATTCTCTTCTATCAGGAAGTAAACAGGAACATTAAAAGCTATTTTAGCAACATGGATTACTCTTTGGTCTTTCAAAATTATTTTTGTTCTTATGTGGGAACTTGTATCTTTAATTCTATATCCCTTTAGCTTCAAATGTTAACTCACATTTTTGCCTGGCTTTGCTTCTGTAAGAAATATTCATGCAACCCGATGAGCATGTTTTACTATTCCCAAATCACTGTTGCCATGTACTACTAGTAAATGAATAAATGTTGCTGTTAGATATACGCATTAACTTAGTCCTTTGTAAACACTGATAAGGGCCCAAAGTCTGCAAGTATGTTGTATTACTTTTGGTAAATGTATCAGAAAGTAAAGCAAAAAAGTTCACTCTATCTGTACATCAGAATTCTGGAGTAGGGGTATGCCTCAATCAGTAGATTGCCTACGTTGAAGATAAGGTTACCTGATTGGACTGCAATGAAGTAAATAGAATCTTGTTGAATAAAGCTTCCAGTAGGTTATCATGAATTGCTCAAACAATTGTTTTTAACCTATAAAGCGCTTTATGGCTATTTTCAGGAGTGCCTCTTTCAGCTGAAATTAACCTGACCAATGTGCCTCTTAGGGAAGAAATTGCCTTAATTTCTGTAAGGTAAAGTCAAGAGAAATCTGAAACTGTTTTTTGGTAACAATCTATGCCTTATGGCAGGGGTCCCCAACCCCCGGTTTGTGGACTGGTACGGCATGCCAGCAACCAGTCCACATAAACAAGCAAAGCCCCATCCATGGGATGCAGGCAGAACACAAAACCATACCCCCTCCAGTCCGCGGAAAAATCTCTCTCCACGTAACCGGTCCCTGGTGCCCAAAAGGTTGGGGACCTCTGCCTTATGGAATAGTCCTGCTAATGTCAGACAAGTGCTCAGTTATTGGAAGCCAGTTAATACCAAATTGCTTTTAGGTTTTATTACATGATTACAATAGTATACAAATAAAGAATTATTCCATTGTAATGGATTGCATGACATGGATGACTCACAGTGTAATGGGTGAAATGATGGGTTAAGGAGGCTGTAATAAGATTTCTCATAATTCATCCATGAACTGCATTTTCTGGGAAAAACGTGGAAACGATGAAAGTCCTATGTCCTTCGTAATCAGCGCTGAGACAATAACCTATGTCTTGTTATTCGTAGGCCTCAACCAAGTTAAGCAAGGGACCTGTGAGGTGGTTGCAGTGCATCGGTGTTGCAACAAGAACAGGATTGAAGAGCGGTCACAGACGGTCAAGTGCTCTTGTCTCCCAGGTCAAGTTGCAGGCACAACACACGCGCAGCCATCTTGTGTCGAAGGTAAGGATCTTTACCTTAGTGGCTTCAGAATTGAAAGACTCTCTCCGTCTCCTTGATGTTGTGAATTCATAATTGATAAAAACAAGAATAAATCCTTCTCTTTATTAAAGTTAGACATATGTTTCTTTACATGTAATTAGTAATTGATTTATATAATTGATACAGTTAATTAGTTATAGTAGTGAGATATTAGTAGAGATCATTAGTAAAATCTTAACCCAAAGGTCAATCTCCTAAAATTAAGTGTTTGTTCATACTGGCTTCTGCCAGAATGATTACTAGTTATGGTAATAGGTATTTTTCACTTCTTTGCATGAAAAAGTCTACTTTGAACATGACTTAAATTGAACAAAGGCCTTTTGGATAATTAATCCAGGAATAGTGAACTTGACCCTATTTGATATGTTGAGTCTTTTTAGCCCCCCCCCAAAAAAAACCAGGATAAAGGAATTAGTTAACTAAGCAAGAGCAGCTAGCCTCCACCAAACATGGCCGTTACTGCTCCCTCTTCCCATTCCAGAAAACCAGAACAGATCTACCACTTTTGTCCACTAAATCTCTTGAAACAATGTAAAATCTGGACTTTGAAGCATGAAAAAACACAGTAGGATTTCACAGTTGATAAGAGGGATGGAATTACTTGTTTCATTGAGCCCTGGTGGCGCAGTGGTTAGAATGCAGCATTGCAGGCAAACTCTGCCGATAGCCTGGAGTTCAATCCTAATGGGGCTCAAGGTTGACTCAGCCTTCCATCCTTCTGAGGTTGATAAAATGAAGACCAAGATTCATTCATTATTCATTATCCGTATCCTACCTTTCATGTAAGTGGCTTATATAAGGTTCTGGCTTCACTTTTATTCCCATGATAGCAACTCTTAGGAGGAAGATAAGGCTGAGACAGGGCAATTCACAGAGTCATCCATGGAATTTCCATGCCTGAAGAAATTAGTTCCATTATGTACATACAAAGCAAACTAGAATCAAAGAATCATTGGAAGTCAGCAGAAAAAGAAGATCATCTTCTGGTTACCTTCACAAGGCCATGCTAGTAATGAAGAGAGGAATGATGAGACTTAAGGCCTGTTTCTTTGAGATGAAACTACATGGGGAATGGACATTTCTGTTTTAGCAGAGCAATTTACAAAATATTTGCCATTTGAATTATAGCCTGGTTTAAAGATTAGAGGCACCCTATGTGTGAATACAGGTACGGTATTTAGCCATCAACCTTAGCCTCAACCTAGGGAGCAAACTGAATTTGTAGTAAAGCTGCTTCAGCTCAGCTAAAAGAAATGGATGTTCACTAAACTCTAATTCTCTTTGATGTTTTCCAAAGGTCATCTTGATTTTCCTCTTTCAGACTGGGCAACCCGGATAGTCTCCCGGTTACGGTTGCTTTCCATAATTTGCTTTTGTGTTTAAATGAGAATTTTTCTATATCAATATATATCTTCTGTTTCTTCCTCTGTCTCTGGCAATGCATAAGAGCAGCCACCCTCATCTGGGTAGGTGGGTGTTCTGAAATGATACCTGTTATTTGAATTTCTTCAGCAGGTATTTATATGTGAAGGGTTTCCCTTCCTTGATTGAAATGTATATTAATGGCTGAAATTTAGATTGCTTTAAAGTAAATCAAGAAATTGCTTAATGTGACACTTTCCTTCCCCCTACTCCCCAACAGCAGAGTGATTAGATTTTTCTCTTCTAGTGGGTAGTTTTTTGTTGCAGCGATAAGAACTATAAATTCTACTTAGTGTTTCTGTCAACAACAGTGAAAAATCCTAAGATATAAAATGTTAAGATATTTATTTTTAGATGAAAGCAAAACAGTACATTATTTAATAGCTTCCTGCTAATTAATATTGACATAGAAAGTGTATTTATTAAGTCATGTAGAAGACACTTAACTTCTCTCTTCATTGCTTTCCACACAAAATCATATCCTTCTAAAATGAATTAGCAATAACACAGAACTTCTAACTTTCTAATTTCTCTGATGTTTTAATCTATGAATTAACCCAAGATTTTCCAATGGTAAAACATGCTCTAGCCAATGGGTAGGCAACCATGGCTCTTTTATGACTCATGGACTTCAATTCCCAGAATTCCTGAGCTAGCCATGCTGGCTCAGGAATTCTGAGAGTAGAAGTCCACGAATCATAAAAGAGTCAAGGTTGCCTACCCGTGCTCTAGCCAAATCATAGATTATACAGTTGTGCTGCTAACTTTTGAATCTTATCTAATGTTTATGTGTTCCATGAAATTTGGAAGAGATACTAAATTTATTTTTCAGGTAGTTTAAATATTCTGTGGAAAGACAGCATCACTTTATGGGCTTTCTAAACAGTAATGTTTGTATGAGTGATAGAATTACTAAGACAAGGCATCAAGACAATGGGAAGAAATCTAAGCTGGAAAAAAACCATATTATGGAGGCAAGTGCCAAGAGTACCAGCATATTACAGTAGGTGCAGATATAGAATGCAGAATAAGAGAGTTGGAAGGGACCTTGGAGGTCTTTTAGTCCAACCCCCTGCACAGGCCAGAGACTCTATGGTCTCTGGATGAATCTCTTCTTAAAAACCTCCAGTGATCGAGAAGGACAGAAACTCAGCTATAAGGATTCAGCTTGTGTAGAATCTTCACAAGTAGTGGGTAAATCAGGACGAATGGTGCAGTTCATCCACCTGTTTGGATAAAAATGTTTGTACTAAGTCCCCATTATATTTTGGATGTTGACCTTTTGTTTCTTCCTGATTAGAAAGTTTTTCATTCGGAGATAAACATAATGTAACTGATGGTTAATATTGATCTTGTGTTTTAACTGTTTTTTTAAAAAAAACTTTGGCTCCCTTAAATGTTCATCCAAGCGCAAAACTGGTGTATAAATTTGCTGAACATTAAATACACAGGCACACACATACTTAATGTATGTTTTAATTGCCTCAGAAGATATCTGAAACACACTTCACAGGTAATCCTCCTCAGTCAGGAGAAATAGAAAGTAATTTCTATCTCCCCAAAGGCATTTGTGCATTATCTCACGCTAGGTGGAACATCGTTTATTTTTGAATTGTTCAAACCTTAGTTATAAGATCAGTTCCCTGAGACATCTTATTTATTCCCAATGTCACATGTTATCTTCTCTTATTCAGAGATTAAATGTTGTTTGTATGTTTACATTTTTGTACCTCATATATTTGGGCAAGCAATTCAAATGTAATTCTCTCTCTCTCTCTCTCTCTCTCTCTCTCTCTCTCTCTCTCTCTCTCTCTCTCTCTCTCTCTCTCTCTCTCTCTCTCTCTCCCTCTCCCTCTCCCTCTCCCTCTCCCTCTCCCTCTCCCTCTCTCCCTCCCTCCCTCCCTCCCTCCCTCTCCCTATCTCCTTAACTTCCTGTCTCTGTGTTTGTATGTGTGTACATACATACATCTCTTCCAAGGCAAAGCCTATAACTTTTTATATACTATGCACTATGAAACAATACACCTTATGATGTAGAATAAATTCAAGATATTTGCTTAAAATATGCATCTAAATGGCAAAGATAGATTCTTTGTGGGTTTTTTTTACAATATTCTAATATTTGCCCTAACAGATCTTTCTTGAAACTGTTTACTGCATATGTTTTGAGATTTAACAAAGGAAAGATTATGTGTGCATATATTGGATGTACAAAACAGGCAACTCTGCATTTCCCTTTTAGTATGATAGCTTACAGTGTTTTTCTAAAAAAAATTATACTGTAAATTCTGGGATAATTTATTCTATATTTAGGGCAAGAATCCATGGATGTCCACTTATACTTTGCAAATCTTATTTTGGGGGGGGGGGTGATGAATGCAATTCTATGAAGCTTTTGAACTGTAGAAGCCTAAAGGAGCTTTTTAATTAAGGTTGTCTGTTCTTGCCCTCACTTGTGTAAGTAATTATTTTCAACATTCATTTCTCTTTCAAAGAGCTAACCCATTGTCCCCAATTTAAGCTTAGTAACTTGAACATTGTGTGTGTTTGTGTGTGAGTGTGTGTGTGTATAATTTATTTAAGCCACTGTAAAGCTACATCAAAATGGAATGCCAGATAGCATATACCTTAATTTAATGGAAAGATTCTTTGTAGGGAGAAACACTAAAGTTAGTTCTTGAGGCTGATATTTGTGTGAAAAAAAAGTTATAACTTTACTTAGGAAATTGTATGGTGATTGGAAAATTTAAGTTACTGAAATCTAGCTACAGCTAATATGCAGTCTGCTCTCCTCCATTAGGGAGAAATAATGATTCAGCTAAAGGGTTGAACTACATAGAGTCAGAAGAGACGCAACTGAAACGAGAGGAAGGAAGTGATAAAAGTTTTCAGAATATCAGGCTTCCGGTTCTGCACAGCTAGCGCACCAGCCGAGGGATCGAAACAATCTGATCCCTACGGCTGATTTCTCTCTGTTTGGGGACCCTAAATGGGCCCAAAGCCACCCAGGGGAGGTGGCAAGGAAGGAAGGAAGCCCCGCCAATCCTGGGGAGATGGTGGTCGATCCAGACATCTGGGGAAAGCTCTCCAAAAACCAACAGAAGAAAGGCTAGCATCATTCATGAGTCTAGCCCAAGGTAGATGCAGCCGAAGCCAAAAAGTACTAAACTAAGCGTAATTGGGTAAGAATATTGATTTTCTCTCTTCTACCTGACTGATTTCCTGAGAAAAAAAGAAAAAAAATCCAGAAGGAAAAATCCTCCAAAAGTGAGGGTGTATGTGTCTTTGTTCCACCCTCCTCTAAACGGAAGTGGCAAATTAAGTTTACCGGGGGGGGGGGGGATTGAAAGATAGACTGGTGCTGACATCTAGTGGTGGATGAAAATACTGCCCTAAATATACAGCCCAGAAAGAGAAGCCTGTTGTTGTGACCTTCAGGGTGTTGATTAAACAAAGAGCAGCTGGACTGTCTACAAAGTGAGAATTACAAAACTTAGAAAAAAACTGACCTTCCTGGAATATAAATATTTTTTAAATTGCGACTTTAAAGTGATTGGCAGAGAAAGGACCTTTGGTCATTATGGAGCATCAGAGATCTGCAGAAAGAACATACCAAGAAAAAATAAATACTTACCGGGAGGAAATGTTTGTTCTGTTATAATAAATGCAAATGATATTAACTTCAAACCATGAGGAAATTAAAAATGAATTTGAAAATTTAAATGAATGTATTCTCAATTTAACGTCACAACAATTAAATGATCAGAAAAAAAAATGAGAGATCGTGTAAAGCAGGCAACTGAACATAAGCTAGTGGAGACTCAAGTGGAGAAGGACTTACAAGAATCATTGAACATTGAAAAGATAACTAAGATCACAAAGTAAATTTGAGGATAAGGAAAAAGATTTGACAAAATGGATTGCTGAGCCGTTGGGAGTACCACAAGAAATGGGGAGACAAGGGATGATGAGAGAAATCTTCAGTGAATATGAAGGGGCAAAATCTTTTTACAAAGACATGATGTTTGATTTGTCTACTCTTTCCACAACAACATTTAAAAGATTATGGAAAGACTCTTTGATGCAATGGAATATATTGATTGAGAGAGATGCTTGGCAAAAGAAGAGAAGAGGGCTAAAATGAGAATTGCGGAATTAGATCAGGGGGTGTATCAGAGGGAATATTTAAAAATTAAACACTTGTTTGAATATGACTGAAGAAATTGAAATATTTTAGTTTAAGAGGGATGAACTGTAAGTAAGACAGTATCTTTTTTTCTTTTTTTCTTTTGCTTTTCAATATGAGAATTATAAAAATGTGTAGGATGATTAGCATAAAGGAAATGTTTTAGATATTTAAATGTAATTGATTTTAAGAAAATACCAATGGATAACTAAAAATGGGAAAAAATGTTTTGAATAGAGTTAAAAGATTAGATGATTGGATTTATTAAATGGAACATTAAAAGATTAAACATAGGTTTAATTATGGGTAAAAAACAGAATTTGGAAATAAGTGTATACTAATTCAAGAGGGGTACGTATTTTAAGTAGTGTATTATTTTCTTTTTTTCTCTTTTTTTCTTTTTGTCTCTGACGTCTTTTCTTTTTCTATGTCTTTTGTGTCTTTTTCTTACTTATCTTTTAAGATATGAAAATAGATTTAAATATGAGATTCAAGGTGCTGGTAATGACCTATAAAGCTCTAAATGGCTTGGGTCCAGATTATCTAAGGGAACACCTGCTGCTGGCATCAACTTCCCATCGTCCTGTGCACTCCCTCAGGGAGGGCCTTCTTAGGGTACTGCCGTTTAAGGAATGCCGGCGGGTTATTCCCAGGGGAAGGGCGTTCTCTGTGGGCGCGCCGGCCCTTTGGAACCAGCTTCCCACGGAGCTTAGGACCGCCCCCGACCTTCGCTCATTTCGTAGGGACTTGAAAACTTGGTTTTTTGAGCTGTCTGGCCCAGACTGAGGGGTTTTAATTATTTAATTAATGGGGTTTTAGTTAAGTTCAGGGATTAATTTAATCTTAGTTTTAATCGTTTTTAATTGTATGTGATGTATTTTAACTTTTAATTTTCCCTGTAAACCGCCCTGAGTCCTACGGGAATAGGGCGGTATATAAATATAAATAAATAAATAAATAAATAAATAAATAAATAAATAAATAAATAAATAAATAATTTAAGGTAATTAATTCTGGGAAAATTTTAACCAGTAGAAATGTTTTGAACATTGTAGGGAAAATAAATTTAAATCAGAATTGTAAACAGGATTTGTGACGAGGCAACCAAGATGACCAGGTAGAAAAGAAGCATGATATTGATGAGATTATTATTGGTAGAAATGTTAGAAAAGTCTATATATTTAATTGTTACCTATCAAATTAATAAGAATTGTATTGATTTAGGTTGCAAAGAGAATATTATTGGAAGAAGAGAAAATCAAGCAAAGTTATAATGTGGATTTTGGAATATAGAAATTAACCGTTAGTGATTACTTTGTAAATATAAACCCGGACAACACGCTGTTTACCAAATATCAAGATGTTTATATTAAAAAATCAATAAAATATATTTTTTAAAAATGTTTTCAGAATATCAATCTAACCAATAGGAACATGTTCCACAGGGACCTGCAGATTACATCTTTTAAGGAAGAGATAAAATATAAGTCCCTCTGCTGCCACTCAAGGTCAGTAGATATAGAAAACAGCTGCAAACTAAGCTGAATTCCAACATTCCCTCCTCAATGGCTGTTGTACCAGTTCATAATCCCCCTTACTTCACAAAAGAGTTTACACTGATCTCTTGACAGTGTCTTGGGGAGTATTCTTCTTCTTTCTCTTCTGGGGAAAAAAACCTTGTGCTCAACAAACCCATCTCACATGCGATGGTGCTTGATACATTGTATGTGGAACAGCTCTGAATTGGAAATCAGAGTGCATTTTTATTGTCTGTATACATGATTGTAGATTTGGACTCATCTGTCCTGAAGTCCAGTAGTAGTTGGCGTAGCCTGGATTAGCCCTTGACAAGCTTGTGCCACAGATACATATCCTGGTTCTTTAATCAGATGTTTTGAAAAGGAAAAGACATTAGGTTATAGTAATCTTGGCAAGCAAACACTTTCAATTTAGCTCCCAATTTATCTCCATGTTTGTAGTTAGAAAAGTCTTGATTCTCTTGCTAACAACCATTTAATGGACAGATCATACTGCTGTCTTCCTGACATTGCAAAATAATGCAGATGATTCAAGCTAATAATGTTTTGCAAACTATTGTCTGCATTCTCTTGATCTTGGCCTTCTAGGATAAACCATATGAGCTAACTCTACTTTATTGTAAAGCTACATTGATAAAATCTTCCAAGCATGAAAGTACAGACCACACTTGGAATATTTCATTCAATTTTGGTCACCACGATATAAAAAAAATGTTGAGACTCTAGAAAGAGTGCAGAAAACAGCAACAAACATGATTAGAGAACTAGAGGCTAAAATATATGAAGAACAGTTGCAGGAATTGGGTAGGTCTCGTTTAAGGAGAAGAAAACTGGGATGACATGATAGCAGTGTTCCAATATTTGAGGGGCTGCCAGAAAGAAGAGGTGAGGGGGTCAACTTATTCTCCAAAGCACCTGAAGACAGGACAAGAAGCATTGGATGGAAACTGATCAAGGAGAGAGCCAAACCTAGAACTAAAGGGAAATTTCCTGACGGTCAGAACAATTAATCAGTGGAACGACTTGCCTCCAGAAGTTGTGAATGCTCCAACACTGGAGATTTTTAAGAAGAGATTGGACAACCATATAGGGTTTCCTGCTTGAGGAGGTTGCACTAGAAGACCTTCAAGGTTCCTTCCAATTCTGTTATTCTGTTTTTCCTGAGCCTCTTGCCCTGCCTGCTATCCAGGTGCTACAAGTAATTCTTGATTTACATCTGTTTGGTCGGTGCCCATGTGAAATTATGATGCTGAAGAAAGAGAGTTATGACCCCTGCCTGAAGTCATGAGTAACTTAGTCATGTGATCAAAATTTGGGCACTTGGCAATGTGCCTGCCCTTACAGCCACGACGGTGCTGCAACTCCCACCCACCTGCTTATCTCTAACCCCAACTCAGCCACCCACCCAGCCCACCAGGGTACACAAAGTTGCCAGGGCCCTGGCGGTCTCAGCCCACTCCCTGACTACTTGTTCCCACCCCACCGTACCCAGGATGCTCAGGCCTTCTCCCTGCCCCACCACCCAGTTTATTTGCCAGTTTATGGTAGATGAACTGGCTTTAAAATAATCAATTAAATCCAAAAATACCTCCCACAATTTGACAAAAATATTCAGCTCCAGTTTCATTTGGACAATAAATGGCTAAAGACTCAAGGAGTTCAGAGAGTGGCAATAACTCCCTTCTGAAGGGTGAAGATAAATCTGAAGGACTGTTGAACTTGTACTGAAATGTATATACAGAGATATGCGTTCCTTGCAGTTTTTAAATATAATTATTTAAATGTTTACATTTTAAATGTAGTTATTTAAAATAATTAATACCTTTAGGAGAAACTAACAATAGAGGGCATAGAGATGGGTAGGCTGTGAAACTGCTAGGTAGGATGTTTTTTTCTGGTAAACTAAAACATGTCTGAATACTCCTTAGGCTTACTTTGCTTGAGATATATTGGAAATCTGTCTGCTAGATTGGATACAGTTTTTTGAGATGAAAAGTCGAATATAGCTAATCCTTAGCTTACAGTCATTCTCTTAGTGATCATTCCAAGTTACAACAGCACTGAAAAAAGTGACATATAAACTGATCCTTGCACTTAACCCCTGTCGTAGCATCTCCACAGTAAAATGATCAAAAGTGAGTGCTTGGAATTCAGTTATGATGGTTGCAGCATCCCAGGATCACTTGAGATGTTTCCAGCCAGCTTTGGACAAGCGTAGTCAATGGGGGATTCACTTAACAACCATGTAATTCACTTAACAACTGCAGTGATTAGCTTAATAACTATGGCAGAAAAGATCGTAAAATCAGGTGCAATTCACTTAATAACCACTTTGTTCAGCAATGGAAATTCTGGTCCCAATTATGGCCATAAGTTGAGAACTGCCTGTATTTAGCTATTCTCTGTTTGTGAGGATTATAGAGAAAAGGCTAGTTCTTATGTTACTTTGGAAGCACAACAATTTCTAGGCATATTGTCCATACTCCAGCACAACAGAAGTGAAGCTGCTGTGTCAGTCAAGGCTTCAGGTCACACTGTGCCAAGCAAGGTGATGGGTGCCAATATGGCCTGGGAAACAGTTTATAACTCAGCATCAATCTGAAGCTGGTTATATTTTCTTGGGAGAGTTATTTAAAAAGGCACAAGAACCAAAGGCATACATAGCTGCCCTAACTAAGTCAGCAGAAGCGCATCACCTTCAAAGCAGAGTTGTTTAATCTCACAACATTCGCTTTGCTAAATTTTTTTTAAAACACGTTGCCAATATTAGATGCTACAAGGTGGTTTCATGTTAGAGAGTCAATTGAGTCCTCAGCCAGGATTCACCTCCAACATTCAGTTCAAATCAAATCAATCTTTCTTACAGTCAAAGATGAGCATGAGGGTGATGGGGTGTATATATTATATACAGTGCTTTTTTTCTAAAAAAAAAAAGTTGCTGGAACTCAGAGGTGCTGTCACTGGGAGTGATGCCTGTGTCTTGCTATGGCATCGCCGCCCGTCCTTTCCACCCCTGCCCCTGCGGCTCGGAGCCACATGCCGCGGGGATTCCCCTCCCCACAGCCGCTGTGGGGATTCTCCTCCCCGCAGTTGCCACGCCACGGCCCTTGCTGAGCCCTCACCCGGAGCTGCTGCGAACCCCAACCCAGAGCTGTGTTCCTTGTGGCAGTGGTTTCCGGCGCCAAACAGCTGATGGCTTCCAGCACTGGCACTCGTTCACTTACTGCCCCATCGCTTCCAAATGCAGTAAGTGAGTGAGCGAGCAAGTGGCGTTTGGAAGCGTTTGGAAGCGACGGGGCAGTAAGTGAGTGTGTGAATGAGCAAATGGCGTTTAGAAGCGACGGGGCAGTAAGTGAGTGAGTGAATGAACAAATGGCGTTTGGAAGTGACGGGGCAGTAAGTGAGCGAGCAAGCAAGAGGCCTTTGAAAGAGACGGAGTGAGTGGGGGAAAGACTGAACGAGGTGCCTTTGAAAGAGATGGAGGAGTGAGTGAGAGCGACTGGAGGCTTTTGTGAGCAAAGTGTGAGTGAGTGGGGGGCTTTTGCGAGTGAAGGATGAGAGAAAAAGGGAAAAGTGAGGGAGAAGGGAAAAAGAAAAGGCACTGACTTCTGACTTCCTCTGTTGCAGGAGTAGAAGGAAGCATTAACATTGAACCTCAACTTTTTACTTTTCCATAATATTATAAACTAGCCATTTCTATAACAATAAATGAATCTAACCAATGAAACTCAAAATACCGCCCCCCCTTTTTTTTAGTCATCAAGTTTTTGACACCTTGTTAAGCACTGGTGGTGCTTGAATATTGTCATGTCCTAAAAGTGGTACAATTTCTGAAATGGTTGAAAAGCCCTGATGTAAATGCAGCCTAAATTGTTTATTGCCAACCTATTTGGAAATAATATCTTACTTACCTAATTGACATGGTGTAGTTGGGCAGCAGGGAGGGGTGCAAAGTTCCTGCCTTCACTGCAGACAGCTTGCCTGTGCAACGTTTGCTGGCTGGGTCTTTTGGTGTGCTCAGCAGCAATTACTATTGGCTTTCGAAAGCCAATAGGCCAGGCATAGGCAACCTTGGCTCTTTTATGATTCATGGACTTCAACTCCCAGAAGATGTTACATAACATAACATCAACTGGAAGATGTTAAACTGTCCTTCTGTTTCTTTCCTTCCCAAAAATTGTGTTAATGAGTCTTCTCTAAGCTCTGCTGATCAGCTTGTCCTGGATTGTTTTGCCGTAAAACAGAATGATTTGCAAGTTGCAGTTGAGACAGCCCATTTCATTTCCAAAAACATCCAGAAAAATTTGTAACAAACATTGGAATGCTCAAGGCCATGTTTGTATTTCCCAGCAATCTGTTACTGGAAGGAAAAAGCAATCCCTGCTGCGTTACTGGTCCCAGAGAAGCATTTGCATGTATGCAGGTATCCTTAGGGTGCCATAGTTATGGATGAGAAATATTGTTTGCAAAGTTGGCATTTCTGGATATAATACAGATATTTGGGACTTATTTTTGTTTCTTTGCATGTTTGATATTTTTAAAAAGGCATATGCTACTGACTACGCTTATGCACATATGTACCATCTTTTGCTAGGATACATGACCACTGCTTGTCCAGAGTGTGAAAAGTGAAAGATTGTGACTAAACAAAATTTTAATATACAGATAATATCACCAGCCAGCCTTTTTAATAAATGTTGTTATTGACGTTAAGCTCACCATGGAAAACATCATATATTGTTATGTATATACTAGGTTAATTATTTAAAGACTGAAGTGCAACATAACTAGATTCTAAATAACCTATTTTTCAAAACACACAACAGTCCAAACAGTAAAACTAAAGTCTAAATTAAGAATATTTCATTCTTAAGAATTGTTTAATTTAAAGTGGCTTAGTTGTAATAGATGGTTATAGATTCAAAACAGTTTTCAAGAGTATGTACAAAAGATACTATTTTTTTCTAGCATCAGCTAAATTAGACATATTACATTGAGAAAAATGTTTCTCATTTCTTTCCTGTTACCTTTATTGATTTCATTGCAGAGATGTTAACATAGGAAATAGATTATTTTGTTATCTAATTTTACCTTCCAAAAGACAGAAGCAGATGAAAAATGTGAGGTTCTTTCCTGTTGGCTTTTTTGAATTAGCCTGAGCCAGCATGGCTCAGCTTGGAAACCTCTCTTTCCCCTCAGCGTGGCTGGCTCAGGATTTCTGGGAGTTGAAGTCCACGAGTCATAAAAGAGCCAAGATTGCCTAACCCTGCAATGGGCTTTCAAAAGCCAATAGAGGGAGCTTTTTTTTTTTTGCAAAAAAAAAAAAGTGCTGGAACGCCGTTCTGAGCGTTCTATGGGAAAAAAAGCCCTGATTATATATAATATTTTAAAGCTAAGTATTTTGAGTACTGTTGCACAATACTACATGTGGTAGCACGGT
The DNA here is from genome assembly GCF_964194415.1 of Vipera berus. Taxonomy (NCBI): domain Eukaryota; kingdom Metazoa; phylum Chordata; class Lepidosauria; order Squamata; family Viperidae; genus Vipera; species Vipera berus. Next base: position 252,832,587 of record NC_138203.1, read on the forward strand.
TGGTATCTGAAAGGACCAAGGAGGTATAAAATGGTTCCTTGCACAGGATATTTATATGTTACTGGTAATGCCTGGAATAAGTTGATTAAGTTGTCTTAGCTATTAAGTTTCACAATTTTAACTCCAACCTCTGTGGACCTCATCCCATATTTAAGAGGTTCCTTGGGGGGGTTGCATAAGTGCACTAACATGCCTTTTGCTCCTGTCATATTTAGTTTTTTTCATTTTGTTTGTTTGAATTTGTAATTTTTGCTTGATAGTTAGATGATAGATAGATAGATAGATAGATAGATAGATAGATAGATAGATAGGTGAAAAGGTGATATAGAATGTCTAGAAAATCTATAGAATGTGTGAGTCTCATGGTTTCTAGCCAGGCAACTTAACCACTAAACCCAACTGACTCTCTTCCATTGTGATATTTTTTGGATTGATATGCTAAGGAAATGGGTATGCTAAGGAAGTGTCAACAAACTTTTTCATGTTCTAAATCAGGCATGTCAAACTGCTGGCCTGCTGGCCGGACGCGTCATCCCAAAACCGTGCCCACCCCATTGCCGGCAATGGGGAAAGAGTTGCGATACGTCGCATGTCACGTGACATCGCGAGTTTGATATGCCTGTTCCAAATAAATATGTTAAACTTATTGGAGCTTCTTTAGCTTACCCCTTCTGTTTGTTTAGTTTTTATCATGGACATTGATGGGCATCCCTGCAGTTAAGCAGTGTGTGTACAGTATATGCTGAATTTCAATGATTCCAGATGTTACAAAAAAGAGTCTTAGCAACTGCATAGATCCAGTGTGGTTGACCATTATCATAAAGTCTCACCAACAATGGAGTTATTGTAATCCTTGAACAGTGACAATAGTAGCTGTCACTTCATAAAGATAATTTTTCTGTAAGTGCTTGTCTACAATGTAGCACTTTAATTTCATTCTGCCTCTCATTGTTTAAATGTTGTACTATACCCCCTTAAGAAACCTTGAAATAGTATGTGAGATAAATATATTGGCTACAAGTCTGCTGTGTAGAAACAGGGAATGGATAAGATTATTGCTTTATACCTGCACTAGAACAAGGAATAAACAAAGAAACAATTTAATTAAAAACATATTTATACTCAAGGGTTACTCTGCTTGTACTGTCTACATTTTGTTTTCTTCTGACCTTCTCATTTACAGTTTACTTTCCCAAGTCAGAATTGGCTGAGATGATTATTATAGTACAGGAAAGCTTTCCCCCTAAAAGAAATGGCATTCTTTTTAAAATATCACAAAATAGCTTTTAAACATTTCCTATTATTATAATTATTCCTGCACCGAGCAGAAGATTCTACAGTTCATTTAGTAACTGTTTGAAGTTACAATGGCACTGAAAAAAGTGACTTATGACCATTTTTCACACTTGCAACCATTGCAGCATCCCCACAATCATGTGATCAAAGTTCAGGCACTTGGCAATTGATTCATTATTTATGACCCTTTCAATGTCCCAGGGTCATGTGATCAAATTTTGTGACCTTCTGACAAGCAAAGTCAATGGGGAAGCCAGATTCACTTAACAACCGTGCTACTAACTTAACAACTGCAGTGATTTACTTAACAACTGTGGCAAGAAAGGTCGTCACGTGGGGCAAAAATTCACCTAACAAATGTCTCACTTGGCAACATAAATTTTGGATTCAATTGTGGTCCTAACTGGAGGACCACCTGTATTTGATGTCTTCAACAGCTCCTCCCCAATCATATAAATTTGTGCATATGTACGTGAGTGTATTTATTAGTATTATAATTGTATATTTAAAATATCTACAGTACTAATATCAATACACATATTGTTTATGTTAATCAAAGCCCTATTAAGTAATTTATTACCTTTTTTGTAGTGGTCATTAAGGGAATCACCATGGTCATTAAGGGAATCTGTGGTAGTTAACAAACACTGTGACAGTTAAATCAACCCATCGTTTCCAATGGTGGCGTTTACCAAAGTAAATGCTGGGTTTTGGCAAAAACATCATAAATTGCAGGATGCTATAAATGCCCACCAAGGCAGGCCAATTGCTGAGCACCTGAAATGCGGTCACATGACTGGGGGGTGGGGGTGGCTGACCATCAGAACTTCAGAACTGGGTTGTAAGTAGCTTTGGAGGTGTCTAAGCAGCTGGTCATAAGTAGTAGCAACAAAGGAAAAAAGATTTTGCTTGGTTGTCAAGGGTGTGTGCAAAGGAAAAGTAATAAAAAAGACAGGCCGGTGACTGTTCACACAAAACCAAATCCATTTTTTTTATCAAGATTGCAGCTGCCTAGGTTTATTAGTACACACACACACACACACACACACCCTGGCAGGGGCCCCTGTTGATTCAGGCAAAATAGGACTATGATTGAGGAAAAAAATCAGGTACCAGTTTTGGGGCTTTGCAAAGATCACGAATCTGAGCGTGCTATTAATGTTTTATGTTGGAGAAACTTTGCTTATAGGGAGAGAGAGAGAGAGAGATTTTCAGTGTGTTGATTAAAGCAGAAAAAGAAACACAGCCAAAGTGATCATTGGAAGCTAACAGCAATCAGTAGGAAGAAACTCAAATAGTAATTAAATGTAAAACCCATCCTGCCAGAAGCCTTGAATCTGATAAATAAGGAAAGCCCAGTCTTTTCAATTGAGGCATCACTTAAACACTATCTCATTTGTGAAATGGGCCTAATAATAGCTATCCTGTTGCAAGGTTTAATTAATGTTGGTACACTTTGCAGTTCCTCAGCACTGTTCATCTACAAATGCAGATGCTATAGCCATAGAAGTAAAGGCAGCTCATTAGAACAAAAGAATGGCAAGGAGGGGGGAGAAAGCAGGTGAAAATAGGTTGAGTTGGAAACAGCTAAGAGGCTTTATTGACCTGCTTATCCTCATCCTTTATCAAGATGGTGGAATGTACTGCACCACTGTCCCCTGCAGGTCTGAAGACTAAATGTCACAGGACTTTTATACATGTGGGCAGCATGGTTTTCTCAGGACTCAGTGGTGTGATGTAACCCTGCCCATTTTTGTATGTGCATATTGCACACTCATGCAAAAGAGGTGGAGCTTGCAGTATAATGCTATGGTACTGTTGACAAGAACAGCAAGTTCAAGGGGATACTTGTGTTAGGACATTGATTGAAGGACATCACACAAGAGTGGGGGAATTTTAAACATGAAAGATGGGGTCCTTTGTGCTCTCTGAGCTTGGTTGATTAATTGTTCTAACTGTCAGGAAATTTCTCCTTAGTTCTGGGTTGTTTCTCTCCTTGATTAGTTTCCATCTTTTGCTTCTTGTCTCGCCTTCAGGTGCTTTGGAGAATAGCTTGACTCCCTCTTCTTTGTGGCAGTCTCTTTGTGTCATCTGCAAATTTGATGAGTTCCCCATCTATCCCCTCATCCAAATCATTGATGAAGCTGTTGAAGAGCACTGGGCCCAGAACAGTTTTCTTGCAGACATTTCTATCTAGACTATCCAACTAGGTGATGTCATCAGTCCTGCACTGATGATATTACCTAGTTGGGTAATGAAACATTTGCAAGGACCAAGCTCAAAAATCACCAAGGACCCCACAGTTCATCCCTGAACTACAAATATTCTTTTCTATTGGTAACACATGCAAGATTCACTTCAATCTCCAGCATTTCCCCCCTTCATCTGTGGAGAAGAAGCTTGCTAGGTAGAAACCTTTATCTGTGATCTTCAAAATGTTGTTGGATCCGGCAAAGACTGTGGTGGCACAGTGGTTTGAATGTGGTATTGCAGGCTAAATCTTCTGATTGCCAGCAGTTTGATCCTGACTGGATAAAGGTTGACTCAGCCTTCTATCTTTCCAAGGTCTGTAAAATGAAAACCCAGATTGTTGGCGACAATATGCTGACTCTGTAAGTCGGTTAGAGAGGGCTGTAAAGCACTGTGAAGCAGTATATAAGTCTAAGCGCTCTTGCTATTATTTTATAGATATAAAAAAAACACACTTGATCATATTGCAGGGTGTGGTTTGGTTTGGTTTGTCCTTGCTTACTGCTTTGAAAAATGGTGAGTTCATTTTATTGACTTGAACAGAATATTTTTCAATTTGCAGTATTTTTTTTTATTTTTATGAAGAAGAGTAGGTAAAGCTGTTATTTGAGTACTAGGAGAAAGTACGGTCACCCATATTAATTCCTGAATGCAGTTCTCTATTTGAAGTCATCCAATATTTGAATAACTGCTTGGTTTAAGTCTAGTTCAAAGATAAAGAGCATAGAAAGGGAGAACAGTGATCTTTAAACTGTCCTTCATTTATTAAAGGTGGGACAACATCTGACATGTAAAATATTTATTAGGCAGCTTCTCTTTCATTTTGCATTTGGTTTTGGGGTATGTGCAGATACCGTGATCTGGATCTGAATTGTTGGCCAGGAGAAAGGAAACTTCATTCTCCTCACCGTAATAATTATTTAAAAATATTCATAGACATCAATATAAAGATTTATTTAAAAAAACACAATTCAATTGATACCACAAGAGCTTTAAAAGAATTAATGTGTCAGTGTTCCCAAGTTAGGTGGAAATTCATAATCTTGAAAAGTCAAGGGTTGTGAGAGTTGGTTGGGATTTGGATGTGAGGCCTACCAAGAAACTCCAAAGATATGACATGATAGCAGTGTTCCAATATCTCAGGGGCTACCACAAAGAAGAGGGAGTCAAGCTATTCTCCAAAGCACCTGAAAGCAGGACAAGAAGCAACGGATGGAAACTAGTCAAGGAGAGAAGCAACCTAGAACTAAGGAGAAACTTCCTGACAGTTAGAACAACTAACCAGTGGAACAACCTGCCTCCAGAGGTGGTGAATGCTCCAACACTGGAGGTTTTTAAGAAGAGACTGGACAGCCATTTGTCTGAAATGGTATAGGGTTTCCTGCCTGAGCAGGGGGTTGGACTAGATGACCTCCAAGGTACCTTCCAACTTTATATATATTATTATTATATTATTATTATTATATAAGCTAGACTGGAAAGCAAACTAAGAACAATAAAGAGTAATAATCCCAGAAAAAGGTAATGATATAGTACTATACTACACGCATATTTCTTTTTTTTTAAAAAATACAATTTTTATTGAATCCGTTTTAACAAGAAAAAGGCAATACAAATATAAGAAAAGAAGCAAAGGAAATAAAGAATAGTAAATAAGCAAAAATATAGAAAAGAAAGCCAAGAGATGATAAAGAAATAACTTTTTAATTTTTTGACAGCAATTATAAATGTATTTTATATTTTTCCCTCTCTTTCTATGATGATAGCATAATTTCTTTCTCTCATAAGGTATCCTTTCTAATCATCAAACTCATAAATCACAAGTTTATTTTTTCCCCTTTTTCAGGAATAGGTTCATAGTTTCCAGGGACTAATAGTTGACCTTTCTTCAACTCTGCTAGTTGTGTCCTCTTCACCATTTTTTGGCTTTTTCACAGATCCATCAGGCATGCTAAAATTATCCTTTACGTTGCCCGCATTTACAACATAAAATACCTTCATACCTTCTGGCTAATTTTTCTGGAGTCATATATCAATAGTACATCATTTTATAGAAATTCTCTTGAATTGTAATGTAAATTTCAAACCTTTCAACCACGTTTTCCCAATTTTCCAAAAATATGTTATATTAGATAAAACCTTTAGCCCATTTTATCATAAAACTCTTTCACTTGTTTATCCTCCAAATTTCAGTAAGAGTTTATACATTTTGGCAATTTGATGCTATTCATTTGTACATCTTTCAGTTTCAAACTGGGCCTTTCGTTGCTCAATTCCAAATGTCCTGTTATCTACCCTAAATCTTTTCCTTAGCTGCGGATATGAAAAACCATTGAAAACCATATCTGTCTGCAGTCAGTCTTTGAGTTCAATTTATATACTCTATGAAACCAATTTATATACTCCATAAAACCACATCTATATTCCAGAGAAGAAAAGATTCAAGAGTTTGCATCTTAAGGCGGAGTTACTGAACATGGGGACAACTTATACATCCTGTGCCTATGTCTGAAAGCCTTGATCCAGATTGGACCATCCAGGGTTAACACGTCCAAAAGCAAGAGAGCAGGCATACAGGCCCATTGGTCGTATTCAAGCCTATTATGTACGCTGTTTAAATGATAGCATTTATTCCTATTTGTGCCTCTATACCTATACATTAGCCTATGCAATTTTGTGCTATGCAATATCATTGCCTTTTATTCGTTGTATGTAGCCACTCGAGAGTTTTAATGCTGCAGCCAGAGTCACCCACTGGCAGGTCTCTTGTTTCCTAGAGATCTTGTAAGGCTCAGAAAAAAAAAAGGTCATACTCCTGCTTCCCCCGGTTCTATTGATTTGCTCAGCTCTCAAAGCAGCATAGCGAATGAAAAGAATTAAGAAATGGAACAGAAAAGAAAGAGAGGGAGCGGAACAACAGTGATTTTTAACTGCCTTTCACAGCAGTTGGAGGGCTCCAGTGGCGCCATAGCGTATTGTCTTCTCTAAAGGTCAACCTCTTGTCTCTCTTTAAACAAGCAGTAAACACTTGGAATTCAGTGTGATCAAGAGATTTAGGCTTCTTACCCTCCTCCGAGCAATAAACACTCTTGGCGTGGTCATATCCTAAAGGAGATTGACAGCCTCTTTCCAGAAGATGGATAGTTTTTGCGTTCTTGCCATTAAGTAAAATACTCCAAGCAAGACACTTACCAAACTTTAGATTGCAGTTCCAATGTTTGCCAGCTGGCTAGGAGTGATGGGGGGTTGTAGTCCACACACTTGGAGAGCCCTACATTGTGAAGATCTAACTGCAATGTGATCGAACCACCAAGTATTCTGCACACCACATGATACTGAAAGGGTTTATATGAAATGTTGCGGACAATAGGGTTTTCCCCTATCAGACAGAACAGTACATAGAATAATAGGATTGGAAGGGATCTTGGAGGTCTTCTAGTCTAATCCTCTGCTTGAGAGCTATGTAAACCCAAAGGATTTAATTCCATCATTGGAAGTATGGATTCAGTTGCTCCCTAAAGTCTCCCTCAAAAAAATATGCCCGTTCCTTTTGTTTTTAAAGAAAACATTTTTTAGGAGAACTACTCTGAAATGTTTCATTTGCAGTAAGGGTGAAAATAGTCCTTGATCCCATTGCGGTGTCTTCAGCAAATGTAGTGTTGATGGTATTGGTATTGGTGTTATTCTGTAGCCTATATGAAGCTGTGAAGTTAAAAAGAAACATGCACAGACATTTGATTCTGTGAGGAAGTTTATCTCTGGAAGAAGAACCCGGTTGTTTGAGAAGCTCCAAGTTTATCTTCTCCAGTGATGGCCATTGCTAATCTTAATCAAGCCTAGAATTCCATTATGAGGGGAGCTGGAATGAGGGAAATGGGCTTATTTATACTGACACTAGATCAGGGGTGTCAAACTCAATTTCATTGAGGGCCACATCAGCATTGTGGTTGCCCTCAAGGGGCCGGGTGGGTATGGCCAGGGTGGGCGTGGCCTACTGGGTGGGCGTGGCTAGAGTGTGTATGGCCTATTGGGTGGGCATGGCCAGCTCTACATCGTTCGCATCAAGGGTGCCTATGGGGGCCTGGGCAGGAGTGGGACAGATCTGAGGGTCTCTGGCAGAAGGAGGGTCTCTGGGCCAGGGCCAAGGCAGTGGGGGCCGTTCCCTCACTGTTTCCAGGATGGCTTCGCGGGCCACATGAAACCACTTCGCGGGCCGTATCCGTCCCCCGGGCCTTGTGTTTGACATGTCTGCACTAGATCAACCGCAATGAAGTTAAACGCCTTCTAAAAATTGTTCCAGTGGCTTTGGGAAAACAGTGATGCTCCCCTGGGTCGGGAGGCCTCCCTGGGAAGAAAGATGAAAAGGTGAATAGATATCAATAAAGGAGAAGGTTTCTAGTTCAGGGTTGAAATGAGGGGTCCTTGGTGTTCTCTGCGCTTGTTTGTTTTCTTGCAGACGTTTCATTACCCAGACTAGGTAACATCTTGCTAGACTAGCACTGATGATGTTACCTAGTTTGGGTAATGAAACATCTGCAAGAAAACAAGCAAGCGCAGAGTGTACCAAGGACCCCTCAGGTGAATTGATGTGGTGCATCATATGCATGAAATGTGGCCCGGCTGGGGGCAGGGGGCAGTAACCTGGAACCACAAGTAGCCTTTGGGACCAAATCTGTTACCTATGTGTAATGTAAGCCTGCAATAGGAATCCGGAGAGGATAGCAGGTATTCATCCAATAGTCTAATCTGTATCTTGGAGCCTTGCTGAAATTCTGAAGATTTGCTCCCAGGATTTAGAGGGATAATTTTACAATATTAAGATACTGTTACCAGGTTTAATGACTTGGAAGCATTAAATTAAATTGGGCTTCTAGTTAAGGGAAGAGAGAGTTACCTATGTTGGAGTCTTTCCACCCATCTATTTTTTTTAAAAACTTGCCCCAAGCATGTCATTTATTTTTTATTTATTTGTTCTCAATCGCTCTGGGTGGCTTACATTTCATTTACAGAGAAAGTACAGCTTTCTCCTGGAATAGCTCTTTAAACCAGAAAAAAATGTATCTGTGTACACACACACACACAAACACACACACACACACACACACAGAGAGAGAGAGAGAGAGAGAGAGAGAGAGAGAGAGAGAGAGAGAGAGAGAGAGAGAGAGAGAGAGGGTTAGGGGTTGAGACAGGCAGGCTTTGGAGAAATTATTGGTATTTGATATTAAGTAAACTTCAGACATAAAGTTATTTCTAGCTGCTGCCTGCACTGAAATGCACTGGGGAAATGAAATAATTGCATCAGCACCCAAGCTAGCAAGTCTACCATTATCAATCTGCTGTCAGTTAAGCTAATTTAGATGTCGAAGCAAAAAAAAAAAGTGGCCTATGAATTAATAATCTCATGTTTCATCTTTACGTATAAGAAGAGGGATTTTATAACTTTCTGTAGAATGTGGAATTGTAACCGGGAATGAAGATTCAGATATCGCAATCACAAGAAAACAATAATAGCTAACCAAGTTAATGTTTGTTTTCATATTTCAGTTTCTAATTGAGTTTCTTTTATGAACCAATATCTTGTCTAGTAACTTTATTTGAACTGATGAATAGCTTCCCTTCAATCAGATTATAAGAATTATAAAGATGTCACCCAGCTACCCTGCCAGCTCATTTCCCCTAAAAGAAAAACCCTTCAATATGAATAACCACAATGAAAAAAATGAAAAAGTAGACTGGTTATTAGAAGGAAGTGTCTGCTTTCCAGACTGCCCTGGAGCTGGTTAACTCCTGTCGAAATTAAAGGAATATAGATTGCAGCTGAGTACAGTGAGACTTGGTTGTACCTATACCTGGTTATGACTATGAAACTTAATCAGTCTAAATGGGTGTAAGTTGTGTAAAGGAAGGTACAGCTGACTTTGAAGGAAAGAATGAGCCACAAAAAGTAGATTTGTAAAGAAGATTAATCAGACTTGAGTAGGAGGAGGACACAAGAAGGAAACTCAAAATAATTTTGTTGATGAAATTTGGGCAAATTCGGAGACTACAACTGGTGCAGAATGCGGCCGCGCGAGTTGTGATGGGGGTTTCCCGATACTCCCATGTAACACCTCTACTCCGTGAGCTGCATTGGCTCCCGGTTGCCCTCCGGGTGAGATTCAAGGTGCTGGTGATGACCTATAAAGCCCTAAATGGCTTGGGTCCGGGATATTTGAGGGAACACCTGCTGCCGGCATCAAGCTCCCTTCGTCCAGTGCGCTCCCACAGGGAGGGTCTCCTCAGGGTACCACCGGTCAAGGATTGCTGGCGGACAATACCCAGGGGGAAGGCCTTCTCTGTGGGTGCACCTGCCCTTTGGAACCAGCTGCCCGTGGAGCTCAGGACTGCCCCTGACCTCCGTTCATTCCGCCGGGACCTGAAGACTTGGCTCTTTGAGCTCTCTGACCCAGGCTGAGAATTTTAACTGGGGTTTTATTTTCAGGGATAATTTAATCTTTTAATTCTCTTTTAACTTTGTATTTTATATTGATATGATTTTAAAATGCCCTGTAAACCGCCCTGAGTCCTTCGGGAAAGGGCGGTATATAAATCTAATAAAATCTAAAAATCTAAAATCTAAATCTAAAATTTGTTATTCTAACTTCATAAAGGGCATTCCTCAGTTCTCTGCTGTAGCTATTTCTTGGCCTACTTTAAAGGGCTGACAAGTTGGCATCCTGGCCAAATACATACAGATAGTCCTCAACTTACGATGACAGTTGAGCCCAGAATTTATGTTGCTAAGTGAGACACTTGTAGTGAGTTTTGTCCCACTTTACGACTTTTCTTGCCACATTTGTTAAATGAAGCATTGCAGTTGTTAACTTAGTAACACTGTTGTTAAGTGAATCTGGCTTCCCCATTGACTTTGCTTGTCAGAAGGATGCAAAAGAGGATCACATGGCCCTGGGACACTGCAACCGTCGTAAGTATGAACCCAGTTGTCAAGCATCCAAATGTAAATCACTTGACCATGGGGATGCTGCAATGGATGTAAGTGGGAAAAATGGTCATAAGTTACTTTTTTAATTACCGTTGTAGGTTTGAACAGTCACTAAACAAATTGACGTAAATCGAGAACTACCTGCACACAAGTTGGTTCCCATAAACAAGACGCTGAGCTGCCTTGATGGAAAGCCATACCCCCCAAATGCTGCACTGTATAGTCATTGTTTATTTTATTCATTTGATACTGAATACATCATGTATGTCAGATAGGCTTTAAGGGCTGTAGTGGGAATTCACCAACAACATTTTAGGCACAGGGGATCATGTTGAAAGAGAACTTCACTGCCAGGACAACAAGGGAGATCGTCCTTCTTTTTTGCCCTAAAGGTAGTCCTTAACTTTAAGACTATAACTGAGCTTGGAATTACAATTGTAAGATATTGTGATTGTTAAGCAGGTCATCATGTGACTACACCTGATTTTATGGCCCTCCTTAAGTGAATGTAGTAGTGATTAAATGAATCTATTTCATCCAATGGGTGTTCACCCCCCCCTCTGGAAACTGGAAGTACACACCAGAAACAGGCAAAAAAGGCAAAAATCATGTTCACGTGACCATGGAATGTGCAGTTGACAAGAGAGGTGAGCTGGTTGTCAAGTGCCCAAAATGTGATTTTGTGTGTGTGTGTGTGTGTGTGTGTGTGTGTGTGTGTGTGTGTGAGAGAGAGAGAGAGAGAGAGAGAGAGAGAAAGAGAGAGAGAGAGAGAGAGAGAGAGAGAGAGAGAGAGAGAGAGAGAGAGAGAGAGGTGGGGAATCATTGAAACTTTGAAATCAGATTTTAAGTACCTTTGGGGCTTTCCTTGAAACTGCAGTTGCTAAGTAGTGACCAGTCATAAGTCAAAAACTACCTATAGTGTGCTGGAATTGCAATTGTACAGCAAACCTGATCACCATGCTAACACAGATATACATTCCTTCAAGAAGGAATATAATAGAAAACTGGGTGGGGTAGATGGCTAGGAAAGAGGAAATACTTTAGATGCTGCTAGATCTATGAGGTTGATCTACCAACATTCCCTTTAAGACCTCTGGACTCACTTGTTATTTTTGGTTCCTTTCAGCTTCAGGGCTTCAGCCCATTTTTGCCGCATGGCTCAGCCTTAATGGTGCCCCTAAACCTTTCCCCGTTAGTGATGAAAACAGATTGGTGCTTTGTTGCGCATACTGCCAGACAAAGGTAAAGATGTGAACTAGTTTCCTCTGAGTCAAGATTGGATCCCAGTGATTGCACAGATATGGCAATACTATGGAAGTAGTTGGCCACCACCTTAATAGAATAACAGAGTTGGAAAGGACCTTGGAGTTCTTACACTCCAACCCTTTGCTCACAAAGGAAGCCCTGTAGCATTTCAGACAAATGGTTGTCCAATCTCTTCCTAAAAACTTCCAGTTTTGGAGCACCCTCAATTTCTGGAGGCAAGTTGTTCCACTCATTAATTGTTCTAACTTTCAGGAAATTCTAGGTTGCCCCTCTCCTTGATTAGTTTCCATCCATTGCTTCTTGTCCTGCCTTCAGATGCTTTGGAGAATAGGTTGACACCCTCTTCTTTGTTGCAACCCCTGAGATATTGGAACACTGCTATCGTATCACCTCTAGTCCTTGCTTTCATTTTCATCTTCTCCCGAGAAGTTTCCAGCTTCCATTCTTGTTCATCTCTGTGGTGATTCTCAGTCATGCAGGTCATGATTGTCCCAAAGCTGCTTTTTTTTTTCTCCACGAGGCAACTCGACTTTCTTGTTTTTCTTTGAAGACGTTTCACTTTGAAGATGTTTTGCTTCTTGGATGAGAAGCGAAACATCTTCGAAGAAAAACAAGAAAGTCCAGTTGCCTCATAGGAAAAAAAGCCTTTGGGACATTCTGGTCCATGTCCCAATATTCCTAATATGTCCCCATATTTTCCATCCAACTCCTAAACAGATCTAATCCTTCCTAGCCCAACCAAGGTCAACTAATTGTTGTCTCCTACTAAGGCATGAGACAAAAATAATCAGCAATGCGGTGCAGCTAAGCAGTGGAGATAAGCAATCTTGCAGCGGTGATAAATTCTGAATTAGATATTTGCTTGACATGTAACTATTGTGACTCAGATTGCAGATATGAGGGAAGAGAGAACACTTGGAGTCTAATTGCCATCTTTCCTATTGTAAGTAGAAAAGGAAGGGGGGAAATCTATATTGGCATTGGTAGGATCATTGGGATCTAGCTTTGTGGGTGGGGAATGTTTTGCTTAATTATACATGGGAAAGAACAGTCATTCAATTCTTGTATTGACTATACAAGACCTTACTTACAGCTACAGATATACAGTATATTGACTTAAGGAAAAACTTGCATTTTTGTACTATACAAAGATTCTGAGACGGAGTGAAGACTGGATGATTGCATAGCATTTGTTACTTTGCTGAGAAAAAGGAAGCAGGAGCCAGCACTGCTCATCCAGTGGAAACTAACAAAAGTCTTTCTGTCTTACCGTACTTTTGGATTTTGTTTTGGTTAGTGAGGAGCAGCTGTACAGCTAGCATTTTCTGTACAGGGTGAGGTTCAGGAAGAAGGGTGAAGTGAGAGGTGTTTCCATTGAGAAAATGCAACAAATGAATGAATAAAGCAAGGATTACAGCAGTTTCAGCAGTTCAGTTTCAGCTATATTGCACTACATTGCAACTTAAGGTAAAGGTAAAGGTTTCCCCGCACATGCGTGCTAGTCGTTTCCAACTCTAGGGGCCGGTGCTCATCTCCGTTTCAAAGCCGAAGAGCCAGCGCTTGTCCGAGGACTTCTCCGTGGTCATGTGGCCAGCATGACTAGACGCCAAAGGCGCATGGAACGCTGTTACCTTCCCACCGCAGTGGTCCCTATTTTTCTACTTGCATTTTTATGTGCTTTCGAACTGCTAGGTTGGCAGAAGCTGGGACGAATAACAGGCGCTCACTCTGTTTGTTTGTTTGTTTGTTTGTTTATTTATTTATTTATTTATTTATTTATTTATTTATTTATTTTTTATTTTTTTTGTGACTTATATTCCGCCCTATCTCCCAAAGGACTCAGGGCGGCTAACAACAATAAAAATACAATAATACAAAAGTTAAAAAAAAGAATTAAACTAGCAGCCCCAATAATAAGTTAAAAACATTTTAAAAATCCCTGTCAGGTCAGCCTGATGGAAAAGAAATGTTTTAAGGCTGCGGCGAAAGGACTGGAGATCCAGGGCCATCTGGAGCTCAAGGGGAATGTGGTTCCACGGGGCTGGCGCTCCCACAGAGAAGGCCTTCCCCCTGGGGGTCGCCAGCCGACATTGTCTAGCCGACGGCACCCTGAGGAGGCCCTCCCTGTGTGAGCGCACTGGGCGATGGGAAGTCGTTCCCGGCAGTAGATGGTCCTGCAAATATCCTGGGCCTAGGCCATGTAGGACTAGCACGCATGTGCGGGGGAACCTTTACCTTTACCTTTACCAACACCTTAAATCTCACTCGGAGGGCAACCAGTAACCAATGCAGCTCACGCAGGAGGGGTGTAATATGGGAGTATCGGGATGCTCCCATCACTACCCGCGCGGCCGCATTCTGCACCAGCTGGAGCCTCCGGGTGGTCTTCAAGGGCAGCCCCATGTAGAGAGCATTGCAGTAATCTATACGGGAGGTAACGAGTGCATGAGTGACCGTACGTAGGGCATCTCGGTCCAGATAGGGGCGCAACTGGCGCACCAGGCGAACCTGGGCAAATGCCCCCCTGGCCACAACTCCTATATGATCTTCAAAACTGAGTCGTGTATCCAGGAGGATGCCTAAGTTGTGCGCCCTATCAACGGGAGGTAACACCTCTCCTCCCACAACCAAAGATGGAACCTCTTGGACTAAATGAGATGCCGGGACGTAAAGCCACTCAGTCTTGGCCGGGTTGAGCTGGAGCCTGTTCTTCCCCATCCAGCTCCGTACCGCTTCCAGGCAATGGGACATCATGTCGCTTCCAGGCAATGGGACATCATGTCGAGGGCATCGCTGGGTTGGTTCGGGGTGGAGATGAAAAGCTGGGTATCATCAGCATATTGATGATACCTCACCCCAAAACCATGGATGATCTCACCCAGTGGCTTCATGTTACTGTTATGCAGCAGTCGGGATTTGACCCGCCAAACTGCCGACCTTCTGATCGACAAGCTCAGCGTCCTAACCCACTGAGCCACCGCGTCCCTAGGCAACTTACTGAGACATAAATTTGCTGCGCTCTTCAATATTGTTGCTCCCTGGTTATATCACCTATTAACAAAGCGCCTGCCCTTTGGAACCAGCTGCCAGTGGAGCTGAGGACTGCCCCCGACCTCCGTTCATTCCGCCGGGACCTGAAGACCTGGCTCTTCGAGCTCTCTGGCCCAGGCTGAGAATTCTAATTTTAGCTTTAATCTTAATTTTAACTGGGGTTTCACTTATGCAGGGAAGAATATAATTTTTTTTAATCTGTTTTTAACTTTTGTATCTTTGTTTTTTAATCACCCTGTAAACCGCCCTGAGTCCTTCGGGAAAGGGCAGTATATAAATGTAATAAAATAATAAATAAATAAATAAATAAATAAATAAATAAATAAATAAATAAATAATAAATAAACAAACAAACAAACAAACAAATAAATAAATAAACATATTGTAGCCTTGGTAACACAGTGGTTAGAATGCAGTAATGCAGCCTAACTCTGCATTCCCACTACCAGAGTTCAATCCTGACTGGCTCAAGGTTGACTCAGCTTTCCATCATTCCGAAGTCCGTAAAATGAGGAACCAGATTGTTGGGGGCAATACACTGACTCTGTAAACCACTTAGAGAGGGCTATAAAGCAGTATATAAGTCTTGGTGTTATCGCTATTAATGGAGGCCACCTGTTAAATAAGCAAGAGGAGGCTTACACTTATCCTATACCAGGGGTAGGCAACCTTGGCTCTTTTATGACTTGTGGACTTCAACTCCCAGAATTCCTGAGCCAGCATGGCTCAGCTTGGAAACCTCTCTCTTTCACCTCAGCATAGCTGACTCAGGAATTCTGGGAGTTGAAGTCCACAAGTCATAAAAGAGCCAAGGTTGCCTACCCCTGTCCTATACATATGCAGGCATAGAACTAAGGGAATCTGAAAAAGCTTATTCTGTGAAAATGAGTAAACCTGGT
The DNA here is from genome assembly GCF_964194415.1 of Vipera berus. NCBI lineage: Eukaryota > Metazoa > Chordata > Lepidosauria > Squamata > Viperidae > Vipera > Vipera berus. Next base: position 252,848,331 of record NC_138203.1, read on the forward strand.
AGAGTTTGTGAGATTGTGAGAGAGCTCATAGGGCAAGTTTAGTTCTGCTTCTATAGAGATGCCAAGGCTTAGGACAGAAATGAAGTGTTGAGGCACAAGGCACATATCTTGAAACTAGGCAGCTGATAGTCCCCCCAAAAGAACATTTCCTTGGTCACTGAGTCTAAGACAAATTTTGGAAGTGTGTTGTACTATGCTTAGAATCATAATGGTAACTTGTAATTGCTTCTTACCTTGGAATTACAGTAACCACAGTAACAAATTACAGTAATTGCAATAATGACTGCCGGTATTATCCAAATTCCAGGGAAGGAAAAAAAATCCAAATGTGATTGTGAAGATCTCCAAAAGGACCTCTTTAAACCGTGTGAGTGGCCAACCAAAACAAAAACCCACTCCAGTGTTTAGAAAGCAATGTAATTGCATGAAAATTCTCTAATTTTCCATAGACTCTGAGGAAATCTGGGAAATCAGAAGCTCATCAGGAAAAAGATCTTAAAGGCACAGTCCTCAGCTGGAGATGTTACCTTGATGTGAGGCACCTGTGAAAAAGGCAATGATCCACGTTAGGAATCATTAGGAATGGAATCAAAAACAAAAGTGCCAATATGGCAATGCATTTTTACAACTCAGTGATACATTTGTATCTGGAGTGTTATGAACAGCTCTGATGTTTGCATTGTGAAAAGAAATAGAGCAGAAAAAAAAGTAGAGAAGAGGACAATCAAAACAATCAAGGGACTGGAGTGCTTTCCCTATGGAAGCAGTCAGTCTCAGAAATAAGAACAATGTCCTAGCTGTTAACATTGAGAAAGCTCTTAATGACCTGGCTGTTCAATGAGATTTGGGGATTGAGGAAACAACAAGCAATGTTTCTAGGATAAGTGCAGGTGCTGTTTATTGTGCTTGGCCACTGTGAGAAACAAAATACTAAACTCAGATGTACAGTACCCTGGCCTGATCCAGCAGGATCGTTTCTGCGTTCAGAGGAAGTACTTGTTCCTGACTTGTGTCTTCTTTGATCAAGCAAATCTGGGGTTAAAATTGCAAGAAAGCACTTCAACTAGAGTGATGTTTCTCACATTTTGCAACTTGGAGATGTGTGCCGTTCAGTTCCCAGAATTCCCTAGCCGATATGCGTGCCAAGGTTAAGAAACACTGAACTGAAGGTGCAGAAATTTTGTCCGCTCTGTTATAATTCCTGAACACATTTGCCATGAATTGCCCAGTTAGCTGGACAAATCTATTAGTTTAATAGCCACAATATTAAAAGGATTTTCCTATAATGCAGGCGACAAGGATTCAGCTCACATCAATAACTAAGGTGTGGATGAAGAAACCATGTGATTTTCTGTCATCAGGATAGCAAAGGTGAACTATCCAGAGTGAGAAATGGTCTCCAGGGTGCTTGTGGCAATTTAGGAAAAGCAGATATGTGCAGTCTCCTCCTCACTCATTTTGATGGCTTTTACAACGGTGTAAACACTTTGAAAATTTAGTAACTTCTAATGAACATCTCTCTCTCTCTCTCTCTCTCTCTCTCTCTCTCTCTCTCTCTCTCTCTCTCTCTCTCTCTCTCTCTCTCTCTCTCTCTCTCTCTCTCTCTCTCTCTCTCTCTCTCTCTCTCTCTCTCTCTCTCTCTCTCCCTCCCTCCCTCCCTCCCTCTCTCTCCCTCCCTCCCTCTCCCTCCCTCCCTCCTCAAAATTATGCAAAAAGTCACACTACTAACATTTTAAACATTCTAAACATTCTGGATTCCCAGTCTTGAAAATCATTTTGTTTCAATAGGCAGTTTGTCTCTAGGCTGACTGGGCATTCATCCATATTATGATGGTTACTGTGGCTGTTTTTAACGGGTTTGAAATATTCTGTTTCTGGTTGTTCCTTGAATGCTGTCCTGAGTCTTGCTGCGTGAGATCCATGCACAGCTGCCAATCTTCAATTGATTATTTTGAAATTGCACTCTTGGCAAACATTTCCTTATTTTTAGCTTGTTGCATTAGGATATTGCATTGAAAGCCATTCCTGCCTCCTGAGGTTGTGTCCTAATCATTCATGTGCGCAACGGCAGGTGGGAATAACCTGGGAGACAGGAGGAAGAGCCACAGAGTAAGCAACAGTCAAATAAGAGGCCTCTGAGCCCGCAGAAGGAATGTGGGCATGGCAAACTTCTCAGGAAGGACCTACCCTAGTTTCTTGGATTGTAAAGGTGAGGGGGAGAGTTGAACTTTCAGATTTACAAGATTCTACTAATGTAATCTGAAATGTTAATGTAACGTGAAAAGAAGGACTAGGGGCAAATGATTAGATTTTTTTTTAGATTAGATTAGATAACCTTTATTCTCTCCCCCCCCCCCTGTGGGCACAATGGCACACATTAAACATGAAATTTAGTTGTTTCCTCTCAAAGTGTACCCATACATAACACACATTTAAAACACGATAGCAGTGTTCCAGTATTCAAGGAGCTGCCACAAGGAGGGAATCAACCTACTTTCCAAAGTACCAGAAGGCAAGACAAGAAACAATGGTTGGAAACTAACCAAGGAGATCTAAGGAGAGGTTTCTTGACACTGAGAATAAACCAGTGGAATGGCTTGCCTTCAGAAGTTGTAGGTGGTCCATTACTGGAGGCTTTTAAAGAGACTCAGCAGCCATTTGTATGAAAATGGTATAGAGTCTCCTGCTTGAGCAGGGGGTTGGAGTAGAAGACCTCCAGGGTCCCTTCTAACTCTGTTATTCTGTTAATCTTACAATAAAGTTAGAGCTAGTACCTAGGTGTACTTCTGGTCTGGACTATCACACAAGGCTGACTTTGTTTCCTTGTTTAATTGATTTTTGTCCTGCCTTTATTACTTTATGGCAAGCATACATAATACTCTTTCCTCCTCCTATTTTCCCCATAACAACAACCCTTTGAAGTGGTTTGGGCTGAGAAAGAGTGACTGGCCCAAAATCACCCAGCCAGCCTCTATGCCTAAAGCAGAACTAGAACTTATAGTATCCAGGTTTCTAGACCAGCATCTTAACCACTACAACAGGTCAGCTGCAATAAAAATTTACTTGAGTAACATGATTAGTAGGTCCTTTCCTTGTACTACTTTCTGAAGAACCACCCAAGAATAGCTTTTTTGGGTTATGGGTTAATAATGAAGCATAGATTTCAATATAGCTATTTTAGATCAAAAGTAGGATCAACATTCATAAGTCACATTTCATATACAGTAAATTTGTTAATGTTCAGAGCTTGGACTGAAGATAATTTGCTTCAAATTATCATAGGACCACTGGATATCCTTGAGCCACACTCTCTCCCTTTTTCTCTCTCAACCTACACACCACAAGCTTGTAATAAATACAATATTTGAAAAACATCACTGTAAGCTACCTTGAATTCTCTTTAAGTAGGAACAATAATAGTAGTTATAATAGCCTGCAGAGATTTTCTGTATGGCCAGTATTCATGTCCAAGACCAATTTAAATCTTTCCTCCCTGTGCATGAATGTAATTGTACATAGTGGAGGGAGTAAGGGGTACAAAAGCTTATCTCCATTCATTTACAACTTTGATGGTGGTATTTTTTTTTACTTTATCCTTTTCTCCTTTTTCTCCCTGGATAGTAGAGTAAACTGGATAGTAAACTGGAAATCGAGTTTGGTCTAATTAAGGTACCAGGCTAGAAAGCGGGAGACTGGGAGTTCTAGTCCCATCTTAACCATGGAAGGCAGCTGGGTGTCTTTAGGCCAGTCACTCTCTCTCAGACCAACTCGCTTCAACAGGGTTGTACTGTTGAAGAAGAGAGTGCGTTGGATATGTTTTTTTTTAATCCCATTTATATCCCGCCCTTCTCCGAAGACTCAGGGCGGCTTACAATCTAAGCACAAATCAATGTGCTTAGCAATAGCCTTCATTCTATGTATATGCCTGCTTATTAGGGCTTTCGCCCCCCCCAAGCGGCATTATTACAAAGTCAGCTTATTGCCCCCAACAATCTAGGTCCTCATTTTACCTTCCTTGGAAGGATGGAAGGCTAAGTCAACCTTGAGCCTGGTGGGATGCGAACCTGCACTAATTGCAGGCAGCTGGTGTTACTTAAGGAGGCATTAGCCCACTGCTCCACCAAGGCTCTTTTTCACCATCTTGAAAGGTTCTGGGTAGGAAATGAGCAGCAGATGTTCATCCAACATCTCAGGAGATCTTTCTTTAGGTTGATATGAAAGAGTAAACACTTTTCTAATAAAATTGCTCATATGGACTCCACCTTGTTCAGATCTGGGGCAAAGGCAATAATGGGGGCAAAGTCTGATGAGGTGATGAGGGATTCTTTTGAACTTGAGGCATCCCTCCTCAGTAGGATCAAGAGCAGAAGAATCAGTCTTTTTCAATAGCTATCCCATCTATATGGAATGTACCCACCTCCAAATTCCAGAGCAGTCCAATGATCCTGTTTTTTTTAAAAAACAAACAAACACAAACCAATGTCTCGAATGTTTTAAGTCTGATTATCTGAATTTTGGCCACTTAGAATCTCCAGAGCAGAGCAGAATGCAAATGTCAGTAAATAATTAAATGCATACATTTGAGTTACTTTCAAACCATAGTTTGGAAAATTGGAAAAATGAGATGTCTGAATTCTTTTTGAAGATCCTTTTGATGTGAGGAGGATACTGTTGTTTACAGAGTGCCTCCTAAAGGAAGTCCTTAGTGATATATACATATGAGAATAATTGGGCCTAAAAAATCGTTCATGAAATTGTGGTGACTCAAACAGTATTCAACCACCTCTATGCCCTTCCCTAAAGCACTTATTCCTGACCATTGTTTCACAAACTGCCATAAGAAAAAAATGTAGAATTTCAGAAGCAATTTCCAGCATAGTGAAAACCAGGATGGGGCCACTCAACAGGAGAAAAAAATAAAATAAAATGCCAATTTCTCTAGGTGCGTAGAAACATTGTTTCTGTTTTGCTGTTTTTAACTGACATTGATTTTTTTCGTATGTGATTTTAAAATGTTCTTTTCCTAGCGTTTATTGTTTTTTTTTAACTTTCTGTCAAGAGAACCTTAATTACTAAGTGGATTAGAAGGAAGGGAGGATATTCTCATTGGAATCTGTTGCATGAACTGCAATTTAGTATCCTTGGTTACACTGATTCCATGGTATAGCAAAGAGTCTTTCCTTTTCAGATGTGTTGTCCCAAAGGTGCTTTCCTGCAAACAGCAACTGGACTTGATTTCCTGATTTTTCTTGAAAACCTTTCGCTTCTCATCCAAGAAGCTTCTTCAGTTCTAACTAACTGGTGGAGAATGGAAAAGATTCCATTCAACTGCCGATGGTCATTGAAACCACCTGGGGATGAATCTGTGCCCTCAAGAGTCACCTGAATCAGAGTGCAAAAAAGTGGAAGTGCCTTGGGACTGCTGAAAGGACTGCGCTGTAAGAGATAGGTGGTGTCACGCTCCTCCCTCTCTGTTGAGAGAGGACTGTTCAATTTCAACATAGATCGCTTCTTTGACTCCTCTTTCAAACTTCTTCGGGTCCTTTCTGTGTAGAATGTGAAACTTGTTCTCTTCAAAGGCTCCTTTCCTTTTCCCACAAGTTAATTAGAACTGAGGAAGTTCCTTGGATGAGAAGCAAAATGTCTTCAAGCGAAATCAAGAAAGTCCAGGTGGAGAAAAACATTTTTGGGACAACATGACCTGCAGGACTGAGAATCTCCATAGACTTTCTCAGATGTATTGGCAATGAAACTCCCAGAATTCCCATCTGACGTGACTTTTGGCTTGCCTCTTCAACACATTTGAAGATGCCAAGTGTGGGAAGATTCAGTAGCTATTTGCTTCCGGGCAGCATTTTCTGGGTCCCATTTTTTCCATGTTATTCTGAAATTGCTTCATTTTTTTTATTTCCAGCTGCCATTGTTATCCAGAAGTGGTGGTGTCATATGGACCCTTGTCTGGAAGGAGAGGAATGTAAAATACTTCCAGATTACTCAGGTTGGTCATGCAGCAGTGGAAACAAAATCAAAACAACCAAGGTAAGTGGATGGATGGATGGATGGATGGATGGATGGATGGATGGATGGACGGACTCACTCCCTGTTCTCAAGCTGACCAATATCAGGGGCTATGCTGATCTTACAAAAAAAAGATGCACAAGAATAACCAGATTACATTAGAATCATACTGGGTGGGAAAGGAGAGTTTAATTTATTCTGTTTTCTTGGGATATACATTTCCTCCTGAAATTGTGTTTCTCTCCCCCCCCCCCGGATGGAAATCATGTATGCTACTGGATGGAAACTATGTTTTTTCTTCATGGGTCAAATAGCAGAGGAAGAGGCTTTACATACTAAGAAACTAAGAAAACATATCCCTGCTAAACTGTGCCCTAATCCAATCGTCTCTTCCTCTTCCAAATTTTAATTCAGAGATGGGGCATCTAATCACATCTCCCTCCATTTTTATAATTTTCTGCACTAAGCATGGATATTTTTACACCAAAAATACGGATACACAGACACAAACATCATTCACCTTGGTGCCAGTTCTGTGGGAAGGGGACATGCATATTTTGCATCATTCTTTTTGGACTGCAATTCATCTCCTGTAGTAGTTCAGTTACTGAAGATGAAGGCATGCAATGTCAGGCTTTGTTAATTACCATAATGTCCCCAAAGTCAGTGGTCTGTTCCTCCTATCATAAGGAATAAATGACAATCTTTTATGGGAAGAAGTCAAAGACTGCTACTTCAGTCAAGGTTGAGCTGAGGTTGCAGCTTCTTTCTGGTTTAAGTGACACCGATCACAAGTCATTAATGCTGCCTTTCTCTTGGTATCTACACATTGACTTTGATTTCGGGTCATACTAGAGCAAGAATTTTCACAAACGCATGCAATATCTATCCCCCAGTATTTCAGTGCTGCTGAGATCACTGGTATGGAAGGGATGGGGAAGTCTACACATACACAATGAGTGTGCCATCTTTATTTCCTATCACTGAAGGTGGAATATTTCTTATGTCAATCATCAAGCCTCTTCCAGACATGATTTTTTTTAAGTATAAAGACTATTTTAAATTGCCAGTCCTGGGTATCAATCTTTATTTTCAAGAACATAGGGACCTACATAGCCTCCATAGACTTTTTTTTTTTAAAAAAGATAACGTAATAGTAGGTGGATACTGTAGGTGTAGGCAATTTGACACCCTCAAGAAGTTTGCACTTCAGCACACCTCAGGCTTAGCCAACATTACCAGTGGAATTGCAGAATTGATGGTCCTAAACCTCTTGAAGGTACAAATTGCCTCTCCCAATCCAGTGCTTTGTTTGGAAATAGGCACATTTGCTTTCTCCTCTCCTGTCAAAACAAAATAAAAGCAAAGTTAATCTGAAGACTTTATAAGAAGGACCTTGGTGAGCCAAGTCTGTCCGTGAGGATGAACTCAACAGATCTGTTTTCTGGGAAGTGCATGATTTTTAAAGCTGGTGGCAAAAAAAAAAGGCTGAAGAGCAGCAAAGATATACAAAAAAGGAAGCGTTTGCTTCCATTTGTTGGTCAACTGGATTTTGGGACTGGCCTCAAACCTTTTGGCAAGGTGCAAACCATAGTTTTCAACATTCTTGTTTTGGAATTTTTCATTCCAGATGTGAAAATCTGTGGCAAGCCATTTCTGGAAACTTGAGATGTCTAAACTTATGCTATAAAGAAGAAGAATTGCCAACTAAGCAGGCTGAATCACACTCTGTGATTTGTTTGCAAACTTATATATAGATAAACCCAAGACTAGCTTGTCAACTGGGAAAAAATGCTCTTCTCCTAAAACACCTGGTTGATTTTGCGTTGCTGTTGATATTGATATTTTTCATTCTTATAAAGAGATGAATGTAAAAGATGGGCTTTCAAACCTGCCTGACAACCTAAGCCTGTGTTAAATTTAAAGCATAAGGCACATAAAACATGGCCAAGCCAAGGAACATGCATGATCCTGAAAAAGTTTTTTCCCCCCCTCTTTTTTGTGCAACACACTTTATTTCCTATGGTGCCTTTGATCATTATACCAAAAATACTTTTAAGTTATGGTCATGAAAGGGAGATTGCCATTTCCAACCATGGAAATGTGGCGGTATGTGAATTTCATCATTTGCTGAAGGAGGAGCTTCAAGGTGCTCCTATTCCATAAGTCATTTCAGGTAAAAAAAGATGGTGCATGCATTCACATGCATGCATGCATTCTCTACTTTGAAATAAATGGGGCAATCCATGTTCACAAAAGCATTGTATGTACGTATATTGGAGAGCATGTGATTGGAGTCATTCTCACTGACCATGTTGGACTAAATGGTTAAATCTCAAACAGGAACTATATTTGCCATAATATCGACCCATTCTAGTTAGCCAGAGAACTTTAAGGCAAACAAAACACTTGGATCTAAACTTTGGATAAAGTGGCATGCTTTTTCATTGAGGTAACTAAATAAAATGATGTTGCATTCAGAACTTCATGGGATCAGCTTTGACTGTCTCAAATTTAAAAAGAGGAGATTGGGTGCGGGGGAGAAACTTAGCTAAGGTCTCTTGAGAAACTTAGCTAGTCATAAAGGGCTCAATTAGGATTGCAGTGGCTCAGCAGTTAAAGATACTGAGCTTGTCAGCTGGAAAGCTGACAACCCAGGTTCGAGACCCAAGCGCCACACAACGGGGTGAGCTCCCTTTTTTGCCCCAGCTCCTGCAAACCTAGCAGTTCAAAAGCATGTAACTGGAAGTAGGTAAAGGAATAGGTACCACTTTGATGGGAAGGTAAAGCGTTCCATGTGCCTCGGATATAGTTATGCTGGGCCACATGACCACGGAAACATCTTCAGACAGTGCTGGCTCCCTCAGCTGAGAAATGGAGATGAGCACTGCCCCCTAGAGTCAGATACAACTGGACAGGGGGAAACCTTTATCTTTCCTAAAGGGCTGAATGGAGGAATAATCTGACCTGGAATAAATTGAATTCATTTGAACTTAGCTCTGATCTGGCCTGCTTGAACCTAGGATGCTGCTCCTAGGCACACTTGCCTGAAGATAAGTCCTACTAAATATAGTATTGTTTCTTTCTAAGACAAGTGCATGGCATAACACTGCTTACAGGCTTTTATTAAAGCACTAGCTTTAATATGGTCTGTGTCATATGGTCATCTGACAGTGATTTAAAATTCAGCTTTCAGAAAACATGTTTGGGCTGGTTGACGTTTGCTTTGATGCAGACATTATTGTCACCATTCACAAGCTGAAAATTCTGCTAGCTTGAAAAAAAGGCACAGATGCAATATATTCTGCTACAAAATGAGAGGTGTGCCCACTGTTATACCAATGCCAGAAGTTCAGAGATTACTCAGTTGAAATATCTTTTTTTTTCCTGAAATGCATGAATCAGAATAAAGCTGTTGTGGAAAAATTGAGAGAAAAGAGAGACAAAGAAAAAAAAATCTCTTAAAGAAGTAACAATGCTACCAATTTCACATGTTAGTTTATTCCTACCATTTATACGCTGGTTCCATTCAAGATTCAAGGCAGTTCACCATATAATAAAGATAACACGAATAGTAAAACAACAAATGCTATAATGCGCATCATTTGGTCCCCTTATTTTAAAGTGCATACTAAAAAATATCTCTTGTTATGCCACCGAAGTAAAAACCATGCATTAGACAGCCACCATCTGTGTTGTACCCTGAATGCTGCACAAAGAGGACCATCTTTATAGACTTAAAAAACATCAGTAGGGAGACAACAGTTCTGACCTTCGAAGATAAAATAATCTTATCCCAGGAAGTTAGGTTTTGCAACAGGCCTTCTCCGCCCACATGTACTAGATAAGCAGATTCTGTTTGGATCAGATAACTGGCACTCATGCAGCATTGGTGTCACTGTACAGTAAGAGCTCTCATCTCTCTGTAGGAGGGCAGTGTTTCCTGCATCAGGGATGTCTTTCAGTTTGTCTTCAAGGGCAGCCCCATGTAGAGTGCGATAATAAGGTCATGTTCAAACATGTGGCGATAAGAGCATGAGTCAGTATTACCAGAGCCTGCTGTATGCCACCCTGGGTTATTCATTCAAGTCTTTTCTAAGTTGATTTGAGGTGTAAGACATCAAAAAGAAAGATATCAGATCAAGAGACTCAAAGCATATTTGGGAAGTGTAAGCATATGAGCTGTTCTCACACAATGAAAATAATACAATTTCAAGCCCACTTATTATTATTCAGACTGAATGGAGCAATGGTCCATCACGTGCAGTTGGACATGTAATAAAAACGCTTGAGGAAGTTACCAAAAACCAATATAATCTAAAGGCGGGAAAAAAGTCCATACAAGGTTGGGCAGAGGCCAAACACCTGGCAGACCTACATAGAATGGAAATGAGCATGAAGAGTTTCCCCTCCTTCATAAGCGTGAATGTAGAGTCCAAATCTGATTTGGCCTTTTGTAACGCATCTACAGTTTGAGATTAACTACTGTGCTGAATTAGCACCCAGGAGTGCCCTTAAAACTGTCTTTGCTTCATTAAAGTAACAAGCTATTAACTCCCCTCTTCAAAGAAGAGAGCCCCAAGTGTGCAATCTGCTTCCCAGTGAAGTCAATGGCAAAGCTCGCTTTGATCTTAATGGGTTAGCATTGCACCCAAAGGTGATGCAAGTATCTTTAATTTGCTAATTTGCCTGTGATGAGGCTTTTCCATTTTTCCTTTTGGTATCTCAGTATGCTTTTCGCTGGGAGAGAAAAACAAGAGGGAGGGATATTCGGATAAGACATTAAGCTTCCTTTCATACTGTGAATTCATGTAGGTATAATGATGAATGAACTGGCTCAGATCCCTTCTGTGCTAACTAAGAGTACAGAAGCAGCTCATTATCAAAAGGCATCTCTCCATTCAGAAAATCCTGCACACACACCTATGCACACAGATCCACACAAAAACAAACATACCTCGTTATAGATGAAAGATAAATGGATAATAGAGGAGGTAAAACTCATAAGGGTAACAGGTATTCTGCTCCCCATCTCCTCTTTTGCACTTACAATTAAATGTGAATTTCAGTAGCTCAAAAATTCAGGGCTTAAGAGTGAAAGCACACAAAAGGATTGCTACTTCCCTGGCCAATATTATGTAAGTTGGCTGACCCCCAACTCCAGTGGGACAGCCGTATCTTACCAACCAGAATAGAAAAACCACAGTATAATACACTTGCACATTGTCAGAAATATTTTTATCTTTGATGGAAGGTGCTGTGTTTTAAATTTTTAAAGAAGAAAGCCTTTCTCTTGGGCACTTTGATCTGAAATCTTGTATAGAGCAGGACTCCATGGCCTAAATGGGTCTTCCAACTGGATTGTGCATAAGAACAGGGAAGGGAGAACAGCTCTCATCTCCTTATCAGTGTACAACATCCAGATAATGGAACAATGCATTTCTATCTATTTTAAAGGTAGTTGAGAAAGAAAATGGATGAACAGATGCTTGGAATTAAATGCATGACATTCTCATCCAAGCTGTTTCAGAATGCAGTGGCACAAGTAGTAGCATGGGCCCATGTCTCCCATGTCTCTCCAAGGGTGCGCATGTCTCCCCATTGCTATGCAAGCTGCATTCATTTCCAGTTGGCTTCCAAGCGTAATTCAAAGTGCTGGTTATAAAACCCTGTATGGCATAGGGGCTGAATGTCTCCAATTGTCTCTGCCTACCCAGGATGTTCTAGCAGAATGGGTGTACTCCAGGTCGCATCTCTTGTACATGTCATTTTGTGGGAGAAAATGTGTGTCTTCTCTGTGCAGCCTGTGCCCTCTGAAATGGGTCTATGCAATTCAACTCGTCACAGCCAACTCAGCACAGCCAGCTCACCAAGGCCAATTTGCCACGGGACAACTTTCTGTGGGACAAGAGTTATACTAATATCAAAGAAACGGTGGAATAAACTAATTAAAGAAAGGATGCAAAAGGAGAGGGACAGAATGAAATGTGAATGACAAAAAAATAAAATAATTTTTCATTTTTTCTTTAAATAATTAAATTGAATTGTTAAATTGTGCCACAGAGAGTTGTCCTGTGGCGAGTTGGCCATCATGAGTTGTCCCATGGGAAGTTGACCACAGCAAGTGGGCCACAGCATGTTGTCCCATTCCACTCCAAAACAGCATGTCCACAGAGATCCGGATGGCACCCTCTTTTCTGGAGTTCCAGAAAGCATTAAAACTCTGGGTTGGGTTGATGTACTATTGTTTGTCTAGGACAGGGGTAGGCAACCTTGGCTCTTTTATGACTCGTGGACTTCAACTCCCAGAATTCCTGAGCCAGCATGCTGGCTCAGGAATTCTGGGAGTTGAAGTCCACGAGTCATAAAAGAGCCAAGGTTGCCTACCCCTGGTCTAGGATCTTGTTTGACTTTTAATGTCTGTAAGATTATTTCAGTCTGGGCTGTCTGGTTTCATGTTTTTATCTATTTTTATGGGTTTTTTTCTAGTTTTCTATGCTCTCTAGAGTTCATTGGAGTTGGACTAATACATTTGAATAAATAAATAAAAAGTAAAATATATGTCATTTAAAAGGCAAATTCCATACCTAGAATTATCAGGAAAAGGTCTGAAAATAAAACTGCCAGTATCCTGATACATCTGTATCAAAACAACAGCAACACCCAAAGGTTAAAATACTACACGCTATTGTGGTTATCACACATACGGTAAAAGTCATTATAGGAAAAGAACAGTTGCAAACACCTCCAATGAAATAACGAAAGGCCTGTAGCAAGTCCCTTAATTGGGCAGATCCCAATGCAGTTGAGAAGTAAATGATTTTAAACTTGATGAGTATTGTGTATGAGGAAATCTGTTTACTAGCATGTTGAATGTCACACCAACAGAGAGTGATGCTGTGAAAAGATGGAGTCACTGCTCCCTGCCCCTCAAGGTCTCTGACCTGGAGAAGTATCAGTTGGGGTCCTTGGTATTTAGAATTGTTTTGTAATTACAGGTATCCTGAATGTTATCAGGTGTAGATACCATTTTTGGATGTCCAAAGCACCTGCACAACTCTGACATTTATCCCTTCAGAATCACCAGGGCAGCATAGAAGGCATCTCTTATGTGCAAGTTGCAGGAGTTGGTACAACTTGGATATTTCTGAGGGTTGCTGAACACATAAAATGTAAATCTTGGTATTCCTCCCTTGGTCAGTGGGGAATCATAGTCCAGGAAGCAAGTGCCCTTGTTAGCAGATTGCAAAATGAATAACTGTTTAGATTGTGGATAATAACACCATGGTGTACAGGTTCAAATGTTACGCCATATAGGATTTCCAAAACCTGGTTCAAATAGGGTCCATTTATTAACGCATTCACTCAGGGAAAAGAATTAGGAAAATCTGTGGCAATCAGTTAATGCAAGTAACCAGTTTTATGAAATTTTTCAAACTCCAATGATAATAGAAAAGCTAATATGGATATACTTCATGCAGTATTAATTTAAAAAAAATAGTTTGAAAATGGCTGACCTGAGTGTGAAAGCCAGACTGACTGAGCATCTACTTTGTATATTGATCATACGGACTGTGTCATCAAGGGTGAAAGCTTTGGAATTACAGGGATGGGAGGGAAATGAGAACATTATTCTCAGGTTAATGCATGAAAATCTCCTTACAAACGATTAGGTATTTAAAAAGTCGCTCAAAGCTTTTAGTAGGGAAGGCTTCAGCTTCTTTAAAAGGAACTTATTCCTCTCAGCTGCACTGTGGAGCAGTGCTGGTCCTGAAAAAGTCATTTGATGAGGAAAAATAAGAAGAGCATCTACAAAACCATGGCTAATGATGTTTTTGCATGTTGTTAATAGCTACAATAATTGTTTGGACAAGATGAATTCTAGCACACAGATAAGCCAGTTTTGAAAGGATTACAAAACTAAAAAATCAATGGAATGTACTTTATTGTTTACATTCACTGAGCATAACTAACTGAGCTGTTTCAAAATGTATGTAAAATGTATTGTGAAAGCTTAAAGGCCAGGGTAATTATCTGAAACAAACTAAAAGCTTTGGGATATTCATAGAATTGAACTTGCATAAGCCATAATTGCTGGCTTGTCGGTGAGAACAAATAGATCGTTCTCCAGGTTAGCAGTAACACTAGTACCATTCCTTTCGATAATACATTTATCTCCCCTAAATGTTACTACAAACCCAGCTTTCAACAATGCCTTCACGGATAACAAGTTAAACCTTAGTTTAGGCACATATAACATTGGTAAATGCTCATTAATACACGAACAGTATGCATTACCTTCTCCAGAGGCTTTCATTCTCCATCCATTGGCTAATGACACATGCTGGTTGCTCTTAGTCATATGGACAAACCTCTCTTTAGTCTTGGTTATACACTGAGACACCCCACTATCAACCACCCACAAATCATGGTTTACAGATGTTAGTGAACCAGAAACAGCTAAGCCAACATCTTTTCTTACTCTCCTATTGCTATTTGAATTCTGTTTCTTACCCTTCTTACAGAATTTAGCAATATGCCCTTTAGCCCCACAAGAATAACATTTTTTAACAGTATAAGCAGTAGTAGACTGTTTTTCCTCTTGTGGTTGTGTCTCTCTCAGTTGGTCTCTGTCTTGCCTTCTTCTGGACTCTTCCAGCAATCTCCCAGTTATGTCTGTCAATGTTAGTTCATCTCTGGTCAGGACTTCCAGAGAAGAAACATAAGCATCATAACTTTCATCCAAAGAGGAAAGAATAATGTACACCTGATGCAGCTCTGAGAAAATCAGCTCCTTTGCATGTAGCTCTTGCAGCGTTTTCTTCATAAATGCCAAGTGAGCTAACATATCTCCACCTTTCAGAAGACGAGCCCTAAACAGTTTACGTGTAAGGTGTATATGTGCACCCACACTATCACAAACATAAATTCGTCTCAAAGTGTCCCAACACCTAGCAGCAGACTCCTCACCATGAATATGGACAAGATGCTGGTCATTCAGTGTTAGTCTAATTATGCAAAGAGCTCTTTTGTTATCTTGGTTAAATTTAGCTATCTTCTTTGCATCTTCCTCATCTGCTGGATCCCAAGCAGTCACATTCGGAGGATCATCAACTACAGCCCATAGTCCTTCCTTGCGCAGGAGCAAGCAACATTTCGTGGACCAGGAAATGTAGTTTGTTCCATCTAACCGGGTTATCCAGGAGATACTTGTTGACTGTTCTTGTGCCATTTTCAGGTGAACAGATAACACAAAGTCAGCTGTCTTAATATGGTACTGCATACACTAGCTCTCAGTATGTCTCTGGGCCCATAACCAATGATAAGGATGTGCAGAGTACCTCTTGAGCTAACAAGAGCTTGCACAGAAAAAGAGGATACTGAGAGTATCAAGATTACGCAGCAACCACACAGATACACTGAGCTGTGTAAAAGGTTTTACTTGTGGAATAATAATAGCACAGTCCAAGAATAAATCAGTCCAGGTCATACACGAGTAAAGAGATGATAGCAAATAACAATAGTCCAAGGATTATCCAATGCAGAGTCTTCTTACCAGTCCGTAAGTCAAAACACAGTTCACAGTTCTTCAGGTTTAGCAAACAGTAGCAAACCCACAAACCACAATAATCAGCAAGTAACAGCAAACGTAACAGAGAGAATAACAGAGAGAAAGAAGCTATGTCTCTAGCTCCCTCTTATGGCTGTTGGAAAAACAGCGTTGGCCAATCATCACACATTTAAAGTGATACAATACAGTTTCTATTACAACGATACAATCATAGTTTATATATATTGCCAACCCAACCAGTTAGGCCATAGTCATCTACCTAACAGAATGTACTTTATTGTTTATATTCACTGAGCATAACTAACTGAGCTGTTTCAAATTGTACATAAAATGTATTGTGAAAGCTTAAAGGCCAGGGTAGTTATCTGAAACAAACTAAAAGCTTTGGGATATTCCTTATCTTTTGTCAGCATTTATCTAAGAGTTTGCATAAAGTTCTTTTCATCTCTGGTTCCAGAGAGTCCTATCAATCCTTTAACTCTGTTGTTACCTTTCCTCCCTTTATTATTGGGATCATTTCCTTCATGTACACCCCTCCTTTCATGAAACATTTTGAAAACCAGGTTCAATATTATATATCAGGCATGCCAAACTCGTGACATCATGTGATGTCATGCGACGTATCGGGACTTTCCCCCCCTATTGCTGGCAATGGGGTGGGCACAGTTTCAGAGTGACACATCCAGCCTGTGGGCCAGCAGTTGGACATGCCTGTTATATACGATACCCCTTGATCACAGGTCCCCAAACCTTGTGCTGCAGCCCGTTTGGAACTAGATTGCACAAGTCCTGGGCAAGCACTCATGTGCGTACAGCTTTATTTGTGTGAGCAGTGGGCATACATCCCTGCCACTTGAGCAAATGGATCTGTGTGCATAAGCACCTGCCACTTACACAGAAGTATCCCATATCCCCACTGGTCCGTAAAGCCAGAAAGGTTGGGGACCCCTGCCCTACATGACATTCATAGGTTGTCAATCTTCAGGAAACTGAAGATGATGATGAAGGTGATGATTGTTGTTGTTGTTGTACCATAACTACCGTATTTTTCTGTCTATAAGATGCACCCTTGTATAAGATGCTCTGGCGTGTGAGTTTCTCCATGCCGATCAGCTGTTTGGCGGAGCACCGAACAGCTAAGCTGGCAAATCCAGAAGTTCGGCCGGCCGACAATCTTGCCGTCTCCCCTCTCCTGTTAGTGGCAAGCCCACAGGGGATTGACACCTGCACCAGGCGGCATTGCAAAACACACAGGCATGCCCTAGGCTGTGGAGGTTACCATTATTTTTCCGTGTATAAGATGCTGCACTTGTATAAGACGCACCTGATTTTTGAACAGGGTGTTTGCAGAAAAAAATAGCATCTTATACATGGAAAAATACGATACTCTTTTTTGTTCTTAGTTTTACGTAGAAATAAGGTGAAATTTCCTAAGAGTTAGAACAATTAATCAACCTGCCTTCAGAAGTTGTGAATGCTGCAACACTGGAAGTTTTAAAGAAAAGACTGGACAGCCATTTGTCTGAAATGGTATGAGTTTCCTATCTGAGCAGGGGGTTGGACTAGGTGATCTCCTAGGTCCCTTCCAAGATCATCATTATTATTATTGATCATCGCACAGTCGGCCAGATGTTCAGACTGGATTTGGCATTTTTGTCTACCTATTGAGTCCTTACCAAGGACCTGGGATAGGCAGATGTGGATGTTTGATGGTATTATAGATATCATCGCAGGATGAAAGCAGTTCCTAGTAAGGCCGCCTTTTGCAATTTATTAATGGCGAATTTGTCAGTGCCAATGGTGTTCAAGTGGTGCTCCAGTTATTTTGGGATTGCACCCAAGGCGCCTATTACTATTGGTACTACCCTTGCTTGCCTTTGCCACAGTCTTTCTATTTCTATTTGTAGGTCTTTGTATTTTGTTATCTTCAACAGTTCTTTCTTGTTTATTCTGCTGTTTCCAGGCACTGCCACGTCCATTATCCAGACTTTTTTGTCTTTCTTATCGACAATTGTTAAGTCCGGGGTGTTATGTTGTAAGTGCTTGTCTGTTTGAATTCTGAAGTCCCAGAGCAGTTTAACTTTATCATTTTCTATGACTTTCTCTATTTTATGATCCCACCAGTTCTTGCTCACAGGCAAATGATATTTCTTGCAGATCTTCCAATGCACCATTGTTGCTACTTTGTCATGCTGCTGCTTGTAGTCAGTCTGTGCAGTCTTCTTGCAGCAGCTTACCAGGTGGTCCACTGTTTCTTCAGCTTCTTTGCATAGGTGGCACTTACTATCTGTTGCTGTCTTCTCAATTTTGACTTTGTATGCATTTGTCCTTAAGGCTTGGTCTTGTGCAGCCAGAATTAGTCTCTTTCTTTAACTTTCCTGCACTTAGCCATTGCCAGGTCTTGTTATTATCTGCTTTCCTACCTATTTTTTTTAATGTACTGGCCATGTAGTGTTTTGTCTTCCCATGCCTCTATTCTGTTTTTCATTTGGTCTTTCTTGTAGGCCAGTTTGGTCTCTCCAGTATTCAGTGAGCCTTCCTGATATACTAATTTCAGTGCATCTTCATCATTGTCCTTCAGATATTCTTCCAAACCCATTTTTTCTTCTTCAACCATCTGATGAACTTGCAGCAATTCCACGTCCACCTATTTGCCTTGGTAGATAGAGTCTGTCGTTTATTATTATTATTATTATTATTATTATTATTATTATTATTATTATTATTATTATTATTATTATTGTTGTTGTTGTTGTTGTTGTTGTTGTTGTTGTTGTTGTTGTTGTTACTTTTATTCATTAAATATGAACCAGTCAACTGAACACTCAAATTGACTGGCACTAATGGTTGACACGGGTTGCTGCCAGCATCCTAGGTATCACCCAGGTATATCATCATCGTCATCATCATCATCATCATCATCATCATTATTTCTAAAGCACAAAGTAGGGCCAGATTATGTGAGGAACCACCTCTCCCTACTATTTCTACCTATCCCATTAGGTCTGGCAGAAAATGTTCAGGTTTTCTCTTCTAAGGAATGCAAACTGGTTGGGTCCAGGAAGGGAACATTTTCTGTCAGGGCCTCCTCTCTTTGGAACAAATTGGTCCTGATTTTGGTAAGGCCTTACAAACTCAGCTTTGCCACCAGGCCTGAAGGTCAGGAGGTAGGCCCAAGCCTGTGCATTGCTTATGTTTATTGCTGATTGAGGGAATTGTTTTTAATCCTGGTTGTTTTATGATTGTGATTTTTGTTTTTCTGGAAGCCCTGGGTGTGCGCACAGGAGGCAGTGAGTGCCAGCATCCTGGGTGAAGTCAGCCTCTGGGGCAAGATAGCCAGCAAGGATGCTGGACTCTGTGTGCTCGCCACCTCCTGCACGCGCACCCAGTGGGCGGGGTGGGGGCGCCTGTCGCTGGCTCCAGGGCTGCCCTGTGGATCTAAGACTGAGCACATTCTGGCTTTGATGGCTAGCACCAGGTTGTAGATCAGCGCCCAGTCAGCCTGGGCCGGGCCAAAGTGCCGCGGGCTGATCCTTCACTGTTGCAAGGGCAGCTCTGCGGGTCAGGCGCAACCATATTGTGGGCCAGATTTGGCCCATGAGACTTGTGTTTGACATGTCTGCTATATGTCAAAGATGCACTGAACTCTGTTCTGCTAGGTGGCTAGAAGCTGGGGCAAGAATGGGAGCACACTCTGTCACTTCCGTTCCTGCCCCAGCTCCTGCCCACCTAGTAGTTTGAAAGCATGCACCAAGGTCAAAACTGAACTTCTGTGACTAAACCATTTGCAGTTGGACTACTGCTATTGCTGGAACATGCCTAGCATCATCACATTACTGCAAAGATCTGTCTGTGAGGATACTGTACTGGTCTTATCTTTGTATGTGTTTTATCTTCATTCTGCATATTTAAATTTTCTGAAGAGGTTTTAAAACCAATTACCAGCAATGATATTTATACATATAATTCTCTCATTTCTCTTTTCCTTTGCTTGCAGGTGACACGGTAGCACAAAGTCAACATGTGTCAAAGTTGGAATAATGGGATTTACAACTAAATTTCCTGACTGCTGCACAGAGACATTTACTTGGCAAGGAAAGTGTCAAGTTGGTACTGTCAACTTTTCAAGTTAGCTGGCAAGAACTAGAACTGCCTTTTTAATGATGACAGCACTCTTCAAAAAACAAGTTTCTTATAAAGAACTGTAAGACAGGAACTGTAAGCCCAGCCCTTTCATGTTCAGGATGAACAATTGTAAAAAAAGAAGCCAAAACATCTAGTGAAGTGTGTTGTCTAGGTCTAGGATCTGATTTATGATGTTTAAATACTCAAACTGGGTTTGCATAACTTCTGGGAATAATTAGATGAAGAACCAGGAATAATTCAGATGAATGTGATAGGAAAGACAATTTAATTAATGTTTAAATATTCACATCAATATATTTTTATGTAGGATTTAATAAGAATTAAATGAGCTCATGAAGTAAATCATTATGCTCAGTAAATTGTAGCTTATGCCAATCTTTATATTCTGTTAACAGTCTGTACAACTTTATTTCTTTTCATTTGTACAGTGTTAAAGAGAGAGAATACTTGTTCTGCAAGTAGATAGTATTTACAGCATCAGACATGTCCAACCATTTATAAAACAGAATTATAAGTACTGTTCTGTTTCACTGGCAGCCAGAAAACTGAAAGAAAATGCAACCATTGATTAGAAATTTCACCCAACTCAAGGAATATTGAGATGTCTGTTCGCACTTTGCTAGTTCCATATACATGTGGAAATTAATAAGCTAAATCACTCATTTAAAGTCCACAGGTGATCAATAAATTTTAAGTTAATAAAAAAATAAAATGTATACATTGCTGGCATTTTCAATTGATGATGGTCATGGCAGATGCACCATGGACGTCTGGAGTATAGGAGTCAAATAAAATGTAAAAGAAATTATTTTGTTCAAATTTGGATGTGAATGAACTGTATGTACTGGAAAGGAAGATTACATTTCCTTGTCCGTCCTCTAACATCACCATAACAGGAAAGTCACTTGCGGTGCACAAATGAACTATATTGTGCAAATGTACAGTGTGCAATATGCAAAAATTCAATCTATCCAAGGGTATTTTGGCAAAAGCTCTGCATTAGTCAACATTACAAACCAAAAATGTATACGTTTGAAGACTTTATATATTGTGATGGAAACCTGAAAAAAATATCAAGTTCCAACAAACTGAACTTCGTAGATTTTATCCATCCATGCTGTATATTCCACATGCAAAATTAAAACCTTTACTCATCATAACATCTATAAACTCACATAGAATAGCAGTGTATAGCATCACATCTAACCCTCTGCCTTTCATATATATTATTATGATCTTTTAATTGGATGTCTGTATCAGTACACTAAAGGATACGAGAAAATCTTTAGAGTGGGGATTGCCCACGTATGCTTTAGTTGCCTGTATTGGTGCTTAACTACATTTAATCTGATTTCTGATCTTGTGAGCTGAATCAGGGCAATGGTGCAAATGAAGAAAATTGGAAAACAGTGATGTAAGAACTGAGAACATCTTGGGACTTTGGATTAAATTGCCAATACTTTACCTAGAGGGATGCGGTGGCTCAGTGGGTTAGAACACTGAGCTTGTCGATCAGAATGTCGGCAGTTTGGTGGATCGAATCCCGAGTGCCGTGTAACAGAGTGAGCACCTGTTACTCGTCCCAGCTTCTGCCAACCTAGCAGTTTGAAAGCACATAAAAAATGCAAGTAGAAAAATAGGGACCACTACGGTGGGAAGGTAACAGTGTTCTGTGCGCCTCTGGCATCTAGTCATGCCGGCACATGACCACGGAGACGTCCTCGGACAAGCGCTGGCTCTTTGGCTTTGAAACGGAGATGAGCACCGGCCCCTAGAGTTGGAAACGACTAGCACGCATGTGCAGGGGAACCTTTACCTTTACCTTTACTTTACCTAGAATTATACAGTAGGTGGGAGGAATCTCTCTTTTGCTTGGTTTTGCTTGCTGTATACCACTTATTTAAAAGTATATTTATGTCCTATAAACAGTGTTCTACTGTAGGTAGAAGAAATACATCCTCTTTCAGTTAGTTGCTATTTATAATAATTAAATACACAGTTCTTTAGGAGGCTATATTTTCTAGCTTGTATGATTTATAACATGTAACTGTTTCTTATTACTTTAATTGTATTTCATTCCGAGTCTCATCTTCCCCCAAGAGTTCCCTTTGTTTTGTTTCAGCTTATGCAACAGAAAGTTCACTTTTAGTCTTGTCCTGGATGTATCACTTTGCTTTAAAATACATTTAAATGCAGCCATCCTGTATCTTTCCCTACAGATTTACCATAAGTGTTATGGTAATTGCTGGGTTTTATGTATTTTTTTTCCTGTGTTAACATGCAACTAATTTCTATAGATTCAGAAATGCCAAAAACATGAAGTTGATGTTGCACTAATCGATTCACTTGGGTGTGGGGATTTTCTTCTAACAGTGCAAAATGGTTTAGAATAACAAGCATTGTTGGCTTTTATTTTGTGAGGAACATCTTGAGATACTCATACATCATTCCAAAATCTTCACAGAACTCCTTTTTTAAAAAAAATCAGGATAACAACTCTCCATTTTTGCTTCAGAGTTTTAATTTTAATAATTTGTTAGGGGAAGTTAATGTGGCAGCTGTTTTCCCCACCACCACCAAACACACACTAAATATTTGGAAAATTACTTGATTCTGTCATTGGAGAGAAATAATGGATGATCAAAAACAGCTTTTCCCATTATTGGGATTTAATAATAATGACCATGTAGTGGGAGAGCAGCTCTGCTTACTGCAAAATGGCAAACATAATTAACAGAGCCTTACCAGCAGATTGAGGTTGCCGTACCTTTTATGTGTTCATCCTTTGGACCCTCTATAATATCATAGTACCTTTATCTTTTCTCTGGGCAGATGAACATATTCCTAATAAAGAATGAAGATGCAACAGCATATCGGTTTTTTTTCCGTTTGTTAGGAATGCTTGTGGGAACTTACAGGGCATGTTTGGAAATAAAGATGGAACCAGGGTACTGCTGATGGCCTTTTCGCTTTGCTAGCTTTCAATGGATGGTTGGATGGATAGATATGTTTTGATTTGATCAGATTGGACATGTAGTCTGATAGTTACAAAGGGAATCTGCAAACACTTTGCCATTTATGGATAAACAATTTTACCTTGATACACTTTTAATTTTCAATTTTCTGTAATCCTTTTTAAATATATATTTTAGAGATTTTTACATAAAAAAGATAAACATGTCAAAAGTACAGAAAATGAGATTAAGAAAGAAAAGATGGAAAATGGCAGAAAAAGATATGTAAAGACGTGAAGTCTGATCTTCTTTACAGCAGATATGAACTTAATATCACTCCATCCCACTTAAAATTACCGTATTTTCCGGCGTATAAGACGACTTTTTAACCCATGAAAATCTTCTCAAAAGTCAGGGGTCGTCTTATACGCCGGGTGCTGAAACTTTAGGGACAGGGCTGACTGGAAAACCTGGAGCGGATCTCCCATTTAGTCTGCGCAGGGAAAGCGGGACCAATTGGAGAAGAAACTGCAGTCTGTGATTTTTTACAGGCTGGGGTCTGGGCGTCTTTCCTTCTAAAGTTGAAGAGCAGCTGTAGTCTATCCCAACTTGAAAGGCAGGTGGGGAATGCAGCAGTCAGAGCAGCTGCTTAGCTCTAAGGACACATTTGACTCAGAAACTGGGCGGGCTGGCTGGAAAACCTGGAGCGGATCTCTCATTTGGTCTTTTTTTTTTAATCCCATTTATATCCCGCCCTTCTCTGAAGACTCAGAGCGGCTTACAATTTAAAGCACAAATCAATGTGCTTAGCAATAACCTTCATTCTATGTATATGCCTGCTTATTAGGGCTTTCACCCCGCCCCCCACAAGCAGAATTATTACAAAGTCAGCTTATTGCCCCCAACAATCTGGGTCCTCATTTTACCTACCTCGGAAGGATGGAAGGCTGAGTCAACCTTGAGCCTGGTGGGATGCGAACCTGCACTAACAGCTGGTGTTACTTAAGGCTCTGCGCAGGGAAAGCTTTAGAGTGAATTTGAAAAAGTGAATTAGGAAAATAGGGAACGGTTGCTGGAATTGGGTATGTGTAGTTTAACGAAGAGAAGGGTGAGGGGTGACATGATAGCAGTGATCCAATATCTCAGGGGCTGCCACAAAGAAGAGGGAGCCAAGCTATTCTCCAAAGCACCTGAAAGCAGGACAAGAAGCAATGGATGGAAACTAGTCAAGGAGAGAAGCAACCTAGAACTAAGGAGAAACTTCCTGACAGTTAGAACAATTAACCAGTGGAACAACCTGCCTCCAGAAGTGGTGAATGCTCCAACACTGGAAGTTTTTAAGAAGAGACTGGACAGCCATTTGTCTGAAATGGTATAGAGTTTCCTGCCTTAGCAGGGGGTTGGACTAGATGACCTCCAAGGTCCCTTCCAACATTATGATGATGATGATGATGATGATGATGATGATGATGATGTTTAATCCACTTGCACTGTTTTATGTTTACATGTTTGATGACAAACAGCCTTATGTTTATAAGTGACAGTTTCCCTACTAAGTACCTGCATGTCATAAGCATTTGAATTAAAATTACCATATTAAAATCAAATCTGATGTTTTTTAATTTTTATTTGGTGTGCATTGGAAGAGGGGTAGTCTTGGCGAGTATAGCCCAAACCCTATAATTTAACAGGAAATGCAGGGGGTCGTCTTATACGCCCAGTCATCTTATACGCCGGAAAATACGGTACATTCCATAGTTGCTTCTTCACCTCTTTCAGTCATCAGATCCACAAATAATCAACTCATTTCTGTCCATTTTCAGCAAAATGTCCATAAAGGTTTTCCAATAAAAGTCCTTATTATCTTATTCCTGATCAAACAAGTCCATTTTATATTTTTTGTATAGTGGAAAAGTAATTTTGGAGTTAGAGGGAACAGGCAGCCATAAAATCTAAATTAATCTTAAATTGACTAATTAGACTTAATCCCTCCCCCCCTTTTTGTCTGGCTTCCTTCTTTGTCATCTGATTCTAATGTTTTTATTTGTTAATGGTTTTATCAGCTGAGTTTTAGGATTTATGATTTTAATGTTTTTAATGCTTTAATGGTTTTATATTGTAAGCTGCCCATTGACGTTGGATACGGGCAGCAAGTTAAATTTCATAATAAATAAATAGTTCTCCAGAATGAATGCCAAGCATCACAACATTTTTAAATACCAGTAATGGAAAGTGGAAAAGTTGGGGAAAGAGAGATTCTGCCTAGGAAGCAATACAACAAGGGAGACAGTGTCTTAATAGTCAGAAGAAGAAACTTAGGAAGGACCCACACTAATGGATCAAAGAGTTAAAAGGGTTTGTGTTGGGAAGTTTGTACTTTTAGACCTGCAAAATTCTGTTAATGCAGTCTTACAATAAAATTGAATTAGTTCGTCCAATCTTGTCTCCTGTCTGGTTTATTTGGGAGGATTGTCTATATCAGTGTAAGGACTGAACCTCTGAATGTTCTTTACACAGATTATTTGGTTAGTGATATCGTCCACTTAACCTTTGGGTAGAAGTTCACATTAGAGAATGATTTAAATTAACTGCTGGAGTTATTTTATGCACCATTAAATAGTTTTATTATTTGTATAGGAGAGAATAATACCAACATTTTAAAAAAAAATCTTACTAAGAGTCTGTGTTATCCTTCACAATGCCTTTTTATAAGTTCAACAGTAGTTATTTCCTGGTTTTACTCCCCCTCCACAAAAACCCTGCAGATAAAATATTTGTAGGAGAAATTTACATCCAAATAAGATTAAATTAAATATTGGCAATAAAACTGTCAGAGCCTAGATGAAGGTGGTAGATTTCTAGTCTTGTATATTATATAACTTCAAAAGAGGAAAACAATATAATTATTCTTCCTTGCCAAGTAGGGGCAATGAAAGAACTGTTTCATAACATACATTCCTTTTACCACTGATATATTATTATGGATTGGTAACAGATTTAAAACAAACCAAAGGCAAGCAGGCATCAGCTTGCAAGAATAAATGAACATATTCATTTTTTGCAGACCTATTGACCTGCACACTAATGCTTTGGGTGGCACTCAGATTTAATAACAGAACTGGAAAAACTGGAAAAAGTACAAAGAAGAACAACTAAGATGATTAAAGGTCTTGAGACAAAAACATATGAAGAACAGTTGCAGGAATTGGGTATAATTAGTCTAGAGAAAAGAAGGACTAGTGGGGACATCATAGCAGTATTCCAGTATTTGAGAGGCTGCCACAAAGAGGAGGGGGTGAATTTATTTTCCAAAGCACCAGAGGGCAGGACAAGAAACAATGGATGGAAATGAATCAAGGAGAGAAGCAAGGTGGAATTAAGAAGAAACTTCTTAACAGCAAGGACAATTAACCAGTGGAACGGCTTGCCTTCAGACTTTGTGGGTGCTTCATCAGTGGAGATTTTTAAGAAGAGACTGGACAGTCACTTGTCTGAGATGGCACAGGTTCTCCTGCTTTAGCAGGGAGGTGGATTAAAAGACCTCAGTGGTCCCTTCCAGCTCCATTCTGATTCGGAATGGGTGCCCTAGGAAGTCTGAGCAACAAATTGGAAGGTCTTCAGATTGGGGCTTTTAGGGGAGGGACCAAGATGTTGACAAAACAGCAGCTCCTAAAATAAGCTCTCACCATCTCACCCCTCTAATTTAGTCCCATCACTTAAAAATGCCATCCGGGGGCAAGAAAAGAACCTTGGCCAGCTCCCACAATGACACAGACCTATAAGTCCAAGAAAGCCAAGGAACAGATGAGTTATTCCTACCTCTCCACTGCAGAGACAACAAAAAGCATGAGTAACGGATCTACAGCTTCCGGATCCTCGTCACCCCCAAAGAATATGACAACACAAAAACCAGTAACAAAACAACCCTCCCCCCCCAATTCTCCAAACCTCACCTCCAGTCAATCCCCAGACCAGGAAGATAGTGGAGATAACTTTCTAGAACAAGTGCCCTCACTCTCTCTCTCTTTCTCTCTCTCTCTCTCTCTCTCTCACACACACACACACACACACACACACACGCCCAGAGAGAGAGAGACCCCCTATTACATTATTAAACTTCCCATGAGGTCTTCCTTCTCCCTTTAATTTTCACACTGTATTAGCTAAATGACATTGCAATCAACATGGACAGATTCCAACCATTCCTTGATCTGCAACTCCTCTCTGGCAATTGGAGGGTTAAAATAGCAGCAGAAGCTGCCTATGTTGATATCCCAACAGCCTGTCCTATGTCAATAGCGTATCCTGAAGGATCTAACCATCATCGGGTGCTACAGAAAAAAACAATTAGAAATCCACTGGAATGCCCATAGATGCAACAGCCTCAACATTATTGTGCCTCCTTATCTCAGCTCCTAAAGTGTCAAAATAGAGCAATTCATTTGAAAGCTTTTCACTGCTTACCCAGTTCATGAAATGCTAAGTTCACATTCCTGGATTTCAGAGTCATTTTTTCCACCTTGCTCACATGAGTGAATTTTTGTGGCAGACACATCATATCCAAACTGTCGGAATTTTTAAGGAGGAGTTAGTCTGTGACTTCATCACTAGGAAAGTGTCAAATGGTCATGACTCGGATAAGACTCATAAAAACACATGCTCCAAAAGTAGTAAAATAGCCAGACTCGCCAAGAGCAAGGAGGCAAAGCAAACTCCAAGTGAGGAAGTTAAATATATAAACACAGAATTAATTAATCTGAGGAAGAAAACTAGCAGACATCAAAACAATTCTGACATAGCCTCCCACTGCTGATAGTGATATGCAAATCCAGCACCAACTTAACACATCTGCCCCATTGAGATGCTCATCTAAATCATCTCACACCTCAGCCTCTCCTTTGACTCTGACACACAGAAAATTGTCAGCACACTACTCTGACTTCCTCACCAATAACAGTGATGCTGGCAGTGACTCAGAGCTCCAGCAAAGGTCAAGGATCCCCAAGAGAAACTGCCTCAATCAAACTGCCTCAAAGGAACAATCCTCAGCCAAAGACTATAGAAATCCAAACTAGAAATATATACCATGTTTCCCCAAAAGTAAGACCTACCCTGAAAATAACCCCTAGCTTGATTTTTGGAGGTGGGCCTAATATAAGCCCTACCCCCCAAAATAAGCCCTAGTTTTGGGACAAGGCACACACCTAAAAAAAATCAAGCTAGTGTGGGGGTGAGGGGGATGGAGCGCTCCTCACCTGCTTACCATTGCAGCCAGGTCTCCCATGAATCAACACCTGCCTCGCTTCACTGGCCCACCTCTGTGATGTCCCTGCCCTGCATTTCACTGCCAGAGGTCTTCTGGAAAGGCCTCTGCAGCTGAGAACCGAGCTACTTGGTTCTCAGCTACAAAGGCCTTTCCGGAAGGTGTCTGATGGCAAAATGCAGGCCGGGGGGACGGGGGGTGCCATGTGGGTCAATCCGGAGCTCCATTCTCAGCTGCAGACACATTTCCTTCGGTCACAGAAGAAGTGGGCCGGCTGGGCAGGGCTGTCAGTGCCACCACTGCGAGGTGAGACAGTGGAAAAGACGCCCCCCGAAAATAACACCTGGTGCCTCTTTTGGAGGCAAAAATAATATATAGTAAGACCGGGTCTTATTTTCGGGGAAACGGTAGTATCTTCATCTACTTCCAAATATTAGCAGCCTCTCCTGGCCCTGCAGGAACTTGAATCTTACATCTCTTCTCTCACTGAAAACACCAAAGGATGCTTCTCTCCTTGCTAAAGAGTTGGGAACCCTGCTTGTCAGTGAACCCGTATATTACTGCCTATGCTGCTCATGCTGTTCTGAGTTGTTTGGTCTTTTTGCTAGAACGATATGCTCTCCTGCCCCATCACGAGAAATAAGGCTTGGCAGACAAACCAATGGCAGAGAAGGGAGACCAGGAAGTTGATGATACCCCCACTCCCCCAGTAGGAGGAGCTACTGTCCTGCAAAAATTACTCACTCAGCCCCTGGCTCACAGTGTATCTGCTTAACATCTTCACTACTTCATTGAAAAATACTCTTCTGCAATATAACTTCCCTATATGTCACTTTTATACTGTAGATTTCAAAACAGCTTTTGACTGTATATCCACAGGTAAGTTGTGGAAACAAGTGGAGCCCTTCTGACTGACTGACTCCTGCTTCTTTTAATTGGTGTGCTTCATGAAGTGACCTCACTAAAAGGGGGCCACTTCACTAGTGCCATTGGAACTGAGGAAGGCTTCAAGCAAGGCTGCGTATTCCCCCCTCCCTTTTATTCAATTTCTATATGAGCTCCATGGTGGGCCATGTCCTCAACATGAACTTTCACCCGTCAAAACTTGCTGGAAGTTTTACTGTCCCAATTTACTGTGTCACTCTATTCAGATCTTACAACAATACTTTCAATAAGACCTCTTGGCCTTCAATAACACAGTGCTGCACGGAAGACCAGTTAGTATTAAATTTTCAGAAAATTAAAACTACGGTATTTTCCAAAAGGCACTCCTTGAGGATACATGACCACTAGTTTGTGTTTTAAATATCTGGGAGTGGTCCTATATTCTGCCAACAGAAAGAAACAATGGGGACCATGTTGCTGAAAATGCACAGAGGACTTCATCTGTCATCCTCAAATGCCTACAGACAAGAGGTGGCCACTATATACCTGCAGCCCCCAAATTATTGAAAGCCAGCTGGGCCTCTTCTCCAGTTTTGCACCATGAAAACTTGTTCAATCCACATTACTAATACTGCCTCTTCAAATCCCAAAATGCCTCTAATGCCACCTTGAGATTGGAGACAAGACCTCCTGACAGATGATACTAGAATATGAGTGATTGTGCTCAACAATTGGCTCAAACTGCCTTTTTCCCCTTGGCCTTGTCTCATTATCTATGAAGGATGAGTTTCATTCCACATGGAGAAATGCAGTGGCAACTAAAATCTAAATCTTGAGCTTCTCTCCAGGTCTTCTACTCAGCATGGGGTATGTTCAGACCAAAGCACTCTTTAAACAATGTGTAGCAGGCACAGTGTGCCAATTGAACCTCATTTGGTACCCAGCCTTTGTTGCCAGTAAATCCAGGAGGTACTGTCTCTTCCGTGATATATTTACTAAGCTTGAAGTACCTAACCACCAGTGGGGCCTTTACTCTGGCACAATGTCATGCTTCCTCTCAGGTGTCCTTGAAGATTGATAGAGGAAAATCCCTAACTGGAAAGAAAATGACCCTGTGACTCTGGATACACAAACACAATACAGAATGTACCTGTATGTACCCAGTGTCTGTATTACAAAGACATTTATACAAGCCTCGTCTTACTATTATTGCATAAATATCCAGGGGGCACAGGACGATTCTACACCATCCTGCTGGCTGCAGATACTAATCCTGCTACAACATATGTTTCTATGCAGCAGTGCTTAAAATCCATCAGATGATAAACCTGTGCCACAGATTAGTTTTAATGAGCATCTAATTATTTAAGAGCGATTTTGATTGTGATAGATTTAATTTGCCTTACACTAACTTTTAGATGCTTGCCTACATCTATTTCACTCCTCCCTTTAGATTTTTTTAGACTCTTGTTTTTGTATATACTTTTCATATCTTTTTGGCTTTTTTAAAAAAATAAGACGTTGATGTATTGTTTATGCTTCATAATCTTGCATACCCCAATCTCCTTATGTTGCTATATGTAGTTTTTATAACTTATAGCTTTTTTATTAATAGTTTGCATCCCAACTTCGTTATGCTACTGTATGACCACAATAAAGATTTGATCTGATCATCAGATTGGAAAAGCCTGCCTTAAAAATTATTTTGGCACATCAAATTAAAAATAATACTCATGGGAGGGAAGGACAGTTCTAGCCATATACACATGAAATATCCTGTTTCTTTCCTTTAAAAAAATACTAAAGTTTATTGTAATTTAAAAAAACAAATACAAAAATTAAGAAAATGAGAGAAAAAAAAAGGTGCAAAAAAAGATAAAAGAGAAAAAAAAGGTGCAACCGAATACAAACAAAAGTTAGAACATCAACCTTTTGTTTTGCATTTCTAAATATTTCAAGCCATCTCTATAACAACAAAATAATTCTAATCATCAAAACCTAAATTCATTTTTTCAACTTTGAGTACAAAATTCTTCTCTCAAAAACAGTCAATTTTGCTATCTTCGCCAAACTTTGGCATCCATTCTTCCATTGTGGAAATTAGTGTATCTCTCCATCACTATAGATACCCTTGCTTCAATCGGATTCAGACGAGATATTTTCTGGATGCTTTAGTACTATAAAGTGGTCCTGGGCTTTAAGCCATGTACATTTTGGAACCAATCAAAATACTCACTTCATTCTTGTTGGGATTTGGTTTGTGGTCATTCTTTTGGAAAGGACATCCTTAGGTTCATCGGGAATAATCCATTGAAGATAATTTTGTGCACTGATGGTGTGAAAAGCAAAGTCACTATAATTAGAGCAGTGACTATCCCAAAGGTGCTTTTTCAAAAGACAACTGGACTGTCTTTGTTTTCCTTGAAGACATTTCACTTCTCATCCAAGAAACTTCTTCTCATCAGTACAACTGAAGAAGCTTCTTGGAAGGAAGAAGGAAAACAAAGAAAGTCCAGTTGCCTTTTTAAAAAACAACCTTGGGACAACCAAGACCTGGATGACAGAATCTTCACAGATGTAGAACAATGAGTGTATCTCTGTATCACCATGTTTTAAGGTTTCATGATCACGTGAATACTGTCTATATTTTGGGCTACTCCAGTCACAAAGGAAAAAAAAGGTGAGGGTATCATAAATGGAAAAGAACATTTAAAAGTATGAATAGTTTGGATGGGTCACTTTCTATTTTACAGTGTAAGAATAAATATATGTTCTAATGCTTACGATACAAATATATACCTATAAAGAGAAGACATATAACTATGTTTTATAAATAATATGGAAAAATGGATCTTATGTAATAGTAGGGCTGGTGCTATTCAGTTGATTGGTTCCAACTATTTTCAGCTGAGAGAGAAAAAACTTTTTTTTATATATAACAACAGTTAACTTCCATAATTGTTGTCCTCTTTTTGTAACTTGCCATCAAAAGATTAATCAGTCTTCTGCTCTTTGGTGTAATGGTTAAGGTGCTGGCCTAGAAACTAGGAGTTGGTGAATTCTAGTCCCACCTTAGGCATGACAGCTGGCTGGATGAATTTGCACCAGTCACACACTCTCAACCCAACCCACCTCACAGGATTGTTGTTGGGGGAAAAAAGGATGAGGAAGAAGTATTAGGTATGTTCACCACCTTGAATTACATATAAAGTAATAAAGGTGTGATAAAAATCTAATTACAAAAACAACAACAACCAACAAGTGTTAGAGGGGAAATCAGCTTTCTGTTTGCAGGTTGATATCTGAAGCAGAGCAAATTCTACCATTAATGAAAATTAGGCAACTGTCCCAGCCCCTAATTTTGAAAGAGCAGTAAATAATTATGCAATCTGTGGCTATTTGTATTTTTATTGCTTGGGGGAAGTTCTTGTATCCAAGTAGCATGCTGGTTTTGAGTACTTCATGTTTTTCCATTAGCAGTGGAACACAACTGTAGCACGTATGGGCCATTAAAGCACAATGTTGGCTTCAGTGGATTGCCTGACCAAGCAAGCTTTGCTTTAAGATCCTATTGACAGGATTTGCTCTTGCAAACAATTTTGTATAGAGCCCATGAGATGTGTTGGTGGATGAAGAAGTTTGATTGAAAACAAATTGCTTTGATCAAGGTTGTACTTCTGAAGGAAGTTGTATTTACAATTCCCAGTTTCATTGTGCCTCTGTTAACTAGCAATCTCAAAAATAGCATTAAGTATTCCAGGGATGATAAAAGTGTACGTTCCAGGGACTACATTCTCAAGAAAGGGAGATATATTCCATGAATCCAGTTTGAAATGGAAATTCATAAGTTATGGATCATAGAGAGGCTTAATACATGTACCTCCGTAAACTGATCAATGGAATTCCAGTTTTGTCATCTACTCTCCAGAGTGACTCCATCCTGTAGTAACAAACTAACTTAAGTAAACAAACACTATAGATACGATTTAAGTAATCTTGTGACACCTTAAAGATTAAGATTTTTAAGTATAACAGGTCTTGGATGTTGGAGACTATATCCCCTTTTTTGGGAATCATAAGATAACATCCAGTAAGCCATCTCCATGGAATTATTTGAGTGTTTTCCCTTTAATTGTTTATTTATTTAATCCCACCCATTAGCTACAGAAGAGCCATTTTGTTGCAGTGGTTAGGAGATCAGACTGGAAACCAGGAGACTATGAGTTCTAGTCCTACCTTATGCACAAAGGCAACTGAGTGACCTTGCACCAGTCCCACTCTCTCAGATTTAGGAAGGAGGTACTGGCAAACCGCTTCTGAAAAACTTTGCCAAGAAAATGTCTAAGATTAATAAAGTTTGGTCCAGTTACTATGATTCAACTTTTTAGATACCTTTGGACTGAATGATTGAGTCTTCATTGACACATTTTGTAAAGAAAACTGCATAAATTTATCCAAGCAGTCTCCAGAATTGGACACAACTAAGCAGAAGGGAAAAAAAATTAAATACTCCCTCCCCAAAATGCAACCCCTTTGCAGTAATTAAACCAATGTAAACTACATTGAGTTATAATGTAGTAAAACTTAGAATGAAACCGATGCCTCTGTTTTTCTTACAAACATATGCAAGAAAATGAGACAACAATGAATCGATCAATAAATGAACGCTTTTGAAGTCTTTCCCTTGATTATCAGGTGTGAGTAGCAAGTGCGCTAAGAAATACTTGAATCAATTTACATAGGTATAAATCAGATACTGCAGTCAGGACAGAAGATAATCCTGCCATCATTACCAATGTGATTATTTATTACAAAACAGTAATTGATTAGTATAAATTATTAGCAACTACATAAATAAACCTTGTCCAAGATGATCTTTCCTCGTTCTGCCTCATCGAGTTTTTCAGTAATGAAGCCATCACCACTATGAGTCCAGCCATCTGGTTGCTGATTGTCTTCTTTCTTTCCACATTTCCCAGAATTACCAACTTTTCAAAGGAGCTTGAATTTTGCATACTGTGTCCAAAATACATGATTTGCATCTGTACATTTGTGCTGAGTGGGAATTCTGCATTGATTTGTTTTATAATTCATTTGCTTCCATGATACGTTCAAGCATCTTCTTCAACTTCACTTCCCCAGAGTATTGCAATGGAAAACCATTGGCTGAAGAATTCTGTTCTGTGCAGATATAGATACCACAACATCTGGATAGCTTTGCTAAGACTTTCATTGCTCTTCTACCAAATGTTACTCTATAGCATACTTCTTGACTGCAGATTCCTTTACTGTTTGGTAGTCATAAAGGCAGAAGCTATCTACAGCTTCACGGTTTTCATTGCCAATTCGAAAGCTAATTGCTATATCTGTTGTCATTAGTTTGTCTTCTTTATGTTTAAGCTTGGTCCCATTTTTTCACTGTTCTTCTTGACTTTTATTACTCAATCTTTCAGAGTCATTTTGCATTTTTGGCTGTCAGTCTAATGCCACCAGCATAGCGCAGGTTATTGATGTTTCTTCATCCAGTTTTAAAACCACACTCATCTTCTTCCAATCCAGCTTCCCTTAAAAATATATTTAGCATAAAAACGGAATAAATGAGGAGAGAGTATACAGCCTTGTCTCACTCTTTTATCAACCTGGAGCCAGTCTGTTTCATCATATTCTGTCTGTACTGTGACTTTCTGATCTGTATATAAGTTGCACATGAGAATGACATGTTCTGGGTTTCCTATCTTTCTAAGCATGTTCCACAGCTTGACATGATAGACACAACTGAAGGCTTTTCTATAATCAATGGAACACATAATGTGGAGAACAAAGAGGATGTTGGAAAGAGACAACAAGGAGCAAAACATAGCACAAAACAAGACAGCATACATATGCGTCTCAGACAGACACCCCCTAATTCACATGAGTATAAAAAAGGGAGAAGGTAAGGACTTACAAGGGACGTGGTGGCTCAGTGGGTTAGGATGCTGAGCTTGTCAATCGGAAGGTCGGCAGTTTGGCGGTTCGAATCCCGAGTGCCGCGTAACAGAGTGAGCGCCTGTTACTCGTCCCAGCTTCTGCCAACCTAGCAGTTCGAAAGCACGTAAAAATGCAAGTAGAAAAATAGGGACCACTACGGTGGGAAGGTAACAGCGTTCCGTGCGCCTTTGGCGTCTAGTCATGCCGGCCACATGACCACGGAGACGTCCTCGGACAAGCGCTGGCTCTTCGGCTTTGAAACAGAGATGAGCACCGGCCCCTAGAGTCGGAAACGACTAGCATGCATGTGCGGGGGAACCTTTACCTTTACCTTTAAGGACTTACAAGACTTTAAAACATAGTTTTAGTCTTCCATGGAGTTGTTTCTTTGGTCTGCATTGTGGGATTGGCATATCAGTCTTGCAAGTCTGACTATAGCAAAGTGATAGCAGTTAGGCTTATATGCCGCTTCACAGTGCTTTACAGCCCTCTCTAAGGGGTTTTAGAGAGTCAGCCTATTGCCCCCAACAATCTGGCTCCTTTACTGACCTCAGAAGGATGGAAGACTGAGTCAACCTTGAGCCGGTCAGGATCAAACTCCTGGCAATTGTCAGAATTAGCCTGCAATACTGGATTCTAACCAACGCACCACCACAGCTCTTAATTATGCTTCACTTCCTCTCTTACTTATCCTGAAAGGGATTAGGTTGTTGGGTATGTATGCATATACATTTATATTTCTACTCCCAAGCATAAAATAAAGCTTCCATGTCCCATGGCTAACTTCCACCATGCTTTCCTCAATTTTCCTTCCATGTAATTGTCCGTTTTGTGTCTAGCTGTTCTCTTCCCTCCCAGTGATCCAACAAAGAAAATGTTACTTACTGACAGACTCTCTTGTAGAAATAGTACTATTGTTTTGAAAGTGCTTCCCTCAGCAGGTGACACCAGCTGAACTGTGCACTTCAAAGCCAAGCTGATGCTGCTAAGGACTCTTTGACATTTTTGTAGCACGCCAGGCAGTCCAAAACTGCTCCAGAGCCATTTTATAGCTTCCAATCTGATATCCAAAGCAGCAGGATACAAAAAATGCTGGACGCCTTTGCCTTTGTTTAGAGATATAATTTGGTAACATAAATGCTGTCTGCCATTTTGTTGATCAGGTTTTTATTTTATAAATGCAGTTGATATAATAGAATTGCCAAGACCTATCTAGAAATCTTTCTGAAGTCTACATCAAGATTATACTATTATTTAGCTTTAAAATAGAATGAAGTCAACTTTAGGGGGGGGGGGAAATCCAAAACATTTTTTTAAAAGTGGAAATTAAATAAAAATGAGTGATTTTTTTGTGATTGTGATATTACAAAGGCATATTATTTTCTTCTTCTAAAACACAGTACTAAGATTAAAACAAGTACAGGCTTTATTCATTACTTTCAGCCATAGGCATATTCAGACACATATGCTAAATCATATACTGTAAATGGTTTATAACTATGTGGTTTACCACCATGCTGGCTAAGATAATTACCAGTAAACTGTTTTGGTATTCTGGGTTGTTGGGGTTTAGTAGGTGAATACTGCCGCTACGTTAATTACCAGTAACTAAGGTTTATGGTTTTAACACATTCTGTGAACCCAGCTATAGTACAGTATAGTGAGGTGTTTCGGTTTGACTGAAGGTTCTGTGATCTATTAGAGATCACAGCTACTGTGATCTATTAAAGAAACCATACTTAAATAAACTGTATCAATCAGTGGTGGGATTCAAATATGTGAACAACCGGTTCTCTGTGTGGATGCCACTTCTGGAAGTCCATTCTGGGCCAGGGCAACAAAAAATTAGCTACCGGTTCTGCTGAACTGGTGTGAACCGGCTGAATCCCACCACAGGTATCAATGCAATCTATTTATAATCTTGACAAAAAAATCACAGCAATTTCCTTCTTTCAACCTCAAGATGAGCCAGGCCTTTCCTTTTTCATAAATCAAATTGTGGACATGGATCTTACTGAAATATTGGTTCACTTCTCAGTTTTATCTCTTCTCTCAAATTTTAGCAAAGTAAAAAATGTCCCACGAGCTCATAGCAGTTTAGCAAACGCCTCCGAGACTTAGTCTTCCAGGAAGGGCCATTTGACTGCACAACATGGTCATGTCATGCTGCTCGGAGCTCTGCACAAGGGAAACAGCCTTATGTAACTGGAAAGGTAACGGAGGGGATCCAACACCTGAAACCCCGGGGCCGTCCAATGGAACAGGAATTGCTGCCTCAGCAGTACCCACCCACCCCAGAACCACAGACGGGGACCAGGATGAGGAGCGATACCGGCCCCGGCGCAGACAACGCTCCAGCCAAAGACTCCCGCCCCTGGAAGTCAAATTCAAGGGGGAGCCATCACGACTAGGATTTTTCCTAACCCAAGTCCTCAGCTACATGGAAGAGTACGGACGGGACATCCCTAGTGGCAAAGCACGCATCCGAATTGTGCAATCTGCCCTGGACGGGACGGCTGCAGACTGGGTGGTGAACTTGCATGACTCCAACGCCCCAGAACTCAACGACTTCAACCGATTCATGTCATCTTTGAGGCGGCGGTTCGAGGATCCTTTGGCTGACCGTAAGGCCCGGGAGAGAATGAAAACAGTGAGGCAGGGAAGGCGAGCAGTGGCTGATTATACCCAAGAATTCCGAGCCATTGCCAGCAAGCTGAACTGGCCAGAAGACATACTCCTTAGCCACTTCAAAGACGGTCTAAACTACGACCTGTATGACGCTTGCCTGCCTCGAGGAGACCCACCCCATCTCGACGACTGGTACATCCTGGCGGAGGAAGTGGAAATAGACCTACTGAAGAGACACCGCAGAGGAAAACCATGGGGCCGCCTGCCACCCGAGCAAACACGCGAGGGGGAAAACCCACCAGCCACAGCCAAAAAATCAACAGGTTGCTTCAACTGCGTGAGAGAGGGCCACTGTGCTGCAGAATGTCATTCAAAAGCCCCCCCACGAAAACCAGAGGCATCATCCTCCAAGAAGCCGGGGAAGCCCCAAGGCAACACAAAAGAATCTTCCATGAAGGGATCAGAGGCTGTAGAGTCCACATTTCCTGCCAGGAACTGGGATTGGACTCTGGCCTGCACCGCAGGGATGGTGGACAACTCGGAAGACAGCTCAGAGGGAGAACCATTGGTAAGTGGACCCCTTCCACCCATACTTAAGACAGTGACTATATTAGCTTCCCCTATGCCTGAAGCAGCCAAAATAAAAGCTCTGATAGACTCTGGGTGCATCCGCTGCCTTATCAGCCCAACGCTGGTGGAGAGATTGAGCATCCCAGTGAGGAAGCTAAAACAACCAATCTCTTTTAGTCAATTAGATGGGTCAATAGCAGGGGGAGGACCAGCCACCCTAGCCACTTTACCAATCCACCTATCACTGGGGCCCCATGAGGAGGACATAACGTTTATAGTGGCCCCAGGCATGGAATGCCCAATGATTCTAGGACTGGAATGGCTGAAGAAATGGAACCCCGGGATAAACTGGAGGACAGCAGAACTCAATTTCCCAAAGGGGGAGCAGAAGAACTTAGACTCCAAAAGCACCCCCCCAACCCAGAGGGAGGAGACAGCAGCGGTGGGGAAAGAGAAGGGATTACCAGAGATACCGGAAGAATACAGGGACCTGGCTGAGGTTTTCAGTGAGGAAAGAGCAGATGAGCTTCCCCCCCCACCGCCCCACAGACTGCACCATAGAATTCAAACCTGGGGCAAAACTCCCAAAACCCAGGATGTACGCCATGAGCCCAAGGGAAATGGCAGAAATGGAAAGATTCATAAAGAAAAACTTAGAAAGAGGATTTATTGAGCCTGCCAAACCCAAAGTGGTCGCCCCGGTTCTGTTCAGGGAGAAGAAGGATGGGTCTTTTCACTTGGTTGTGGACTATAGAAATTTGAACACAATTAGTGAATGTAATCTGTACCCCCTTCCCCTAATGAAGGATATGCTATCCCACCTATCGAAAGGAAAGATTTTTACCAAACTAGACCTGAGGGAACCATACTACCGTATTAGGATTAAGGAAGGAGACGAATGGAAGACTGCATTCAACTGCCCAATGGGGTGCTATCAATTCAAAGTATTGCCATTCGGACTGCAAGGGCCCCCCGCAGTCTTTATGCAATTAATTAATGACGTGCTGAGAGAGCACCTATATAAGGGGGTCCTGGTTTACCTCGATGACATCCTTATCTTCACAGAAACCAAAGAGGAACATATCAAACTAGTCAGAGCAGTCCTGAAGAAGTTGCGAGCTGCCCATTTATATGCTAAATTATCGAAGTGTGAATTCCATCAGGAAAAAATCGACTACCTGGGGTATCGCATATCTCCAGAGGGCATCGAAATGGACCCTGAGAAGGTCAGGGCAGTACTAGAGTGGGCACCCCCCCCCCGCACACGGAAGCAATTACAAAGTTTCCTGGGGTTTGCAAATTTCTACCGCCAATTCATCCCCGCATTTGGCCAAATAGCCATACCCCTCACAAATTTGTTGAAAACGAAGGGGGGGTCACCCGTGAAACCCAGCCAGCCTCTGAAATGGTCAATGGAATGTCAAACAGCATTTGAGAGGCTAAAGAGACTTTTTTCTGCTGAACCTGTCCTAAAACACCCAGATCCCGACAAACCTTTTGTAATACAGGCAGATGCGAGTGATGTAGCGGTAGGAGCCGTACTATTACAAGAAAATGATGGGGGGACGTTGCAACCATGCGCATACACATCCAGAAAACTCACAGAAACAGAACAACGCTGGCCAATATGGGAAAAAGAGGCATTCTCGTTGAGGTGGGCATTACTAACATGGCGCCAATTTTTAGAAGGAAATAAAATACCTTTCCAGGTCTGGACAGACCACAAAAATTTGGAAGCACTAAAAACGCCCAGGAAGCTCACTCCTAAGCAAGCCCGCTGGTCCCAACATTTTCACCGATTCAATTTCACTCTCAAACACTTACCAGGGGGGAAGAACTTCCTGGCAGATGCATTATCCCGCATGCCCCAATATAACAGCACAAGAGTTACTGACTTTAAACCACTTGTACCGGAACAACAACTGGCAGCACCAGTCACCACCAGGGCACAAGAAAAAATGAAGCCGAAGGTAGATAGCCAAACTGGAATAGAATTCAGGAAGTCTTTGGAAAGTG
Organism: Vipera berus; assembly: GCF_964194415.1. Taxonomy (NCBI): domain Eukaryota; kingdom Metazoa; phylum Chordata; class Lepidosauria; order Squamata; family Viperidae; genus Vipera; species Vipera berus. Next base: position 252,888,352 of record NC_138203.1, read on the forward strand.
ATGAATGGTTCCAGAAAAATAGACATGTGTGCACAATTAAAGATGGACTGCCATGGGTGGGGGAGAAGCTATATATACCTGCCACACAGAGAATCAATTTTATGCAACTGTGCCATGATACAAAATCAGCAGGACACTTTCGCTTTGTAAAAACCCTACACTTAACTAAAAGGCAATTTTGGTGGCCATCTATGAAAAAGGACATAGAAAGCTATGTGGGTAGCTGTCAAATTTGTGCGATGGCCAAAAGACTGCAAGGGAAACCGCCAGGTCTGTTACAACCAGTGGCAAACCCCTCAGCCCCATGGAAAGAAATAGCCATGGATTTTATCGTAGAACTGCCAGAAAGTAATGGAAACACCGTAGTCTGGACTGTCACAGATCTGTTCTCTAAGCAAGTACATTTCATACCTTGCCAAAAAATCCCGACCGCAAAAGCATTAGCAAAACTTTTTGTACAGCATATTTACAGATTGCACGGGGTACCACAACGCATGATATCTGACAGAGGGGTGCAATTTATGTCGGCATTTTGAAAAGAATTTTTATCCCTCTTAGGAACCACCCAAGGACTGTCATCTAGTCACCATCCTCAGACAGACGGAGCTTCTGAAAGACTTAATAATATACTTGAACAATATCTGAGATGCTTTATTAATTTTCAGCAGTCCGACTGGGCGGACCTACTGCCTTTTGCAGAAGTAGCATATAATAATGCAGTCCACTCAAGCACACGTTACACTCCTTTTCAAGTAGCTACAGGCCAGAGTTTCAACCCAATACCAGAACTAACCCCAAAAGAACCGGTTATCCCTGATCTGAAGGAATGGATTGCTCAATTACAAAATACATGGCCAATCGTTAGGAAAGCGTTGGAAGATGCCAGAAAAGCATACAAGACATAGGCAGACAAAAAAAGAACCGATCCCACACCATTTAGGGTAGGAGAGATGGTATATTTATCCACAAAATACCTGAAATCACTCCAACCCTGTAAAAAACTAGGACCAAAATATATTGGACCCTTTCCAATTAAAAGAATCATAAACCCAGTAACAGTTGAATTAGAACTACCCAAAAATCTTAGACGAATACACCCAACCTTCCACTGCAGTCTATTAAAGAGAGAACAACAATCACCACTACGAGCAAAAATCCCACCACCACCACCCCCCATCATGGTGGAAGGAGAACAACATTTTGAAGTGAAAGAAATCTTAGATTCCAGAAAACACCATGGAACGATACAATATTTAGTGGCATGGAAACACCTCCCCTCCTCAGAAAATGAGTGGGTTAACAAACTCCATGTTAAAGCACCTAGGTTGCTTAAGAGGTTTCATACAGAATATCCAAACAAACCGGGCTAACATTTATATGTTTTCTTTCCCCACAGATGGACTCATCTTTTTCTGAAAGGAGAGCCGAATGTCAGAATCCATTTATATCACATTTCATAAATGTATATAGGTAGAACAATGTGCTTATTCTGGGGATTCTGCCATCTCTCCGAAGGGGGGGGGAGAGGTCAGACTTTAGGCATCTTCAAACAACAGGGAACATTTGAACAAAAAAGGAAGCAATAACCATAAAACCAAGGAGAGTTCCCTTTCCCATGGAAGGGCCTGACATCTGACCAAATGGATGAGGGGAGGGGCTGAAATGGGAATGCTTTATATAGGATTGAAATGTAACTTTGTTAGATTCCGTCTTGTATTGCCACAATCGATTCCATCCTAGTAAACATTTTCCTTTTGGACTAAACTTGCATCCAAGAGTTCTTATTTCCTAAGATGTGGATTGAGGTGGGTCCTGACAGACTGGCTCAATCTTGACTCAGCCTTCCATCCTTTAGTGGTCAGTAAAATGAGAACCCAGATTGTTGGGGGCAATAGGTTGGCTTTGTAAACTGCTTAAAAGGCCTGTAAAGCATTATGAAGCAGTATGTAAGTCTAAGTGCTATTGCTATTTATTAGTGAAACCCAATACTTGAATTACACCCAGGGGCCTATGGGAATCTAGAGCAGCTCATGAAATAGTGATATTACACGAGTGTTTTGAGGTGCATTGCTGGTTTTGCTACAACAAATTTGCTGAAAAGATTTTTCAGCCTTCAACTATATCAGACATGTCAAACTTGCGATGTCACGTGACGTCACGTAATATATCGGGACGGTCTTGCCATTGCCGGCAATGGGGTGGGCGTGGCTTTCGGCCTGCAGGCCAGCAGTTTAACACCCCTGAACTATATCAACTCCTTACATGGAAGCCAGTGTGCATATCCTAAATTGACTACTCCATTCTAAAATAGATTACATTTCCAAGGGAAGATGAGCATCCTGCCACAACTTCAATCTCTGATGGCTAAAAAAATGATATATTTCAGCAAGAATATATGAAACATGGAATGATGCAAATACCTAGAAAGGATAAACAAGATTTCATTTCTAGGGCTGGAAAGTGAGATCTAGTTTAATATGTTTCTAAGAAATGTTGCCCCTAATTGTTTAAGAACTGACATGTTTACAAATAGCTAACATGGAATAATTAGATTAAAGTGAACTGAATTTTGCAAAAATAAGACTTTTCTTTCACAGCAGATCTGCAGATCCACTTGCCAATCGATAGTACATTATAATTAGGTTTTCTGAATGCATAGCATACTGTCCAAGATCTGACAGCAAACAATAGATACAGTTGTTGTGCTGTTGTTTTACATTAGGTAAACAAGCAATTTGTTTTAAGATATAGTGTGTGCCAAAAACTAAAAGGCCATTTTCATCTTTGGAAATACACAGGACTATTAGACAAAACTTGGTGAATACTGTCTGTTAATTTTATTTCAGCAGCATACATGGGAGGTTCAAAATCTACAAGATGATGGTTGGTGTCTGGATCAAAATCTGCCATTGCTGATTTTGCCCCTTGCAGCAGTCAACACTATCATTGACTAATTTCTATGTAAATATTTTTAAAACTGGGCTATTGTTCAATTGGGTAATTTTTTTTAAAAAAATATTAAAGTTTATTATAAAATGCAAATAGAAACAAAGACCAGGAAAGAAAAGAAAAAGAGAATGGAGAAAATTGCAAAGATATGGAAAGAAAAAGGGAAAAAAAGTAGGGACTTCTGACTTTTTTCAGTGAAGTGGAGTAGAAAACAACATTACAATCTATTTTTTTTTGTTTTATATTGCTATAATAATAATAAGTAAGTTGGAAGGGACCTTGGAGGTCATCTAGTCCAACCCCCTGCTCAGGCAGGAAACCCTATACCATTTCAGGCAAATGGCTGTCCAGTCTCCTCTTAAAAACCTCCATTGTTGGAGCACTCACAACTTCTGGAGGCAGGTTGTTCTACTGGTTAATTGTTCTAACTGTCAGGAAGTTTCTCCTTAGTTCTAGGTTGCTTCTCTCCTTGATTAGTTTCCATCCATTGCTTCTTGTCCTGCTTTCAGGTGCTTTGGAGAAAGCTTGGCTCCCTCTTCTTTGTGGCAGCCCCTGAGATATTGGAACACTGCTATCATGTCACCCCTCACCCTTCTCTTCGTTAAACTACACATACCCAATTCCAGCAACCATTCCCTATATGTTTTAGCCTCCAGTCCCCCAATCATCTTTGTTGCCCTTCTCTGTACCCTTTCTAGAGTCTCGACATCTTTTTTACATCGTGGTGACCAAAACTGGATGCAGTATTCCAGGTGTGGCCTTACCAAGGCATTGTAAAGTGGTATTAGTACTTCACGTGATCTTGATCTATCCCTCTGTTAATGCAGCCTAGCTTTGTTGGCAGCTGCAGCACACTGCTGGCTCATATTACAAGCCTTTGTATAGTATAATTATAAAGTTAATGTAATCATCAAAGCCTAAAATCAAAGTTTCGTATTGGTTTCCAAATGAAAACAAAACTGCATAATTTAATTAAAGCAGTCAACTTTGCCATCTCCACCAACTCCATCAGGTTTACCCTCCGTTCCCCTATTGTGGGCATTGATGTGTCTTTCCATTTTTTGCAGATATAAGATTCTTGCCATTGTCAACATACATAGTAACAAAGTTGCCCAACAGGATAAATGTAAGATATATTAAATAACACAAATGCAGTTTCTTATGATAGCCTTTTTTCTTAGTATCCATAAAAGAACAGGATTTATATAATACTGTAGTATTGGATTCAGCAGGAAGGGGAACAAAGGAAACCACAAGGCTAATAACAATTTTTAGGGGGATAACTGGCTATTTAAAATGATATAAAAATTTCAAAAATGTGCACAAATGATAGACCGTTCTTCTAAATGATAACCATCCCCTGACCAGCAACAAACATAACAGATGTACTGTCAAAATGCAACACCATGTATTTCATCATGCAAATTTATCCACAGATGCTTTCCTACAGAGATTAGAAGGGAAATAAAGGCATTAATGCATGGAATAGCCTTGTAAACAGGATCTTTTAACAAAAGGCCAAGGTTAATAATTTATGATTGGCAAGGGTAAGCTACTGTCTGGATCTATTTTTAATGTGAGTGATTGTAAAAAATGTTCTTGTCATAGAGTCTCCTATTATAGTGGATGGTGTTACTGACCTAGATAAAATCATAGGTAACAAAATCAAGTGATTTTTTTAACATCATCTGGATCAGGTTACTCTTTAGTCCCATCCTTCCTCTGTTCTATGGGAAAGGTTTTAGGCAAAAGTAAGTTTTAAAATGGCAGAAAGTGAAGAAGAACTAAAGAGCCTCTTGTTGCGGGTGAAGAAGGAGAGTGCAAAACTTGGATTGAAATTAAACATTAAGAAAACCAAAATCATGGCATCTGGCCCTCTCAATTCCTGGCAAATAGATGGGGAAGAAATGGAGGTAGTGACAGATTTTATTTTCCTGGGCTCCAAGATCACTGCAGATGGGGACTGTAGCCAAGAAATTAAAAGACGCTTGCTCCTCGGGAGGAAAGCCATGGCAAATCTAGACAGCACACTAAAAAGCAGAGACATCACCCTGTCAACAAAAGTGCGTATAGTCAAGGCTATGGTCTTCCCAGTTGCAATGTATGGCAGTGAAAGCTGGACCATAAGAAAGGCTGAGCGCCAAAGAATTGAAGCCTTTGAACTATGGTGCTGGAGAAGACTCCTGCGAGTTCCTTGGACTGCAAGGCGATCAAACCGGTCAGTCCTAGAGGAGATCAACCCTGACTGCTCTTTAGAAGGCCAGATCCTGAAGCTAAAACTCAAATACTTTGGCCACCTAATGAGAAGGAAGGACTCACTGGAGAAGAGCCTAATGCTGGGAAAGATTGAGGGCACTAGAAGAAGGGGACGACAGAGAATGAGGTGGCTGGATGGAGTCACTGAAGCAGTAGGCGTGAGCTTAAATGGACTCCAGAAGATAGTAGAGGACAGGAAGGCCTGGAGGAACATTGTCCATAGGGTCGCGATGGGTCGGACACGACTTCGCAACTAACAACAACAACAACAAAGTTTTAAAAACAGGGACACGGTGGCTCAGTGGGTTAGGACGCTGAGCTTGTCGATCAGAAGGTCGGCAGTTTGGCGGGTCGAATCCCGAGTGCCGCGTAGCAGAGTGAGTGCCTGTTACTCGTCCCAGCTTCTGCCAACCTAGCAGTTCTAAAGCACGTAAAAATGCAAGTAGAAAAATAGGGACCATTGCGGTGGGAAGGTAACAGCGTTCCGTATGCCTTTGGCGTCTAGTCATGCCAGCCACATGACCACGGAGACGTCCTCGGACAAGCGCTGGCTCTTCAGCTTTGAAACGGAGATGAGCACCGGCCCCTAGAGTTGGAAACGACTAGCACGCATGTGCGGGGGAACCTTTACCTTTACCTTAAGTTTTAAAAACAATCAAGGATGGAAGATTTTAGCTCAGAATGGATGGTACAGAAGAAAGACCCAACAGCATTCTTTTCTTTTCCAAGAAAGCTGATTAAGCTTGTTTTCTTGCAGACATTTCATTATCAAACTAGCAACATCATCAGAAGTGTACAAGTGAGGAAGGGAGGACCATCTCCTTGGGGGTGGCTCCTAGGCTCTCACAGAGATCATTCTGCCTTGCTAGTTCTCAATGCTGATGCAAATAATGAAACGAGAAAACAATTAATTAATTCTAGTTGCAAAAGGAACAATCATGGAAGGGAAGCAAGTAGCTAAATTTCTTAACCATGTAGCTGTTGCCCTTAATTGGTGCCAGAGGTTTCAGCCCTCCAGCAACAAAACAACCAGAATTCTTCACTGATAAAAACTGGCACCATGAGCCAAACTGACTCTGGAAAGGAAGTTATAAAACTAGTTTTATTGATTTCTGCTATTTGAGTCCAGGATTTTTCAGGGACAGTTTGAAAAACATCATAATATCGTGTGATTTTTTTAAAAACTTTTGGTAGGTAGGCAGGAGCACCTACATTTTATCTTTCAAGAGGGCTAGACTGGATTCCTGTCCCCCACCATTTAATTTGGCTATTGTGTATTGATTTTCTAGCTTGGAATGGGAATGAAATACAACGTGCACCTCCTGTTCTATTGGGGTAGTTAGGTACACCATAGTCCAGCTGGTTCTTCCCTGGCACTCTACAGATGTTTCAAGATTGTTTCTTAAAGAATTCATGGCCCACAAGGTTAAAAATCTAGAATTTCTGGAAATTGCAATCCTAACACTCTGAAGATCTCCAGATTGGCACAGTCAATGCTATTGATTTGGGAAATATATCCTTGCTTACAAATAAGCCAGTACAGGAATAAAAGAGAAGGTTTATTTTTCTGGTTGACACAGAAACATGCTGAAAGGCTAAATGGCTTGATCTGACTTTAAGCCTTTGTCTTTTGTCATCCAATTCTCCACTTTCCTGCCCTTCAAAATTATAAGATGGGCTTGGATAACTCTTTCATGGATGGTTCAATAGAGTGGAATCCCCTTAATTTAATGTATCAAAAGGAAAGTGTTTGGAAATAACTCTGGAGAACTGCTGATCAATTGCTAAAAGTATATCAACATTTGTTTTTGAAAATCATTCAAAAAATTCAAAAGAAAATTGCACACCAAAGATAGCTAGCTATTCAAGACTAAGTGGTACACATCCCTCCTTTGACATCATACAAAGTACAAAATCCTCCACTTTTTGACAGATGAGTCCCACTTATCATGTCATATCTCATTAGACCAAAATTAATGGAGACAATGCCAACAATGGACAAGAAAGTCTCACCATTGGTATTTTGGTGGTATTGTTTCTTCTTCTGAATAGCACAACACAGATGGTTCTCATGGGAGAAGCCAAAAGAGTAGTATGCTTTGAACTCAGCCAAATTACTGGGTTGTTGGATATGAAGGGAGATCATCCTACATGCTGCTTTTTATTCCTGGAAAAAGGTGGGATATACATCTAAATAATAACAACTAAAGTTATCTCGATCATGATTTTATATCCCATGCCTGCAACAATTTCAGAATGAGGTACATGTCAAGAATTATGGCTTAAACTGTATGAATTGAATGTGCTTGTCCCTATGAATACATGAAGGGCAGATGTATTTCTTAAATAAAGGTTTTAAAAACATATCACAGATGGACAAGCTATACTTTTCTCTCATGGGTAAAATGGCATTTTTGCATTACTGAAAAAATGCATCATCAAAAAGAGAGAAGAGGCTATGCATTAAAATGTATGTGTATAGATACAAACACAGAACTTATGACTTCACTTTAAAGGGGAGCACAATTCATCATCCCACATCTGGAAAATAGATGGAGTGACCTGTGTAACAAGTGTTGATTGGCAAATTATTAGGGTTCCTTAGCAGATCCTCTTTCTGTTTTAAAGCTATTTTCTCCCCAATGGCAAAAAATAGTGAGAGAATAAATAATGTCTACGTGTATTTAGCTATAATGGGCCCCTCCAAGTTGGTGCATAAACATCTGGAGTTCATCCCCATACTAGAGAAACATCTGTGACCTTGATCCTTATTTACTTCAAGGTAATCATGACTGATGATCAATCTAGTGCTTAGAACCACATAAGACTATCCTTGGACTAAATTTAAGAGTTTATTCTGGTAATTCAGCTCTCCTAGTGTTTCTATTGCAATGGTTAACCATTGGGTTACATTTTGACCATACTACTTTTGGATTTATAATCTCTGCAAGATACTTTTCAGATACTTTTCTTCTCATGCTCCCCTCCTCTCCCAGGGTAACTCAAGGACAAGACTGAAATGCCGGGGCAGCTCCCCCTGAAAGTCCATCTGGATTTAAGGTTATTAGATTAATAGATCATGTCATGGTCCCAGGAAATGTCTATTGATGATTAATGAAATGTGTTCTGCTCTGCCCTACAAAGCCAGAATTTGAAAGTAAAATCATCCAGTAAAAGTCCAAACAATTAAAATATTCATATAATAGGCAATAGTTGCTAGAATACATAATGATAAAAATATGTTTAGGTAATTCAAAAGTTTCCAAGCAGCAGAATGTTTAAAATTAGTACATTAATTGATTAGACTGAGTTACAATAGAAATAGAATGCTCAAAATTGCTTTGACCAGAATTGCTTTAAGCAACTTCATTCATTCATTCATTCATTCATTCATTCATTCATTCATTCATTCATTCATTCATTTCATTTGGTTTTGATGAACACTTGCCACTGCTGTGTGTACAGATAGCAGCAATTTCCAAAGTAGTTCAGAACCATGAATTCAGGGATCCATCTCAGGCCCAATGAGGGATTCTGAGAGTGGAAAATGCAATAGGTTTGGAGAGCGCTGAGTTGGGGAATGTTATGTTGGAATTCAGAAACTCTTCTCTCTCTGTCCAAAGACATCTTAATCTTACAGGCTAAACCCACAGCTATTTAGAATTATGTTTGGGTGAAAGATGTACAACTGGGGGCTAATTCACATGTTTTGTTTTGCTTTTAAAAAATGGGTTTGTTTATTTATTCGATTTATGTGGTTGCCTATCTCATGTACATGACTCTAGATGGTTTACAATAAATATAAAGAAAATACACAGAGCTGAAGAAATGTTTAAATGATCAAGGGGTGGTTGATAATAAGAAAAAAAAGGACTGCCTTGGTAAATTCTGACACATGAGAGGGTGAAAGAAATAGTCCCATAAATTTTCCCATCTACTGAAAAAGAGTGTTCTTGGGACTTATATGATCTGTCTCTGCCTCATAAATTCTGTTGTTCTCGGTGAGAATCATAAAATCATTCATAAAGAATTCAGTCATATTATCAGGACTGAATTATTGTTAATCCAGTAAATTCTTTCTATAAGTTAGGAAGGGAGCCCATTTTGTCTTTTATCTAAACAGGAAAAGAAAATGTCTTGGTCCGCATTAGCTATAATCATATCAGTATAGCTTAGAGAATTAACCACAGTTAATACTGTAAATATGAACAAAATTGCACCATAAGGCTGGTACATAATAAAATAAAAATTGTAGCATTATAAATTTATGGCACACCAATTCTGGCAGGAGTTAAAAGTAAGCTGATGATTATAAGCCCCACTTGAGATAAAAGTTACTAGTGATGAGATGGAATGAAGGCTACCGCAGGTAACCCAACTTCTATTGTTTTTTATTTATTTATTGGGATTTTTACGGTCACCAATTTCACCAGTGTGACTATGGGAAGCTAACAAGTATTATAAGACAATATGAAAACAATGTATATTAAAAAATACCACTCCCAGCTGACTAACACTGAGTATAATTCTTCTGTATACTTATAACTAGCAGATTATGGGGAGAAAGGGATTCTAGGCAAGCTTTCCGAATTGATGCATCTCCCAGAATCAAATACAGGTAGTTTTCGAGTTATAACCATTCATTTACTGACCTTTCCAAGTTACAACAGCACTGAAAAAAGGGACTTATGACTGTTTTTCACACTTACGACTGTTGCTGCATCCCCATGGTCATTTATTAGCATTAGCATCCTCCCATGCTATTTAGCATATTTGGCAGTAAGGGATTTCTAGCATTTTTGGTCTTGGGCGAGTACTTCCATGTCTTTGCATTTTATGTTTTTCTGTGTCGCATGAGAAAAGTGCATCTTCCTTCCCCTGTCCTTACCCCTTTCTACAGAGGGACAATCAAGAGCATCCTGTCATATGGCATCACAGTCTGGTTTAGAAGCATCACTGCTTCCGACAGAGAGTGGTGAGGATGGTTGAAAAGATCATTGGCAGTTCCCTCTCTTCCATCCAGGATATAGCACATAAGAGTTGCTTGAGCAGGGTCCGCAAGATTGTCTGGGACACTATACATCCTCTTCATGACCTGTTTTTCTTGTTACCTTCTGGGAGGAGGCTCCATGCTATCTGAAGCAGAACAACCAGATTCAGTCACAGCTTTGTTCCACACAGCATTAACCTTGTGACCTCTAAAGCTTCCTCCTTTCGCTATGTATTCAAGATGGACAGTGATTAATATTTATATGTTACTTATATGTAAGGGTGTAGGTCTATACATATATTGTATATAAAAAGGTAAAGGTTCCCCCGCACATGCGTGCTAGTCGTTTCCAACTCTAGGGGCCGGTGCTCATCTCCGTTTCAAAGCCGAAGAGCCAGCGCTTGTCCGTGGTCATGTGGCCGGCATGACTAGATGCCAAAGGCGCACGGAACGCTGTTACCTTCCCACCGTAGTGGTCCCTATTTTTCTACTTGCATTTTTACGTGCTTTCGAACTGCTAGGTGGGCAGAAGCTGGGACGAGTAACAGGCGCTCACTCTGTTATGCGGCACTCGGGATTTGATCCACCAAACTGCCGACCTTCTGATCGACAAGCTCAGTGTCCTAACCCACTGAGCCACCGCGTCCCTCATATTGTATATAGTATGTTTTAAATGTGTGTTATGTATGTGTACACTTTGAGAAGAAGCAACTAAATTTCATTTTTAATGTGTGCCGTTGTGCCCACAGGAAAAAATGGCAATAAAAGTTATCTTCATCATCTTCATCTTTAAGTCTTCCATGAACATTCTTCGCCATGTATTTAAAGGTTGTTTGGCATCAGGAGAGCTTCATCTCATTGCCAACTTGGGAATTTGATTGTTCTCTATGTGGAGAATATGACCTGCAAGTTGGAGTCTTCTGTGTGCAACTGTTGTGATTCAGGGTCAGCCTGTGGGTTCGGCAGTTGGGTCGGATGACTCAGAGGAGGAGGAGGGGGGTGTTGAAGAGCTTGCTGAGGGGATTGGACAGCTTGATGAGAGCCCCCAGCAAGGCCCCTCTCATCTGGTCACGATGCAGACCCAGCTGTGTGAGCCTGACAGCGTGGATGAAGATGACCCACAGCTGGCCCTGTTCAAGGACGCCCGACGCAGGAGGCAGTCAGTCAGGAGTAAACAGAGGAAGGCAATGGGGCACCTCGGAAGGAGGCACAGAGAGGCCACGCCCTGAACTGTATTTAAGGGGAATGTGTGGGAGGGCTGGTTTGCTGAAGGCAACCTCTTGGATTGTTCCTGCTTCTTAGCTCGTGTTTTATGGTTGGTGTCTTGTCTTACTCTGTTTTATGTGAATAAATTTGGCAGGCGTAATTCCAGCCTCTTGCCGTTTCTAAAGGGGTTGTCCCTGCCTTTTCTGCAGGGCCGGTAGCAGGCTGGTACAGAACAGCAACAATATTATGTAGCGTGCAGGAGAAACTCTTTTGGAACACTTTTTTGTTAGTAATATAAGCTCAGACTATTCAAGAGGTTTCTGATACAGTTCTACAAGGGAATTATAGAGTCTGTCATTTGTACTTCTATAACTGTCTGGTTTGGCACAGCAACCAAACAGGATAGGTACAGAGTTCAATAGATAGCTAGGACTGCAGAAAAACAAAACAAAACATTAGAACCAGCTTGCCTTCCACTGAGCACCTGAATAGAATAGAATAACTTTATTGTCACTTTAAATGTACACTAAATTAAATTAAAATGAAATTTCATTGCATACAGCTCTCAGAGGGTCACCACCTCCTTTATACGTCACAAAAATATGACAAAAAGAAAAAAAAAGAAAAAAATGAATATACCCACATATATTCTATGACACAGAGAAACAAACAATCTAGTTCGGATGTATACGTGTACATGGCAAGAAAAATGAATCTTGTGAGTTTACCAGACAGATGGCATAGGGAACAAAGCTGTTACAGAATCTGGTAGTCTTGCTGGAAATACTTCGTAACCTCCTCCCAGAGGGGAGCAACAGACCATGAAGTGGGTGTGTGCGGTCTGTAACAATGCTTTCAGCTTTAAGTACATAGCACTTATAAGCAGTGTCCTGAATAACAGGAAATGAGTGTCCTATAATCTTCTCAGCTGTCTTTACGACTGTCTGTATGGACCTTCTATCTGAGGCTCTGCTACCACCAAACCAAACGGTGATGCAGTTTGTTAAAACACTCTCAATTGTGCCTCTTTAAAAAGTGGCCAGGACAGAAGGAGAAAGACATGCTCTCCTCATCCAACATAGGAAATGCAGCTGCTGATTAGCACACTTCACTAAGGATGATGTGTGGAGAGATCAATTCAGATTGTTAGTTATCTGCACCCACAGATACTTAATACTGTTGACCACCTCTGCATCTGCATCCTTGATACAGAGTGGAGTATGACTATGCCGGCTCTTTTTAAAATCCATAATGATCTCCTTTATTTTATTCACATTTAGGACCAGTTACTTTTATTACACCACCAGAGCCTTCACTTCTTCCCTACAAGCATCTTCACTGTCATCCCGGATAAGACCCACCACTGCCATGTCATCCGCATCCTTCACAATATGATTCATAGCAGATTTGGCACAGCAGTTGTGGGTTATCAAGGTGAACAGTAACTGACTCAAGACACAGCCCTGTACTCAAGGAGATGGAGTTGGAAAATTTTCTTCCATCTCACACAAACTGGGGCCTATCAATAAGGAAATCAAGCATCCAGTTACATAAAGGAGTATTCAAATGCTGAGGAATGATTGTGTTGAATGCTGAACTAAAATCAACAAACAGCGTTCGCACATGAGTATTCTTCTCCTTCAGGTGTGCCAAGCTAAGATGAAGCACACAGGAAAGTGAATCATCTATAGAGCAGTTTTCTATATACTTCACAAACCAGAAAGAGGGCTGAGAAAATATCTACAGACCCCTCACATTCTGGACATAAACTGTTCTAACCTCTCCCCTCAGGATGCTGCTATAGGGCATTGCATGACAAAACAATGAGACACAAAGGCAGTTTTTACCCCTCATGCCATCACTCTGCTAAACACATAATTCCCACAGAACTATCTTAGGCCTACCTAAGAATATCTAATCATGTAGTAGAATTGTATTACTATTATCCTTCTCACTTTTTCTTTTACTTCCTCCTGTCTTATGACTATCACTTGTTGGTTGTATCTTATGATTTATGATTTATCACTTTGTTGTTGTACACATACTGCTTATGAACCAGAGACAAATTCCTTGTGTGTCCATGTATTTAAAGGTTGTTTGGCATCAGGAGAGCTTCATCTCATTGCCAACTTGGGAATTTGATTGTTCTCTATGTGGAGAATATGACCTGCAAGTTGGAGTCTTCTGTGTGCAACTGTTGTGATTCAGGGTCAGCCTGTGGGTTCGGCAGTTGGGTCGGATGACTCAGAGGAGGAGGAGGGGGGTGTTGAATAGCTTGCTGAGGGGATTGGACAGCTTGATGAGAGCCCCCAGCAAGGCCCCTCTCATCTGGTCACGATGCAGACCCAGCTGTGTGAGCCTGACAGCGTGGATGAAGATGACCCACAGCTGGCCCTGTTCAAGGACGCCCGACGCAGGAGGCAGTCAGTCAGGAGTAAACAGAGGAAGGCAATGGGGCACCTCGGAAGGAGGCACAGAGAGGCCACGCCCTGAACTGTATTTAAGGGGAATGTGTGGGAGGGCTGGTTTGCTGAAGGCAACCTCTTGGATTGTTCCTGCTTCTTAGCTCGTGTTTTATGGTTGGTGTCTTGTCTTACTCTGTTTTATGTGAATAAATTTGGCAGGCGTAATTCCAGCCTCTTGCCGTTTCTAAAGGGGTTGTCCCTGCCTTTTCTGCAGGGCCGGTAGCAGGCTGGTACAGAACAGCAACAATATTATGTAGCGTGCAGGAGAAACTCTTTTGGAACACTTTTTTGTTAGTAATATAAGCTCAGACTATTCAAGAGGTTTCTGATACAGTTCTACAAGGGAATTATAGAGTCTGTCATTTGTACTTCTATAACTGTCTGGTTTGGCACAGCAACCAAACAGGATAGGTACAGAGTTCAATAGATAGCTAGGACTGCAGAAAAACAAAACAAAACATTAGAACCAGCTTGCCTTCCACTGAGCACCTGAATAGAATAGAATAACTTTATTGTCACTTTAAATGTACACTAAATTAAATTAAAATGAAATTTCATTGCATACAGCTCTCAGAGGGTCACCACCTCCTTTATACGTCACAAAAATATGACAAAAAGAAAAAAAAAGAAAAAAATGAATATACCCACATATATTCTATGACACAGAGAAACAAACAATCTAGTTCGGATGTATACGTGTACATGGCAAGAAAAATGAATCTTGTGAGTTTACCAGACAGATGGCATAGGGAACAAAGCTGTTACAGAATCTGGTAGTCTTGCTGGAAATACTTCGTAACCTCCTCCCAGAGGGGAGCAACAGACCATGAAGTGGGTGTGTGCGGTCTGTAACAATGCTTTCAGCTTTAAGTACATAGCACTTATAAGCAGTGTCCTGAATAACAGGAAATGAGTGTCCTATAATCTTCTCAGCTGTCTTTACGACTGTCTGTATGGACCTTCTATCTGAGGCTCTGCTACCACCAAACCAAACGGTGATGCAGTTTGTTAAAACACTCTCAATTGTGCCTCTTTAAAAAGTGGCCAGGACAGAAGGAGAAAGACATGCTCTCCTCATCCAACATAGGAAATGCAGCTGCTGATTAGCACACTTCACTAAGGATGATGTGTGGAGAGATCAATTCAGATTGTTAGTTATCTGCACCCACAGATACTTAATACTGTTGACCACCTCTGCATCTGCATCCTTGATACAGAGTGGAGTATGACTATGCCGGCTCTTTTTAAAATCCATAATGATCTCCTTTATTTTATTCACATTTAGGACCAGTTACTTTTATTACACCACCAGAGCCTTCACTTCTTCCCTACAAGCATCTTCACTGTCATCCCGGATAAGACCCACCACTGCCATGTCATCCGCATCCTTCACAATATGATTCATAGCAGATTTGGCACAGCAGTTGTGGGTTATCAAGGTGAACAGTAACTGACTCAAGACACAGCCCTGTACTCAAGGAGATGGAGTTGGAAAATTTTCTTCCATCTCACACAAACTGGGGCCTATCAATAAGGAAATCAAGCATCCAGTTACATAAAGGAGTATTCAAATGCTGAGGAATGATTGTGTTGAATGCTGAACTAAAATCAACAAACAGCGTTCGCACATGAGTATTCTTCTCCTTCAGGTGTGCCAAGCTAAGATGAAGCACACAGGAAAGTGAATCATCTATAGAGCAGTTTTCTATATACTTCACAAACCAGAAAGAGGGCTGAGAAAATATCTACAGACCCCTCACATTCTGGACATAAACTGTTCTAACCTCTCCCCTCAGGATGCTGCTATAGGGCATTGCATGACAAAACAATGAGACACAAAGGCAGTTTTTACCCCTCATGCCATCACTCTGCTAAACACATAATTCCCACAGAACTATCTTAGGCCTACCTAAGAATATCTAATCATGTAGTAGAATTGTATTACTATTATCCTTCTCACTTTTTCTTTTACTTCCTCCTGTCTTATGACTATCACTTGTTGGTTGTATCTTATGATTTATGATTTATCACTTTGTTGTTGTACACATACTGCTTATGAACCAGAGACAAATTCCTTGTGTGTCCAATCACATTTGGCCAATAAAGAATATTCTGATTTTGATTCTGATTCTGAAATCTTTAGGATTTGGTGAATGATTCCCCATGGTCACATGATCAAGACTTGGATACTTGGCAACTGGCCTGTATTTATGATGGTTGAAATGTCTTGAATGTGTGATCACCTTTTGTTGAGCTTCTGACAAGCAAGGTCAATGGGAAAGCTCCAGATTCACTTTACACCTGTGTTACTAATTTAACACCTGCAGTGATTCACTTAACAATTGTGGCAAGAAAAGTTGTAAAATGTAGCAAAACTCACTTAACAACTGTCTTGCTTAGCAACATAAATTTGGGGCTCAGATGTGGACATAAGGATCACCTCTATGTTGCATGATATTTCTGACCATTTTCAAAAGAGTCCAGACTGTTGCAATCAGCAATGTTGGTAGGATTCTCCAGTGATACAATTATGTAATTTTATTCTCTGAATGTAACTGATTTATAAACCCCTCAGATAGTGAGGGACATAATTTTACATATTCAAAATGTGGAGAGCCAGATAAGCTGTGCATGAGAGACCCTTTTACATTTGAGGATTGATAATGGCCACAACCAATGGGCAATTGTCACTGTCTGCATTTTCTTATTTCAACTTCTGTCTCATTTTCCAACTAACTACCATTTCCCAGTCTCAAGAAAATACTCTATACAACCGACATAGTGGTTTGTGGTTCATAAAAGATACCTTTTATAAAAAATAACTATCCACAATACACTTTTTCAGTTTCTGTCACTTTAAAATATCCCTTCTTATTCCCTGTTGTTTTTCACTCCAAAATGTGGCACTATAGATGCAGATAATATTTGTGTACATATTATTCAGAAAAATATGTGTTTGAGTTAAACAAGTGATGACATAATTCTCACTTCATTAATGTCACCTTACTTCAAGTAGATCTACTTCAAGTACATCTTCCTCAAGGTAGACAAGGTAGAGAGAAGATGTAGTTTCTTTAAGGAAGTACCAATAAATTCAGTGGATATGTCGTCTTACAGTATTCTGCTTCAAGTATGAGAACCCATTTATTTCTCTCTTCCCCTCTCTCTATTGTCTGTTCTTTCTTTCTGTCTGTCTGTCTGTCTGTCTGTCTGTCTGTCTATCTATCTATCTATCTATCTATCTATCTATCTATCTATCTATCTATCTATCTATCTATCTATCTATCTATCTATCCATCTATGGGGGAAAAATGGTCTGCTATATTCCACACTGTTTTCGATATTTTAGAAGCTAGACAAGTAATACAACAGCATTGCAGTTTTTTTTACATAGCAAACAATGTTCTGGATTATATTATTATTATTATTATTGTCTTCATCAGGCAAATAAATAGTTTTTTATAGACAAATAAGTTCTATAAGTTGTTTATATCATTTTCTTTTCCAGAGCACTTGACAAAGGATCTTGTCCAACATGCATCAGGCTGTTGACAATAAAATATTTACTTACACTCAGGATTTTTCAATTCACTTTTTTTCCTTTTTGTTTGCCATTGAAAACCATTTCCAGGCAGTTGAGTTTCCGTGTAACTTGTCAAAATATAGGCTTAAATAGATGGACCCAATTACATGAAAAGACTCTATGCTGGCACAGTACCTCCAGAGGACTGTTTCCATTGACCCTGAGATTTTCTTTTCTACAAGGCCAATGGGTTAAGTCATTTTTCTGTGAGCAATATAAATTCTGGTGTGGCCACATGGATCCCTCATGGAGCAGAAACATCTACAGATGGTAAATATCAGGCCCGTGGACCAGCATGAAATACTCCTAGTGCTATTCTTATTTTTTTCTGCAAACTACTTTAGAAGTCTTTTACTCAAGACTTATCCTCTTTCCAAAAAAGCACACTTCTTTTTTAATTAAATATGAAGCAATTACATAATGCATTATAGCTGTAATTTGAAATTCCCACAGTACTTTGGTTTTATAATTAGCCTGTTGGCATCAAAATTCTTAGCAGATAGTGGCTTGCACTGAAAATGTCTCTCTGCATGTGTTTGCCAGTGTTGACTAGCCAGAGACATGACTGTCATTGCTTTCCATTACCTTAAATAACTTACTTAGTTCTCTCAGCAGTATAAATGAGGAAACTCCACAAGCAATTGAGATTACTCCATTCCTACCTTATGGCTTTCATTCTGGAGGTTTTTCTGAAAGGTTATCAGTTTTGGAAGCAAGTCTGTGAAAAAACAGGTCTCTAATCCCTACTTTGATATCACCAACAAATTTGTTAATCCTTT
The DNA here is from genome assembly GCF_964194415.1 of Vipera berus. Classification (NCBI taxonomy): domain Eukaryota; kingdom Metazoa; phylum Chordata; class Lepidosauria; order Squamata; family Viperidae; genus Vipera; species Vipera berus. The sequence continues at coordinate 252,906,580 of NC_138203.1, forward strand.
GCTCAAATGTTTGGGGCACCAGCTCAGTATGTGATGGATCGGGATCAAGTGAAAGCTGACATATTTTAAAGTTTGGAACTACGTTTTCTTTAACCCAGAGTGAGCCATGGGAAGGGAGGCACAAGACTCATCCAAGCTGAAAGGAGCAAACCCAACCAAACCTAATTGTGGAGTGAAGCAACAACAGTTCTGTTCCGTTTCATGATCATCAAAGCTGAAATTTCTGCAATTGGGTAAGCCGTATGACCCCTGTGCTCTTGCCGTGAGAATGCTTAAATTAAATTGTAGTCTCTCTGTGAAAAGGAACTGTCACTGCTTAATTAAAAGCCTGCTCTCTTCTCATCGGCCTTGACTTCTGATTCCACTAATTCCACTGTGATGTGGAGACACACAGCACTTTGTCCTCCTGGCTTGTAATTAGACTTGGTAATGCAGCTCTCCTATTTACAGCACAAATCCCACTAATGATGAATGGAGCAGGCTTATGAAGTGTCTGACTGATACTTCAGGGGAGCAGGGTGGAGGGGCTTCCTACATAGCTACTGGGTGGGCAAGTAAATCATTACCTATTTAAGGGGCTGATGATTGCCGGGGAAGGTCAAAACATGGACTCTCAACAGGAAGCAGGAACAAAGCTTTCAAGATACCGCTGCTTTTAAAGATATGTTTGCTGCTACTGCTGCTTATAAATGATGGTTGTTTGTTGCCAGTTGTGATTTCTGTTATTTATTGCTGGGTCAATCCATGTAAGTTACATTTTAGAAGGACAGAGCAGAATTGGTTAAGAGAGTGGGATGGTTTCATTCTGGTTTTGCTGTTTCAATAAATTGTTCTTTCTACATCATTCTAGAACCTCTGGAATGAGGGACAGCCAAAAACACTTTAAACAAATAATGGAAGCCCTAAAGATCTAAGGGTAGCTTGATAACTATCTAAAAAAACTATATAAAATTTTCTTTGAAATGTGGTAAAGAATTAAGCCATACAGACAGGAAATACAAAAACCTGGGCTATGAAATCAACACCAAAGTAACAAAAAAAGGTAGCTTCTTGATGTGGATTAAAGCAAATTTAAATTTTTCTATACGAGAAAGAGTCATGGATTTACTTTGAGGAAAGAGAAGAAGTTTCCCTTCCGTTCTAATCATTCATCAAAGTACTATCAACAATTCTCTTTTCTTCCTCTGAACTTCCCAACAGGAATATTAGTATTTGTGGGAACTGGGATTCCTCTTTTGGTTATATTAGTTGCATATTGCCAACTAATGCTGGATATTTTCAAAATGCAAAAATGTAATTACTGAACGGAAAAATCATATCTGTGTGATGGAATCTCCAAGAAAATGCCTACATACAAGAATTCTATCTGAATTAGATTTATTACAATTGCTTTATAAGGAATTTAAAACAGAGGTCCCTAACCTTTTGGGCACCAGGGACCGATTCTGTGGAGAGAGGTTTTTACACAGACCAGAAGGTGTGTGGTTTTGTGTGCTGCCTGCATCCCATGGATAGGGCTTTGCTTGTTTGTGCGGACCAGTTGCTGGCATGCTGCGGCCCGGTACTAGTCCATGGACTGGGGGTTGGGGACCCCTAATTTAAAGTGTATATAAGGCAGCCCTTTCCCAAGTGGAATTCCTGATAAAGAACTGTATTATTTAATAGAGTTCTTTTTATTTAAATTTGCCTATCTAACTTTCTGAAACAATGGCTGCAAACTGATCAAGGAGAGAAGCAACCTGGAATTAAGGAGAAACTTCCTGACAGTGAGGACAATTAACCTGTGGAACAGCTTGCCTCCAGAAATTGTGGGTGCTCCATCACTGGAGATTTTAAAGAAGAGACTGGACAGTCACTTGTCTGAGATGGTGCAGGTTCTCCTGCTTGAGCAGGGGGATGGACTAGAACACATCCAAGGCTACCTTCCAGCTCTATTCTATTCTATTCTATTCTATTCTATTCTATTCTATTCTATTCTATTCTATTCTATTCTATTCTATTCTATTCTATTCTATTCTATTCTATTCTATTCTATTCTATTCTATTCTATTCTATTCTATTCTATTCTATTCTATTCTATTCTATTCTATTCTATATCCACAGTGTACAATAATCTCAAGGAATCTAAGCATCACTGTTTCCTTTGTTAAAAATCTTACAACTGATTTACACAGATATGGACATCATCTGTCACCATAATGATTCTAGACTTCACTGTTTAAGGGAAAGAACAAAAATATATCTTTCCCCCTTTTTTATAAAGGTTTTACACACACACACACACACACACACACACACACAAATATACTCTATATACAGTATTTGTGAGGGTTCAAACCATTAATAATTGTCCAAGACAGGGTGATAGGATTCTACTTGATCTGTAATGCAACTCAGCCTTACATAGAGCTAAACAGCTGGGCAATTCTTGCAACCATTCTAATTTTGTAAACAGGGACTTGTCATAGTACCTTAAAGTACTGGCTGTGATGATGAGGAACTCCTCTTATTTTTTGGCCAATTGCTCAAGTAATACACCAAATATAAGTCAGATTAACTGTGTTAAAATGTTCTAACACAAAATAGATTTATGTTCACATTCAGTTAACTCCTGATCTCATCATTATTCTCAATTTACCAACATTAGCCTTTGAATCAGCAGCAGGCCAGGAGCCAAGTAAGGGAGGCCATGCATAGGTAGTTCCACAGAAGGTTAGGATTCTTTTGTGTGTGTGTGTGTGTGTGTGTGTGTGTGTGTGTGTGTTTTTTAAAGAGAACAAAACTTGAACATGAGATGCATTGTAGGTTCTCATAGATCCTATGCTTTTCATGCACTCTCTTTCAGGGTCAGACTCCACCATTACAAATTTTGAAAAAGAATCAGAGAATAGATAAGTGGTAATATGCCTGTGATTATGGTAATGATCTTAGCCATTCGGTTGTGTCTGACTCTTGGTGATTATATGGGCCAGGTCTATCCACGTCTTCTGGTCTTGCACTATTTCTTTGAGTTGTTATATGCTGTGGCTGGTGTCAGCTTTGATATGTCCAGCCACTGTTTCCTTTGGTGGCCTGGTTTCCTTTTACCACTAACTCTTCCAAACATATTTGTTTTCTCCAGTGAATTCCCCCACATGACATGGCCAAAACAAGTTAGACAGTTTTGTGATTTTGCCTTCCAGTGAGTGACATGTCTAGTATAAGATGCCCATCTGCGGTCTAAATCTAAATGGTTCAAGAATCTGACCTCATATTAAGTGAGCTTGTAATGTTCCTGATGTTTGCTCCAGGGTAGACATCTCTGCATTTTAGTCCATTTAACTCAATATTGTTTGTCTAACTCCGCAACACTGATTTGCAGGCTTCAGAGGAAAGGGTTCATTTGCCTTCACTGATATCCTGTGGAGTCTGCTAACAAAAATGGTTCCTTTTTCACTTTATAAGACATTCCTGCACAATTAGTCTCACAGCAAAAGGGGTCCAAATGAACATCTAGGCCTCTTTTCAGCCACGCCCTGGTATTTTCAGGGATGTGCTGATCTCCAGAGTAATCTTACTTAACCCAAGCCCTTAGCTTACAAAAGTGAATGCTAAGACTGTGTGTGTGTGTGTGTGTGAGTCTGTGTCTGTGTCTGTGTCTCTGTGTGTATGTGTTTATGTGGGGAGATAAAAAGCAAGCAGCAGGGAAAGAGGGGGTGATGTCTGGAGATTTACAATCATAACAAGCAGGCAAGAGGACTTATAGTCAACTGCCAGGACCACAAGGTATGGTAAGCTGCATATTGTAGTTGGATTTCTCTCTGAAGTATGGCTCAGGAGCTCAGTTGGAATGCCCCAAAGCAACACTGCTTAAAACCAGACCTGGGAGCTTGCCTTTGAGCTTAGCAGCAACCAGAAAGGGGAACCTCACTAAAGCAGCATCTCATCCCAACCAGTTCAAGAACTTTTGGTAGGAGGCAAAGGTTGTATGTTACTTGAGACTGAGTATTAAAGATATGGTGACCAACAAGCAAAGCAAAGGTGACTAATAAGCAAGTATTAGAGCACATAAGTAGGGACGCGGTGGCTCAGTGGGTTAGGACGCTGAGCTTGTCGATCAGAAGATCGGCAGTTTGGCGGGTCGAATCCCAAGTGCCGTGTAACAGAGTGAGCGCCTGTTACTCGTCCCAGCTTCTGCCAACCTAGCAGTTCGAAAGCACGTAAAAATGCAAGTAGAAAAATAGGGACCACTCCGGTGGGAAGGTAACAGTGTTCCGTGCGCCTTTGGCGTCTAGTCATGCCGGCCACATGACCATGGAGATGTTCTCGGACAAAGCTCTTCGGCTTTGAAATGGAGATGAGAACCGGCCTCTAGAGTCAGAAACAACTAGCACGCATGTGCGGGGGAACCTTTACCTTTACCTTTAGAGCACATAACATCAAGTCACTAGAAGGTAAAATATACAAAATTGCGGCTCACTTGATTTGGCCAGGTCATTTGAGGGAATTCACTGGAGAAAGCAATTATGTTTGGAAGAGTTGGCAGTAAAAGGAAACAAGGCCGCCAAAGAACATGGTGGCTGAACACCATCAAAGCTGACACCAGCCAGAGCACAGAACCACTCAAAGAAGTAGTTCAAGATTGGAAGATGTGGAGAAACCTGGCCCATAGAATCGCCAAGAGTTGGGCACAACTGAATGGATAACATCATCATCATCATTAAAGTTATGAGTAGAAAGGACTGAGTAATAGACACAAATTTATGTGGCAACATCAACTTGTATCTCGTTTTTTAATATGTATTGCCCTGTTCACCGCCCTGAGTCCTTCGGGAGAAGGGCGGTATACAAATTAAATTAATAAATAAAATAAATAAATAAACTTGCAAAGCCTACTGCAGAGCAATAGCCTTTTGTTGGTGTGCCACAATAAAGCATTGTATACAGATTTGTTATGCTGCGGTGTATCCAGTTCTTGAAAACAAAGAAGCCTCACAGGGTTATGCTGGTATGTTTATTAATGATTATTGTATTATTTTATTGTGACTGTTATATTTATTGCTGACTCGTAAGCACACTTAGAGTCAGTCAATTTGAAGCTGCATAAAAGTTGTAATAAACAAGTGGGCCATACATTTTGTAGGTTACTATCCTTTTCATCCAAAAGCTACCTGAAATGGCCCAGGAAAAACCTTCAGCATTTTTATGGGTCAAAAAACAAACAAACAAACCTGGATTCCTCCAGTTTGGGGGAGATGATCATGTTATATTTTCTTTTTTCTTAGCTTTGGATATACATTAGTTACAGGTAGTCCTCAACTTACAAGCACAGTTGAGCTCAAAATTAGTTATGCAAAACAGTTAAGTGAGTTTTGCCCCATTTTATGACTTTTTTGTCACAGTTGTTAAGTGAATCACTACAATTGTTAAGTTAATAATATGGTTGTTAAGAGAATCTGGCTTCCCCCAATTGACTTTGCTTGTCAGATGGTCACAAAAGGTGATCACATGACCCCGGTGATACTGCAACTGTTTATAAATGTGAGCCAGTTGGCAAGCGTCTGAATTTTGTTCATTTTTTATTTTTTAAATTTTTTTATTTTATTTTAATTCCATTTATATCCCGCCCTTCTCCGAAGACTCAGGGCGGCTTACAAGCTTAGCAGTAGCCTTCATTCTATGTATATGCCTGCTTATTAGGGCTTTCACACACACCCCAGCGGCATTATTACAAAGTCAGCTTAATTGCCCCCAACAATCTGGGTCCTCATTTTACCTACCTCGGAAGGATGGAAGGCTGAGTCAACCTTGAGCCTGGTGGGATGCGAACCTGCACTAATTGCAGGCAGCTGGTGTTACTTAAGGAGGCATTAGCCCACTGCTCCACCAAGGCTCTAATCATTTGAACATTGGAATGCTACATTGGCCGTAAGTGTGAAAAAAAGGTCATAAGTCACTTTTTTTTCAGTGCCATTACAACTGAATGGTTGCAAGCTGAGGGCTACCTGTATTTTCCATTGGAAGGACTGCCAACACAATTCTAAAAATGCAAATACCATCACTTACAAATCATTCTCAACCAATAACATTATATAGACCAGATATCATTGGATGATAGAAAACGAACAATAGAAGGAATGCTTAATCTGACTTCTTGTATCAATTGGCAATTAAGAGTTGAAAGACAAAAAACATCTCAGTGGTGAACCATCTCTGTATTTTTACTGAGCAAAACAGCCCCTTGTGTCCATGTTAATCATCCACAGTCGAACTTAATCCAAAGGAAACTTTACCTTTATAACTTGACAAAAGGTAATAGAGGAATTAAGGCACGAATATGAATTTATGGATTTGGTTATATAGCAAAGGATTTTCCCCTCAAGGTCAGCTTGCATAAAATGTTGACTTACGATGACTTTACAGAGGAGTAGTTATAAAAACAAGGAAACGAACAGCAGACAGAGAAGTTGTCAGGTAGATTATTAGTTTGACAGACTCAGGAGACTTAAATGCAGGTGCAGCCTAGCAGGAGCAGATAAAATAAATGCTGACAGTCAGGCAGGATGCCCAAAGTGTAAACGGGAGAATATTCCTAAGAGACCATTTTTTGAGCCTACACATTTGGTGCAGAAATGCCAAAGGTAACCTGGAGGTAAGAAAATGTTTAATAAGTTTCACCTATGATAAGATGGATCACTGCTGATTTTTCATGGCCTCATGTCCAATATCTTCTTCTGATGTCTTTTCAAGAAATTGTTCCCTGGTTGTACTTATTAGCTTGTCCCGTGTAACCTGGCTAAACCTGTCTCTTCCAGAAATTTTCAATATAGAGGTTTTTTTTAAAAAAAACCCCTCATTTGAAATAGGAGGCACGTAGGTTTTCTGGAATATTTTATTTGAAGGTACAATCGCCAAAACTCTTTATCTGGTCTCCAGACCATCATTTCTCATTTCTTTTTTTCAAGGATTTTATGGAACTTTTGGATGGCAATTGTGTGTAGCACTGATTTAATATTTGTGCTAAAGTGAAATGTTTACTTCCTTTGCATTAGTTCTGAGGCAGCATACAATTTAACAGATGATGACAGATAGATAGATAGATAGATAGATAGATAGATAGATAGATAGATAGATAGATAGACAGACAGACAGACAGACAGAGACAGACAGACAGACAGACAGACAGACAGACAGACAGACAAGACAGGACGGACAGATAGATAGATGACAGATAGATGATAGATAAATGATAAGTGAGAAATTGATTCATTATTATATTATATTATATTATATTATATTATATTATATTATATTATATTATATTATATTATATTATATTATATTATATTATATTATATTATATTATATTATATTATATTATATTATATTATATTATATTATATTATATTATATTAATTATATTATATTATATTATATTATATTATATTATATTAATTATATTATAAGGGACGTGGTGGCTCAGTGGGTTAGGACGCTGAGCTTGTCAATCAGAAGGTCAGAAGTTTGGCAGGTCGAATCCCGAGTGCCGCATAACATAGTGAGTGCCTGTTACTCGTCCCAGCTTCTGCTAACCTAGCAGTTCGAAAGCACGTAAAAATGCAAGTAGAAAAATAGGGACCACTACGGTGGGAAGGTAACAGCGTACCGTGCACCTTTGGTGTCTAGTCATGCTGGCCACATGACCACAGAGACGTCCTCGGACAAGCGCTGGCTCTTCGGCTTTGAAACGGAGATGAGCACCGGCCCCTAGAGTCAGAAATGACTAGCATGCATGTGTGGGGGAACCTTTACCTTTACATTATATTATTATATTATATTATTATATTATATTATATTATATTATATTATATTATATTATATTATATTATATTATATTATATTATATTATATTATATTATATTATATTATATTATATTATATTATATTATATTATATTTATATTATATTATATTATATTTATATTATATTATTATATTATATTATATTATATTATATTATATTATATTATATTATATTATATTATATTATATTATATTATATTATATTATATTATATTATATTATATTATATTATATTATATTATATTATATTATATTATATTATTATATTATTATATTATATTATATTATATTATATTATATTATATTATATTATATTATATTATATTATATTATATTATATTATATTATATTATATTATATTATATTATATTATATTATATTATATTATATTATATTATATTATATTATATTATATTATATTTAGAATCTATATTCTCAAAAGGAGAATATGGATTCTACACTTGCACTGTAGAATCTTCTCATAGTCCAGTGTAAGCTTTATTATTTTAGATATTTCTTTCTCAGTGCTTGCTCAATTATTTGCATATGGAGTATTAGAAGATTAGAATATTTAAATGATTGGTGTAGGACTTGAGTTTCTGTTGTAGAAAGGTAACTGCCCATTATTTAATATTTGCCTCTATCCATTGTTCAAATAGTAACTTTCAGTACTAGGAGGATGTGTAAAAGGGTGATTTTTTTAAAGCACTCAGTATAATTTACTTCTTTTCTTTTTACCATAAATTGGTAAAATTGGTATAGCTGAAAAATAATTTGGAACCTTTCCTGCAATTTTAGAAGTATATCTATAGGTAAAAGAATATATTATACAATCAGAGTAAATTTATTACAATATATTTAAAGCAATGCTATAGTCTTTTAGTATTTTACTTATACTATAGATGTGATTAGCCATCTAAAAAAATAACTATATTAGATTAATGTTGCTTTCTTCTGGGAGACTGATTTGAAAGAGAAATATGTTTCTAATAAACTTTAAAATCATTAGTAAATTTGGGCTTATATTCTCAAAGGAGACAATTTTAATTTTTCCCCAAGAAGTTTTTCATTGTACCATTATGGCTACTGACATAGATCTCAAGAGCAAATTATTTTTTTTATTAAGGGCTCTGGTTCTCTGCTAATATTTACTCATTATATACTTCAGCTTCTCATTAAGGAATAATCAATTAGACTATATTGCAAAAAACCCTGAAGCTTCTGAAGGTGAAGATTTTTGCTAATTGATGAACAGTTTGTAATAAACCAGTTTTTGAAAAACATACATACATATCTATCTTGCCATTATTTTCAGGAATACTAATGTGCAAAAAAAGAATAAGAACAAGTAAATCAAAGAAATTAAGGACATGAGATATAAAAAGAAACAGGTAAAAGTAGATTATACTATTTTATTTATCAAATTTATTTACTGCCCATCTTGCATTTCAGGCAATTCTGAATAGCAGCACCATTTATTATACTTCTTTATATTCTTTTTACCTTTGAAAAACTGGCTTCTACCATTACCATACAGCACTTTTGCTCTTTACATTTATCATTTCTCTCTTTTTGAGGATCTCATCACAAATTCAAGTATTTGGGGGGTTATTCTTCAAACACAGCCATGTTAATTTGTTTTGATAGTCATTCATTCCTTTTAAGAGATTCCGCACTACCCTCTGTCTATCAGCATTTTCAAATCTTAAAAATTGTCCATCAGTTTCTCCACTTTTATAAACATTCTACAGAGTGACACAACATCGTGTACTTGCTCTTTTCTGCCATTTGTGTAGAACTTGCAATTGTTTATTCCATTCCCCAACCAAAATATACTTTTATTATAGGGTTGCAGTAAGAGACTCTTGCAAATATGAAAGTTTTCTTCCTCCCTACTCGTATCCTAAAAAGAACTAGAGAGGGTCAACCCCAAAGGTGTTTTTTCAAGAGGCAGCTCGACTTTCTGTGTTTCCCTTTGAAGATGTTTTGCTTCTCATCCAAGAAGCTTCTTCAGTTGTGACTGAAAGGTGGGGAATGGAAGGATTTACATTTCTTGCATTGCCTCTTGAAAAAGCCTCTTGAAAAAGCCCCTTTGCGACAACCATGACCTGGATGACTGAGAATCTCCATAGACATATAATAGGGATTTTTCTCAAGTTATGTTGCTACTTTTGGTACAGATTTCTCTTGTCAGACCATAGTCTTGTCTGTTGCTCATTCTCCTGTCCCTCAAGGTTACCCTCACAGTCTATTATGATACACTATCTTTAGCTCACCCTTATTTTTTGCAGCAGTCATTATTTTATATGCATTTTCCCCCTCATTCATAGCTCTTTACACTTCATCATTCCATCAAACATCCTTTTTCATACTTTCTGTTATAACAATTCCATAATGCTTCTGTTATGCTGTTGTTGTTATATATACTTTCTATTCATTCTGTTCTGTTGGGAAATTATCTTCTAATACAGTGTTTCTCAATCTCAGCCATTTTAAAATGAGTGGACTTCGCTGGGGAATTCTGGGAGTTGAAGTCCACCCATCTTAAAATGGCCAAGGTTGAGAAACAGCCTTTCATCCTTCCCAGGTCTGTAAAATGAGGACCCAATATGAAAATAATGCTTACATTGTAAACTACCCAGAGAGTACTGTAAAGCACTATGGAGTGGTTATAAGTCTAAATGCTATTGCAGTTGCTATATTGGAGCTCTTAGGAGAACAATGAATGAGCAATGCAAATAGCAATCAGTATAGGAATATTTCCCATAATGAAGTGTTCAAAAGGTATTTACCTGACCAAATCCATATAGATTGGAGTAGATGCTAATTATTCTGCAGTCTCAGGGGACCCTTAACTGCTGACAGAACAGAGTTTTTGCAAACTAATTTGCCTACTCCTATCAGAGCATTTTGTTTTTCACAAACCAGACATTGCGCCAGGAGAGGTACAAGTCAAGATCAAGGGGCTAAATTATAATGAAGAGCCCAGTAGGGATGAGTTTCCTGCTGAGTTTATTAATTTTTTAAAATGTAGACTGTTGGTCCAACCGTGTTCTGTATTTCTGCAGGTGTGCGATGAGAAAGAATGCAGAGATCAAAGGGTTTCGAAATGATAACATCACAAGGCCAGATTCCTTGCACAAATACAGATCTGCATACATCTGAGCTTGAAACTGTCCCATGGCTGAATAGTACCAAAATAATAATAGTAATAATCTCTATGAAGACCCAATAACATTAAGAACACGTGTATTTACATTTTGATGAATTATGCCTGCTTTCATACATACTTGGGGTATTTGATAAAAGATAATTTTTCTGGGGTTTGTTATTGTGAGAATAAAAATGAAATCTGCTCCTATGTACAGGTAGTTCTCGATTTACAACCACGATTGACCCCCAAATTTCTGTTGTTAAGTGAGACATTTGTTAAGTGAGTTTTTGCCTCATTTTATGATCTTTCTTGCCACAGTGGTAAACTGAATCACTGCGGTTGTTAAGTTAGTAACAAGATTGTTAAGTGAATCTAGCTTACCCATTGACTTTGTGTCATGTTCCAGCTGAAAATCCCAATGAAGCAAAACAGCAGAGACATTGTGATCTCTAATGTAAACTTTATTAGGCGTAGGACACTGGTAAGTTAGGAAAAAAGCTAGCTCCGGCAATAAGGTGGGAAACGGATAATTAAAAGAGTAAAACTTTCCCTCCCCTCTCTGACAGTTCAAGTCAAGTTAGTAACAAGGTTGTGTTAAGTGAATCTGGCTTCCCCATTGACTTTGCTTGTCAGAAGGTCACAAATGACCCCAGGACATTACAATCATCATAAATATTACCGGTAGTCAGATGCCAAGCATCTGAATTTTGTTCATGTGACCATGAGGATGCTGCAACGGTTCTAACTGTGAAAAATGGTCATAAGTCATTTTTTTTCAGTCCCATTGTAACTTTGAACGGTCACTAAATGACCTGTAAATCAAACACTACCTGTATTCTGCTTATAGAAAAAGAAGGCTATAAAAGGGAATAAATAAACAGTTAAAAAAACATGGGCAATACCCATAGTGGCTAGAAATTATAATATTATAATACATCTGGAAGGCACCAAAATAGGGAAGATTAACATACATCTTAAGAGATAGCATACAAGGAGTAAATCTACATGTCAGGAATCTTGTTTAGTATCTCTGTCTCTCTGCGTATGTGTGTGTATACATGTTTTTACCACATGTTAAAAATAGGGTGGACACACACACACACACACACACACACACACACACACACACAGATACACACATATATACATATACAAAATGATGTGTACTTATGTGTATAAAACCACATGTTAAAAATAGCATGGGTCATGCTGATATATTCCACACTACTGTACAGCCCAGTCATAGCACATAAATTCCACCTTCTCTTTTTCATGTACCTTAATAGTACTTTTTATCCTTAATATAAGCTTCCTCCAATACAGCTTTACAGAAGAAGAAAAAACTTTCCTGTGTATCATATAAAACCATAGAAATAACAGATCAGAAGGTTTGTCCAATTACATTCATTGGCTTGCCTGGTCTTTAATTACAGTACTTTCACATCACCTTTAATTCTTTAAGCTGAAGACTGCAGGAAGTAAACCTATATCATCCTGCAGGCAATGTCATGCTATGTATTGAATGATGGCAGCTTCCTTTTAATGCATGGTTGGTTTCACTTTGTGAAGGTCTCAGTATGGTTTTTTTGCGTCTCATTGTCTATCCGTCCATCCATCCATCCATCCATCCATCCATCCATCCATCCATCCATCTATCCATCCATTATATCATCTAGCTATCCCTATGCAGCTATTGTCCACATCATTTGGAAGATTCGAGCAGAATAGTTTATTATGAGCTCCTCACATATGACATTTTTGGATCTGTAATATTTAACCCACAGATTCTTCTAAAGATTTTGATATCATTAAATAGATAAACTATAGCTGTTAAAAAAAATCCCTCCTCTTCAACATTTCCATCTGTTTCCAAACCTAATCCTGATATTGCAGTAACCTTCGGGAAAATTACATTTCCCTAGTCTACTGTAGTGGATTAATTTCTCTCTTTGTTTCTTACTCACTACAGCAGTCAGTATTAGTTGCACCAGTTATGTGAGTCAGAATTTAGAGGATTACCAATTAAAAAATAATCTACATAGTTCATCAGACTCAGAAACACTAAACTGACACTAAACTGGCAGGAATAGCCAAAACCCCAGAAGACAAGCTCAGGATCCAAAAAGATCTTGGCAAATTTGAACAATGCCCCCTATCCAACAAAATGAACGTTAATGTGGAGAAAAACAAAATTGTACATTTAGGCAGGAAAAATCAAAGGTATGAGTACAAATTAGGCAAGATCTGGCTCAAAAACAGTAACTGTGAGAGGGACCTTGGAGTCCTACTGGATGGTCACTTGAATATGAACCAGCAGTGTGCAAAAGCAACCAAAAAAGCTAATACAATACAAGCTAAATACATTTAATACATCCTTTCATGTCTCTACATCCAAGTATATTAATTACATTGTATCATTCTTAACATATATATATCTTCATCCATTTCATTTAAAGAGCTCAATATTTCAATGTTAGTATTCATACATCTGTATTTTGTTTTGTTTTTTAATTAGTCAGTTTTTTTATCTACTCATCAAAACAATCTCTCATAATCCAAGTACAATCCTGTCTATTTTGGTGTTATCTATTTCAGGCCTCTTACGTATGTCCATATTTCTTCAGTCTTATTCTTGCTTTCTTCCTTTGCCATGTCATTTTTCACTTCTTTGCCTCAGGGTCATCAAAGCTTTCTTGTGTTGTTATAACATATTGAAGTAGCCCTCCAGTCTCCATTTTTGAAGGATTGAGGGGTCTGTTAACAGCGCCAAATCTTCTCATTAATTTCACCTCTTGATATAATTGTCCTGTTCTCATTTTGGTTTTCAAAAGTCTGTGTTTGTTGAATAGTTAATTCTTCTGCCAATGTATTTGATTGTTCAATTTCTTCTGTTAAGTTCTGTCCTGATAAAATATTAGTTGTTGTTGTTAGCTGCGAAGTCGTGTCTGACCCATCGCGACCCTATGGACAACATTCCTCCAGGCCTTCCTGTCCTCTACCATCTTCTGGAGTCCATTTAAGCTCACGCCTACTGCTTCAGTGACTCCATCCAGCCACCTCATTCTCTGTCGTCCCCTTCTTCTATTGCCCTCGATCTTTCCCAGCATTAGGCTCTTCTCCAGTGAGTCCTTCCTTCTCATTAGGTGGCCAAAGTATTTGAGTTTTAGCTTCAGGATCTGGCCTTCTAAAGAGCAGTCAGGATTGATCTCCTCTAGGACTGACCGGTTTGATCGCCTTGCAGTCCAAGGGACTCGCAGGAGTCTTCTCCAGCACCATAGTTCAAAGGCCTCAATTTTTTGGCGCTCAGCCTTTCTTATGGTCCAACGTTCACTGCCATACATTGCAACTGGGAAGACCATAGCCTTGACTATACGCACTTTTGTTGACAGGGTGATGTCTCTGCTTTTTAGTGTGCTGTCTAGATTTGCCATGGCTTTCCTCCCCAGGAGCAAGCGTCTTTTAATTTCTTGGCTACAGTCCCCATCTGCAGTGATCAAAATATTAGTAGTCACAGTTTGAGTTTGTTTCTTCGAGATGCTTTCTAATTCTTTTCCAAAAGCTCTTATTTCATCGCCAGCTGCAGAGAGGAACTGATAAATTTGGTAAGGTATTTCCCACATAGCATAGATTTGTTTTTGTAACTCTATGGTGGAGTTTCACATCTGGTGTTCAAGGTTAATCTTATCTTGTTTTTCTTAAATATTTTCTTATTTTTTTTTTTAAAAAGAGAAAGTCAGATTGTAATTTCAGGTTTAGCCACTGGGTGTCCCCCAAGTGCTTTGAAAGTTCTTTTCTTTTAGTACCTATGTGGAGGGAACAGGTGGTTTATGGATTAGCAGCATTATCCATCCTTCATTGTCACTGCATACTACATTAACAACTCAAGTAGGTGATGGAAAGAACCAGCAGCTTTGATTAGGATGTTTACTAGCGACAATTTAACTTGTGATCTCTCTGTGGGCACAGAAGACTTGTGTTTTTCTTATAACCATCCATATTTTGAGGATCCCCCAAAATAGCAATAAATCACTAAAGGAAGATGATATAGCAGATGGATGAATGATGGACAAGCTGCACTCTCACCTTGAAAGAGATTGATGGACAAAGAAGATACATTAGAGACTTCCATGTCAGCTGGCCTAGACCAGCAGCTGGCTTCATGTGTCAAGTGGAAAGAAAACTCACAGTCTCCTGATTTTTAACCTGGTGTCACATTCTCACATTCTCCTCCCCACTTTACAATTTCCCTTGGTAACACAACTGGGGCAACAATACATTCCACCCAATGGTAGGATTTTTTTTCTTTCCTCATTTATCAGTTTCGACTATAACAATAATATGACCAGTGCCTAATCATTCCTGCCTTTTCTGTTTTGAAGTCCTCAAGATTACTATAAAAACACTTGCAGTGCCATTTGGCTACCATTTGCCTTGTTAATTCCTTTCTCTCTCTTCCCTCCCCTCCCCTTCAGCTTCACCTAAAAAGGAGATTTTATTCTGCTTTGGTAAGAGAAGGAGTGGCAGAACCTGGGGGTTGAATTAAAGCCCTAATAAGCAGGCATATACATCGAATGAAGGCTACTGCTAAGCTTGTAAGCCGCCCTGAGTCTTCGGAGAAGGGCGGGATATAAATGGAATTAAAAAAAAAGAAGAATCAGCCTAGAGTCTTTATGTGAGCTATGTTCAACTTCCCTTCAATTCCCTTGATCCTTGGAGTTAGATAGTCCAAGCAAGAGCTAACCATTAGTTGTGAAGATGTTTAGCAATAAATCAGTTTAATTGGATCTTCATGTTCTTTTGCATCTGATAGCGTCATAACTTAGCTTTATAATCTGCATTACGTGCTAGCATCTGATCAAATGGATTGTCATCTATGGGAGTTCTTACTCTTAGTATAAAACAAGTTTCATCTACCAGTAAAGACCAGTTGGATTAATTTGTCAACTGCTGAAAAGATGGACTTTTGTTTGCTAAAATCAGTAATTACAGACTATCACAACTCTGACTTTGTTTGGCATATGGAATTTTCTATATATTTCTGTTAATGGTAGTTTTACATAGAGCAAAATATATTAAAAAATATGAGGTAAAGGAAAGCAATGGCAGCATTTTTTTTCCTATTCCTTTTGGCTCTTTATGGTGATGAAGATGGTGTTGCTATTTGAGTAGCTGCTAAATCTTGTGAATTATAGCTGAAAATAGTGCTCAAAATGGAAATAGAACCTGAATGGAGCTCCTAACTTATATGATGTGCCATTCTACCAGCATTCATTTCCATTTCATTTATATGTTTTTGTGGGTTAGATTTGACATGTCTAATATGTTGTAAAAGCTAAAGGGTAAGTATTTCCCTCACTGTTTTATTAATGACCAATTGGGTTTTCACCCCCAAGGCCTACGTTTTAGCACAATACTTTCACATATGCATACTCCATATCTAAATGGAATAAATTTATGAAAATGGTTTAATTAATTCTCATCATGAGCTAAACAAAATAAAATAGGCAAAGGTTTGTGGTGCACATTAATATCTTTAATCAGAATGTAAGCTGCCCACAGTTGCATGACTGCGAGATGGGTGGCATATAAATTTATTAAATCAATATGTCCTAGATTTTCTTGATGTTTGTTTTTTCATGTAAAAATGTTCATGTAAAGTGGGTCACCATCTGTATGGATCTGATTTTATGCCATTTCCCACAGAGGTTGTTGAGCAAATGTGATGACTGTTAAGTGAACCCGGTTGTTAAGCAAACCCATTGTTCGCTTTGAAGCAGTTTTTGCTGGAACTCAGAAGTAAATGCTGGGTTTTGGCAAAACTGTCGTAAATTGCAGTCACATGACCACAGGACATAGATTTTGCCTGCAAGGGCTGCAGAAGTTGTGTGCTAGAAAGGAAGGGCTGTATCTTGATGGTGGCAAAGAGTGAAATTAGTCGTCCCTGTTTTATATATAGCTAAATCTCAGGGGAACCTTTTTTCATACAGCTCTCCATCTCATATTATTTACTGGGAGGACCAGGGACGGTTTCATCATTAATGCAAGAAAACAAAAATTACCTGCTATTGATTTGTGTCCATGCATTTCACACATGCAGATGGGAAGGTTTTTTTTGTTTTTGTTTTGTGATGACAATTCTGGCACCAAGAGTGTATTTCTAGCCATTCCTTAACAATCCCCAGATGTCACCAGGAACATTTTTCTTCTTTTTCGGTCCACACTGAAAAGTATTGCTCTTTTTTTTTTTATTCCGTGGCTGACAAAGAGCTGGTGTAATTCTCTTTCTGAGCCTCCCATAACAACAGCCATTTAGCAAGACTTCAGCAAAAAAAAAGCAAAAGCAAACATCCATATTTATTTATTTGTGACTCAAATTTATAGGGCCACCTATTTTATACGAAGTGACTCTGGGTGGCATACAATAATCAATAATTTAGCTCTGGGACAATGCCTCAGTCTCTCTTCCTTTTTGGATTTTGGTAATAATATAATATAATATAATATAATATAATATAATATAATATAATATA
The DNA here is from genome assembly GCF_964194415.1 of Vipera berus. Lineage (NCBI taxonomy): Eukaryota > Metazoa > Chordata > Lepidosauria > Squamata > Viperidae > Vipera > Vipera berus. Next base: position 252,924,105 of record NC_138203.1, read on the forward strand.
ATATAATATAATATAATATAATATAATATAATATAATATAATATAATATAATATAATATAATATAATATAATATAATATAATATAATATAATATAATAATATAATATAATAATATAATATAATATAATATAATAATATAATATAATATAATATAATATAATATAATATAATATAATATAATATAATATAATATAATATAATATAATATAATATAATATAATATAATATTATAATATAATATAATATAATATAATATAATATAATATAATATAATATAATATAATATAATATAATATAATATAATATAATATAATATAATATAATATAATATAATATAATATAAATATAATATAATATAATATAATATAATATAATATAATATAATATAATATAATATAATATAATATAATATAATATAATATAATATAATATAATATAATATAATATAATATTACAACACAACACAACACAACACATCTGCTTAGCAAATGCATGTAGCACTTCAAGTGAATCATCCTGTAAGATGCTAAAGAGTTTTGCTGGTATTTCATAAATTCTTGCAGCCTTGTCAGCAATATTTCAGGGCTCATTTAACTTCGGTTATTAGGATATTTGGCTCCAGTTCAGTTATCATTATAATATAATATATATTATAATCAAATATAATGTATATTTCATTAATTTTGGTGGGGTTTTTTGGACAGTTTTTACAGATGTTCATGCCACCTCCAGTTTAAAGCTTCCTTTTCCAATAGAAAAAGAAGGGGGAGGGGGAACAACTTTGGTTTTTTTTATGCTTGGTTCAAAGGTTTTATTGATTTATGTAATTTCCTTAAATAAATCTTTTGTCCTTTGACTATTTTTGTAATTATCCTGATTTGTTTGCATTGTCAGTTACATATAATTAATCTTTTATTGCTTTTGCTCAAAATTAAGTACAGTAGCTGAGGAACTTTTCTTCTGTCTCTTTGCCTATTGCTTTCTGCCCTTCTTCAGCTGTGTTCCATTTTAGTTTCTTTGTTTTTTAAATTTTTGGATATTGTTTGCTTCATCTTTAAAGATGTCATAAATTTCAGACTAGAGTTCTTCAGAAATTCTGCTATTAAGTCTGTTAAATCTATTATTTACCTTCCCATATTAACAGAAGGAAAATTGCTGAGATTGTAACTTGTTGATTAGATGGTTTTATTTCAGTTGTAATTTGTAATTTGTAACTTGTTGTTCATGATCTGAGGTACAGCCAGCACAAAGTCTTATTTTTTGCTATCTGAATAATGCTGCTTGTTAATCTTTGTTTGCAATGTATACAATCAATTTAATTTCAGTATTGTCCTTCCATTGATGATCATATACAATCTTTTAAGCTTTTAGAAGAAGCTAATTGCTATAAATATTGCAATTTGATGGCAGAACTCTATTAATTTTGGTTCTGGTTCATTTTGTAAACACAGAGACAAATTTCCTCATTATTTCAGATACATTCTATTCATCTGAAACTTTGGCATTCTAGTCTGTTATAATAAATATGATGAGGTGTTTTTTTGGCATTGTGCTGGCAAAATACACCTGTTTAATTTCAACTATTTTAGCCTCTGTGGTTGGAGTATAGATTTGGATCATCATAATATTTATTGGTTTACTTTACAGTTGAATTTATTATTTTCTGTGTTGTATCCAAACATTAATTTGACACACTCAACTTAATGTTGATGGCTGTTTCAATTCCTGTAGGGTGTTTTTATCTCTAATGGAAGACTGATATAAAATGATTCATTCCAATCCATTTCAATTTGCCAGTTCCAAGACTTTCCGTATTTAGCTTTCACATTTTTATTCTTAATAACAACTTTGTCTTGTTTCATGATTCTGACATTCACAACACTTACATCACAGGTGCCAGCATTATACATGCCTGTGCAGACCTTTTATTTGGCCTCTAGCCAACTGAATGTCCTGAATGACTTTGATCCATTCATATCATACACATGGAGAGCAGTTTACTGGACACTGGGGAACTCAGAATAAGCCAAATATTAGTAGCTGTTGATCACTGGGTTGAAATCTATCAGCCTTGCATTGGACCATTGTGGTAAATGACATTCCAGCCCTCAGAGACTTACAACTTCAAAGTATGGCCCTCATTTCCTAGAAACTAAATAACCACTTCCTATGGTTAACCACTTCCTATGGGGACGACAGAGAATGAGGTGGCTGGATGGAGTAACTGAAGCAGTAGGTGTGAGCTTAAATGGACTCCAGAAGATGGTAGAGGTCAGAAAGGCCTGGAGGAACATTGTCCATGGGGTCGTGATGGGTCGGACATGACTTCGCAACTAACAATAACAACAACATGGTTTGAAAGTAGAGGATTCTGACTCCCTGTCAGTCCTAAGGGGCAAACCTGACCAAGAAATAAAATCCATGGAATCCATGGCTATAGTAACATAATAATGTGGATTTCATTATGCTTCCTCTCTTCCATCCAGTCTAACTTTAGCTCCTAGAGCTTGGTCTAACTGGGAAATATTTTTAAGGTATTTTGGATTTTGTCCACTCTTGTAGAAACTTTCAGAATGTCTATTGAAATTCTCAAGTCATCCAGGTCATGGTTGTTCCAAGGGTGCTTTTTCAAAAGGCAACTGGACTTTTTTTCTTTGATTTGGATGAGGGGATAGATGAGGAACCCATTAAATTCGCAGACAACACCAAGCTGGCAGGAATAGCCAACACTCCAGAAGACAGGTTTAAGATACAGAAGGATCTGGGCAGACTTGAACACTGGGCGCTATCTAACAAAATGAAATTCAACAGTGAAAAAAAGTAAGGTTCTAGATTTAGGCAAGAAAAACCAAATGCACAGGTGTAGTATAGGAGGTACCTTGCTCAACAGTAGTAACTGTGAGAGAGATTTCGGAGTTATAGTGGACAATCAGTTAAATATGAGCCAGCAGTGTGCTGCAGCTGCCAAAAAATACAACACAGTGCTAGGCTGCTTTAATAGAGGGATAGAATCAAGATCACGTGAAGTGTTAATACCACTTTACAATGCCTTGGTAAGGCCTAACTTGGAATACTGCATCCAGTTTTGGTCACCATGATGTAAAAAAGATGTTGAGACTCTAGAAAGACTACAGAGAAGAGCAACAAAGATGATTAGGGGACTGGAGGCTAAAAACGTACAAGGAATGGTTGCTGGAAATGGGTATATCTAGTTCAGGGGTTGGCAACCGGAAAAAGGAAAAGAGCCACTCAAAACCGGTTCCATCACACAAACAAAAAAGTGGGAGCCGCAAAACGTGCGCGTGTGTGCGTCCACTCACGCGCATGCGCAAAAAACATTTTGCGCATGCGCAAAATGGGAGGCACCTGCGCGGCGACGGGTCTCCCCTTTGGAGAGGTGTGCGCCGTCCCATTCGTAGACCTGCCGCGTTCGTCAAACATGGACGAATGTGGCAGCTGTGCAAACGGGACGGCGGTGGTTTGGAGAGTGCACGCGCACCTCTCCCAAGCCGCCGCCGTCCCGTTCGGAGACCTGCCGCGTTCGTCAAACATGGACGAATGCGGCAGCTGTGCAAACGGGACGGCGGCGGTTTGGAGAGTGTGCGCGCACCTCTCCCAAGCCACCGCTGTCCCGTTGGGAGACCTGCCACGTTCGTCAAACATGGATGAAGGCGGCAGCTGTGCAAACGGGACGGCAGCGGCTTGGGAGAGGTGCGCGCGCACTCTGCAAACCGCCGCCATCCCGTTTGCACAGCTGCCGCGTTCGTCCATGTTTGACGAACGTGGCAGGTCTCCGAACCACCATAAAAAAGCGATGCAATTTCTCCTCAAGATAGAATGGTGCAGACAGACACCTAAAGCCTGAAAAGTCAGTCTCACTGCGTCACCACAGTTGGAAAATACCCAGAGGGAGGTGATTTTGCTTGCCTGTTTGCCCCACACAGGCGGCCAGTTCTGCAGCCATCGAATCAATCAATCGAAGTCTATATGTAGGGTGGAAAGAAACAACCCCTTCGGCCACACACTCCCCTCTCCTTCCTCATCAGGGGACAGTGTTGTAGTCCAAACTCATTTCAGCCCAGATTCTTGTCAGAGCAAGACACACCTGCTCGTTGCGGGATGCAGCCCAGGCCAAGTGCAATGCCAGGAGGAATGGGATAATAACATTAGCAGCACTATTACTTAACAACAACGCTGCGACAATCGGAAGAAAGAAGGGGACAAGCACTTATGAAGCACAACAAGTTCCCCACTAGTGCCACCTACAGGACCCCCGACTGTCTCTCAGACGCGCCTTTATTCCTTTCACGACGTCCAGACTGTGGCTCCCTCCTTTCCAGCCTCGATCCACCGGGAGCGGGGGACGGTTGGGGGGGGAGGAATGAGAGGGAAGATGCTGAAGGTCCGCCCCAGGCACGTCCTTGCTGCATTTCTTTTTTTTTTACCAGGGAGGGAGGAGGGCTTACCTGCGTGTCTCTGCCCGGTTGGTCCTTAGAGTGGGAGGCACAGCGAGATCGTCCCCCCCTCGAGAGAGAGAGAGCCCGAGAAGCCGGACTAGAGGCAGTGTCGGGTTTCTTCACCCCACCTCCCCGCACTCAAAGCTCGCCAAGCGCTTTAGCGGGCCCATCGGTTTCTTCCGGCGAAGCTGCAGCTAAAGCTGCTACTTTGCAAAGACTGCAGGCAAATCGCTTCCCTCTCCCACCCCTCCTCCTTCTCCGACTGGCCGGGCCGCCAACCTCTTTTTTGCTGGTTTCTAGGGCAACTGGGTAATGCTCAGCGCAGCCAGCCTGCGGGGACTGTCACCCCCGCACGGGCGCGCACGGACATCCAAGCCCCATCTAGGCCCGGGGAGGGGGGGAGCGCGCCAGGTGAATGCGGCAGGTCTCCGAACGGGACGCCGGCAGTTTGGAGAGGTGTGCACGCACCTCTGCCCTTCGGAAAGGTGCACACGCACCTCTCGGAATGGGCGGTGCCACTCTCCATTTGGAGAGGTGCGCGCGCACCACTGCCCGTTCGAAGAGGTGCGCATGCACTGGGCGACTGGGAGCCGCAGGAGACGGCTCAAAGAGCCGCATGTGGCTCCGGAGCCGCGGGTTGCCGACCCGTGATCTAGTTTAATGAAGAGAAGGACAAGGGGTGACATGATTGCAGTGTTCCAATATCTCAGGGTTTGCCACAAAGAAGAGGGAGTCAAGCTATTCTCCAAAGCACCTGAAGGTAAGACAAGAAGCAATGGATGGAAACTAACCAAAGAGAGAAGCAACCTAGAACTAAGGAGGAACTTCCTGACAATTAGAACAATTAATCAGTGGAACAATCTGCCTTCAGAAACTGTGAATTCTCCAACACTGGAAGTCTTTAAGAAGAGACTGGACAGCCAATTGTCTGAAATGGTATAGAGTTTCCTGCCTGAGCAGGGGGTTGGACTAGATGACCTCCAAGGTCCCTTCCAACTTTATGATGATGATGATGATATTTCGCTTCTCATCCAGGAAGCTTCTTCTTCTTCTTCTTCTTCTTCTTCTTCTTCTTCTTCTTCTTCTTCTTCTTCTTCTTCTTCTTCTTCTTCTTCTTCTTCTTCTTCTTCTTCTTCTTCTTCTTCTCCTCCTCCTCCTCCTCCTCCTACTACTACTACTACTACTACTACTACTACTACTACTACTACTATGTCTTCAAGGAAACAGTCCAGTTGCCTTTTGAAAAATGCCTTTGGGATAGCAAATTTAACTTCTTTTAACTTCTATGTACTTCATCTGGTGATGTCTATATATATAAATGTAATCCAGCTATGTTTTCCTTCCCACTATTTCGTCTTTTGGCATTTTAGTCTCCAACCACATGCAGCCTATCGTGGCTGCATGTTCTGTTGATTTCAGATTGAACTTGACTGTTGAACTCATCAACCTGTTCTTCTGCAGCAGTGGTTGGATCATAAACTTGGATAACTGTCATAGTAAAGGGTTCTCCACAAAGTTTAATTGATATTATTCATTGACTGCATTGTACTCGAGTGCAGTCTTTGAGATATCCTTCCTGTCTCGGAAGGCAATGCCACTCCTAATTTGTTTTTCGTGTTCTGAGTACTAACTAAACAATATAATCTTCTGACTGAAAAATGTTCAATCCCAGTCCATTTCAATTTGCTGATGCCCAAGCTATTAATGTGTAGTCAGTTCATTTCATCTTCTACCTTGTTGAGCTTTTTCATGTTCACACTTCTTATGTTCCATTTTTTCTTTTTAATTCCATTTTTGCAGCTTCAGATTTTTTTTGTATGGTATCAGCAACTAGATGTCCCAGAGGCTTTAATCTAGCCACATCATCAACACCATTAGTAGTCCAAATATAAATCATCCTCAGTAGCATTTTGAGTGCCCTCTGACCTGAGAGACCCATTATCAGGCACCATATTGCCAATGCTTTAATAGTGCCAATTTCTACCTGTCTTTTATCCATGATTATGTTTCTTGGAAAAACACATGAATGGTTTATCAACTACCTCTTTCCACACAGAATAAAATGATGCTTTTGGCATCGTCACTAAAATGAGCATGTGCTCCCAGCATCTTTTTATATTACTGCTACCCAATATAGTATAGGCCCCTGTATACTTTAGCTGGTCAGTGGAATTTCCCACCTCTGGTAGTCCTGCTGTGCTCCTAGTAATCTACTACTAGTGCTCCTCACTCATCCTTCATGGGAATACCCTCTTCACCATGATGACGCAGTATAGCAAGACATACGGCAGACTTCACAACTTTCGGTACCTCATGCTTAAAAATATTTCTAGCCCTGCTCTGCTGGGTGGCCTTTTTAGATTTGGAGTTTTGATTGTACAACCTGATCTGGAGGATAATAAATGTTGTTCTTCAAAGGAGCAAGACTGTCAAGACTGCATATGTTCGCCCATGAAGACTATCACTGGGAGAAGAAATCACAAAGGTCAGTTAAGTAATTCATCAAAAAAGAAAAGAAGAAAGCTATGAATCCTCATTGCTGTTTTAGTTGTAACTGATGCAAAAACAGGACATGATTTTTATTAAGTCTTGTCTTGCTAACATCACATAGACAGTGTATACATTTTTACAAAATATTAAGAGACAATCCTGACCCACAGCCATTAACAAAAAATAGTAAGGGCTCACACTACTGAGAATTGTTCTTGAAACACATATAGATTTGCTATCTGATCTAATTTAAGCAATGTAACGCAATGGAATAGATTCCTATCAACCCTGTCATGCTTGTCATAACATGGCATTGAAGAGAAGGCAGCCCTTTCCCAAGTGGAATTCCTGGTAAAGAACTGTATTATTTAATAGAGTTCTTTTTATTTAAATTTGCCTATCTAACTTTCTGAAACAATGGCTGCAAACTGATCAAGGAGAGAAGCAACCTGGAATTAAGGAGAAACTTCCTGACAGTGAGGACAATTAACCTGTGGAACAGCTTGCCTCCAGAAATTGTGGGTGCTCCATCACTGGAGATTTTAAAGAAGAGACTGGACAGTCACTTGTCTGAGATGGTGCAGGTTCTCCTGCTTGAGCAGGGGGCTGGACTAGAAGACATCCAAGGTGACCTTCCAGCTCTATTCTATTCTATTCTATTCTATTCTATTCTATTCTATTCTATTCTATTCTATTCTATTCTATTCTATTCTATTCTATTCTATTCTATTCTATTCTATTCTATTCTATTCTATTCTATTCTATTCTATATATATATATATATATGTGTGTGTGTGTGTGTTTTCTGAGGTTTTCGCGGGTGTTTGTATGTAGATCTTTGGTCATTCGGGTTTTTTCCCACGTAGAATTGAAGGTATAAGAGCAACGTTTCGACGAAATCTCATCCGTCATCCTCAGGCTGGTGGCTTCAGCTTCGTTCTTCTGGGAGAAGTGTGTGGTAGTGGCTGTTTGTACCTCTTTTTTAAACTGCCAGAGGGTGTGTGTTCTAATATATATATTAGAACACAGATAATGAAAAAGAAACACAGAAATAACAAAAAAAAACTACAAGTGTAATAAGAAAGTAAAATAGAAGAAAGCAGAAAAATCGTAAGAATGGATATAAAGGTATTTAATAATAGTAGCATCTGATATTCCTCACAGCAGTTCTAAGCATAATTATATTTTAAGCCCTCTCTCTAAAGTTATACCATGAATGTATTTCTATAATGTATTCTAAGCATTAGAACCTAAATGACAAGTTCATTTTCCCCGTTTTTTTTACACAAAAACTCCATAAGGGGTTTCCAGTCACCAAGAAATGTAGATATTGCCTTTTTTCTATTCTCATAAGTCTGTTTATTCATCTCCGCATGTTATCTCAGTTTCACCAATCATTCCTTTACATTGGATAGTGTCAAATCTTTCCATTTTTGTGCATATAATAATCTTGCCACAATAATGATATATTGAAATACTTTTTATCCATGAAACCTAAAAGGAAAAGTTCTGGCTTCAAATGAATATTAATCTTTAATATCTTTTCTATTAATGTATGAATTTGAGTCCTTTTTAAAAGCTTTTTACACGTCCACCAAACATGATAAAATGTCCCTTCAGATTGTTCAGATTTCCAACATACATTTGAAATAACTTCATACATTCTGGATAAATTCACTGGTGTCGTGTACCAATGATACATCTTTTTATAAAAATTCTCTTGAGGATCATAACATAATGTACATTTTCAAGCCTTTTAACCATATATTTTCTCATAGATCTATCCAGTGTCTGAGATGGTACAGTGCTTTTTTTTAAAAAAAGAAAAAGGTGCTGGAACTCACACATGTCATACAACCCACCTTGCCTACCCTACAAGGTTCCATCCAAAAAAGGTGCCGGAACTCCGTTCTATATATTTCACAGATAGTTCTCAATTTACAACCACAGTTGGGCTTAGAATTGAAGTTGTAATTTTTTGCAGTTAAGCAAGGCACCCATGTGACTGCCTTTCTCAACAACTGCAATCTTGGCTCTCCTTTTTGTGGTTGTTAAATGACCATACTTGTCATTAAGTAGAACATGGAGAGCTTTAGGGCAAGATGGAGCCCCTTTGTAATGGCTGTCCCAAATGCCAGCTCTGAAGATGAGGAAGAGAAAGATCTGGGGACATCAAAGAGACACAATGGGGAGTGTGAAATCGACCTGGAAGGCTCCATCACAGGAGCAGATGGTCAAGGCAAGGTAATGCTGGGAATATTGGGGGAATCCATGAGAGAGCGACCAGACAAATTTGTACCAGCTCTAAAGTATCTACAAATCCATTGTCCTATCAAAGCAAAGCAGCTTGATCTATCTACCATATCTATCTGTCAAAATAGATGGTTAAACAGGGTTTTGTGTCATTACAGTATGTGCCTACACGTGATCAAATTGTTGATATGTTAAACAAACCACTACCTGCAGCCCAACACGAGTATCTGCGTGAGAAGATGTGCCTTACCTGAGTCTTCACTTTGCTGACGAAAGAAGGTGATGTCACTGCACGTTTTTTTCAGTTCGTCCGGAAAGTTCATTTCTAATTGTACATCTCTTTCTGCTCTGCACCTGTGTTGATAACTTATCTGGTAACCATAGTGAATCTCACATGTCCAGCTATGCTATGGTTTCAGACTGTTTTGTGCGCATGCTTAGAAAAAGTTTCCCACGGTTACTTCTTATCTTTTTTCTTTTACTGCCTGATGAGAGAATGTAGTCAGTTTAGGTCTTTTGTTTTCTCATTAAAAGTTTTACAATAGAATATGCCTCAGATTTTCTTTCTTTGATATCCATCATGCAAATGAACCACGGTCCATCCTCCTCTGGTCGGAATGTTAATTATTCCGCGACACTATCTACAGCCTTATAAGAGAGAAACAGAGAGAGGAAGAGAGGGAGGAAGTTGATGTGGAAGCAGAAACCATTCTGAAAACAGCCACAATTCCCACTATCTCTCAAAAGAGAGCGAAAGATGAAAGCCAGGACTGCAGTTGTACAGAAAGCCAGTTTACTTGTGTTAAAACAATCAGTTTTGATTTTTGGCAAAATGTCAATGAGCTCTTGGATTAAATTGTTCTTGGACCAGCATCTTTGGTTAGGGTTTAATTAAATTTAAATAATTACCAGTAATACAGAACCAAGAAGCAATAACAGTTCCAGCCTCATTCTTAAATCAAATCCTCACAACATTTTTCCATCTTGTAAATGATGCTCTATGCATCAATTATGTCTCAAGCAATATTAGGTAAGGTAAAAAAAATTCTCCAATTAGGAGGACTTTTTCTTTTTTTTTGATGGCAAGACCTGTCAATCAGTGGAATGGGCACCTTCATGAAGTAGTACATTTTCCTGCAATCTGAATAGCTATCTTTCTGAAATCCAAAGTACTTGAATTAAAGTCCTTCCAATACTATGCTTCTATGAACAATATAGGTTTCTATCATATTGTAAAATTGTAGAAGACACTCTTCTTAAGATTGAGTCATAGTTCTGCTTCCGCTCCTTGTTGATTTCATGCAAATTGAGGCACTGGAGAAATTGAGGCATTGGCTTCTACACAAGATAGGATTCTGTTAATGCAGGGCTTAAAGTTGCATCAATGCCTAAATTGTGTATAATTGTGAGAGAAATGATTTTTTCTTCTGGAAACATTTGTATTGAATTGAATTATGTTGAATCTGTAGGAATGATAACAATGGAAGGGCTTGTTTCAGAAATCAAGTGCCTCATTTATATAATCCCTGAATACTTGAAACTAATCTATGTAATAGTTAACTGTAAATTTAGAGAGTATCTAGTGGAAAAAGTTACACCAGAAATAGTTCTTTGGATGCTATTTGTTGAAATAGCATATATTTGTATGGCATAATCTGTAACTGGAAGAAAAGAATAAGAAAGGATTGGCTGCAAATTATGCAGAAGTCTAGTCATATAAATGCTAATTAAAACATTTGGCAGTACAATTTCTCATATTTTTCTAAACAAAATAGGAAGCAAAATAGCTACATTAAGGATAATGGAGCTTGTTTTATTATTATTAAGATTTCTAAAGAAATAGCAAATGACAGCCTCACCTTTCTAATGATGTCATGCATCACCGTCATACCCCATAATCGCTAGAAGCTATTTCTTTTCTTTATGTCATTTTTTTTAAAAAAAAACCTGGTCCCTAATCTAAAAAGCTTGCTCATCCTTTTTCTAGGTATACCATTTTAGACAGCAAAAAGATATTGAATATTCTGCCACATCAAATAAGCTGCCTACATGGAAAACCTCAGAGACTAAGATTTCCAGTTTAGATCTCTGAGATATGCTAGTTTTTGATGTGTAGATTTGTTGAGCCTCAACTGTAAAAACTAATTCATAAATAAGTTTGCTCTGTGTCTGCCTAGACCTATTAAAAACAGTCTGCTTCTTTCTGCCCCAATTCAGCAGTCAATTTTAGTGCAAAAATATCAGTTTACAGGAAAGGTGGTATAATCTATTTTTTTTCTATTTAGTAATCAGTCTGGATTTACTTGCAGATTAAAACTCTTGATAACATAATACATAATATTAATACATTCAGGCTGAATCATTCTAAGATCCACGTCTGTATAGCAGGTGGGGTTTTTTTGTTGGGTTTTGTCCAAGTTAATTTTGAAATTGTGGTCTACACACAGGCACTGATTTAACCACTAATATTAGTAGATTAGATTTAATTCAGCTGTAAAATGGGGACCCAGATTGTTGGGGGCAATATGCTGACTCTGTAAATTCCTTAGAGAAGACCGTAAAGCACTATGAAGCAGTATATAAGTTCTATTGCTATTGCTGTTGCTATTCAATCATTATGTGCTGAATGTGTGAAGTGGTCTAAGTTTTTCCCATGGAGTTTTTTTATGGGAAGTACATTTTTCAACTAACAGAGTAAAGATAGGTGGATAGATCCCTATTTTTTTTTATTGAAAAGTTTTAACATACAGTTTATCTTTAACAGTCCCCCCTCCCCTCCCTTCTCCCTCCCCCCTACCTCTCCCCCCTCCCCCCCTCCCCCCCCGACTTCCCAGAGCTAAATACAAGGTATATATATAAAAAAGAATCATAAACAACCATATACTAACAACCATAACCTCTAAAATCCATCACTCTCCAGCTTATATAGGATAGGGTAATCCTTAATAATATTAAATATATATAGAAAAACTAAAACAGAAAAAGAAGAAAAAAGAAGGAAGACTTATTCAAATGCTACATGAAACTTCTTAACCTTATACTTATTCTGGATAAACTCAATCCATTTTCTCCATTCCATAATGTAACGTTCTTGCGAGTGATCTTTCAGATAAGCCGAAATCTTCGCCATTTCTGCCAGGTCGGAGACCTTTAAAGTCCACTCTTCTATAGTCGGCAGTTCCTCTTTCTTCCAATACTGACCTATCAAGAGTCTTGCTGCCGTAATTAAATTTAACATCAACTTAGTGTCCACAACCGTAGCGTCCATGATTATTCCCAACAAGAAAAGTTGCGGACAAAACTTTATCCTTTGCTTAAAAATCTTCTGCATATTCCACCAAATTTTTATCCAAAAAGCCTTGATCTTTTTGTCCACCATACATGAAAATATGTTGCATCTTCATCTCCACATCTCCAGCATTTTGGCTGATAGTTCGGATACATACTTGCAAGCTTTTTAGGATCTAGATGCCATCTATAAAACATTTTATAAAAATTCTCTCTTAAGTTTTGAGCTTGTGTAAATTTTACGTTCCTCACCCAAATCTTTTCCCACGTGTCCATTGTAATAACTTCCTGGATATTTTGGGCCCATTTTATCATACAATCCTTAACAAGCTCTGTTTCTGAGTCAATCTCTATCAATGCAAGATATATCCGTTTAATATGTGCTGGACCCTGATTTCTAATTTGCTTTATCAGATTTTCATCAGTCATTGTAAAACCATTTTTCTGATCTTCTTTCCACCTGGCCCGTAGCTGAGTATATTGAAACCAATTTTGAACAATCTTCTCGTCTCGCAAGAGACTATATGGCTTCAAACACCAAACATTTCTTTCCAAGCTTAGAATCTCCTTGTACGTAGTCACATCATGTTTGAAACCAGCATGTATATTTTCTATTGCGTGTTTTGGAATTGCCCACAATGGTATCTTACAATCTAACTTATGTCTGTACTTCTTCCAAACTCTCAACAATGCCTGTCTTAAAATATGCACTCTAAACACATTATCTACCTTCTTATCATACAACAAATATGCATGCCAGCCAAACAACAAGTCGTGGCCCTCAAGATTTAATAATCTCTCTTGTGTCAGATTAATCCAATCACTTATACCTGCTAACGCAGCAGCTTCATAATATAATTTAAGATTAGGCATTTTAAGACCACCTCTTTCACGAGTATCCTCCATAATCTTAAGTTTAACTCGTGGCCTTTTCCCTGCCCAGACAAATTTATTGATACCTCTCTGCCATTCCTCTAAATTAGAGTCTTTCTTAAGAACCGGTATCATTTGAAATAAAAATAAAAATTTAGGCAGGACATTCATTTTTACTGCTGCGATTCGCCCCAACAGAGACAATTGCAGTTTTTCCCAACTCTCCATTTCTTTTTGGATTTTTCCCCATAATTTTTCATAGTTATTTTTATATAATTTTGTATTAGAGGGCGACAAAAACACCCCCAAATATTTAACCCTTTTGACAATCTCAAATCCCGTTAATCCTTCTAAAAGGGCCTTTTGCGATGCTGTCATGTTTTTAGCCAAAATTTTAGTTTTTTGCACATTAACTTTAAATCCAGAAACCTTCCCATATTGCATTATTATCTCCATCAGGTCCACAACAGAACTCTCCGGCTGGGTCACTGTAACAACCAGATCGTCTGCGAACGCCCTCAATCTATAATCCTGATCTCTAATCTGTATACCCTTAATTCTTTCCGAATTTCGTATTTTTACCAATAATATCTCCAATGTTAACACAAATAACAAGGGCGATAACGGACACCCTTGCCTTGTGCCCTTCTCAATATTACATACTTCTGTCAGGCTATTGTTAACTATTATTCGGGCCGTTTGTTTTTGATATAATGCCCTAATTGGTTGCAAAAATTTATCCCCAAAATTCATTTTATCTAAAACTTTCATCAAAAATTGCCAATTCAATTGATCCCTATTTTGTAATGGTGCCAACACAGCACTGTTAATAGTTTTAAGGAGTTAGATTTCTTTCACAAGAAAGGCTTGAAGAGGAAAAATGGATACACTTTTGTTGCATAACTGATTGTCAGAAACCAGACTAAATGCATCTTAAATAAGAAAATTGAAGTCATAGATGTGTAAGTTTGAAGCACGAAAGGATGGAGAAACAATGTCTCAAGGTGCATTTTTGTTGGGTTTTGGGGGCACTGTTGTTGTTCAATCTGGGCTTCATGATACAAATTCCATCTTCCTATTTGCTGTTCTTGCCCTGTTGTTTGTTAGTGAATTTCAGATGAACAATAAATTAAATGTTCAGCATCTTTGGGAACCATAAGAGCATTTGGACTATTATGTATAACTACTGGTATAATAGTACAACTGGGATTTGCATCAGTGAAAAGTTTTTGTTCGATCTTTTTGATTAATTTATAACATTTCTGTTGGAGCTGTAGATGCAATGGCACTGACTGTTTTTCACCTCATGACTTATTGACCAATGGGGTGGTACAGTGTACAAGTAATTCTTGACTTATGACCCTAATACCACTTGATCAGGCAGGGAAGGTATGCTGCAGACCCGATCAGTCAAAGAATTTTGACTGGTGGGTTCTAGAAAGAGAGCCTTCTCTGCCACTTTCCTCACATTATGGAACCTCCTGTCTTCAGAGATTAGGTGGAGTTAGTTGGACCCATGAGAATCCCCCTGCCCATATTAACTAATGCTAAATGTTTCTCTCTGAACTTGGTCATTTTCTTGCATATGCAAACTAGGTAACCTTAACAGTGCTAACATCAGTAGCACTGTTGATGTTACCTAGTTTAGGTAGTGAAATATATGCAAGAAAACAACCAAGCTCAGAGAGCACCAAGGACCCTCAACTATATGACTGATTGCTTATGTGCCATTAAATCAACAGCAGCAGATTTTCTCCACAATAACAACTATATGATATTATTATTATTTTCCCTCTCTTTCACTGAACAAATACTAGGTCTCCACTAATTTGCTAGTACTGGAAACAGCTTGCTGAATCTTTCTGTTCCACACATTAATTCTCATTCTCACTTGCGGCACAGTAAGTGGTGACCAATTTGTGGATCAATTATCCCCAGAAAATCCTTCATGATACAGATGAAAAATAAAATCAAGGGATCTGTTAAATACTTGGAAGGGAATCCTTCAGGACTTCCGTGTTTATAAACTAGGTTGGGATTTAAAAAGAACAATATATCCCAAGATAAGGCAATAGCAAACTACTTCTATATTGCACCCAAGAAAGCTTGATGAATGAAGTCTGTGAAGTCATTAGCAAGTGACCTTATATTTAAGGTTTACAAAAGGGCCTGAAGACATTTGATTATTTGTTCAGTTTTAGTAAATCAATCTATGAGTCATTAGAACTTCCCCTTTCTTCTGTGTACCTACCATTTCCACACGCTTGCACTCAAATACACACGCAAACTTAGAAGCATTTTGCTAAAAGTGTTATTTTGGATTTGAAAACTGTGCACATCACATTCACAAGAGAAGTAACCAAATGGAATATTTGAAATAAATGGAGTGGTAACAGGTGAGCAGACAGGCAAGAGAAAAACAAATCTAAATTCAAATTCTGATCATCTTTTAAGCTCACTGGTGAATGCAGGCAGCTTTATCTCCTGTTATCCTTCTTTTGGTAATTTGTTTCTTTCTGCTGATGTTTTTAATTGATTTGTCTGGTATTTTAATTTAAAATCTGCTTTTAACTGGATGATTGTTAGACACACCAAGTGACAGTTTTTGGCAGATATAAATTTGTAAGACATAAATTCAATACATCATGCTGAGCTATAGGATGTGAGCAACGTAACAGAATCCGAATAATCAGGAAGAGTCAAATGAATCTCAATAGTAGCTTAATTATTTCATGGAACTGAACTTTGGGAAAAAGTATGTGTTATGTACTGGGCTCTTGTGAAATACCACGTGGGTTGCTGGAGCAGCTATCGGCTCTCCAGGAACCCAGACTACAAGTCTCCTGTGCTGCAATTGGCTATCTCCAGGTGGCAATGGTTGATTCAAACCTATTGGCTGCCGCCTAGGGGCTAGACTATATATTGCGGCTAGTTGCAGGCATTTCCCCCAGTACAGTTCCAGCACGAAATAAACAATGAGTTACCCTGTACTCTGTTCAGCGTCTTCATTCCTGCGCCAAAGAACCCGCTATTTAACAGTATGGATCTGGTATTTTTCAGAACATTAAAAGAATAGGGCTACATTGAATCCAAATCAAACTTAGGTTTACTGAAAGTTGAACTATTTCATTTGAAATATTGGGATAGAAAAAGTGAAATAAGTTGTTCTAATCCCACATATGCACTTTGATTAGAACAATTAAGCAGAGCTGTTAAGATCCATTGGGGTATTATGATTTAACTATTAATTGATTATTGCTAGTAGGTTACTGTTACACAGTAAAGCTTTATTGAGACAAAACTATCCATAAGAATATAGAATGGTATATTCTACATTCTTAGGTATATCTGGTTGGAATTTAGGCTCTTTATAAAGCATTTATAAATTTCCCATGTCATCTCTTGATCAAAGAAGAGTGAAAACAAAGGACAAAACAAGCTGCATATGAGAATACTATGACAACTGGAGAAACACCAGTTTTTGTGTTTCTAAACATATTTCTTGTGTTTTAAATGAGCAACATTAAAAAAGGTGTTTGCTTTTATGTATTTATACATTCATTCAGTTATTTAGCTTACAGTGGATTGTAATAACTCAAGCCCCAAACCCATGGACAATCAACTTCCTGTAGTTACCAGGCCAGCGTGTGAAATCAAAACACACTTTCCCAAATGACAACGAGAGGAAAATGTTTTGTGGGGGGATGGGGCCCAGATTTGTCTCTCTCTCCAATCTCTGCTCAACTGCCTCCTCTAAAGCAAGTAGCAAGTTGGAAGTTTGGAGATATGACTGTTTCCACTAAAGCAAGGAGGGCAGGAGGAATCTTACTGTATAGCTCAGTTTTGGAAATGACTCTCTCTTTCTCTCTCAAAAAAACAACAACACTATAGTCAAATGATATGTAAAACAATAGAAGAGAATATTTGTACCTCAGAGTTGAACTGTGGGGTCTTTGGTGCTCTCTGAGCTTGATGATTTTCTTGCGGACGCTTCATTACCAAACTAGGCAACATCTGTCTAGGTAACGAAATGTTTGCAAGAAAACCACTAAGCTCAGGAAGTACCAAGGACCTCCCCCCGTTGTAAAACATTCCATTACTCTCGACTATTATATTTAATGTAGAATTCTATAATGCCATAGTTTCTAAAAACAAGCTTGATTTGTTCAGACTTTAGATTTACTACCTAGTGCAGGGGTCACCAACCCCCGGTTTGTGGACCAGTACTGGGCCACGCCATGCCATCAACCGGGCCACACAAACAAAGCCCCATCCGTGAGATGCAAGCAGCACAAAAAACCACACACTCTCCAGTCTGCAGAAAAACCTTTCTCCACGGAACTGGTCCCTGGTGCCCAAAAGTTTGGGGACCTCTGACCTAGTGGGTATCTTCATTATATTGGTCCTTATCATGCTTTAAAGATTCCTAGCATGTTTCAGTAAAAAATCAGTCTTACATCTTCTTTGGGATAGGAATTAGCCTAGTGAATACATTTGAGTTTTTTGATAGTATGTTGTGGAAAATTGTAAAAAAAATGTCTGCCCCAGAGGAAGAAATCTTCTATTCACCAATGGGTTTCTGCAAGGCATGTGGCCTGTCACAAAGTAACAACTAATCAAAAGCCAAATTTGTGAGGTTATTCTGCATCATTGCCATCTCTGTTTTTCTCTTGCCACAATCAAACAAGTCTTGTCAGAATATGTGATATTGGATGCTAGCTTGCTTTTTTCTTGCTGTTTTTCTTCTTTTTTTGGATCTTGCATCAAGATTTACCATTTTACATTTTTATCTTCTAATAATACTTATGGTTTGCAAAATAGAGAGACATTATTCTGGTTAATACCAGTTCTGCATGGCAGCTATGGTAGAAAAAATAATCCTATAGAAAATGGCTCAGAATTAATACTTAGAAAGTTCAGGGAGGTTTATTCTGAGTGAAATTTGTATAGATTTTGACTTCTAATCTCCCCAAATCCTTCAAGTATAGAATCACCATTTATTTTTGAATTCTAGGAATACTCTGACAAAATACACTGACCAAAATTAATGCTTTTTTAGTTATCTGAATTGCACTAAAATGTTGACACGAATATTCCATTCAGCAGTATGTGGTATGATAGATAGACAGACAGATAGATAGATAGATAGATAGATAGATAGATAGATAGATAGATAGATAGATAGATAGATAGATAGATAGATAGATGAGAGAGATACTTTCCTCACAAATTCCTCAACAATTAAATATGGTTTATAAAACTGAAATGCTTAAGTTCCAAAGATCATTCTAAAATACTAAGCAAATGTCACTGAAAGGAAAAAAAAAACTTCTTAAACCAGCTAGTTAGTCAGGTACAATGAAATATGGTTCACCTTACAAAACTGATATTATGGTCAAATGCCCAGCATCTTAACCTATCCCTGGCAATAATCCACTACTGGATTACAGTCATCTCCTTTCTCCTCTATACTCTTCATCTTTCTTACCTTCTTTTCTAGTTCCTTTGATTCTGTAAGCATATTAATTTTTTCTGTACTATCATATGATTGCACAATTTACCCAAAATATTAGTTTGGGTCATTGTCAACTAACTGGAACAGCTTGCCTTCAGAAATCATGGGCACTCTATTACTTGACATTTTTAAGAAGAGACTAGACACTCACTTGTCTGAAATCATACTATAGGTTCTCCTGTTTGAGCAAGGGGCTGGGCTAGAAGACATCCAAGGTCCATTCTATTCTATTCTATTCTATTCTATTCTATTCTATTCTATTCTATTCTATTCTATTCTATTCTATTCTATTCTATTCTATTCTATTCTATTCTATTCTATTCTATTCTATTCTATTCTATTCTATTCTATTCTATTCTTAATTTCACTTTTCTTAGAGCTTCCTCTTCTGATTTTACTGTGCTAAGCTGCATGCAATATGAGGCTCAGCAAATGAATATGTTTACACTTGAGAAATAGCTACAAAGACAAGTCCTTTAGGCCAGAATCTTTCATTATTTAAATTAATGGGAATGTAGAAGTTAATGCCATGCAAAGGAAGAGACGTTTTAAAGAATAGGTGTTGAACACATCAAAAGCATCTGAGAATTGTATTTCCCACTCATGCTTTATTGAAAGGCAATATATAGCTCAGAACATACCAGATGCCTTTGCTTTCCATTCAATACGTTCAAGATATATAATAAATAATATCCGGTGAGAGTATAATGAAAAAGATGCATTAACGTGTTTTGTGACTGCTATAAATTATACTCCGGGAATGCAAGGGGTTCATGGAGAGGGAATTGATGGAAATGATCTCACTTACTACAGGGGCTGTTAGAATTAGGCAGGCAGAACCTGCTCCAGAGAGACATGAATCTTTCATGCACTTTCCCTCCGAATGCTGGATGCACATTAATGACAGGGCAGTGGAAAGGAATGATAGGGCAAACACTCCATTACCAAATGTAATTTCTCCATTCAAAAGCACTTGGCCCACCAAGGACTTTGAAGATGTATCTACGCATTACCATCTTCATGAAGGAGAGCCCAAGAAAGAGAACTGGCCACAAGAGAAATTGGCCCTTGGGGACTTCTTGTCACCTTCAGCCAAAGCTTATCTTTCTTTATGTACATCTCTCATTTGCCATTCACCATAACAAAAAAGGATTTATAACACACATTCAGCAGAGGTTCTCCTTTTTCAGTGGACTACAGGCAAAACTTTTATAGCTAAATATTTTAGAATGAAGTCATATTTTAGCAGCCTTATCACACACACCAACATTTCTCAATCTTACCAAGTTTAAGATGCATGAACATCAACTACCAGAATTCCCCAGCCCACATATCTTTGCTGATTGTTGAAGTTGAGGCTGCTAAGTTTGAGAAACACTGGTATACATTATGATGGGGGCCAATGACAAAGAGAAACAACTTGGGTTCTGAATCCATTATTATAAGGAGAGAAAAAAGCCTTGACTGCCTGTGGGAATGATCTTAGAAAACTGCAGACTATCAATGGTTACAGAAGCTATGTAGGTATAGTAAATGTGTCAGAAGGGACCCTCCCTAGTTTCTTGGACTGTAAACTGGGGCATTGTACTTCCAGACTTACTAGATTCTGTTAATGTAACCTTATAATCAAGATAGGATTAGTGCTTCTGGGTGTGCTTCTTATCTGGACCATTTCACAAGTCTGACACTGCCCTACAGTGACTACCCAGATATATTTTCATTTTATTTATATAAATTGCCACATATGTGAGATTCACAGAATCTTCTTCTTCATTACCAAATAAAAAAAGAAATAAAGAAGGGAAAAAATAAATATAAAGGACAAGATGAAATGTGTTTATGAAATTTGTGCATGTCAAATATTAGGTAGAGATGCAAATTTTAAATGATTAAAACTAAAAATATAGTATGTCCTATTCCAAAGAGAAAATCTCTCACACACATATAGCCACCAACCCACACACACATATACAGTACATACACCCATACCAACACACATTTTGTGTGTGTGTGTGTGTGTGTGTGTGTGTATTTCAATCATTTATATACTGCACTATCCCAGGATACTAGGTGGTTCACAATCAATAAAACAACATAAAAACATCATTGAACCCCTTCCATATCATAAAAATGCTACTGAAAATTCAATTTGTTTTAATAATAACAACAACAGCAATACTATTGTATTGTACAGTACAAATTGTGTACAATGTGAGAGTCTCTCCCTCCCTTTCTCCTGAGAATTTGTGGGATGTGGACTTCCGGTGAAAAGAGGCCAACTGGTGACATGCCCAAGGAAGGATCCCTGAAGGGTTTTTCCCTAGAATGTCACTTCTTCAACTATCAACAGAAGGAACTGGCATTCCTTTAGTTTATATGACTCTTCTGGTTTAGGGAAAGTTCTAGAATTATCCCTCAAAGATCCTCCAATACAGCAAAGGTCTGCAAGTGGCTTCAAAGCAGCTTGTGTGCCGAAAGTTGGGGGGCGGGGCTACAATTAGTTCACTGTTGAAGAAACAGCCATTTTGGAATTTATTTTTTAAACAAACAGTAAGTTGTGCCTTTCATTTCTTAATCATTTTTAAGAACTATTAATCTTTATTAAACTAAAAGACGCTCTCTTTAACTACAGCCTATAATTCATTTTTGAAGATCTGTGCCATTTGGGGGATTTCTTCTGGTTAAACAACAAGGAAGAAGATTGTTAAGGCAAGCTAAAATAAGGAAGGCTGGACTATCTTTTTTTTAAAAAAAATGATGGAGAACAGAAATTGTGGTTCTAGTTTATTATTTTTAGTAATTTATAGCTTGGTCTGCTTTGCTGTGGGTGGCTAAAACTTTTTGATTTTTACAATTCCTGATTGATCAGCAATTCTTAAGTGAGTTACCAAAAAGCTATTCTTTGACTAAAGAGGGAGCTAGGAAGATGGAGGAACAAATTATTAGAGATATATTTGAAAAATCATCAGTTCATAGATCAACTATGCTTCAAGGATATTAAAAAGACTACCCAAACTACTTCAGAGATGCAAATATGTGTAGAAAGTTACCAAACCACTGAGGCAATTTCACAAATAGCTGATAATGCAGAGAAGTCAACTGTAATTTTAGAATATAAATGACACCAATTTTTATTATGATGGTTTAAATAGAAGCCTCCCAACACAATTGAAAGAAGAGTTCCAAGAAAATCTGCAACTTTTAAAAGGACGAATTTGGGACTTTTTCCTCATGTATATTAACAAGGTTGAGAAATCCTTGAGAAAAAGAGAAGCCTATTAACTACCTGACAAACATTCCAGAGAAGAAAAATACAATTCAATTCAAGACAAGCTGGAAGGAGTGACTTAATGAATCAATTGGAATTAGGATGGATTTTCATCGGTTTGATATTTGTAATTGAAAGAAAGTCTTAATCTAAAGTTTGAAAATGTATTTTCCTTTATATATAATGCTTGCGTAATTCCTAAAGTTTGTAAAATATTACTGAGAGTATATATGAAAACATCTGTGTTAAGAGGAAGTTAAAGAAAAAGATGTGTTAGCTTAAAGAAAAATCTAGAGTTTTAAAAATGATTTATACAAGAAGAAAAAATCATTCTGTGACAGTAAATTGGAGGGTGCGATCTAAATTTAATGAGTTAATTGGAGTTAGTTGGAATTTTATGGGTCTGAAAGTGAATTTTAAAGTATGTATGCTAAGAGGAAGTTTAAAAAAAGATGTATTAGAATGTTTTAATTTTAACAATGTTTTAAAAGAAAAGCTTAGTGTTTTAAAATGGATCATTTTTCCCCTTTAATGTTAAAGAATCTGAAACAGTACAGTGAATTTGGTCTGAATACCAAACAATACAGGTATAAGTCTGAAGGTGTGCAATAGCTGTGAATACCAAACAATACAGGTATAAGTCTGAAGGTGTGCAATAGCTGTGCTGATTTCTGTTGTCTGTGTTTTTTCCCCTTGGCTGTGGATACTTGGCTGCAATTTTTCTTTATTGTTTTATGTTTTTATGCTGATTTAATTATGGTTAACTATGCAAAGTCATGAATTTAAGATGGGCAACTGAAGTAAAAGAAACATAAAAAATAAACTTTAGAGAAGGCTCTGTTCTTTGATCACAGATTAGAACAAGCATTCTGCTGAACATTATTCTATAATATTGTTGCTGGCTTTTATTAAGTGCAACAGTGAAGGTGATATATATCTTTATTAAAATAACATGGTCCATTTTTGGTTTTCTATCTACCAATTTTTATGGAGGCATTTTAGTTCCAAACATTTGTTTTCTGAAACAGTGAATCAACAATTGTTTCTCTCTTAGATGCAACTTGGAACCACCTTAGTTCCTGATAAAACTTAATTTGAGAGTTCAGAACTCAACCTAATATTTTTCTTTACTATTGAATGGAAGCCCCTGGCTGTAATTTTAGCCATTTCTGACTCTCTTTTTAAAATTGGGTTAACACATGGGCCCATGGGAAATTAAAAGCTATGTACACATTTTTGTTACTTTGAATTGACCTTTTATTTTATTTTAATGCAGATTTTGAAAAGGAGTAACAAAATAACAGAGTTGGAAGGGATCTTGGAGGTCTTCTAGTCCAACCCCCTGCTCAGGCAGGAAACCCTATACCATTTCAGACAAATGGTTGTCCAATCTCTTCTTTAAAACGTCTCGTATTGGAACACCCATAATTCCTGGAGACAAGTCATTCCACTGCTTATTTGTTCTAACCGTCAGGAAATTTCTCCTTAGTTCTCTCTTTTGATTAGTTTCCATCCATTGCTTCTTATTTCTGCCTTCAGGTGCTTTGGAGAATAGCTTGACTCCCTCTTCCTTACGGCAACCCATTAGATGTTGAAACGCCATTATCATGTCATCTCTAGTCTTTGTTTTCATTAAACTAGACATACCCAGTTTCAACAATTGTTCTAAATAGTTAATAGATGAGAACAAGTAGAATAAATAAAAAGGGGTGGTACCTGAAATAGATGGAAGAGATTAAGAATCAACCAGCATTAGCTGCAGTGCAAAACATGCCCAAAGATCCAATATTAAGCTTTATTTGTATAACTTTGTATTCCAAGATATCCAATCTCTGCAAGTAAGACTCTAGGAATCTGATGAATCCTTTTGGGTGAGGTCTATTCAAAGTCATATAATTTATCTATTATATATAAAATCATTATTTAATGTGGCATATTATTTTCTTATTCCTGAGTTCCCACTCTATGCCTAGTTATCCTATTTGGACACATTACATGAACACTTAAAAAAGGTAAAGGTAAAGGTTCCCCCGCACATGGGTGCTAGTCGTTTCCGACTCTAGGGGCCGGTGCTCATCTCCGTTTCAAAGCCGAAGAGCCAGCACTTGTCCGAGGACGTCTCCGTGGTCATGTGGCCGGCATGACTAGACAGGAATGCTGGGAAAAGTGGAAGAAACGAGAAGAGGAGGACAACCAGCATCAAGAATCATGGACTCAGTGGTAATGAATGCACTGTTGGAAAATCTGAAGGACCACAATATAATAATAATAATAATAATAATAATAATAATAATAATAATAATAATAATAATAATAATAATAATAATAATAATAATAATAAAAATAATAAAAATAATAAGTTGGAAGGGACCTTGGAGGTCATCTAGTCCAACCCCCTGCTCAGGCAGGAAACCCTATACCATTTCAGACAAATGGCTGGCCAGTCTCTTCTTAAAAACCTCCAGTGTTGGAGCATTCACCACTTCTGGAGGCAGGTTGTTCCACTGGTTAGTTGTTCTAACTGTCAGGAAGTTTCTCCTTAGTTCTAGGTTGCTTCTCTCCTTGACTAGTTTCCATCCATTGCTTCTTGTCCTGCTTTCAGGTGCTTTGGAGAATAGCTTGACTCCCTCTTCTTTGTGGCAGCCCCTGAGATATTGGAACACTGCTATCATGTCACCCTTCACCCTTCTCTTCATTAAACTATACATACCCAATTCCAGCAACCGTTCCCTATATGTTTTAGCCTCCAGCCCCCTAATTATCTTTGTTGCTCTTCTCTGTACCCTTTCTAGAGTCTCGACATCTTTTTTTACATCATGGTGACCAAAACTGGATGCAGTATTCCAGGTGTGGCCTTACCAAGGCATTGTAAAGTGGACAGTATAGACAAAATTATGTGGTTGCTAAGTGTTGACACCAACTTAATGGTACAAAATCAATCAATCTTTTTTTCACGATAGAATCTGTACCATGTTCTCTCTTTTCTTTATGATGCATTTGAGTTTTCAATAGCTAATTTATTCATTTCAAAGTCTGATGCATCTCTAAAATTTCCAAATTTCTCACCAAAAACATGAATTGATTATCTGCTGAAACAGCTATAATTAAAAAAGCAACCCTTCATATTATCAATTTTGTATTAGCTAAATGCAAAATGTTATTAACATATGAATCAGTGAAAGCAATAATATATTATAATCTCCCAGGAACTTGGGTTGATAGTTATTAAAGATACATATTTCCAGCT
Source organism: Vipera berus (assembly GCF_964194415.1). Lineage (NCBI taxonomy): Eukaryota > Metazoa > Chordata > Lepidosauria > Squamata > Viperidae > Vipera > Vipera berus. The sequence continues at coordinate 252,949,496 of NC_138203.1, forward strand.
ATGAAGATGCCTTTTGTTTTATTCATATATCACTTACACACAATTCTACTTCTCTTCCTGCAAAGTGATTATTTTGCTCTAAATACACAAACAAAGCTCCTTGTTATCATTAATATTAATAGTAGGAGTATCCATCATTTTATAGTTTTATAATATGCAAGGCTTTCTCCAATATGGAACACATTTATTTTGCAGTTTCAACAAACAGTAGTTTCAACGATATCAGTTATGCAGAAGTAAGCTCCATAGATTTCAGTTGGATTTATGCATAAATAGCTGCAAGCAAGATTGCATCATTAATATATATTTAATATTAACAATGGGAGAGCCTTATATTTAACTTGCTAGGTAGCCATAGGGAGCATGGAATTTCTTGCAGGCAGGTGAAGAAATAAGCATGCAAATAATTTTCCTGTCAAATGACAGCCTTTCTTTTACCTAAAAAATTGTTTCTGTGGTTAACTTCACTTATTTTTCAAATATGTTGCATACCTTTCCTTGGAAGAAAGTTTAAAACAGTATGACAGGATCAGCTATCTAACAGTGGGGGCAAATAATATTGCATTTGGGGCAGAGACAACAGCTACTATCATTTGATTTGGACTACTCTACTCTGGGGAAAAACTCAGCATGGGATGATCGATCAGTTTCTATGAACAAATAACATAATTACTACCAACAATTGTGTTTAATCTCTTGCTATGATTGCAGGTAATTTGGTCTCAAAAGATATCAAGACTTGCCTAGGTCATATTCATGTACTGCAGACTTTATTTATTTATTAAAATGGACTTCCAGTTTTATGCTGTAGTAAAGTGGCCGATGGATTGTGGAGTGCCGCAACCCACGGCTGGTTTCGCCCTCCCAGTGGATCCTAAATGGTCTAAGTCATTCTGGAAGGACCCCCCCGTAGATCACAGAACTATGGTGGTTGATCCATTTGATCTGGGGAAAGCTCTCCAATCTGACAGCAGAAAAGCTAGCTGTACATCAGTGACTAACCCAAGCTACAAGCAGCCAAAATCCAAAAGCACTAACCAGAACAACAATGAACAGCATGCTTGGAACTGGGTGAGAATATCAACCTTCTGTCTTCTATTTTGTAACTGATTTCCTGGAAAAGATCTCCAAGAAGCAAAAAATCCTCTGAAAATGAGAAGAGAGGGGACCACACCCCCACCCTTCCATAGATGGAAGCGGCAATTTAATTTTTACCGGGGACAGAAATATATTGAAATGAAGTTAACACTACAGTCTGGATAAATCTGAAAATTAAGAAAACCATTAAGATTTCATATCTGAAAGGTATAAGACGTGTTATTATTTAGTTATGTTTCAGGGAGTTAAAGTGCGATAGGATTTGAAGTTTAATTATAGTTATTTAGCATATTTTAGTTTAAGTTTGTTAAAGGCAATACCCTGTATTCAGCTCTGGGAAGTCGGGGGGGAGGGGGAGGGAGGGGAAGTGGGGTTATGTTTTAAATGTATTGGATAATGTATGTTATGCTTATGTTTAAAAATGTATTGTAAAACTTTAAAACTCTTTAATAAAAAAGATTTCATATCTGAAAGAGTATTGATGAAATTACAAAAAAATAACTCTTTGTTTTAAAAGTTGGAAAATGAATAGCTACTGACATCTAGTGGAGAATTAGAGCATAGAACAACAGTTACATTGACTCAGAAATTGGCAATAGGCCCATTTATAAATACTGAGCTGAATTGTTTGAAGAAAAAAAAGAAAAACCTTGATTTTTGGCTAATCTTCTAGGGGGGGATTTTACTGGATGGTTAAACATTCTGGACTGTAATTTTGGCTGGCTGATACATTGTAAGACCTCTGAACAGAAGAACTGTTACAAAATATTGCTTTTAATGGTGCTTTAACAAATGGAAACACATTGGACTATAAAAACTATATATAAAGATAAGAATTATATAATATTTGGTTGTTTGGACTTTTAGATTGGCTGGTTTGAAAGGCTAAACACATGGTACCAGACTATGGTACCAGTGAAAGAGGGGGGAGATAAAATAGATGTTGTGTACCTATCTAAAAGTGGCCAGAAGCCACACTTAATATCTCCTTCTGAAGGCCCCAGCCTAGAACATCAGGGATCTGCAGGAGTAATACTCCAAGGCAAGGCAGTTACTTTCCAGGAGGAAATGTATCCAATGCTGCGACAGATTAAAATGACAATAGTTTCAAATCATGATGAGAAAAAAAAAACAACTTTGACGGCATAAATGAGCACATTTCTAACCTAAACTTACAAGTAAAAAATGCTCAGAAAACAACAACAAAGAATGAACAAACAAAACCAGATAACAGAACACAAACCAGAGCACAGTGACCCAAAGAGGGAAGCTACAGATGAAGAGAACTACAGTTTAATACAAACAAAAGAAAACTTGCAAGGTTTTGCCACAATAATGGAAATGGAAATCTTATTTTTCAGGTTTTCAAAATAAATTTGAAGATTGGCAAGAAGATCCAACAAAATGGATTATTGAGCACCCAGGAGAACCATTAAAGTTCAGGAATTATGGGATTGATACAAATTACCCTTAGAATTATTATATTAGTAATCACTATGATACCATACAGGTATTACCTTATTACTTACATAGAAATCAGCAGAATAAGAACCAATGGCCAATATGCTATACAGATTAGACAGATAGACTAAGACCACAAAGATCTGGCTTTAAATATCTACCTAACTCACTGAATTGTCTTGGACAAATCTCTCACCCTACCCTTTCTTTCACGGGCTATGGATTGGTAGATCTATTCAATCTATTCTAAGATATCTTTAGAAATATAAAGAAAGTAAGTAAAAAAGGCCACATGTTACGGGGAAAGTTGTACAGCTTTCTTATTTGCTGGAACATGAAGATCTATGGCAGTAGTAGGTAACCTCTTGGGACTTCATATTTGAAAATTTTGGAATGTGTGGTGGGCACATTCGCATAATAGTTTCCAGTCACAAAACACTTGTGTACCAGAAGTGAGCTAACTCTTCTGCATTATTACCTTGTAGTAGTGAAAGGAATTCTATACTGTTTAGCATGCATATTCCCACAATAGGCAGGACACAGATGAGGGATCAAGTCAAATGTGATACTCTGGAATAAAATAATTAGGCTTTCTTAAGAAAAACAAATTCACTTTGACAATCAGGGCAACATTCTCATGATATTGGAAGATGAGCCATGAGGTTGGATAGTCTCCAATAAGCTGTGGTACTTGGCAACTGGGAAGAGCAGAGATAAATACAAACAACAGAAAATACAAATACAACAACAAGATATTCAAGCAACAAATCAGCGAACACCTAGAGACAAACAAAGTCATTACCCAAAACCAACATGGGTTTGTCAAAAACAGATAATGCCAGACAAACCTACTACTTGATAAGATAGAAAAATGTGGGTTAGACCGCATCACCACTGGATGGATTTGTAGCTGTCTGACTGGCCATACTCAGCGTGTGGTCCTCAATGGAACCGCATCTATATGGAGAGAAGTGTGCAGTGGGCTCTGTTCTGGGCCCAGTGCTCTTCAACATCTTCATCAACAATTTGGATGAGGGGATAGATGGGAAACTCATCAAATTTGCAGATGACAGCAAGCTGGCAGGAATAGCCAACACTCCAGAAGATAGACTTAAGATACAGAAGGATCTTAACAGACTTGAACACTGGGCGCTATCTCACAAAATGAAATTCAGTGGTGAGAAAAAACAAAATGTATAGGTATAGTATAGGTGGTACCTTGCTCACAGGGATCTCGGAGTCCTAGCTGACAATCACTTAAATATGAGCCAGCAGTGTGCTGCAGCTGCCAAAAAAGCCAACACAGTGCTAGGCTGCATTAACAGAGGGATAGAATTAAGATCACGTGAAGTATTAATACCACTTTACAATGCCTTAGTAAGCCACACTTGGAATACTATATCCAGTTTTGGTCACCAAATACAGAATACAGAGAAGAGCAAGAAAGATGATTAGGGGACTGGAGGCTAAAACATATAAGGAACGGTTGCTGGAATTGGGTATGTCTAGTTTAATGAAGAGAAGGAGTAGGGGTGATGTGATAGGAGTGTCCCAATACCTTAGGGATTGCCACAAAGAAGAGGGAGTCAAGCTATTCTCCAAAGCACCTGAAGGTAAGACAAGAAGAAATGGATGGAAACTAACCAAAGAGAGAAGCAACCTAGAACTAATCAATGGGACAACCTGCCTCCAGAAGCTGTGAATATTCCAACACTGAAAGTTTTTAAGAAGAGACTGGACAGCCAATTGTCTGAAATGGTATAGGGTTTCCTGCCTGAGCAGGGGGTTGGGCTGGATGACCTCCAGGGTCCCTTCCAACTTTATTATTATTATTAACACTGGTCTTTATAGTTTGGCTGAGTCAAGATATCTGTCTAGAGGTAAAATGAAAGTTTTATGAAAGATGATGATGATAGATAGATAGATAGATAGATAGATAAATAGATAGATAGATAGACAGACAGACAGACAGATAGATAGACATAGATGATAGGTGGATGATAGATAGATAGATAGATAGATAGATAGATAGATAGATAGATAGATAGATGATAGATTGATAGATGATAGAAAGACAGATTAAAAGATAGATACAGGCAGACAGATGATAGGCGCGTGCGCGCACACACACACACACACAAACAATTATACACACATATAATGCTGGTAAGTAGATTGTCAGAGTCATGAACCAAGATAAATTTGATATTATCAGAGCAGAAATGTCAAGCTCCAACACTGACATTTTGGGAATCAGCAAATTGTAATAGACTGGAATAGGTCATTTCTCATGAAAGGATCATCAGCTCTATTACTGTGGACAGAAATCATAGATCAAATGGAGCAATCATCATTATTAACAGAGGAATGCTAAAGTCAGCACTTGAATGTCACTTGAAAAATGACAGGATGACCTACATTTGAGTCCAAGGTGAATGTTTCATTGTAGTGATCTGGTCCATACCTGGATTCAGACGCAGAGGAAGATATTGAAGAGTTATATAGTCACATTGCTTCATAGACCCCTCAAAGCAGTTTACAAAGCCAGCCTATTGCCCCCAACAATCTAGGTTCTCATTTTTACCGACCTCGGAAGGATGGATACCTGAGTCAACCTTGAGCTGGTGAGGACTGAACTGCCGAATTTCGGGCAGCTGGCAGTCTGCAGATGTCACCTGCAGTACTGCATTCTAACCACTGCACACCACGGCTCATATAGTAGACCAATTTGCAACACCTTGTTAATATGACATCAAAGAAGCTATCTACCTATGGATATTTTCAGTCATCCAGGTCATGGTTGTCCCAAATGTGCCTTTTCAAAAGATTTTGGTTTTTTTCCTTGAAAACATTTCACTACTAATCCAAGAAACTTCTTCAGTTCTGACTGAATGATGGGGAATGAAAGGATTTATATTTTTGTAGTCATCTGCTTGTTAGCACTCTGAAAGTTGGTCATTAGGTCTCTGAGAATTTTTGAGACCACTTGGAGGTTTATCTGTGCCAGATATACACATAGATTGGAGGCACAGATGCCCCCCTTAATCTGAAATAGTTCTGAGGTTGCACTCTACAAATTGTAAATTAACTCAAAATTGTGTTACAGGAACAGGTTAATTCAAACAAATGTATGCTCAGACTTGAACAACAATCCTTTAATGTTCAGAATACTCATAAATCTGAATTTATTAGGTAATAGAAGTTTAATGGAACATGTGTTAGAATATTTCTCCTTTCAGGAGACATTAATAGCGCGAATCTTTCTGATGATTTAAACAAGGGATTATTATTATTGTGTATGTCGCTAGAAAATTAAACATACTAGAGTTAATCAAACTTCATGATGAAAATTCCCTTGAAAATGTAATTGTCAGTCTGGAAGCACACCAGCCTGCTTTGAACTATGTAACCAAAGGGAATTCTCTAAACAAGATAAAAGGGAGAAATGTGATCTGTCATTACTGTAATAAAAAAGGACATATTAAAAGAGAATGCAGATTGTTTTACAACTGAGAGAGATAATGAGTTCAAAAGTCCTAAAAGAAAAGTCAAGCCTGCACAGGAATTGCAAAAACAAGCTGAGGACACAAAAACAAAACAAAAATCAGTGTTTGTTACCAAATAAATGCTTACTTGAAATTGGACAGGATTTTGAAATTTAAAAAGAATAACACTTTTTTTGTTGGATAGCAATGAATCAGCTCTGTCTGTCTGTCTGTCTATCTATCATCTCTCTCTCTCTCTCTTTGAAGGTGAAGGTTTGTATTCCAAGCTTGTGGGTTGATTTCCAAACATTTCATTACCAGGCTGAACAACATGTTCAGAGGAGTTTAGGGATTGTCAGTGTCGCCACTATTGGGCCAAAAAATTTACACAAATATGAGCTGCCACTGCTGTGGCCACTGCCTGTAGATGGCCTTGGGCTAGGCTGAAACAGGAAATAAGATTTGCCCCGTGTCTGGGCCAAGCAAGTGTATTCTGAATGCTTAACAAACATTTAACACACACATACACACACACACACACATACACACGTGTGTGTGTGTGTGTGTGTGTGTGTGTGTGTGCTAGTTAAATGTTTGTTAAGTATTTAGATTACCTTGCTAGGCCCCAAACATGGGACAAATCTTTATTTCCTGTTTCAGCCTAAAAATTTTACATTTATATATATATACAGTATGAGATCACTAGATGAGATAAGAGACACACAAATCAAACAAATAAACAAAAAACTATCTGCAATGAAGATGTGTTTAAAAGCCTTGATGATTCTTATCAAGGAATAGTTAATTCCCAAGTCCCAAAGTTGCTTTTCCCCCCCAAAAGGCAACTGGACTTTTGTAAGTAAGTAAGTAAGTAAGTAAGTAAGTAAGTAAGTAAGTAAGTAAGTAAGTAAGTAAGTAAGTAATTAAATAAATAAATAAATAAATAAATAAATAAATAAATAAATAAATAAATAAATAAATAAATAAATAAATCTATCAGCCATGATCTGGGTGACTGAGAATCTCCATAGACATTAATTTAGCAAGTCGAATGTCAGTAGATAATATGTGGAAAAAGAAGCATTAGATTGAAATAGCAGATGAATAATAATGAATGCAATAAGAATACAATATTGCAAGAAGCATGATGTACCTGATGCAAATTACATAAATGTGTGTAATCTTACAGAAAATGATTGTATAATTTTGCTTCAAAATGGGCTTTGCGTCGTTACAAAGGACAACCAAGTAATATTTGGTCTGAGAGCCAGTTTGGTTTGGTCTAGTGGTTAAGGCACAAGCCTAGAAGCCATTCTAGTTCTGCTTTAGGCATGAAAGCCAACTGGGTGACTCTGGGCCAGTCACTCTGTCTCAGCCCAACTTATCTCACAGGAAAACAGAAGGAGGGAGATGTGTTGGATATGTTTGCTGCCTTGAGTTATGCATAAAAACAATAAAGGTGGGCTATAAATAAAAATGTTGAAAGGAAAGCATAATGAAACAAAGTTGCTGAAACTTAACATACTGTAAAGCAAAGAGGATTGCAGCATGCATTCATGCATGCATAATAATAATTCTGTAGAATAGAATAATACTTAGTCACAGTGATGACTCTGCTATTACAAAATAAAAGATGAGGACTTAGCAATTGGCTTTTCTCCATGCAAGAAACAAGGAAATCAAATTGTGATTAGTTATTAAAAGGAAAAGAAGAGTTTTCTCCTGGACCTAAACTGAAACAAATCAACCAGCTATTGGGATTTATTTTTTACAGACATTTGTGATCCCAGGCCAACAAAAGTTAAGAATGGGAAAAATCAATCTGTAATTTTCATACATGGTCATTTAAGTATATATTTGTACCTTTTTCTTAACCAATATGGGGAAATTATTTGTTAAATGCAAGCTATATTCAGGCACAAACAAGTTCCATGGTAAAATTAATGTTTGATAATAAGGGAAAATATTGCAACTGGGAATTTGAAAAAGATTTTAACAATAAAGACATAAAACATGAAAAAACTCCACAAAACTACAGCTCAGAGCAAAATAGACTGCAGAAAGTAAAAAATCAAAGTTATGATATATATAAGCATGTTATGGTATATTCTAGTTGATTCAAGGTTTCTAGATGATTTTGGGGGAGAAATACTTAATCCAGCTACTTATTTACAAGTTGTTCATCAACAAAAGGTTCAGGTGGATTGGGAACAAATTCATTATGACACTCCTAAAGGTATTGGGACTCAAGGCTTAAGTATATTTTCATAAGGTATAAAGAAATACATTAAAGCACAGAAGCCAGATAGGAATAATGCTGGACTATCAAACAGGAGCAAAACACTATTTAAATTTTGGACTTAAAGCCTGGAAGAGCAAATATGTACAGTATTGCTCATGTTATTGAAAAAAATAATAATAAACCCAGATGAGTTACAATATTTACCTGCTTACCAACCACTTGTTGGGACAGTGCTGATAAAAAAGAGAGATGTATAACAGGTCCTTGTAGTTGTGGCCATCGCAGTGTCGCCACAGTCACCAAATTGATTCAAATTCAGGTGCTTGGTAGTCAAAGCACCCTCCAGTCATGTGATCATCATTTGTGACCTCCATTGCCAGCTTCCAGGAAGTTGCAACTCATGGTCATGTGACATTGCATTTAACCAAGTGCTACATACAGTACAACAATAAAGCAATTGACATGTAGATAAGGGAGATCCAACACAATAGAGGAAACAATTCAGCCAACCAAGCTAGGTAGGCCACTCTGAAACAATACACTACAGCAGAGGTCCCCAACCTTTTGGGCACCAGGGACCAGTTCCACGGAGAGAGGTTTTTCCTCAGACCGGAGAGTGCGTGGTTTTGTGTGCTGCCTGGATCCCACGGATGGGGCTTTGCTTGTTTGTGCGGACCGGTTGCTGGCATGCCACGGCCAGGTACTGGTCCACGGACCAGGGGTGGGGTACCCCTGCACTATAGTTTTAATCACAAAAGATTGCCATAAATAGAAGGTAAGTAAATTCTACTCTCTTGTGTCAAAGCACCAATGTTATCTAGCACCAATTTGTAGAAAGAAAAACAAGCTTTATAAAAATGAACATTCCAACATTCCAGCTCTGAGTTACTGTCAGGGGTTGGAAAAACCAGGTTCACATGGAAGGTTCAATTTAATTGATTTATTGCTAAAAGCCTGTGCATAGGAATCTTCTCAACTAATGGTTAGTACCTGGTTAGAGCTAGATAAAGTTCAATGGCAATCAATCAGGGCTGGATTTAGTTCACTTGTGACTACACAAGGAATCTAAACTGATCCCTCTTTTTACCCTCCCCCTGGCACTGCCACTCCTTCTTCTGTGGTTGTACATATTTTAAATCTCTACAGAACTTTGTCTTGGCTTGTCCAGTCCCAGTGAAGGATCTGATCAACAGGTTGCACATCCTATGCAGAGGCCCTTTTTTATGCCCTCACTCTTGTTTTCCTTTGCACAAGGTGGCCTCAACACCTCTCTGATTTTCTTGGAATTCTGCTGAGCTCAGAAAAGGCATTTGATGTATATGCAATGAGACCTTTTTGAATCTGGCCTTTTTGCTCTTTGTACTGCAGCTGACTGTCATTTTCCCCTCTAGATAGAAAACATATGAGACAATTAATCATGTTGTTCTCCCACTGCTTTCTGATGCTTTTTAGTTGATATGTTATTTTTTAAATATTTTCTTTCATTACTTGTGCTATCTTCTGGGGCAAGGCAACCAACATAGAAATCTCAAAACCCAACTACAAGTGAAACCAATTCAATCAGATTATAAAGCCACAGAGAAGAGGAACAAATGGAAAAATCTGTATAACAGTGGTAAATATCAGACCTCCCTCCCAAACAATCAGGACTAGCAACCTCGTACTTAGTGTTCCTGTGATCATCATTTGCAACCTTTACAGCCAGCTTCTGGCAAGCAAAGTCAATGGGAGAGCCAAACTCCTTCCAAATTTTTTCCCCCTGCTGGTATTGGTGAAATGAATGAATTCTGTCACTGAGAATTGTGGAAGAATTTTACAGTCCTCTCTAAGCGGTTTACAGAGTAAGCCTATTGCCCCCAACAATCTGGGTCCCCATTTTACCGACCTCAGAAGGATGGAAGACTGAGTCAACCTTGAGCCCCATCAGGCTTGAACTCCAGGCTATGGTCAGAGTTTGTCTGCAATACTGCACTTTAACTACCGCACCACTAGTTGAAGAAACAGCCGTGATAAGGAGATTGTTCTCTCTCCCCCACCCCCGCTTTCTCTTTTTGCCCTCTCTTTCTTTAGTGACTTGACCCCACTTGCTTTAACCACACAGGCCTTTTTGTTTTCCTTTTCAGAGTGTTTTTGTGCAGTTGCATTTGCTTCTTCTGCACTTTTCCCTCTGTTGAAATGGCTTGCAATTATGCAATTGTAATTATAGTACCAAAAAAAATGGGGAAAAGGGCAAAATTAAAAAAAAACACACCACTAATCCAACATTCCTTGAGCACTGAGGCTGAAATAACACATTAACCATTAATACAATGTCATTGCATCTTTGACTCATTTCCCATATGACATTTACAGTGCAATGCTATCACTTTTTAATCAAAATCATGTTCCAAGTGGTGGGTATATATCCTAGCACTAATTAAATAAGACCTGTAACAGAATGCCATTGTACAGTATACTGTGCCATCTTATTCACTAGAAGAAGTGATAGGAAGATATACATATATGTATGTATGCATATATGTACAGTACACACACACACACACACACACACACACACACAGGCGTTGTCATGCCTCAATGGTTAAGATGCTAGGATCTCAGCTAGAAAGTTTGCAGACCAGGTTCAAGACCTGAGTGCCACACAATGGGGTAAGCCCCTGTCCTTTCCCTAGCTCCTGTTGATATGGAAATACTGGATGAAAGTGGGGACATTGACATGATAGGGATGAATTTTTAACATACATTATCCTGGGAGATAAATGTCATCTATAAGATATAACTCATTGGCAATATTTACAGCTACAACATCCATTATCAACATTGTATTTTCAGCTTCTGAGACATCCAAGATACTAGAACAACTGGTTAAATCTTTTAAAACTAAAGAAGTTGTTTGTAGCATTTATACATATTTGTTATTAATAAATCAATTTGATGTACAAATGTAAAGAAATGAGTGGAATAAAGAATTAGCTGTTTCTTTATAGCCTAGATAATGGGACATTGTCTTAACTTCTACAGCAAGAGTGTCAATGGACTTTAAACTACAATTTGTACCACACACAAAAAAATATTTAGAATTTACTAGATTCTATTATGCTGCAAGAAAAAGAAAAGAAAAACAGAAAGAAAAGAAAGAGAAAGAAAAGGAAAAAAGGAAAAGGAAAAAAGAAAGGGAAAAAAGTAAAAGTAACCCCCCCAAAGAAGTAGCTTCTGATTTTTTCAGTAGTTATAGGAACAATTATAAATTTACCTTTCGTCTGTGATTACAATTTAACTCTCTCCTTTCTATAATATATTTTATCCAGGGCTTTTTTTCTCATTGAACGCTCAGAATGGAGTTCCGGCACCTTTTTCGGATGGAACCTTGTAGGGTAGGCAAGGTGGGTTGTATGACATGTGTGAGTTCCAGCACCTTTTTCTTTTACAAAAAAAACACTGATTTTATCTAATCCATAAACCATATGTTTATTTTTTTCTGTTTTATTTAAAAAGTCTATAAGGAGTTTCCAGTCAATGATCAACATAGGTATTGTCTTTTCTTGATTAAAGAACTCAATTTAGCCATCTCATCAAACCCAATCATCGCTAACCATTATTCCATTGAGGAGAGTGTCAAATCTTTCCATCGTTATGCATATAGTAATCTTGCTTCAATTGAGAACCACATGTACAGAAACAAAGTTTCACGACTTTTTCCCAATTGTTAGCGAATCCCGGGCATATCTGTGTAGCAGTATGAAGTTCTTGAGCTCCGGGAAGAATATAAAACAGTTGTTTATTGTTAAAATAGTAAAAACAATAAAACAACCATTTACAAACGTAAAATAACCTAGCTTTTGCTGGTCCACTGCCAGCGTCATCAGCGTAAATGCTAAGGGGTGGGGAGTTTGTTTATAAACCTTGTTGACTCTGTGCCCTGCCCATTGATCATGTAATAGGGCCGCCCGTCCTAACTAACCATAAATATCCTAGCTGTCCCACATGACAACTCCATCATTATCCTACCAGCTGACAAGGGCAGGGCCACGGTCGTTATGAGCAAGACCCAGTACAACCACAAGGCCCAATCCCTACTCAGTGATGCCAGTGCATACAAGGTATTAACAAAAGACCCAACAATGTCCATAAAGAACCAGCTCAACAAAGTTATAGATAGACTCAAAAGACAGGGGAGAATTAGCAAAGAGGGCCTGAGGGCCATACGGCCAAAAGACCTGGCACTGGCGAGGTTCTACGGCCTGCTGAAAATACATAAAGAAGGGGTCCCATTAAGACCCATTGTGGCATTCAGCGGCATGCCGATGTTTGGCTTGGCCAGATGGCTAAGCCAACAGATGCAATATTTGGTGGAGGGAATTACGACCATTGTGAAATCGTCATAAGAGTTCTTACAAAGACTTAAGTCGGTAAAAATGCAGGATGATGAAACCATGATATCATTCAATGTGACATCGTTGTTTACATCCATCCCACAAGAGCTAGCTATTTCAACAATAAAAGATCTATTATTGCTAGAGGGACTATGGAACCAGGGCTCACTCAGGATAGAAGATGTCATCCAACTACTGTGCCTATGTCTCAGAATGCATTTTGTATTCCAGGGCACAATTTATGAACAAATCAAGGGCACGCCAAAGGGGTTCCCCATTTCTGGGGTCATTGCAGAGGCGGTCCTACAGTGCCTGGAATCCAAGGTGATGTCCGACTACCACCCCACGTTTTGGGCTAGGTATGTTGATGACATGTTCGCCATCATCAAACGAATGGATAAGGCTGTCTTTATTGTTTTAATGTATTTTAACTTACTGTTGTAAGCTTTTGGGCACCCTGTTTAATCTCTTTTAATTTTTGTATTCTTGTACTTTTATATGTTTGCCCTGTTCACCGCCCTGAGTCCTTCGGGAGAAGGGCGGTATACAAATAAAATTATTATTATTATTATTATTATTATTATTATTATTATTATTATTATTATTATTATTATTATTATTATTATTATTATTATTATTATTATTATTTATTATTATTATTACATGATCAATGGGCAGGGCACTGAGTCAACAAGGTTTATAAACAAACTCCCCACCCCCTAGCATTTTCCCTGATGGCACTGGCAGTGGACCAGCGAAAGCTAGGTTGTTTTAGGTTTGTAAATAGTTGTTTTTATTGTTTTTACTATTTTAATAATATATCTATATCTATATCTATATCATCTATCTTTATATCTTTATATCTCTATCTATCTATCTATCTATCTATCTATCTATCTATCTATCTATCTATCGAGATATAGAGATAGAGATATAGAGATAGAGATGATAGATAGATAGATAGATAGATAGATAGATAGATAGATAGATAGATAGATAGATAGATAGATAGATAGATAGATAGATAGATAGATAACCTTTATTGTCATTTTTTACTGTGGGCACAACAGCACACATTAAAAATGAAATTTAGTTGCTTGCTCTCAAAGTATACACATACATAACACACATTGTTAAATATTTAAAATGTAGCCTCTGAGCTAAAAATGGTTGTTTGCCATTTTTGTTTTGCCCTATTTGAAGGTATGAAATAAAGGCCTTCAAAATGATGCTCGGATGTCAGGATATGTCTATTCAGACAGAGACCCCAATCACACAGACAATGTTTTTCAAAGGGATACTTTATGGATGCAAAAGTTGGACTTTGAAGAAGCAAGATAAGAAGTGTATTGATGCTTTTGAACTTTGGTGCCAGAGAGAATTCTACAGCATGTCAGGAATATCCAAGACAATAACCAAATTGATCATACAACAAATCAATCCAGAGTTCTTCCTTGAGGGACAAGTGACCAGGCTCAAAATATCATATTTTGAACATATTTTGCAAAGACTTAGCTTTGTTGAGAAGCTGAGAGGGGTGAATGAAAAGAGAAGATGATGACAAGCACCAAGATGGATTACTTGATTGATTTGATTATTCCACTACAGGGAGAGAGAAAGGTCCAGGAACTCTATAAATATGAAAGAGTTGAAACCAGCTTGATAACACAAACAAGCAGCCAATGTATTTTAGGAGTCTTGAGTCCTTACCATGAAGTTACAATTGACAGACTGGACAGGACAACATGCCACCTGATCATAGTAAAGCGAGATTAAACATAAAAGGTAAAAGTAAAGGTTCCCCCGCACATGCGTGCTAGTTGTTCCCAACTCTAGGGGCCGGTGCTCATCTCTGTTTCAAAGCCGAAGAGCCAGCGCTTGTCCGAGGACATCTCCGTGGTCATGTGGCCGGCATGACTAGACACCAAAGGCGCACGGAACGCTGTTACCTTCCCACCGTAGTGGTCCCTATTTTTCTACTTGCATTTTTACGTGCTTTCTCACTGCTAGGTTGGCAGAAGCTGGGAGGAGTAACAGGCGCTCACTCTGTTATGCGGCACTCGGGATTCGACCCGCCAAACTGCTGACCTTCTGATTGACAAGCTCAGCATCCTAACCCACTGAGCCACCATGTCCCTTATGAGATTCAACGTACTTCTATTGAAATGGTAAGAAATAAATCTAAAAGTCCATCTAGACATATAAATTAGCTTTGTTGTTTGGGTTTCTGGCTCTGGGGATTTATTTCCTCTTTTCTTAACCCCCCCCCCACATCTGTGACTACTTTAACTTGGTGATGAGCTATATCATACCATGTTAGACTACAGTGCCACAGACCCAGAGGAAATCGCTGACACTTGTTTTGCAATCCCAGAAATTGTGAAGTTAAACAGTGAAATACATTTGATTGTTAAAGGAAGCTTTCTTCTGGACCTCCCAAATTGTGGCATCCATTCTTTCCCCCCCCTAGCTCTTTAATGCATATGTGGAGAAAGCAAATTATAGTGCTGAGAAAAGATGCTTTCCTACCTATTCACTCTATTGTATGAAAGAGTGAGCCAGAGTAGCACAAATCCTAAATAATTTATAAAGAGCTGCTGTGGGATGATAGTTAAGGGGTCGTCAGCATTTTCACAACTCCTAGATTTGCAAGGTACTTTACCATTTCAGGAACTACAAAATGTAATATGAGAAATGACATTTTGTTATACAGTATATTTTTAAAGTATTACATACTTACACATATTGTTTTCCACAAAGACTCGAGGTTTTCTCCAGTTTAATTCTCACAGCCAAGCTGAGAAATACAGACCTAAAAGGATCAGGTGACTGTAAGATACAATAAGGATTTGAATGCATGTTCATATACAACTATAAGTCCAAACTATTTTGACTGCTTCCATAGCAGGAAGATAGAATCGTAGCATCACTACAATTAAAAGAGAAGTTTTTCCATGGACCGGAGATGCTGCCTGCATCTTGTGGATGGGGCTTTGCTTGTTTGTGCAGACCGGTTGCTGGCATGCCGCGGCCCGGTACTGGTCCACGGACTGAGGGTTGGGGACCCCTGGACTAGAGTGTTGTTTTTTTTAAGCATTGTCAGGACGACTTGTGAGGTTTACAGTGATAACCGTCCCACAACTAGCATTCAGTGGGGCAAGTAGTATTTACAACATTTACCACAACAACAACTGGGTGATTTGGGGCCAGTGATCCGCTCTCAGCCCAATGCATCTCACAAGGTTGTTGATGTTTGGAAAATAGGAGGAGGAAGGAGTATAATGTAAGTTCATTGCCCTGAGTTGCTTATAAAGTAATAAAGGTGAGTTCAAAAATATATAACCTAAATAATAACAAACATTTTGCAATGTGAACTATTTTCCCTTTAGTTTACAGCAACTCAGTTGAATTTCTCCTTTAAAATAACCTCCCGATGCTTAGGCCTTTCCGCACTTGCATTTACCTGTGGCATAAACTTGCACCGGCAATGCATGTTGGGGGCCATGACCTCACAAGACTGCCTTTCTCTCATTTCTTAAGCCCTCCATGAATCAGTTTAAAAATCATCTTGAGCTTTTCCAGTGCTAAAGTAGCAATTTCCCTTGGAAGCAGATTGCAGTTTTGCTATTTCTGCAATCTGTTATGATTAATTGACTATTTGATCAGTGATGCAGTCTGGTGACCCTGCAGAGAGTGAAATCAGCCTGGCATTTATTGGCCACTTTAGGCTGCTCTTGGCATCCCTGTGGTCTTTTAGCACAATCTGTTTCTTTAAAACTGAATTTCCCCCCAGTGCCCACCAAGTTTCTGGCTCTGAGTTTGGATCAGCCTGAACAGCAGCCGACCAGGAGAATGTATGATGAAGTGGAAGAGAAGGAGCTGGCTCTCTCTCAGTTGATTCCTGATGTCCTTCCCATAATCTCTGCAGCTTCCAGTCCCTGCAGAGAGTCCAAATGGATGCTGTGCTCAACAGACCTGTCTGTGTGTGTGAGAGAGATCTCAGAAGGGCTACTCTCTGCCTATCTGGATCACAACAAAAGTCATCAATCAAGGTGGCCAATGCTGTCCCAGGCCTGAATTTCTAAAGCAGCTGAGAATGACGGTATCTGAATTGGAGGCCTCGGTTTCCTATTAGCTGGCTTGTTAAGAAATTGGTGTTGATTGTCATCGTAACTGACACGTTTAGGGATGTTTGGGGTAAGCAGGAGTTGATAAACGATGAGTTTCCTTACGCTTGACAGCTTTTGGATTTATACTGTTCACAACAGCTGTTTTTACAAGATCTCCTGCCCTTCTGGGTGGTCCGAGAATAAAACAAGCATCCCTAAATTTGGAAGGAGCCTACTTGCCAGATGTATGGTAATAGCAGCTGGGATTCTTCAGGCTTACCTTCACTTATACTTCTGTGCTATTTAGAAATTTGCTTAAAATGTTTTAAACCATTTTTTTCTCCAGGAAAAATTAGGCTTCTTGCTGCTTTCATTAGAATTAAGATTCCAGCCCATTTAGAAACACACTCGGGCAAAAAATAGCTGATAAACAAATGGCTCTCAAGAGCTTTTTCTGAATATCTGCTGGGCTTGATGAACTTCACTTAGGATTGTATTCCAGTGGAGGTATAGAGTATTCTGACTTGGAGCATGTAAGACTAGTGGAGGCTCCTTTGCTGTACTTCTACACTGCAACTCCACCCCACCCCACCCCACCCCTCCCCTTTTTTTTATCCTGAGTGATCTCTCAGCAGCATTCAATAGCATGGATCATGGTACACTTTCAGTCCTCTTTGATGGCTGTGGTGGTCAGATGCACAGTTCTTAAGCAGTGCACTCCTTCATGATCAGGGTTGGTGGGAGAAAAAAAAGCGTATAGGCACTTCAATAAAAAGCATCTCAGAGCTCTGTCCTCTCCCCTTTACTCTTTAATATCTCCATGTCACTTCTGGGAACAGTCCTCTACTGGTTTGGGCTGAGTTACCATCCCGATGTTGATGGTTGCTAATTCTTTCTCTGGGGATGTGGGAGGGGATGTGGTAAATATGTGATGCCTGGAGGCGTGAAGAAATTGAATGGGATCAACCAAATTTAGATTTCATAGAACAGAACAGAACAGAACAGAACAGAACAGAACAGAACAGAACAGAATAGAATAGAATAACAGAGTTGGAAGGGACCTTGGAGGTCTTCTAGTCCAATCCCCTGCTCAGGCAGGAAAACCTATACCATTTCAGACAAATGGTTGTCCAAGAAGAGATTGGACAACCATTTGTCTGAAATGGTATAGGGTTTCCTGCTTGAGCAGGGGGTTGGATTAGAAGATCTCCAAGGTCCCTTCCAACTCTGTTTAAATTTAAACCATACAATTAGTTCAGAGCCTCTTAGTATAAAAACTCTTTAACTAACACACACAGACACAGACACACACACACACACACACACACACACACAGACATGTGAGAAGGGGTGAGGAAGGGAGAGAGCAAGAGCTGGAGAGACAGAAAAGAAAGACACAAGAGAAGCAGATAGAGAAATCTGAAGAGAAATCAGAAAATATATTCAAGCATACACAAAGCAAGTATAAATTTGTGTATATAAAGATAAAAAATCAAATGCACATGCAACCAGGTACAACCATCAACTTTAAAATAAAAAGAAATCTTGCATGCATCCCAATTTTGCTCTAAAGTCTTCTAGAGATACTGTAAATCTTGTCAATCCAAATTCAATGGACGTGTTCTAAATATTGTAAATTTTGGAAAATCCCATTGTCATAAAGTGTGATAATGCAATAGAGCTGTTATTAGTTCTTATAAAGGAATTTTTCACAGAACACAGTGAATCTAATTGCTGATACTTTGTCAACTATCTTATTTTCTGCACAATGAATGTAATGGTTTTCTCAGAATGATGAAATAGGAATTGCAGTGTTGAAATGCTAATTCTATCCTCTATGTCAACCATCCCATTTGGCACATTCAACAAAATAAACTCACAGTTGATAGTTCACGAACTGAGTTCAGTTCTTTTGTTTTGGGAAAAGCAAAACTTGACTTTGGTGGATAATGTCTCACCAGCAACAGAAGGCTCTTGTGCATTCCATAGCCTCCCCCGCCCCTAGGAATTCACCATCCCTCATTCCTCACTGTTTGGCAAACTGCAAGCAAAAGGACATGCAGGCAACTATGGAGTCGAATCAGGTTTGACCCTCTAATTATATGGGTGTGAAGTCACAACACTTGTACAAAAGGGGGGAATGTGTGCATTGTAAGGTCACAGTAGTTATTTATTTTATTTTATTTATTTATTTATTACATTTGTTTGCCACCCACCTTGCTGCAAGATGAGTTGATGTTCCATTTTGTCAATTGTTCCCTTATTCCAGGCATGTCAAACTCGCGACGTCATGTGACGTTGCACAACGTATGGCAACTTTTTTCCCATTGCCAGCAATGGGGTGGGTGCAGTTTTGGCATGAGGCATCCAGCCCACAGGCCGGCAGTTTCACATGCCTGCCTTGTTCCCTTTCCCCTCCTCCACACCTGATGTACCTGATTCTATAACAGATGTTGGGAATATTTTACAATTGAAGACAACTTCATTTTGTCCTCTTTGTGGATATTGATCCTTCTTTTAAGGTCAGACCTTTTCTATCTTGGCTCTGTCGGTATCCAATTTGGTCCTCCTTCCACCAAATCCACTGGATGATTCTTTAGTTGGTGAAATGGGTCAGCCTTTCTATGCCAATTGAGCCTCCTGATCCTATGCACTCCATCAGCTGCCCTCCTTGTGACCTATCTGAAGTGTGATTCCAGAGGTGCTGAATGCTATACGGAGGAAAGGCTCAATCTATAAAATGGGCAACACATAAATTCAAATAAATAAAATAAACAAACAAATAAATACATTCATACATACAGTAAATAAATATATAAAATCCATAACTTACATTACTCCATTCAAAATTACAATGGCACTGAAAAATGTGACTTATGACCATTTTGCAGCATCCCCATGATCATGTACTCAAAATTCAGATGCTTGGCAACTGGCTCATACTTATGACCGTTGCTGTGTCCCAGGCTCATATGACCACCTTTTGTGACCTTCTGACAAGCAAAGTCCAAAGGGTAAACCAGATTCACTTAACAACCAAGTTACTAACTTATTAACTTCAGTGACTCACTTAACAACTGTGGCAAGAAAGGTTGTAAAATGGGGCAAAACTCACTTAGTAAATGTCTCATCTAACAACAGAAATTTTGGGCTCAGTTGTGGTCATAAGCCAAGGATGACCTGTAAGTGGCTTTTGTTTTCTCTCTTTACCTTTCAACCTTTTACTAGTTCTCTCTGCCTTAATATATTGTTCTTTATACTGCCCCTTACTAGGCTAAGCATTTTTTTCTTTGTTTCTCCCCCCAGCTAAGAATTACCTTTAGACTATACTGCTACTTCTCATCTTTTCTATATTTGTCTATCTGCATCTGCCTTGTCAAGAACCTTTCATTCATAAGTCCATGACTTTTTATTCTTTTCCCAAACTCTGAAGTTCATGGGGGCTATGGGGGGTGAACTATTACCCCCCGTAGATAGGGCTCGCAACTTGGGAGTCCTCCTAGATTCACGGCTCACCTTGGAAGACCATATAGGAGCTGTGACTAGGGGGGCCTTCGCCCAGGTTCGCCTGGTGCGCCAGTTGCGGCCCTATCTCAGCCGGGATGATTTGTGCACGGTCACTCATGCGCTCGTGTCCTCTCGTCTGGACTACTGCAACGCTCTCTACATGGGGCTGCCCTTGAGGACCACCCGGAAGCTCCAACTGGTACAGAATGCAGCCGCGAGAGTTGTGTTGGGAGTCTCCCGATACTCCCACGTTACACCTCTGCTCCGTGAGCTGCATTGGTTGCCAGTTGTCTTCCGGGTGAGATTCAAGGTACTGGTAACGGTGTTTAAAGCCCTCCATGGCATGGGGCCGGAGTACCTTAGGGAACATCTGCTGCCGGCATCAAGCTCCCTGCGCCCTGTGCGTTCCCACAGAGAGGGCCTCCTCAGGGTGCCACCGATCAGAGAATGTCGATTGGTGGCCCCCAGGGGGAGATCCTTCTCTGTGGGCGCCCCGGAGCTGTGGAATCAGCTACCGGTAGAGCTCCGGATGGCGCCCGATCTTCGCTCCTTTCGTCGCGATCTCAAGACGTTTCTGTTTGTTCAAGCCGGCCTAGCCTGATGGGGATTGGTGGGTTTTTTTTTTATTTTTGGTGTCTTAATTTTAACTTGGTGTTTAGAATTTTATTCCAATTGTTTTAACTCGGGCAATCATTTAATCTCTTTTTAATGTTTGTATTTAGTATTTTATTCTGCCCTGTGAACCGCCCTGAGTCCTCAGGGAGAAGGGCGGTATACAAATATTATTAAATTAAATTAAATTAAATTAAATTAAATTTCTTCCCTCTTTATCGTTCTCTCCCTCCACCAAGATCCTCAATTTTGAATTTTTTGCAGGCTTCATTCTGTCTGCCAAGGCACTCCTATCTCTTCTCTTGATCTTTACTTTGATTTATTCCATTTACCTTTAACACCACCAGAAATGTATTTCCTCTGCTTTTGAAATTTTCCAGCTACAGACTTGTGTAATTGTAACCTAACGCCCAACTAAGTTGCTTGGGTTAGCAAACCTGTCACTTTATAACAGACTTAGTTATTTTCCATCTCTATTGTAACTTTCAGGTTTATATTTGATTGATTGACATTCTGTATTTTCTCCAGGAGTTCCTAAATTGCTGGAAAAGCAATTCTATGCATTTTGATGTTGCCAAATTTTGATCTGGCAATGTGAGGTCTGCAGTAAAAGAGTCATGAGCCACCTGCAGCTCATGGGTTGTTCACTTCAGCTCAAGATGATATAACTGAAAAAAGTTAATAAATTATGATATTTTGGTTAAGTGAAAGGGCTTGGAGGATATAGTTGGATATACAGCTTTACCGATTTTAAAAAAGAGAAAACAAAATATAAATATAGGAAATTCAGCAAAATCTCTATGATCATTCGATCATTGCTGGGGTTAATTTTTTACTGGGTGTCTTTTCCACAGCCCAAAAACAGATACAAAAGGAAGTTACCTTAATAGATATAGTTTTATACATACATACATACATACATACATACATACATACATACATATTGCTCAAAAAAATAAAGGGAACACTTAAACAACACAATGTACAATGTACTGTATTTAATAGTAGGATGTCTTATTTTCTGTTCCTTTTATTTTTTTGAGCAATATATATATATATGTATATGTATGTGTGTATATATATATATATGTATATGTATGTATGTATGTATGTGTATGTGTGTGTGTATATATATGAATAATTTACATATATATATATATATATATATATATATATATATATATATATATATATATATATATATATAAATTATTCATATATACACACACACATACAGTATATATAAAATCTCTGAACCAATCTCTGTCTCTCTCTGTCTCTCTATCTGTCTGTCTGTCTCTCTATCTGTCTCTGAATCTCTCTCTCTCTCTCTCTCCCTCCCCCCCTCTCTTGTTCTCTCTCTCTTTCCTCCCTTTGGTGAGAGGAAGCTTTGATACTCTATTTCTTTGGAGGAGAAAAAAAGCCCTGATATATTCTTTTCATCATGAGAAAAGGGGTTTTGTTGTTTGTTTTAATCCCTATTGGCATTGTTGGTAATGAGATAGGGAATTTCTTCTGATGGAAAAATGCCTCTTTGATCAAAGGTTTCTGCTTATGACAAAGCCACGCAGATCAAACAAGGTAACATAAATTCATAAAAAAACAAATTTGTTTAGACATTTTGTATGAAGGCAGAGAAGGAATGACAAGATGATGAAATCTAGCTAGTTTAGAACTTGCCTTTTATTTTAACCCTGTTGCTTCTTCTTTGTATTCTTCATGTCACATTTGCAATTTTAAAAAAAACAACAACATACTGATCTACTGGCAGGGTTTGCAAACTAACGAAGAGAGTGAAACTATCTTTTTTTTTGTCCTAACAGATTTTTCTGATTCAAACACACATAAAATATGCAGAGATAATATATGCAAAATAGAAGCTGCGATTGCCAGTTGATTTCATTCATGAATATCTCATCACTAAGTGAACAAAAAAATCATGGCTAGCCACTCACTGGTGACCAAACAGTGGGTACAGCTGCTATTATTACAGCTTATTGATATTTTGTAGGGTTTAAAGCTTGAACATTTAAAGATTTTTCTCTAAAAGATGCTTGCTAAATTATCATTAAGGAAAACAAATCACAGGATAGGTCAGAAAAAGAGCATAACATAAAACAGTACAAACTCTGAACCCCCAAACAACTGAAAAATACCTCTTCTCCAGGATATGTTCTAGTTGTTCATGCTTATCATCTGCAATCCTGAGATAAAATATTGTGTTGTAAAGTTTAAAAAAAGCTTCAGTTTATGCTTCTGCCTAAACCATCCTGTTTTTTTTAAAAAAAAACTTTCTTCCTTGTCTTAAATATAGAAGTGATTCCCATTTCTGTAGTTTTGGTTAACTTTTTTTTTTCAATGATGCAAGGTTTAGGAGGAATTGCTTATTTGTTGACATAAGAAAGCTTGGAACTGGTGGGGCAGCACATTTAGATTTGCCGTCAATGGTAAGGCTAATGTGAGCTGGGCCATATTGGGTTCAACAAATTTTGAAATCTCTAGCAAATTGGATACCGGTAGTTCTTTATGTCATAGAGCTCTGTTAATTCAATAGGGGTTTTTGACCCAATGACAGTTTCCCCCCATGAGTTGTATTGCTGTTATTTAAAGTACTGGCAATTTTCCATCTACCCTCTTCATTATTACAAGTTTGATTAGGCTGATTGAATACCAGATGGAATGCTTCATACATTTGATAGGGCACCAGCTTCTCTTTTCCAAGTTCTTTCTTTCTTTTTTTTTACAATGACTGGGAAATTTGGATGCAGCATTGGGATAGTTGGGATGAAGCAGAGATTAGTAGGTAATAACACTGCAGAGGAAGAGCAGTGCAGAGAGGGGGTGAGAGAGCTCCATCTGCCTGATCTTCCCTTAACCCAGCACTAAAGAAGAGAATAGCTGGGTGTGCTAGCTAGAACTCACTAAGCTTGTCAAGATGCTTCAGATTCTTCCTCTATTGCTTTTCTGTTTTCAAACTGTAAGTTGCCCAGAGTCATTCTGAAATCAAGTGGCTTCCAAATCCAATTACACACACATACACCCATGCTTTGCAGAAAAAGATATAGGAAAATTGCAGACTTGAAAGGTTTGGTCAGAGGAAGCTTCAAAGAACAGAATAAGGGAGATCCTAGCATAATGTGTGAACCCAGCCAGAGAATGCTGTTGAGACACAGGGAGTTTTTGTATAAATTCAGTTCAGGAATTGCCTTCAGCCTTCAAACAATGAGCAAGGAATGTAAGATTCTTTTAAAAATGTGGGGGATTCTTGACTGCTATTATAAAGCAAAAAATAATTCTGGGGAAGGAGGGACAAATCTGGATAACAAAAGTAAATATATTCATTTGTAACTGAGTATAGAAATATACTACTTCAGTAAAAAAGAATACTTTTTAATCATAATTGTGCAGGACAACATGTTGAGGGTATTATGTTATTTTGAAACATTGTATGCACTGAATTTAAATTACATTTAAAGTCAAAGGGGATAAACCATAAACTGAATGGTTGCAGGAACTGGGTATGTCTAGTCCAAGGGTCTTCAAACTGGGTGCCTGGTTGAGGAATTCTCGGAGTTGAAGTCCACAAGTCATAAAAGGGCCAAGTTTGAAGATCCCTGGTCTAGTCTGATGAAGAGAAGGACTAGGAGTGACTTGATAGCAGTCTTCCAAGGATTTGAGGGGCTGTCACAGAGAAGAGGGGGTCGGCCTATTCTCCAAAGCACCTGAGGGCAGGACCAGAAGTAACAGGTGAAAGATCATTAAAGAGAGAGCCAACCTAGAACTAAGGAGAAATTTCTTGTCAGAAGAAGTAATCAGTGGAATACCTTACCTTTGGTAGTTGTGAGTCATCCATCACTAGAGATTTTCCTGAAGAGACTGGAAAGCCATTTGTCTGGAATGGTATATGGTCTCTTGCTTGAGCAAGGGGTTGAACTAAAAACTTCCAAGGTCCCTTCAAACTCTATTATACTGAAACATTTATTGTATTTAAACAAAATTATTTCAAACCTAGCTTGGGTTCTGGTCCCACCAAACTTTTAGGAGCACGACCTTTGATTGTTTCTGCTGCATCCCACCAGGACCAATAAGGTGAACATTCTCCAAATCCCTTCCATTCAATACAGTAATGGCCTGTTGTGGAACTCAAGAGATGATGCTTTTGAGGCATCTGTCCTTTGGAATATCATATCCTCATAGATCCAGGTGATCTTGTCCCTGGTGTCCTTTCACAATGCATTAAAGATCTGATTATTTCTTTAGGCTCTTGAGGTGGAGGGAGATTTAGGCGAGCTTGGTTGGTTAGATGGATCTATGATGATAGTTGTAATTTCTTTTTTAATTCATTGTATTTTTTTGTTTTCTGGTTTTAACTTATTGACTGCTCAAAGTTGCCCTGGAGAAATGGGAAATCGTTATTTATTGTTTAAGTAAATAAAGTCATTTGAAGCATGTTGTAGTTGCAGTCACCTGTTGAGATGGTGGCTGTGCCCTTTCCCTTTTTCTAGTGCCATTCAGTATCACATTACTCAAGCTTGTGAGCCAGGTCATTTTGTTAATACTTTACTGAAAAATCTTATAAATACCAAACTTATTCTCAAACCAATCAAGCATGTTAGCTCATTAGCAAGCATGATGCTACCTGAAGGTTGCATTTAAGATAACAGGATCTGAGAATAGCTGACAGCCAGACATATATAGCATCTTAGGTCATACTCGCCACCAGGGAGATTTCAGTGACCTCAAGAATTAGAATATTCAGCATTGCAATTTTTTCAATCTGCTCTTTTTAATCATTAGGCTTAATCCTCTGCTCAAAGTAGTCAGAAGCAACTCTAGACTATTTGAGGTTCTCAAGAACTCTGCTGAAGGCAGCTGGCAAACCAGGTGACAATATGATTATCACTGGGGAGGGGTTTTTTTTGGGGGGGGAAGGGAGTCAGGGAACAGAACAGAAGGCTCCAGTTAGAAAACTGAAATCCAGTCACTAACAAATACCATAAAAATTTGTAGTACAAATATAGCAGTGTGATTTGGCCTAGAGAAAAAAGCTATAGTAGCAATAAATCGGGGAGAAATCACAAACAGTAATGGAATTGAAATGCCGAATGGCCAAACCATCAGGATCCGTCAGGATGAAGCCTACAAATATAACTGGACATTTTACAGTTGGCTAACATCAAGAATATAAAATAAAAAATGTGATTACTAAAGAACAAGCCCCAAACAAGCATTTATGCAAGTTAACAATTGGAATTTACTGAATGTACAGGAAACAAAACATGAATATCAAAATAATATAATAAAAGCAAGAACAGAATGCTGGCAATGAAAAGCACTGCATGGCCAATTTTTTACAAAAGGTTGAGGGGAAAGTGGATAAAGATAAAACCTGGCAGTGCCTTACAATTGGAAGATTAAAAAAAATATATTGAAGGTTTGATTTTGGCTGTTCAAGAGCAATGCCAGAACTGAAAAATCATTGAATTATTTGAAGTGTAGATTGTGAAAAGAGGCAGAAGAAACAGTTGATCAAATACTCAGCTCGTGCAAAAAAGTTTGCACAAACTGATTATAAGCAACATCATGTCACTAAAATGATTCACTGGAACATCTGTAAAATTTATCATGTGCTAGTAAAAAAAATGGTGAGAACATATAGTTCAAAAAGTAGTCAAAATTAAAATATTGTGGGATTTCTGAATACAACCTGATAAAAATATTGGCTCACAACATACCAGATTTAACTGCGGTTGAAAGGAAGAAAGTGTGGATAATTAATGTGGCAATAACAAAAGTTAGTAAAATAGAAGACCAAGAACTAGAGAAGATCACAGAGTATCAATATCTGAAAATTGAAGTAGAAAGGTTTGACAGAAACCAGCTAGCTGGTCCCATTGGTTATCAGCACACTGGGTTTCATACAAAAATAATCTTGAATGGCACTTAGAAAATCTGTGCATGGATAAAATTTCCATCACTCAGTTGCAGAAGGCCTGATGGAGCCACACATATATTAGAATTTTGACAGATTTGAACATTGGGTGCTATCTAACAAAATGAAATTCAATGGTAAGGTTCTACATTTAAGCCAGAAAAACCAAATGTACAGATACAGTATAGGTGGTACCTCCTCTATAGTAGTAACTGTGAGAAGGATCTTGGAGTCCTAGCGAATAATCACTTAAATATGAAGTAGCAGTGTGCTGCAGTTGCCAAAAAAGCCAACACAGTGCTAGGCTGCATTAACAGAGGGATAGAATCAAGATCACATGAAGTACTGAATGCAGGACAAGGAGCAACGGATGGAAACTATTGAAAGACAAACTAATTTGTCTGAAATGGTATAGGGTTTCCTGCCTGAGCAGGGGTTGGACTAGAAGACCTCTAAGGTGCCTTCCAATTCTATTCTATTCTATTCTATTCTATTCTATTCTATTCTATTCTATTCTATTCTATTCTATTCTATTCTATTCTATTCTATTCTATTCTATTCTATTCTATTCTATTCTATTCTATTCTATTCTATTCTATTCCTAGCTGATACATTATGAGATCCTACGTTCTTGAGAAGCTCTTGGTGCATACAGTATGAAGACTAACACCAGCTAAAGAACTAGCAGCTGTGATTTCACAATGTAATGTTATGTATGTAGTAATAATAATACTGTAACTTCTAGATAGGACTTGAAAGAGCTAGATTACTTCATCGATCATCTGGTATCTTTCAAACCACAAAGCTCTGTCAATACATGAAAAGAAAAAAGTAAATCCAACCGGGCAATTTGTCTACGTGAGCTTTATTAAAGTAAGCATGGCCATAGATCTTTGTTATCCCTAATAACTTGAGACCAAGGGATGTTTTGTTTTGCTTTGCTTTGAAATGAAAAACATTGCCCCTTCAAACAAGTTCATTGTTTATCTGAACGTTTCCCAACACACTTGAGCTGGCAGGGTCTGTGGATAGCAGCTAGACAGGCATGGCTGAAATCCTTTCATAGCTCAACACAAATCTGGGTATCTTTTTTCAAGTGCTATAAATAAAAAGAAGAGTTAAGGCCCCCAACAAAAATAAATAGAGCAAGTAAATGCTCAGATTGAAAGAAATCTGCCAATTACATTTTTCCAGACATAAAATCATGTTCTGTGGTTTCACTATTATTTTGCCTCTAGATTAATTCTCTGTTGAAACTCCTAGTCCTATTAAACCAAAGTACGAAAAAGAGAAAAAAAATCTGCTGAAATAAACTTCAAAATAATTTTAAAATCTCTATAAGGTTGTATTATCTCTTTACAATTTTAATTTGGCATTACAATTTTGGATTTTTAAGATGTGAACTTTAATAGCGTTAGTGCTTTGGAGATGTATTTGGAAGCAAATCCTATAACTAAAGTATTAAAGTATTCTATCTGTTGTCAGACAGAATCTGAATAGAGGCTATTATAATGGTTTGAAACCAAGTATGCCAATTCTCTAACACAAGGATGAGCAACCTGGGCCCATTAGAGGTTGTGAAACTAAGCCAAATCAATGCTAAAGGACAATGAGAGTTTCAGTTAAACTATTACAAGCAAATCTTTCAGCCCCTGTAGACTTTCAGCTGCTGTTTGATTTCCATTCAGGAGAACTAATTCCTTCTTCTATGATCTTTCCCATGTAAAATTACGGTAAGCAGCCAGCTCCAGTTTGAGGCTTTGTAGAGATTCCCAAGATGACAACATTAATTTTGAGGGAAAATCTCCACTTTTGGATAGTGCAATTTCCCCCCACTTCTTTCTATATAATATTAAAATACTGCTATATTCTGCCTTTCTGGTGCATGTGTGCCATTCAACAACAATGAACAAAATATAGATTTCAGACCTTTCGAAATAAAAAGCAAAACACAATCATAGTGAGGAAATGATCTAATGAAAAAGCAGCAGAACTAGCAAGTAACATCTTTATGGAAAATGTACATGGCCTATGGATTGTAAGCTTTTCTGGACTTATTAGCAAAAATCCACTGATGTAGATACTACCTGGTTCTCAAGGCAGGGAGTTCCATTGCTGGAGACTATGAGAAAATGATTTTTCTTGTTCATACCTCATAAAGTAAGAAAACCAGACCAGCAAAGAACACGGTGGCTGGATCCATCAAAGCTAACACCAACCAGAAGCAATGCAAGATTGGAAGATGTAGAGAGACCTGTCCAAGAGTTGGACATGACTGAATGGTTAACATTGTCATCATCATTATCATCGCTGCATAAAATAGGTACATTAAGAATTTATTTTTAATGCCGCTTCTCAAACATTCAAAGAACAAATGGGCAATATTCAGGAGTAATCCAGTATATGTATATGTACATGTACATGTACATGTACATGTATATGTATATGTATATGTATATGTATATGTATATGTATATGTATATGTATATGTATATGTATATGTATATGTCTAAAAAGCAGAGACATCACCCTGCCAACAAAAGTGCGTATAGTCAAGGCTATGGTCTTCCCAGTTGCAATGTATGGCTGTGAAAGTTGGACCATAAGAAAGGCTGAGTGCCAAAGAATTGAGGCCTTTGAACTATGGTGCTGGAGAAGACTCCCACGAGTCCCTTGGACTTCAAGGCGATCAAACCGGTCAGTCCTAGAGGAGATCAACCCTGACTGCTCTTTAGAAGGCCAGATCCTGAAGTTGAAACTCAAATACTTTGGCCACCTAAGAAGAACCTAATGCTGGGAAAGACTGG
Organism: Vipera berus; assembly: GCF_964194415.1. NCBI lineage: Eukaryota > Metazoa > Chordata > Lepidosauria > Squamata > Viperidae > Vipera > Vipera berus. The sequence continues at coordinate 252,979,122 of NC_138203.1, forward strand.
GGGCAAGAGAAGAAGGGGACGACAGAGAATAAGGTGGCTGGATGGAGTCACTGAAGCAGTAGGCGTGAGCCTAAATGGACTCCAGAAGATGGTAGAGGACAGGAAGGCCTGGAGGAACATTGTCCATGGGGTCGCAATGGGTTGGACACGACTTCGCAACTAACAACAAAATATGTATATGTATATTCTTAATAATTTTAAAAATATGAATCCCAGGCATATTTACTTAAAGTATAAAATCTTTGAACACCGGGATGGATAAAAAACAGTCGTTTATTTCTAAAGCGAAAGCTTAGATTAGGTAGATACGCTTTAAACGGTTACTTTTTATTGCTTATTATGATCTTTTAGCAATAAACGTCTGGTTTTTTTTATCTATCCCGGTGTTCGAAGATTTTATACTTTAAGTATATGTATATGTATATGTATATGTATATGTGTATGTGTATGTGTATGTGTATGTGTATGTGTATGTGTATGTGTATGTGTATGTGTATGTGTATGTACATGTGTATGTGTATACAAGAACCTTGGTGGAGCAGTGGGCTAATGCCTCCTTAAGTAACACCAGCTGCCTGCAATTAGTGCAGGTTCGCATCCCACCAGGCACAAGGTTGACTCAGCCTTCCATCCTTCCGAGGTAGGTAAAATGAGGACCCAGATTGTTGGGGGCAATTAAGCTGACTTTGTAATAATGCCGCTTGGGGTGTGTGTGAAAGCCCTAATAAGCAGGCATATACATAGAATGAAGGCTACTGCTAAGCTTGTAAGCCGCCCTGAGTCTTCGGAGAAGGGCAGGAAGCAGGATTCCTGAAGATTCTGCTTGGCTTCCAGTGATCATAAGCAAAAGCTATTTTTAGATCAAGGTGGGAAAGTTAGGATTTTAGAGGACAGGACTGCTATATATAGGGATTCCTGTGCTGTGGTTCAATTGGTTTCTGTCTTCTGAAAAGTAAGAAACTATCTTATGAGAGCCAAGTTCCATTTGGAAGTATTCCCACGTAAAATTTGACCTTGGCCATGAGATGGCATTGTCGCACTTATCTTTCCAAGTAGTTAGAAGTTATAATTGATGGTACATTTTTGTATTCAGAGGGGAAAAAAAATTACAGTATCACTCTCAGTCTGTGGCCTTTTAACATTTTCAGCTCGCCAGATGTTCCACCTCTATTTAAATAGTTCTTGATAGTTTCAAAGTAAAATAATGTTAAACCATAAAGAGATTGGGGTCACAGTATGAAGAAATACAGGGAAGTGACGGATGAAAAAATATGCAACTCACACCAACAGCACATAGGATTGTTAATCTGTATGTGTTATGTATACAATTTCATTTTGTAGATGGTTCTGCAAGCCCTCCCACCCCTTCCTGATTGTCCCCTGATAAAATTCCAGAAACACATTGAGTCCTTCACTTTCTGCTTGTAGGAATTCTTGAAAGAGGAAATATTGTCAAAGACAATATTTTGAAGACGGTTGCATCTGCGTAGGAGACTGAAGTCATAGAAACACGGACATAATATAATTGTTGGGAAGGTATATGACAGATCTCATCAGTGACAGAATTCTGACTTGTGTGGTTCAGGAAGAGAAAGTTTTTTATTTATTTATTTATTTATTTATTTATTTATTTATTTATTTATTTATTTATTTATTTATTTATTTATTTTATTTTATTTTTAATCCCATTTATATCCCGCCCTTCTCGGAAGACTCAGGGTGGCTTACAATCTAAAGCACAATGTGCTTAGCAATAGCCTTCATTCTATGTATATACCTGCTTATTAGGGCTTTCGGGGGGCCCCAAGTGGCATTTTTACAAAGTCAGCTTATTGCCCCCAACAATCTTGGTCCTCATTTTACCTACCTCGGAAGGATGGAAGGCTGAGTCAACCTTGAGCCTGGTGGGATGCGAACCTGCACTAATTGCAGGCAGCTGGTGTTACTTAAGGAGGCATTAGCCCACTGCTCCACCAAGGCTCCATCAAGTTGTGTGCTGTTGCCTCCACCCTATGGGATATTCTCCTCCCAGAGGAGAGATGGGACCCTACATTCCTAGCCTTCCAGGAAAGCAAGAAAACATGGCTCTGGAGTCTTGCTTGGGGCCCACAGAGGAGCCTGCAGCCATGGGGACCAGTTAGTGTTGGATGAACTTTTTTTTCTTATTCCAATATATATATATTTAACCTAGGATTCCTCCTCTTTGTTCTGATGGAAAAAATGGGAATTTGAGGGAGTCTGAGAGCTGAATGTTTTAGAAAAGCAGGAGAGATCAACTACTGTATATACTTTCATCTTTTTTCAGACCTTAACTCCCACCTGCACACCTGAGAGGTCAAGCAATGTCTGAAGCCTACAAAACACAATTTTTCTAAACTGGGAATGTGGTTCATGCAGATGAGCAATAATCTTCCGGACAGACAGACAGACAGACAGACAGAGAGACAGCCAGTCAGTCAAACATACACACACGATTAACCAACATTGAGTCAGTCTTTTTCTTCTCTCTTTCCTTCTCCCCTTCCTTTTAAGTAAAATTTCCTATGTACAGAGCCTTGGTGGAGCAGTGGGCTGATGCCTCCTTAAGTAACACCAGCTGCCTGCAATTTGTGCAGGTTCACATCCCACCAGGCTCAAGGTTGACTCAGCCTTCCATCCTTCCGAGGTAGGTAAAATGAGGACCCAGATTGTTGGGGGCAATTAAGCTGACTTTGTAATAATGCCGCTTGGGGTGTGTGTGTGAAAGCGCTAATAAGCAGGCATATACATAGAATGAAGGCTACTGCTAAGCTTGTAAGCCGCCCTGAGTCTTCGGAGAAGGGCGGGATATAAATGGAATTAAAATAAAAAATAAAATAAATATTCCAAGGTCAGCAAAATGGTGATATTTAGTGAGTATTTGACTATTTTCTGGCATTTGAAATATCCTTCTACCTTGCACATGGTCTAAATGTTTCCTTACCAGAGTATAAACTGTGAATTAAATCACAATATGATGGGGAGGGAAATGCAGTTTGTAGCAATTCCAAATATGGGAAATCTTCAGTGGTGCATAAAATTATTCAGTCAGCTGTGGAAAACTTCAGAACAACTCAAGCCTTCAAATTTTTCCTTACCAATCCAACCTCCCCCCACACCCATCCAAAATACCAAAGAAACAAGCAGCCATAGCTAAGCATTTCACCTTGGACATAGGTTTACAGAAATAACAAGACAAGTCAATTAATGTAATACTCTGTTGCTTCAGGATAAAACATGTAAAGGAAAAAACCAACATGATGCTGTTTACTGTATGAAATCAAGCAACCATGAAACCAAGGAAACAAAAGTTGATGGTTTCTCTCACTCCTAAAGAAAGAATAATTTCAGTCTATCTATCCATCTATTTCCCAAAAACATAGCTGCCAACACAGGACTTCATTAAAGTCTTTAAAATACTGTATTGTAGGGCTGTGTAAATCCTTTGAAAAAGGTGCTTTGAAACAGAAAAGACTGCATGCAAAGGATCTTTTTTTTTAAAATTGTTAAAACAGTCATATCTTTTCCTTGGCATGTGCACATATTTCAAATGCTCCTCCTAGAATTGTGTGCGCATGCACATGGGCACATGCACATGCACAACCACTATGTTTTGCTTTTCCCAGCAAAAAAGTTATTGTAAATCGTGATATTACCTTTTGACATTACTTCAGTAAAGTAGGCATCACTTTCCCCCCCTAGACTGTTACACTTTGATCTGTTACTCAGTCTTTTAATGGATGAAACTATGAAGTTTGCTGATTATAGAACGGAGACTTTTGAGACCTTTTTTTTTGCTGACCAATTCTCATATATCATTCACAAACTGCAAGTATCACAGTCATTTGATTATGTGGAAAACCTCTCATAGCCTAATAGAGGAGTCTTTGCATATGGAGGTAGAATTCATCCCAATTCAAAGTATGAGCGTATTCTAAATATTGGTTTTTGTGTTCACATACAGAATCCAGGAATCATTACGATGGGTGAGGGCATCCATTGGATATGATATGATCAAGATCTGTTTCTTGTGTTGCATTGTCTGGCATGAATAACACTTGGAAGAGTAAATATATCAGCCTCCAATGGCCTTTCATTTCCTAGTCATGAATGGATTACTACAATGCTGAGGCTGCTCTTGAAGACCATTCAAAACCTATAAGTCATCCAAAATGCAGCAGTACAGATACAGATAGCAACAAGTACACCCAGGGATGCCTATGTGATGCCACTGCTCCATGAGCTGCACTGATTCCCATTTGGCTTGCCTGTGCAATTCAACAGGCCACCTACTTTCTGCCCATCCTTTATGATTGGGCAGAATAGAAGTGCTCCAAGTCTCTTTATTTTTTTAAAAAATGTTATCTAGCAGGATCTAGGAAGCATTCTGTCTTTGTCACAGTGCCTGCATTCTGGAAGAGTATCCTCTCAAAGGTCTGTATTGCTCCCACCCTGGTGCTCAGCAAATCTCCCAGATGATTAGGAGACTGGAGGCTAAAACATATGAAAAATGGCTGCAGGAATTGGGTTCATCTAATTTAATGAAAAAAAGGGCTGGGGTGACATGATCTCTAAGGATCTGCCACAAAGAAGAGGTCAACCTATTAACTGAAGCACCTAAAAGTAGAACAAAAAGCAATATTTGGAAAGTAATCAAGGAGAGAACCGACTTAGAACTAAGGAGAAAGTTCCTGACAGTTACAACAATTAATCAGTGGAATGACTTGCCTTCAGAAGTTGTGGGTGCTTCCTCACTGGAGGTTTTTAAGAAGAGATTGGACAGCCATTTGTCAGAAATTGCAGAGGGTCTCCTGCTTGAATAGGAGGTTTGGCTAGGAGACTTCCAAGTTCTCTTCTAACTCTGTTATTTTGTTATTCTCTTATTCTCCAAGTCTTTGGGGTAAGATGGATGTGGACCTTGTATTTTCCTCCAGTTTCTATTATCTAAATTCTTTTATTACTCTTTCTTACTTTTAAAGTTGTAAGCCATCCACAATCTTGTGAAATTTAAAGTTACTCTAAAATGTAACGTAAAAGCATTTGTCAATTAGGAGGTATCAGAAGCATGCTGATGGATATATATCAATTTCTTTTCCAAAATATTCTCTGATTGCAAAGACCAGAACTTTTTATGGATTATTTTATTTTCTCAAGTACTGAAGGTCAACATTCTGAGGACTGCCTTCACATGGCTATTAATGTTTTGTTTTGTACAATACATTGAATCATGAACTAATCAAATGGGTTGAGATCAGATAACATGGTAAGCTGCAAGAAACATAGCCACAACACTAACTAAACACGGGAACTCATGCCAACAAACTTACTGGATCTGTATTGGATCAGGCTATGCTTACAATCCTATTCATGCCTAATCCACTGGAATCACCTTTTTCTGAGTTCAAGGGGCTTATTTTCAATTATGAGAATATAGAATTGCAAATGTATTCTGTGCAGAAGAAGAATATTTCAGAAGAAAACAAGGCAGTCACTTCAGTTAAAACTGCTTTTGATTTAGACTCTGTTGAGATTTTGTTACCCTTTGTGGCTTTTAACAGTTCCCAGTTTGAATGCAGCATTACTTCTACAATTGGGAGACATAAGAGGTCCCAATTTGTATAACGTCCAGGCCAACTAAAGGTTTTATCCCACCTAAAATGGATGGAATCAAGTAGACATGTGAATGCTGAAATTTGAAATTTGAAGAGAGATATACTACTTTTAATGAACTATACCAAAGTCTTAGCCTGATAGCCTTAGCCTTATATAAGGCTAATGAATCCTTTAAGGTATTTTTGCTAGTAAAATTTGCACTGAACTTAAAAATGGTATCTATATGAGCTCTGTTCTGGGGGATCTGAACCACTCTGAAAGCCTGATGAGGGCAAGATATAGGGAATAGATTGCTGAACATCAGGTTAAATCAAATAATTGCCTATTCTGCTATTTAAGAGGGAGAGAAAAGGAAAGTGCTTATATGGGTCCAATAGAGCTGAACAACCTGATTCCCTGTAGCTTTGGAAATAACTCTAAAGTTTCTATAAAAATGATCAGATTGTAATTTTTAATGTCCTCTCAAAGGGAGACCATTTAAAACCTGGAGTATAATTAATAAATGCAGTTAATATAATTTTAACATCCATTGGATTTAGTTTTTGTTGTGGTCCAATTAGCTTTGGACTACTTAAGACAGAACACAACTGTCACTTGCCCCAAAGGTTTGTACTTCTGTATTGGATACTAGCAGTTGTTTTGGAGAAACAGACTCCTGTGCAGGGGAAGCCTGCCAGTGGCTTGAAGGCTTATCTGCAGGAAACTTTGATAAAGGAGGCATTTGCTAAAAGTGGGGAAGGGAAGCAGAGGGGTTTTGCAGGAAGGTTCGTATCTCATCTGGCTAGGGCACAAATTTCAATGTGCTCTGAGAAAGGCAGATAGCAGATTCTGAGACCCTTCTTTTGAAACAATATTAACCAAGGGTATGTAAGTAAACAGGCAGGAGATTAGCACAGCACATCCATGAACACCAAACAACAGCCAGGAGACATGATGAAAACTCCTTAATTTCACAATACAACAGATTCAACTACAGTTACAACTGGGAAAAGTTGAGCATCCTTGACCTAAGAACAATACAAAAAATGCCAGAGAAATCCTGGAAGTCTGGCACTTAGATAATTCAGCCATCAACAGGCACATAGAGATAAACAATAGCTACATACCATTCAAAACAGACAATTCAAAAGCCAAAAAACACCTCCTCACCAGCATTCAACACCCAGATGAGCAGAGATTAATGCCAAGATTAACATCAGACTGACATAGCCCAGTCAAGGAACTACCAAGTCAGACAAACAATCAAATATTAAGCAGCAGCCTAATCAACAGTATTGATTAACCACCAAGAACACTCCCACCAACAGTGACAGGGCAAGCCACTAGTATATAAACTGAGAGCAAAACTCACTCCCTTCTAGCACTAATGCTGTTACCTGGTTGGGTAATGAAATGTCTACAAGAAAACAATCAAGTTCAGAGCGTCTATGGAGATTCTCAGTCATACAGGTCATAGTTATCCCAAAGACGCTTTTTCAGGAGGCAAGCTGCCAAACCTGGATTGAACACATACAGAATAACAGAATTGGAAGGGACCTTGGAGGTCTTCTAGTCCAACCCCCTGCTCAGGCAGGAAACCCTATACCATTTCAGACAAATGGCAGTCCAGTGTCTTCTTAAAAACTTAAAAACTTCCAGTGTTGGAGCATTCACCGCTTCTGGAGGCAGGTTGTTCCACTGGTTAATTGTTCTAACAGTGAGGAAGTTTCTCCTTAGTTCTAGGTTGTTTCTCTCCTTGACTAGTTTCCATCCATTGCTTCTTGTCCTGCCTTCAGGCGCTTTGGAGAATAGCTTGACTCCCTCTTCTTTGTGGCAGCCCCTGAGATATTGGAACACTGCTATCATGTCACCCCTCACCCTTCTCTTCATTAAACTACACATACCCAATTCCATCAACCATTCCCTATATGTTTTAGCCTCCAGTCCCCTAATCATCTTTGTTGCTCTTCTCTGTACTCTTTCTAGAGTCTCAATATCTTTTTTACCTTGTGGTGACCAAAACTGGATGCAGTATTCCAAGTGTGGCCTTACCAAGGCATTGTAAAATAGTATTAAAACTTCACACGATCTTGATTCTCTCCCTCTGTTAATGCAGCCTAACACTGTGTTGGTTTTTTTGGCAACTGCAGCACACTGCTGCCTCATATTTAAGTGATTGTCCACCAGGACTCTGAGATCCCTCTCACAATTACTACTATTGAGCAAGTTACCACCTATACTATACCTGTGCATTTGGTTTTTCTTGCCTAAGTGTAGAACCTTACTTTTTTCACCATTGAATTTCATTTTGTTAGATAGCGCCCAGTGTTCAAGTATGTTCAGATCCTCCTTGCCAAAATGCAAACAGACTTCCAGGGGACAGCACAGAGTAAGGTTTCTGCATGAGAGCCAGTCTGATTTAGTGGTTAGATCAAGCTAACCACTAGATCAAACCAGGCTAGAAAATACGAGACCATGAGTTCAAGTCCTGCCTCAGCCATGAAAGCCAGCTGGATGACCTTAAGCCTGACACTCTCAACCAAACTCACCTCACAGAATTGTTGTTTTAGGGAAAATAGGAGGAGGAAGGTGTGTTGGATATGTTCATGCCTTGAGTTATTTGTAAAAATAATAAAGGCAGGAAACAAACAAATATATTAATCTCCTTTTTGCCATCTAGTGGCCATCTGGGGGTTTTGAAATCCAGCTCTGGTAGCCCTTATGCAATATTAACATATTAGAGGAGAATGGAGAACAAGAGTATGGAATGAGTTAGTAAAACTGCTGGTTCAAGCAGCAACCAGAAAAGGATTAATTTGATTCATGGTTTAATAAAGAGATACCTAATTTGGATTTCTGGAAATTATGCATTCAAATATGGGCTTGATAAATCAAAATGTATTCATAAATTTGTATATCGGCGGGGGAAAAATGCACATTAGAGAAAAATGGAGCGGGGATAATGTTAGACTGGGAAAAACAAGGCATGGAGATGCATATATTGTGAAAATGTGCATTGCAATGGTGTGAATTTCTTTTTTAAAAAAAAGTGAACAAAAAGCAACTTAGTCCTGTAAGGGTAAGATGTTGGAGAGAAGATGAACTTTTCAGATTCATTCTCTTTATATCTTGGGTTCTTTGTTGAGATGTTTGTCGTTTTCTCAAGCTCTACTTCTGTCATGCCAATATCAGAAGCTTATAGTCAGCTACTCTCTCTCTCTCTCTCCCATCACAGTCAACTTCCACTATCAAATAATAATAATAATAATAATAATAATAATAATAATAATAATAATAATAATAATAATAATAATAATAATAATAATAATAATAATAATAAAAGTTGGAAGGGACCTTGGAGGTCATCTAGTCCAACCCCCTGCTCAGGCAGGAAACCCTATACCATTTCAGACAAATGGCTGTCCAGTCTTTGGAGCATTCACCACTTCTGGAGGCAGGTTGTTCCACTGGTTAGTTGTTCTAACTGTCAGGAAGTTTCTCCTTAGTTCTAGGTTGCTTCTCTCCTTGACTAGTTTCCATCCGTTGCTTCTTGTCCTGCCTTCAGGTGCTTTGAAAAAAGATTAAAGAAGATTACAAAGCCTCACCCCGCCCTCCCTTTCCCCTTCTCTGTTTTTGCCTGGATGCTCTTTTCCTTGACTGCAAGTGAACAGATATGGGTAGGGAACAACAGGAAATGAAAGCTGGACTCCAAACGTTGAAGACTTCTCTGCTCTAATAGACTTTGGCAGATGAACGGTGATGAATTCCGCCTTGCTCCAGGTGAAAATTTGCTTTGTTTCTTCTCATTTAGCTTCTTTCCATGGGGGAAATATATATATATAGAAAAGAGAGGAAAGAGAAGCTGAGAGAAGGTGGTGTCAGCAGTGGCAGGGATGAAAACAATGATGACAGCAAAACACAAATAGGGAAAATTCTGTTCTGGACTCCACAGGACCAAAACCATTATCTTGAATACACGTGGGATTTTGCAAAGTATTTGTTGATGAAATAAAAACTAAGTAAGACATCCGTATGATGGTGCCCCTGAAAATGTGGAGTAATATATAACAGCAGGATAGCATTGGAAACCATATGTGAAGATGAAACAAGATACGTTCAGAGAAGTAGATACGTATAGCTGTGGGTTTTTAAAAATTGATTGTATTCTAATGATTGACAATAATGTATTTCAATATTTATTTTATTTATTTATTTTAATTCCATTTATATCCCGCCCTTCTCCGAAGACTCAGGGCGGCTTACAAGCTTAGCAGTAGCCTTCATTCTATGTATATGCCTGCTTATTAGCGCTTTCACACCCCCCCCAAGCGGCATATGGTAATAATATGAAGCGGGATCAAATTGGGTGTGTCTAGTCTAGTGAAAAGAAGGACTAGGGGTGACCTCCTCCTCCTCCCCAGCTTTTCACACTATCTCAGTTCTGCTGAAAGAGCTAGCTTTGTCAGTGTAGAAGTTAGAGCACCGGAGTTTCTAACAAGCCCAGTGAACACCAGCTTCAGAAGCCATCAGGGTGTGTGAGGCAACAGAGAGAAAGAACAAATAAATAAATGACATAAAAGCAACTCTCTCTATGGCTCTTTGAGGCACACATGCTTGGGCTGCCAAACTTTTTAGCTCCACTGCGGAGTGGCTTAGTCTTTGAGTGCCTGAAGGCTGAGCTGAATAAAGCATTAAATGAAAAGGAAGCTGCTTGAATGGAGAACTGAAAGGCACCAGGGCTCACATGCTCATCTTAAATGCCTTTGAAGATATTTCCCTCCAAACCCTTTCTGAGAAGAAGCATTGGAAGAATGGTAAAAATGTCTGATTCTAACTGTCCACACACTTCTAGCCTCCCAGAAATTTTTCCACCGAAAAGAGGGGCTGAATTAATTAAGTTCATGTCTTGCATACTCTCCACGCCACCAGTGAAGTTGATGAAGACTCACATAATTTAATAAGAAGCTGAAGGGCACCAAGAAGTGATAGGTGTTCAAATCCAGCTATGTTATTATCCCCCTGCTGGAAGACTTAAGGAGTTCAGTTTGCGTAAATTTTCATTAGGACTGATGACTAGAGACGTCTTTGCCCAGATTTGTCTTTTGTGCCAGTTGCACTCCTTCCTTGCTCATGGTTACCCTTGCTTTATCACTTCCCATTTGGATTATTGCAAACTACTGTGTATGGGGTTGCTTCAAAAATGACTTGGAACTTACAACTGATCCAGAATGCAGCAGTGTGCACAGTGATGGGTACCGTTGAATTCACTCATGTTACACTCCTGTTGCATAAGCTGCACTGGCTCCCAGTTTCCTTCTAGTTGCAATTGAAGATGTTGGTTATAACCTTGAAAACCAATACACATAGCATGGGACAGGTTATATTCAGGGTTGCCATTGCCTAAAGATATCAGCCCATCCTACCAGATAAGGTGGGCATGCTGCTAGTTCCTTCCCTTAAATGATGTTGTTTTATGAGACCTATGAAATATGCCTTTTCTGTGTCAGCCCCTGCCCTATGAATAGAATAGAAAAGAACAGAACAGAACAGAATAGAGCTGAAAGGTACCTTGGAGGTCTTCTAGTCCAGCCCCCTGCTCAAGCAGAGAGCCTATACCATTTCAGACAAGTGACTGTCTAGTCTCTTCTTAAAAACCTCCAGTGATGGAGAGCCCACAATTTCTGAAGGCAAGCTGTTCCACTAGTTAATTGTCCTCACTGTTAGGAAGTTTTTCCTTAATTCCAGGTTGCTTCTCTCTTTGGTCAGTTTCGAACCATTGTTTTTTGTCCTGCCTCTGGTGCTTTGTAGAATATTTTGACCCCCCTCTTCTTTGTGGCAGCCCTTCAAATACTGGAATACTGCTATCATGTCTCCCTATTTCTTCTTTTCTTTAGACTAGCCATACCCAAGTCCTGCAGTTCTTCATATGTTTTAGTCTCCAGGCCTTGGATCATTCTAATTGCTCTTCTCTGAAATTTTTTCCCCCAAAGTCTCAACGTCTTTTTTGTAGAATGGTGACCAAAATTGGTTGCAGTATTCGAGGTGTGGTCTTGCTAGGGTTTTATATAGCGGTACTAATACTTCGTGTGATCTTGATTCTATGCCTCTGTTTATACAACCCAGGATTGTATTAGCTTTTTTGGCTGCTGATGCACACTGCTGGCTCATATTCAAGTGAATCATCCAGTAGGACTCCAAGGTCCCTCTCACAGTTACTGTTTTTGAGCCAGGTCTCGCCCAATCTGTACTTATACCTTTGATTTTTCCTGTCTAAATATAAAACTTTGCTTTTCTCCATATTAAAATTCATTTTGTTGGATAAGGCCCATTGTTCAAGTTTGTTGAGATCTTTTTGGATCCTGAGCTTGTCTTCTGGAGTTTAGTATCACCTGCAAATTTTATGAGTTCCCCTTCTATTTCCTCATCTAAGTCATTTATGAAGTTATTAAAAAGTACTCTGCCTAAGATGGAGCCTTACTGCTACTACTACCCTACTGCTTATTTCTCTCTATGTGGATGTGGTACCATTGAGGACTACTTGCTGAGTATGGTTTGTCAGCAAGCTACAGATCCATCTGGTGGTGATGTTGTCTATTCCACCTTTTTCTAGCTTACCAAGGAGTAGGTTGTGGTCTACTTTGTCAAATGCCTTATTGAAGTCTAAGTATACTATGTCCACATCGATTCACTGGTCTATTAATTTAGTCACTTTATCAAAGAATGAAATAAGATTGGTTTGGTATGACCTGTTTTTAACAAATCCATGGTGGTTGCTAGTTATAACTTTGTTTGTTTCTACTTGTTCGCAGATCTGTTTTTTTATTACCTTTTCCAGGTATTGATGTTAGACTGATTGGTCTGTAGTTTCCTGCGTCTTTTTTTTTTTTGCTTTCTTGAAAATGGGAACCACATCAGCCCTTTTCTAATCCCCAGGTACTTCCCCAGTGCTCCAGGATTTTTGAAAGATTTGGTGCAATGGTTCTAAGATAACATCTGCCGGCTCCTTCAGAACTCTGGGATTAATCTGTTGAATCCCGTTAATTTATATTTGTCAAGGTCGGATAGGTGTTCTCTTACCATTTTCTTGCTTATTTTAATTTTTGTTTCTAGTTTGTCTTTTGCAGTAGATTTTTTGGTATGTTGGGCTATAATTTCTTTTTGTGTGAAGACTGATACAAAGAATGAATTAAGCAGCTCTGCTTTCTCCCTACTGCCTGTTACTTCCTTGCCATCTTCTCTCTTTAGTGGACATACAGTTTCCTTGACTTTTTTCTTGTTATTAATATGTTGAAAGAAACTTTTTTTTATTGTCCTTGATTTCTGTTGCAAGTCTTTGTTCATTCTGAGCCTCTGCTTTCCTGACTTCATCTTTGCATGTTCTGGCTGTCTGCTGTTCTTGAATTTCTTGTTTTTCTTTTTCAGTGGTATTACGCTGGCTGGGCTTTTATGATCATATTTTTCAGAGTTTCCCATGCTTCTTGGGTTGTTTTCCCCTTTAGGATTTTCATCCATGGAATCTTTCCTAGGTTATCTCTGAGTTTGCTAAACTCAGCCCTTTATAAGTCTAAAACACTGGTTGGATTATTTTCTATTGCTTGTGTTTGCATTATATTGAATTCCAGTATGACGCGGTCACTTTCACCCAAGGTTCTGACAACTTCAACTCCCTCTATCACTTCTTTATTAGTAAGAATTAAGTCCAGAATAGCTTTACTTCTAGTTCTCTCCTCCACCATTTGGACGATAACGTTGTTGGCTAGGTTGGTTAAGAATCTGTTTGATTTCCTGCTCATTGCAGAATTTGTCTCCCTGTTGATATCTGGATAGTTGAAGTCTCCCATTATTACCGTGGAATGCTTCCTACATATGTTTGTTAACTGGTTGGCAAAGAGTTCATCTTTTTCTTCTGATTGCTTGGGTGACCTGTAATATACACCTATGACAATGTCACTTTTTTTCCTTTTAAATTGACCCATATACATTCTAGAGGGGTTTTATCTTTGATCACGTGCATTTCTGTAGATATGTAGTGTTCTCTTACATATAGTGCAACTATGGAGCACCCTTTCTCTGAACTTCAGCAGGCTTCCCTCTGTCCTTTTCACCTTCTGAAAAGCTCTAAAGACCTGGCTCCCCAACCACCACCAAAGAAGTGTTGGGATAGGGTAAGATTGATGAGAGACCAAGACAGTGAACCCATGACAACCAGGACAAAAAATAGTTTTGATTTAATTTACTTTTGACAAGTATAATTAAATACAGGTTACAGAAATGATATAGAGTAATATTTCATTGCACCAGATGGCAGTAGCTTGCTGACCTCTTGAAAAAGCTAGCTAGGCTTAGATCTTGGATAGGGTACCATCAACCTGTTAACTAAATTGGAAAATTTAAAGCAAATCTGGGAAGAAGGCAATGACAAGACACTTCAGTATTGCCACCAAGAGGTCAAGATACCTAAAGAGGGACAAGATCTTTAACAAAAACTATAGGCCAATAGCTTTGTTGAATAATAACTACAAGTTGTTCGTAACACTTCTAGCTGATCATTTTGCAAGGATTTGTTTATGAGGATCAATGTGGTGTTTTTTTTAACCTAAAAGACAGTTAAAGGATGCTGTTAAAAATGTGCTGGACATTTTGAAATATTTGAAGCACCATAATGAAAAAATGTAGAAAAGACCTATAACAATTTGTCTTGGGCTTTCTTGTTCACGGTTTTGGAAGATAAGAATTTTGGAGAGAACTTTATAAAATGGGTAAGATTGATTTACACTTCACAGAAAACACAAATGATTGTTAATAGAGATCTAACAAAACCCTGAGAGATACAGAAAAGAACAAGATCCAATGTCTATTGTCTCCTCTGTTACTTAATTTGATTCTTGAAATATTGAATAGAGATATGAGAGGAGATGAGAGAACTGTGGGAGTAAAGATTAACAAGGAAACTTGTACATTAATGGCTTTTGCTGATGACATGGTGCTGGTTCTGGAAGATCCTTTAAAGGGAATTGAAACATTAATGGGCAAATTAAAAATTTTTGGTGTGTTAGTAGGTTTTAAGATTAATAAGCAGAAGACAAAGATGCTGACAAAATATATGAAAATAGAAGATGAAACAGACTTGAATAAAATATTAAAATATTTTAAGATATTTAAGGTAAAATATGTAGTGTCACTGTGAAAAATATAACTGCATGTTATTTCAAAATAACAATATTAAGACATGGAATGAAGTTAAAAAAAGACTTGCTAAGAGAAACTACAACTGTCATCGCTGGAGAGAATTTCCAAGATAAAAATGAATGTCTTGCCTAGAATGATATTTTTGTTTCAGACAATACTGGTTTTGACAACTGATGCACTTTATAAACACTCGAAAAAGGATATATCTAAATTTGTGTGGCGGGGGAAAAAACCCACAAGTTAAACATAAGGTGTTACAAGATGAAAAAGAGAGGGGGATTGGGTTTACCTGCTTTAAAATTGAATTATGCAGCTTGTTGTTTAATCTGGATGGACAGTGGGTGATACTGAGAAATAGAAAGCTCTTGGAGTTTTGAGGACACAACCTGAGGTTTGGGTGGCATGACTTTTTCTGGTATAAGAAAGTTGCGGTTAATGTGGATTTTAAAAATCATTATGTTAGACCAGGTTGTGCCTGAAAACACCTTTGTGACTCTCTGCACGAGACACATTTTATAGATGAGAAAAAAAACAGAAAAACACAAATGGCTAACTTATCTTGAGATACTAGAATTTTGTTAAGGGTAATGCCAAATAAAATCAAAAGAAGAACTAGTGGCAGAAGCATAGAATTGTCAATGGTTCTCTTATTTACAATTACTAGAAAGATTTAAGCTAGCCAAAAGAATTAATCGTTTTGGCCATAGTAAGACTAAGTTTGGAACAGAACTGTATGCAAATAATGAACATATAATTGCTAAAATGTATCAACTTTTATTGAAATTAGAAATGGAAAAAGGACAAAATGGAAAAGAATGCGTGATAAAATGGGCTAAAAATTTGGTTATAATGTACAAATGGAACAATGGGAACGAATGTGATTGAAAGGGATTGAACTTTACATTATGATATAATTTTAAAGCACTTTTTAAATAAAATGATCTACTATTGGTATATGATACCAGAACAATTATTTAAAATGTAAAAAGGCATTTCAAATTTATGTTAGAAATATTGAAGAATGAAGGGACACTTTATCACGTTTGATGGATATGGAAGAAAATTCAAATACACAAATTGCTTCAGAGAATTTTTAAGATTAATATAAAATTGAGGCCTGAGTTTTTTCTTTTGGGATTGATAAGGAGACAGTTGGAAAAAAAAATCTTGGAACTTTGTTTTTGTACACGAAAACTATAGCAAGATTATTGTATGTGCACAGATGGAAAGATTTAGTACTACCCACAATGGAAGATAAAAATGGTTGATAAAAATGATGAAACTTGGTGATGGCTCAACTGGGTTTTTTGATTAGAGAAAAGATAATAGGTTTATTGATGATTGAAAACTCCTTACGGATTTTTTTTGCATAAAACAACAGGACACTTCACTACTGTCACCAAGAAAACAAGATGGTCATAGCCATGTAATCACAAACAGCTGACCTTCGGTTGAGGAAGCTGTTGTGTTGATTTTTTTGTTTTTTCTCCAGAAAGCCACCCCAAGTTGTTTTATATTAGACAACCTGAAGTTTGAATTTTATACTTCTGGGTTAAACAGCAACAACAAAATCATACACGCATGTGCTGGGAGAAAAAGAGATTTAGAACACCTATTTCAATGCCCATCTGGTGTGGCTTTTAAAGGAAATTTAAATCAGTGCTAAAGTGCAGTGATGCATGAAAGAATGACATGACCTTGAAAAGATCTGATTCGTCCCAATTTGCAGTGAATGCACATCCTTCTGAGCCAAGGTGTTCTCATTCCAAATATTCCACAAATACGGAGAGGATGGGCGAGAAGTTGGTTTAAGTGCTTCTTCCAAAAAGATTAATTGACCCAATTCTCTCTTCTGAAGCCTAATAGAGCTGAGAATAGATTTGGAGAGTTCCTTTGGAACTTGAGGAATTGCCTCTCTGAACCCCCTGCTCAAAGCCCCTCTGTGGCTCACAACAGACGTATCCCACACGTGATATAATATGCATGTTCTGATGACATAGGAAAACCCTTGAAGCATGTATGTCAAGCCTTCAAGAAGACATTTTGGTTTTGGAAGAGTCCAGTCTCTTGAAATTATCTCTTCAGTGGTCTTTTGTAGCTGTTCTGACTTTAGTTTGCTGGTCCTTCTCTCAAAGATAAAATAAATCCTTCAGCCTGGCATTTATTTCATTTTGCTTTGAATTAGAGTTGATATTTCTAAGCCAAATGAAGTTGGAGCACAATAGAAGGCTTACCTGCTTTTCCTTGAGCCTTTTACACATTTTATGTGGATAATTATGCTCTGCAACGATTATTGCTATATGCAAATTGGATACACAATGTTTTCAACCATGTATAAATTGCAGACATACAAGTCAGAGAGTCAGGATTTGTGACAAATCCAGATGTTGTGCCTGTCATTAGATTTGTAGCAGTCTGTAATTAAAGAATCAAGTCATTTTTGCTTTGCGATCACGGTCTTCCCTAGAAACAAATCTTCTAAGCCAATGTTTGCCTCTTATATTTAAGACTTCATTGGGCTACTTTTTCTATAATTATTCCAACCTTCTCTTGGATAGGAAGACTGTCTGTGGGTGTTTGTGTGTCTGGGTGTGAAAGAGAGCATAAAGATGGAACAAAAGTGGAGAATGATTAAATTGTAATGTTTGTAAACTCTTCTTATTCCTATAACTCCCAACAGCCCTGTCTAGCATGAATGATAAATGCTGAAATTATAATCAGCATAATCAGCCAGCTGGATAGAGCTAGACAAAACTAAACAGAACCTTTAGCCTTAGAATTTTGAAGCCAACTTAAATCCAAATTTTATTCACAGCTACTGTATTAATGGGCATCCTTAACTCCTTATCTAAGCGTGCAGTATCTTTGTTCAGAATAATCCCTATCAAAATGAAATTCAAGTAGGTTTGCAGGTTTGCCTAATAATACATTAGATATCAATTTAACAATGACTGCACATGATTGCTGATCTTTCTAGAGAGCAAACACAAGGTGGTTGTAAAAGGGAGGTCATTTCCTACCTATCAGACGTCCTCATTCAGTCCAATTTCCATTAGAAAAGAATTAGATTTGCTTGATATGTTGCAAAAACTAAACCATCCGAAGTCAGATTCTTACTGGATAGCATCAGAAGTTTGCTGGTTTGAAATTGTTCATTTTTCTCTTTTTCATACAATTGTTGGGTCAGTGGCAAGACATTGGTTTTCCATTTAATACATTATTGAATAAAAGTTAATATGATAGTTGCCCTTTCAATGTTCATGCTCTCTTTCTAAATTATATCAAATGAAGCTCGGTGTAATGCCTTGTTTTATAACTGAATCCTAGCTGAGTTATAAATTTATGTGCATAGCAGCTCCATGTATGTAGATTGTGGGTAGTATGTGGTATGTGGGTAGTATGTACAGAGTGTTCATAGTATTTAATTGGGTATTCTTCATATGTCACGAAAGAAAATCTACTAAAACAATGACGGACATTTTCCTGGATTCAGAGCATGTTCACCAGTAATAACCTTTTTTCACTTTGCATGCAGGATTGATATTTCAATCTGTCCCCAGTCTTATCTGCTTGACCTTCTGCACATTTAGCATTTACAGAAAGAAATAGTGGAATATTCCCAAAGTCATTTATGTCCTATGAAAGTTAAAGGGGATGGACTGGATTTTTACTTCATATATTCATTTAATTATGGCAATATTGCAGTGCATGCAAAGGGGCACTGTTGTTAAATCTAGAGGAACCCAGCCTAAATTGATGAATGTCTTAGAACAGAATAACTTTGATTTAATTTCACAGAAAGTACAGGTATATTTTAGCATTTTAACAGCTTCTCTTCCTTGCTCCTAGTTTGATCTTTATCTTCAGGAGAAAATCTCATGAATCCCATTTTAAGTGAATTTAAATAGCATGACTTCGAGATGATCCTCGATGTTTATCTCTTCTTCTTTCTTTCTTGTCTGAAAGGTTATATATAGGCTTGCCTGGGTTGGAAGGTTTCTACTCCTGACTTTTGGGAACTGTGCCCAATCAAATTTGATTAAGTTGGGAAATTAATTCAGCCATGTTACTGTTGTTGGTGGAGAAACAGCCTGATTTATCTGAACCCACTTAACATATTTTTTTTGGTCCGATCTTATATGCTCTAAGATCAATTATTGTAAATTTAGGCCATCATTCAAAAGAAATATGGCAGAGGTAAAGGGTTGTAGAAAATATACCAAACAGTCCATCTGCATTTAAAAGACAAAGGCCACTCTTTTGAAGACAACAAAGTTGTTCTGTACCAGCCTGCTACCGGCCTTGCAGAAAAGGCAACCCCTTTACAGACGGCAAGAGGCTGGAATACGTCTGGCAAATTTATTACAAAAACAAACAAAACATGACCAAGATACCGGAGCTTTGAAACACTATCTGAGCGGTTGCTTTCAGCAAACCAGCCCTCCCCACACAAGTCCTTTATAAAGAGTTCAGGGCGTGGCTTCTCTATCCCTCCTTCCGAGAAGCCCCATTGCCTTCCTCTGTTTACTCCTACTTGACTGCCTCCTGCTTCGGGTGTCCTTGAACAGGGCCAGCTGTGGGTCATCTTCATCCACGCTGTCAGGCTCACACAGCTGGGTCTCCACCAGGTGAGAGGGGCCTGGCTGGGGGCTCTGCGGAGCCTCAAAGCCATCATCAGCAAGTTCTTCAACACCCCCCTCCTCCCCCTCATCTGAGTCATCCGACCCAACTGCTGAACCCACAGGCTGACCCTGAATCACAACAAAAGTCCACATTTTGGACAGAGAGGACTGCTGGTTTGAAAGAGGGGTGAAAGAGGCCATTTATGTCAAAGCTGAACAGCCCTTCTCTCAACAGGGGGGAAGGGATACAACATCATCTATCTCCAGCCTACAACACAGTCCTTTCAGCAGTTCTAAGAACTCCACACACATTGGCACTACTCAGGACACAGGACACTACCCCGAGAACACAGATAAACCTCCAGGTGGCCTCAAGGACTCTCTCAAAGAATGCAAATGACCAGCTGTCTGCAAGGAATATAAAGCCTTTCATTCCCCACCATCCAGTCAAGAGCTGAAGAAGCTTCTTGGATGAGAAGCAAAATGTCTTCAAAGAAAAACAAGAAAGTCCAGTTGCCTCCTGAAAAAGCACCTTTGGATTTCTCAATTAAGGCATGACTGTAGGAAATACGAATGCTTCCTCTCATGTAGCCATGTTGTCGTTTTGCAGACTATGCAAGCTCCTCCCCTTCTATTTTGCCCTATGAAAAAATGTTCAAATGTTATATGCATCTTAAAGACTCAGAAGCTGTTTTCATCCAAATGGGACATTTACTTCCAACCTTTTCCTTGAAAAGTCACTTCCCAGCTTCCCAATTTCCATCCAAACATAGTATGGAGATTTGGAATGAGAATTGTTAAAGGGAGAAAACAAGAGTGAAGGCTAGGTACTTTCTCTTCAGACCAGGACCCAAACCTCTCTTCTGAACTATGATTTTAAAAAGCCCTTTGAACTTGATGGGGCCCATCTCCAGTTTTCTAAATCATCCTTTTTGTAATAATTCCTTCTCAACTTAAATTTCTCTGGAGCTAGTTGTACCAGTGGATATGGCAGCGCCAGTTTCCATAAGATTATTCTTTCTACATTATTCATAAGATATAGATAGTCCTTGACTTATGACCACAATTGAGCCCAATGTTTCTGTTGCTAAGCAAGACAGTTGTTAAGTCAATTTTGCCCCATTTATGACCTTTCTAGCCATAGTTGTTAAGTGAATCACTGCAGTTGTTAAGTTAGTAACGTGGTTGTTAAGTGGATCAGGCTTCCCCATTGACTTTGCTTGTCAGAAGGTCAAAAGAAGGTGATCACATGATCCCAGGACCCTGCAACCATCATAAATATGAGTCAGGGGCCAAGCACCTGAATTTGGTCATGTGACCATGGGGAAGCTGCAACAGTTGTGTGTGAAAAACGGTCATAAGTCACTTTTTTCAGTACCATTAGAACTTCACACGGTCACTAAACAAACTTTTGTAGGTCAAAGACTATCTACCGTATATTGAGATTCATCTTAACCATACTAAACCATACTAAAGTATGGTTAAGTATGGTTAACATACTCCATATACTTGGAGTAAGTGTAATGCTATTCAGATTAATAGAAGCAATACCATGGATCTGTTTACGGAAAGTAAGGGAACAATTCCAGCCGTATTTTAAAATCCATTATTACTGTGCATGTAACTTTGCTTTTAACTTTTCAAAAGTGCTGATAATTAAACCCATTGCTTTTCATTCATGTAATATTGAAGTACCGGTAGGGCTTTTCTATTAATGTTTCTATCGTTATGACTGAAAAAGTCAAAGTTCCTTTCGCTACAGGGGTAGCTATATAAATTTGTTTAATAAAATAAAAAAGAAATAAAATAAAACAGTAAGGAGGAACCCATGACAGTGCAAAATCTGCGTTTTTCCTAAAACGCTATAAAATGATTCTCATGAGCAAGCAACAGAAAGCCATAAAAGTTAGCAAACGGTTTTTCTTTTCTTTTTTTTTTTTACTAGGCTTGTCTATATCAACTATACAAAGTCTGTAGACAATTGTCTGTACAGGGCCTTTTTCTTCTTAAATAAATGAACCTGCAGTTTACGAAAAGTTGTCCAATGAGTTTTAGAGTGCAGGTTGGGTGTGTTTAATTACTAAGAGTCTCTTTTCTCTTCTCTCAGGGACGGTTCTTGTCCCTGAAAAGTGTTCTCAGAAGAGGTTAGAACCAGCATTATGTATCAATTAAGTATAAAGTATGGTTAATGTAAGCAAAGTCAGCATGCAAATGTTGCACGAAGAGAGAGAGGGGGGGGAAAGGAAAAAAGACTGCAGAACACAGGAAAACAAAAAACAAAAATGGAATTCCCTTCAACATCCAGCTGACACAATCATCCTTGCAATGAAAAGGAAGCAGCATTCCAATTATTTGGTCAGTGTTCGCCCTTATTCGTGTTGTCTTTTCACCATCTTCCTCCAAAGCTCTGATCTCTTTGCAATTAATTAAAGCAAAAATTAAGCAGTTGCAGCAAAGTTCTGGTTCTGCTCAGCTTCTCAATGAGTTAGGGTTTATTTCAAAATATTTTATATATTTATATATTTGTAAATGATACAAATAGAAATGGTCAATCCACACGTACGAGACCATGGTTCATCTTTCAGAATCACAAAATTTGCTTCTGTTGAACTGCTTGCCAATGTCTTCTCTCTCTCTCTCTCTTTCTTTCTCCCCCTTCTTCTTTTTCTTCTTCTTTTTTTTGCTGTCCGCTCTGGACCATTATTTGTCTAGGGTGTTTTGGCTCTACACAAGCAAAGCCATTGCAGTTTCCTCCGGTACAGAGTTAAAAGTGCAAATGAAAAACAAAAGAAAAAAAAACATTTGGCTTGTAAAAGCTGGAGATGGTTTAAGGTTCAAATATTTCTGCCTTCTATCTGTCAGGGAGTTCCTTTGTAGGCTGCTGCCAGAAGAATTTTCGTTAGGTCCTTGGGTGAATCTGCAATAACAAACCAAAAGAGAAAGGATTATGCTAAGCCCCTTGAAAATCACCTTGATTCTTCATTTTGGTGGATGGAGGCAGACCTTCCCCAAAGCTGCATAGGCAAGGTAAAAGTAGCCAAGACAGTGTGCTCAAAATCAGACCAGAGACAAGTGGAAAATTAGGGGGACAAAAAAAATAAAAATAAAAATACAAGGATTTCTCTCACTATCCCAAGAGAGAAATCCTTGTATTCCTCCCCTGCCCCTAGTCTGATTCACATGGAGAAAAGCTGAGAGGGACTGGTGACCTCTTTGCAGGACCATTCAGCCTTAAGGTGCTGTTCCTCTATGGCAGGGCTTTTCAACTTTTTCACCCATTGTTCCAGTTTTAGGATATGGCAACATCCGAGTACCACCTAGCAAAGTGTCAAAAATGTGACCAAAGAAAAAGAGGAAAAAATGATGAAGTACAGGTAGTCCTCAACTTACAACAGTTCGCTTAGTGAGTGTTCGAAGTTACAATGGCACTGAAAAAAGTGCCCCCCAAGCCACAGCCGACCAAGAGCCCTGCCTTCCTGCCCGGCGTTGCTCTTCCTCCTGTCCGAGGTTTTCATTGTTGTGAGTATTTCTGTTGAGAATTGGCAGCGGGGGTGGGGTGGGGTGGGTATTTGGTTTTATTCCCCCCCCATCTGCTGGGTGGTTGCTCACTTCACATGACCCTGGGACACTGTGACCATCATAAATATGAATCAGTTGCCAAGCATCTGAATGTAAATCACAAGACCCTGGAGATGCTGCAACATTCCAGCTCATCGGCATTTCTTCTGGGCTCAGCAGAAGCGCCGGGATCAGCACTGAGCTCCAGCTGGAGCCTGGCACTGATCCTGGTGCTTCTGCTGAGCCCTGATAACTCCAGCCATCTCTCGCTCAGGCTTGTGCATTGCTGCCACCAGTTTAGCTCATTCCCCTCCCCCCGCTACTTTTCTAGGATGGTCACGTACCACCTGCTAGGTGCTAATGTACCACAGGTGGTACCCGTACCACTGGTTGAAAAGCCCTGCTCTATGGCCATTTCTTTGTTGCCTGCTGGAGATAACACCTGCCAGTCAAAATTTTCTTTGTGGCTGCTGTTGGAATACCAACCTGTAGAAGACATTCTTCCTCTGCCGTCTCCTGCCCTGCCTTTGTTTCTGCACACAGGGACCACCCTTTGAACTTCCTTTGCTTTCAGAACATAAACTATCCATTCAGGTCCCTGAAATTCTGTTTGCATGAATGAGGCAACAACACTCAGCAGCCTTCAACCTTTGTGGCAGATTGGACTAAGATTTGGCCAAGCTAGAAGAGTTCGATTTCAGGGAATACATCATTTTTTTTAGGGTGCCTTTAAAAATAATTCTAGTGAGCCTTTCAGTTTGCAATTTTCTAAAACCACCTCGGGGAAATAATACTCTGAAAATAGCCAGAATGGTTCTTTGTAAGGGAAAAAAAAGAGTTGCACATCATTATATGTGTCAGTACCCACTCTTGCACCTTGTCATGCTGAAATCAACAAAGGTAGTCAGTCATTTAAGAGAGAGAGAGAGAGAGAAAGAAAGCTAACATTTGTACAAAAGGTCAGGAACATTTTTAGAGTAGCAGGAATTCATGAGCTTTGTCAGTGAGGCCTGTTAGCACTTTCACAGAGATTTTAATTGAGTTGAGAAAAATGGCAGCAAATCGTAGACAGGTTAGGCAGCTTCCTCCCTCCCTCTCATATGAGAAGCTGGCAAGTTTCTCAGGGGCTGCCACAGAGAAGAGGGAGTCAAGCTATTCTCCAAAGCACCTGAAGGCAGGACAAGAAGCAATGGATGGAAACTAATCAAGGAGACAAGCAACCTAGAACTAAGGAGAAACTTCCTGACAGTTAGAACAATTAACCAATGGAACAACCTGCTTCCAGAAGCAGTGAATGCTCCAACACTGGAAGTTTTTAAGAAAAGACTGGACAGCCATTTGTCTGAAATGGTATAGGGCCGTGGTGGCAAACCTATTTTTTTTAATTCCATTTATATCCCGCCCTTCTCCGAAGACTCAGGGCGGCTTACAAACTTAGCAGTAGCCTTCATTCTATGTATATGCCTGCTTATTAGGGCTTTCACACACACACCCCAAGCGGCATTATTACAAAGTCAGCTTAATTGCCCCCAACAATCTGGGTCCTCATTTTACCTACCTCGGAAGGATGGAAGGCTGAGTCAACCTTGAGCCTGGTGGGATGCGAACCTGCACTAATTGCAGGCAGCTGGTGTTAGTTAAGGAGGCATCAGCCCACTGCTCCACCAAGGCTGGAGCATGTGTGCCACAGGTGGCACACAGAGCCCTCTCTGTGGGCACACATACCCTCGCTCCAGTCCTGGGACTTCAGCTGGGTTTTATAAAACCATTTCGCTTTAGGCTTCCGCCACCATGTGCAAAAAAAAAAAAGGTTCAATCAATCAATCAGTTTCAACTTCTCACGGGGAAAAAAAAATCTTGCAAAGTTGGAATTGATTGATTGAACTTTTTAGTCCCACCCAGTCTGCTGTTACCACCGCAGCCATGCCCACCCAATGGGTCACATCCATCCAATGGGCCACGCCCACCCAGCACCCAATGATACATAACTGGGTCTTGAGTTGCAATTTGGGCACTTGGTCTCTAAAGGGTTCACCATTACTGGTATAGGGTTTCCTGCCTGAGCAGGGGGTTGGACTAGAAGACCTCCACAGTCCCTTCCAACTGTATTATTATTATTATTATTATTATTATTATTATTATTATTATTATTATTATTATTATTACTACTACTACTACCATTATTATTATTATTATCATTATTTTTATCATCATCATGTCCTATCAGTAAGATTTTGAATGACTGATTGGTCAGTTTATGTATTTATTATCTATTCCTTCTGACTCCCAATGATTCTGCTTTGCTGGATTTTCCCAGAATATCTCAAAAATGTGGCCCTATTGCCAGTTCCTAGCAATATTTTAATTTCATCATTATATATATGCTTTGAAAAAGCATGGATATTGTAGTATTATAATGCAATCATTAACAACATTTTATCATAGCCTGGCAAAAAAATTGCCAGCCACCTGAAAAGATCATAATTCCTTGTTTTGTTTAACTCTGTTTTATGACTTTATGCAAATTTCATCCATTTTTGATGAAAAATGGCAGCCACAAGATGAGTTTACAAAGCAGTTTCAGTTGGTGGTGTTTTGCAGTAAAAAAACCACACCCAAAAATGGCCTTGTGGCATCTGAAGACTAACAATGTAATTATCAGATATGTTTGGTGGATCACAATCCAATTTATCAGAGGCATAGACTATAGTCCTGGGAATGGAACATATATATGCAAAGAGAGAATGCAAACAAGAAAGAGAACGTGAGAGAGAGAAGAGAGAGCCCATAGCTCTTGCTGGAGAGAGGGGAATGGAAAAGGAATGGCAAACAGACAATTGCTTTAGAAGCAATCAAACATAAGCCTGTATTCTGCTGTCATAAAAATTTGTATTGAATATCTTCTTAACTTACATACTCTAATAAGAAATCTTGGATAAATAAGCCTGACTTATTTTTCTTCTGTTAATCAGTGGGACAACGAACGTACATTTCATTTGTCTCAAAGGTGCTTCCCCCCCCTTTTTCTTCAAAAGGCAACTGGACTGTTTTTTTCCTTTGAGGAGGAAGAAGAAAACATTTCACTTCCCATCCAAGAAGCTTCATCGGTTCTGATGGCAGGGAGATGGAAGGATAGTTACTGACAGTTGAGACTGAATGGTAGGGGGATGGGAGGATAGCTTCTGATAGGATGGTGGGGGTGGGTGGGGGTTAGAAGGGTTGCATTTCTTTGCAGTCATCTGGTCATTAGCACTCTCTGGGGTTTGTTGAGGCCACTTGTAGGTTTATCTGTGCCCTCAGGGTCAACTGAATCAGGGCGCAATTGGTTGTGGGGTTTTCTTGGAACAGCTGCAAAGGCTGCATTGTAAAGTGGAGATAGGCGGTGTCTTGTTCCTCCCCCTCTGTTGAGAAAGGGTTTCAGTTCTACAAACACAGATGGATTCTTTTACCCCTCTTTTAAACCAACGGTCCTCTCTATCCAAAATATGGACTCTCCATCCAAAATGTGGACTTTATAAAATGTAGAGTTTACAGCACAACCCTTGCAGCTCTCACAACCAATTGCCCCCTGATTCAGGTGAACCTGAGGGCACAGATGAACCTCCAAGTAACCTCAACAGTTCTCCAAGAATGCTAATAAACAGATGACTGCAAAGAAATACAATTCTTCCATAACCCCACCACCACCACCACCATCCTATCCTGCAAATGATGATGATAACTTTATTGTCACTTTGAATGTACACCAATCGGCATACATCAAAATGAAATTTCGTTGCATACAGCTCTCAAAGGGTCACCACCTCCGATATATACTCCTTGTTCGGGGCCCGCTCAAATTTCACATTGTCCATTTTAGTCTCTAGGGAGTGAACGATGGCAAACAGGACAGATGGAAATGGGGCTCCATGTGGATTAGCCCTCAAGTTAGCTTGTATTCTGACAACCTCGCCTTCTTTCCTTTTTCTGATCCTGACTCTTCCACCCTTTCCTTAAAGAGGCCTTGCTTCTTTTCGCCCCTGGAGCACGCTGCTGCCGCCACCACCAACTCCTCCAAAAGCCTCTCTCTCTTCCTCTGGGCCTGCCGACAGCCTCATCCAGTTCCTTCACCCCATAATCTCCAGGTCCTCTCCTCCTCCGCCTCCTCAAAAAGCTATCCTTCCATCGCCCTACCATTCAGTCTGAACTGTCAGTATCTGTCCTTCCATCGCCCTGCCATCTGAAGTAATGAAGCTTTTTGGATGACAAGTGAAAAAAAATTTTCTTCTTCCTCAAAGAAAAAAACAACAACAACCCAGTCCAGTTGCCTTTTGAATTAAAAAAGCACCTTTGAGACAACTATGGCCTGGATGATTGGGAATCTCCACAGATTACATTTCATTTAATTTCACTTCACCAGCAAAACTCTTTCTCATTCCCCAAATGCATCCATTGCCTCTTTGCCCAGTATCTTTCCCACTATGTTCATGAATCATTTGCTGCTACGCCCAATGTATACGCAGCTACATTTACAGTATTAAATGTGAACTCTAAAGCTTCCTCTTTCCACTATGTATTCTAGATGGACAGTGATTCATATTCATATGTTATTTATCAGCAAAGGTGTAGATTTATACGTATGTTGTCTATAACATGTTTAAATGTGTGTTATGTATGTGTATACTTTTGAGAGCAAGCAGCCAAATTTCATGTGCCCACAGTAAAAAATGACAATAAAAGTTAAAAGATTATTCACGTCAGTCCTGGATATTAAATAAAATTTGGGGGATTGGTCAGGTAGATGGATCTGACAGCATCACCACCACCACTTCAATTCTTATTATGATCTGTAGCAGCATTGATGGCTCCCCAAAGGAGTTTTTTATTCCTCTGAAATGCTCTCTTTTCCCAGGAGGTTCTTTTTTTTTAAATCCCATTTATATCCTGCCCTTCTCTGAAGACTCAGGGCGGCTTACAATCTAAGAAGCACAAATCAATGTGCTTAGCAGTAGCCTTCATTCTACAGTATGTATATGCCTGCTTATTAGGGCTTTCGCCCCCCCCCCAAGCGGCATTATTACAAAGTCAGCTTATTGCCCCCAACAATCTGGGTCCTCATTTTACCTACCTCGGAAGGATGGAAGGCTGAGTCAACCTTGAGCCTGGTGGGACTCGAACCTGCACTAATTGCAGGCAGCTGGTGTTACTTAAGGAGGCATTAGCCCACTGCTCCACCAAGGCTCCAAGGTTCCTTAGAAATACATTCTGTTTGAAGAAGGCACACATCTTGCTGATTTTTGAACAAGTTCAAAGTATAAGGATTTGTCTACCACTTTTCAATGTCAAGTAGGTTCCTATTCTAGGCCAGTCAAGCATTGCCTTCTCTACTGTCTTCATGTGTCCTTCTTGCTAAGTTCCTATCCCATTTACAGTATATAGACTGGGATAAACGGGGGAAGGATGAGGAAGAATACCCTTCCACATTATCCCAATTTTTCTCCCTTCCGTGGTTTTGAGCTGGCTTTTCCCCTTCTCATCCTCTACCCTAAATGTGTTTTTTATTTGTCTTTTAGATTTGTACACTCTGAGTTGAAAGAAGTTTTTATATGGGGCTTTCCTTTCATTTTATTTTCTCAGCCATAACCTATAAATTAGGCTGGACTGAGAGACAGTGGTGCTCCAATAGTCAACCAATAAGCCTCCATGACTGAGAATGAATCTGAGCCTTAGTCTCTCCAGTCTTAGTCCAACACTAGCTGCATGATGGAGAAGCCCACTCTGCACCAAGAAAACAAACACCTTTTCTACCTAAGAGATCAATCCTTTTACTTCACTCATCAGGTGTAGACTGAAATAAGATTTCAACCACTGGCAATAATTTCACAAATCAAGATGAAACAGATCAATGAAGTCAATATTGCTTAACACTCAGCATGCCTTAGCTGTGATTGTTATGTATTGGTGCTTGCTTAATCACCATGCCATTTTTCATTGTGTGCTTAACCGAGTGCCATGTCATTTAATTGTGGACCAATTGTCTCCTGTGTGCAGGTCTTTCTTTTCTTCGTTAATGGTCCTCCTAGAAGTGAAAATGGATTCACTTTGTTTGGTAAGCCAGTTTGGAGACTTGGAAAATATCTGAGGAAAAGTCAGAGGAGGAGAAAACATGGCCATTTTCATTAGAGGGTTTCATGCCTGTCTTGTTTTCTTAAGATAGCCCCTTTCCCAGGCAGCAGATCACTTGCTGTGCAGAGCTATAGAAGAAAACACCACAGATATTGGAGGAGGGGAGATTGATGGTTAAACGGCACATGAACAGAGGCAGAAAAGCATTTTTTTTTCATTTGAGTTTGCTCCTTTTAAGCATAAAAGCCTGAACTTTAACACCAGACTCTTGTAGTACACCTTGTTCTCCTGAAATGCTCAAAGTCACTGAAGGGATGTTTTGTACTCATTCAGCTTTTGATGGCAAAAGTGAGCTCTAAATAGCTCGTCTTTTGTCAGAAGGAAATAAAATAGGTCAACAAGTGACTCAAAGCTGGTGTTGGAATAGGGTTTCTATTGCCCAGAATATTTTCTTTGTTAACTTCTGATTTTTGTTAATTTCAGTAAATGAAATAGAGTGTTTAGCTTGACTCAAGAGGCCCAGGGACATCAAAGAAGATTGCCAAATAGGCTAGCAGCTATTAAAACAATGCTTCATTTTTATTAGGAAATAATTAAGGGTGATTTCAAGGTAGCAGGAGGAAATATTGGAGAAAGGAAAGCATTAAATGTTTCCTTGGGGATATATAGAATGCCAATCCAGTGTAAAGGTATCATTTCAGTTTTCCAATGGGGAGTGTTATGTATGGGGATAATAAAATATAAGCAGCAGTTCATTGTGACCACCAGGTGGTGCTGTGCTGTAACAGGATTGGCTGGTAAGCGCTCGGCGGGAAAACCCAAATAAGGGATTGGCTGCCAGTGCACCTGGCCAGGTATATAAGGGGGTACAGGTAACACCTTTGTTCACTTCAGTACTACCACCAATAAAGAGCTGCCATGCTGAGTCCTTTGTCTGTTGTCTGACCATGCGGCCAAGAACCCACTACACAATAGGGAGGAGGAAAACAGACAGCAGGGGTTTCCTCCTTTTATTCCACTGCCGCAGGAATGAACTTTTTTTAAAGTGAGGGCTGCCGTTGGCCTTGAAGTAGAATGTAGGAGACTTTACTCCCAGGTAACATGCACAGTTTGGGCAAAGAAGTGGCTGGGAGAAGGTCATAAATGATATTTGATTTAATGTTAATGTAATTAAATGAAATTGAAGTAGTATAATCAGCTTCCTGTGTATTCAATAGTTTCTCCCTTCTGTCACATTAAAAAGTGCAATTCAGGAGCAATATTTGGAAGGACTCTAGGGTAAGGATTGCAGTTTGCACTTCCCTGTTTTAAATAAATGGAGGTGCACATATGCCAAGCAGGATGTAGGGGCAATCTGGCGTGGTTTCTCTTTTCTTCTAATGAAAGAACCCCCCAAATTAAAATGGCAACTGCATGCTGTAACAGTGATTACCATGCCCCACTGAGAAATTGTACAGAGGTTGGGAAAATGACGGGAGAGAAGACATAAACAATGAAAAGACTGCAGGTTATCTCAGTGGCAGTTTATCTCTTAAGCGACATCCCAGCCCCGTAGCAAAAAAACAGAAAAACAAAAACAAAAACCACTGGGAAGAAGCATTTCAAATCACTCAAGAGCTTTGCCTGAATGAACTCATGAGGGTTGGAAATTCCTCTTGCCCTTTCTAAGACTAGCATTAAAAAGATCTTCCCGAAGTCAAGGTAGTTCTTGCTTCCTTGATGCTGTCTAATTTTGTGGGGGCTGAATAGCCTCCCCTTTCAGGATGCAGTTTGCCAGGTTTTTAAAAATCACTTTCAAAATAGTCTCTGACCCAAACTGCACGCGGGCAATATACATTTTTTATTTTGCTCTTCTTCCTAAAGAAAGCCTAGAATGGTTGTTCAATAAACCATCTTCAATAAAAGAAGTAAGCAAAGCAAGGTAAAGGGGGCATAATTTCAGGCCCGGGGCTGGTTGTGGCTTCTGCAAGCCTGAATAGAGCTCCTGACCTCCCAAAGGTGAACTGAGTTTGTAAGGTAACTGAAGAGAAATTATTACATGTATGGTTGAAGATTAACTGTAATAGCTATGTTTAACTAGTAAAGGTAAAGGTTCTCCCACACATGCGTGCTAGTTGTTTCCAACTCTAGGGGCCGGTGCTCATCTCCGTTTCAAAGCCGAAGAGCCAGCGCTTGTCCAAGGACATCTCCGTGGTCATGTGGCTGGCATGACTAGATGCCAAAGGCGCACGGAACGCTGTTACCTTCCCACCATAGTGGTCCCTATTTTTCTACTTGCATTTTTACGTGCTTTTGAACTGCTAGGTTGGCAGAAGCTGGGACGAGTAACAGGCGCTCACTCTGTTACATGGCACTCGGGATTCGACCTGCCAAACTGCCGACCTTCTGATCGACAAGCTCAGCATCCTAACCCACTGAGCCACCACGTCCCTTATGTATTTAACTACTTGTACTGAATTAAAATGTAAATGAAATCAGATAAAGTGCTTCACCAATTCCTCTGGTGCTACTCCCTTGTTTTCCCTAGTCTTGCCTATACCAGGAAGTACAATCCCTCACCATAATACTCAGTGCCATCTGAGGCTCCAAGTCATTTCTGAATGTATCCTATAGCATGTCTTTCAAAAGATACATGTTGTGTTGACTCAACCATTATATACCCTGACTGAGAGGCTCCTCCTTAAGTTCACCCATTAAGTTATCCTCACAAAAGCTACACCTTCTGCAATATATTCAAGCAACCAATAAAAACATAGACATGCATAGCTTACTTTAAACAAAGTTATGGAAACAAAGTCCTGCCAAAAAAGATTAAAAAAAAGAAAGATACAGGACATGGTGGGGTAGAAGTGATACTCTATTTTGAAACATTTAGGTAGATATCTCGGGAATTTAATTAAAACAAAATCCAATAATCCATACACAGTAGAATAAGCCATATATTTGAATATTAACAAAGCTTCTGAATGCCTAAAAAAGAAATTGAGATGTTAGGTATTAATCCACAGCTAGTGAGAAGCAGAAAATATGCAAAGAGAATGAAAGGAACCTTATATATAGATTACTATAGGCAACACGGATGGACTGAAAATGTATATATGAAAAATGTCCTTCTGAATTGCTACAATCAGTCCTCTAAAAGCGATATGATTCTTCATGTTTAAATAGTGAGTTGCATTGGAAAGAAGGTGAAGAAAGTCTATGTTATGTGGACATACCATGTCTACTTAAAAAATGGTTTACCAAGTCTAATCTAGATGTTCTAATTCTGAGACTCAAGACCTCTGACATGAGGGAAAGGACCATAATTTTAAGACATAATCAGTCACATTTTTATATTCATACATTTCTCCTTCTATTGAGACACCTATTGTTCAGATTGTTTGCTGAAATTTTCTGAACAAAGCCAAAGCCACACTAGCACAGAACACATAGAAAAATGGTCTTGTTCTCATATCTTGCTTAACTGGGTCAAGAATGGATTAATATGTCAAAAGAATTCTGTAACCATAACTCTTACTCTAGTATCTAACTCGGAGGAGTATACTTTTCATTCCAAACAACATGCTATATTGTGAAAACTGATAATAATTAACTGCCCTTTCCCAGTTCCAAGATAATAATAAAGCCCTAGAGTTGCACTAGGAAAATTGAACTCTTTTTAGGTTTTGCTTTAAAAAATATATGGGTGGGACTGGAAGTGACAGTCTGTCAGTTTCTTTTGCAGTTGTTGAGAGATCTTAGAAATGGCTTCAGCATGTCTGAACCACTGATGATCATGTATAGCTGGCAAACAGGGCAAGTTATGGTCCTGTGAGAGGATGACTCTATAGGTCCTACCATGCAAAAAGAACCAATGAATTATTCTTCTTCTTTAGCAAATAGAGAATAACATGGGTTTTAATTCCATTTCTGAAAGTGTTCCAAATCAGGCCACTTTGGATCTTATCCAACATTATGTTGCACCCAAATTCATGATGGAGTTAAAGCTCCCCAACATGTTTTCACAGTACTGATTTCTATCTCTGACTAAGCATGGTACATTTGACAAAGCCAGAAAGGAAAATGATCTCATATAAAAGCAGGGGAAGAATGAACACACATGGTAGCCGCTTCCATTTTGCACCAATATTATTGCAACCAATTAAACATATTTTGCTAGGAGAGTGGTGTGGTGGCCTCACAATCAGGAGGTTGTGAATTTGATTCTAGGTAGCGGCAGATATTTGTCTCTCTCTCTCTCTGGGCACAAAGAGAAAATATTTGCTGTGAACTCCTTGTAGGCGTCAGGAAGGGCATCCAGCCAGTAAATGTTCAGATCCATTCAGTCACCCCAACTCCACCCTGATGAAAGGGATTTCAGGGTCATTAAAAGAAAAAAAAAGTATTTTGCTATGTGAACCTACAGTGTTGTAACATCCAGTGATAAGGAAAACATCAACTTACTCTGGTGGTCTTGACTTTATTGCCAGTTGCACACATCCATCCTGAATTGTCAGGTAACGTCTTGCATTCCTCACCCTCTAGGCAGGGCTCCATCTCACACCACCATTTCCCAATGACTATTGACGCTGAAAGAGAATGGACAAAGTGTTTGTGAATGAACCTTGCTGCCTCCCATGAGTTCACTTCATCAAGAAGAGGCTTTCCAAATGAACAGAGCTCATTCAGTCCTGCATCAAATCCACATCCTTTAGTGAGGACTGAGTGCCGGCCTGGAATGCTGCAATAGATGATAGGTCATCAGTTCACTAATGGGATAAAAAAGAATGTGTAAATGAGAACCTCATAAGAGCCACAGGGTGGAAAAGGAACATAATCCACTCTGAGTGAAAAAGTAGGGACATGATAGCTCTTCGATCAAGCAGTGCAATTCAGTTCAGAGGACACCATGCATATGGATCACAGGCTTTATAAACAGATTTATGTTTAGTTTGTGTACCCTGCTGCTGTGAGAAACATCCTGTACATTGTGAAAAATATCTCCCCCAGGCTCCCATCAATTCAGGAAATTTTTTTTTATTCAGGTGAACATCCCTTGCAAGCATTCTAAAAGCATCCAAGGAGCTTTTGCAAAGTGGAAAGGTTGTCTGCTGAGGGTGCTATAATTCTTGGTGAAGAGGTAAAATGAACCCATGTGAGATGACCTCATAGCAGGAGATAAACATAGGTGACTCCTTGGATCCTTTGATATCTACCTTGATTGCACAAATAACACCTCCCAAGCTACTGGGTGCTTTGATACACTAACCAGTGTTACAGGAGACATGCATTGTAAGAAAAAAAATGGTTGAAAATTGTATTATTTTATTTCAGTGCTGGCATTCTGGTATTACCATTTGCAATTCTGAGAGCAATCGAAATACGATACTGTGGTATGAAAACTATGATACAATTTACAGCTTCTTTTGGGAACTAGATTCATTCTTTGCCAGTAATTCTTTGCTAGTATATTTTTATCAAATGAAAGGGGATGGTGTTGTATTATTTTACAAGAAATACATCAACAAGAAATTGTTTCAAAATAGTTTGTATAGGGGAAGGTATAGTGGCCTAAATCTATACAAGGGTTATTTAACTCCAGATAAAGAAATCCTGGTTCTTTATGCATTTAGTTGATATACTGATGCCTAATGGATTCTTCTGTAGAGGTTCCTGCATATTCTGCTCCTCCCAATGCAAGGACAACATCCTTCAATGAAGTCTTGATGTCATCTTCAACCTCTGTGTAGCAAACCATGCAAACAGCTTCTACCCTGCACTCCACTTTTTTTCTGGTTCCATGTCAAAAGTACTGTTTTTCAACTTTGGCTGGCAGGAGTGGCGTTGCTCAGACTGTCTGCTATGCAGCAACTCATTAAAGGCAAGGCCTCTGCTTCAGCAGGCTAACATTTATCCACTGACTATACAGATCCTGGTTCTCAATGGCCCTTCCTTTGCAATTAGTGCATCACAGGGCAACAATCTTTGAATCAATGTAGAATAAGCTAATTTACAGAATGCATCCCCAGGCCTCTTACTGACAAATATAAAGGTGATTGGGGGGGAACTACACATTCAACCCCCTTCCTCTTTCCTTTCCCAAAGATCACTCTCCCCCCCCCCAATGCTCTTGAACTGGAACCTGTCCAAGATTCTTGGGCTTCTTGAAGCTTTTTTAAAGGAACATACAAATGGGACTGGGAGATTGTGATTGCATTCAATCTGTCAGACTGTTTAGGATAAAAATGACAAGTACTTGCCAGGATTACTTTTATAATTTAAGAAATAGAAACTGTAAAAACTGGAATGGACTAGTGAAAATCTCATTTTGAATAAGCAACTCTTAGACTGACCATGAAGTTGGATTGGATGACCTCCAAGTTACTTTCCAATTGAATGCTTCTATGATTGCTGGATGCTGTTTGCTCATGAAAAAAGAAAGCAATTGGAACTTGCTTTCCCAAATGGGGGTGGGAAGGATAAAGAAACAGAGAAATCTACTAACTGGAGGTCATGTAACTGCTATCAAGGAAGAGGACCTGGTCAGCATTATTGTCAAATCTTGAAAATCATACAGTTATTCTTTAAACTGGCCTCAGTTCAGCTGATATCAGCATGGAAGACAAGCAGTTTAAAGCTGATTAAAGAATAATTGTTTTTTAAAAAATGATCACCTGTTTTCTACAGAGGTATTAATGTGATTGATTGCCAAGAGAATTAGCCTGCAATAGGTCCAGGTGCATGTGTGTGTGTGTGTGTGTGTGTGTGTGTGTGTGTGTGTGTATGGTCATGTGGCCAGCATGACTAGACGCCAAAGGGCCATGGAACTCTGTTACCTTCCCACCGTAGTGGTCCCTATTTTTCTACTTGCATTTTTACGTGCTTTCGAACTGCTAGGTTGGCAGAAGCTGGGACGAGTAACAGGTGCTCACTCTGTTACGTGGCACTCGGGATTCGACCCGCCAAACTGCCAATATTAGTATATTGTCCCTTAAGCATATATATATGCTTAAGGTCAGCACTTTGGTGGGTCGAATCCTGAGTGCCGTGTAACAGAGTGAGCACCTGTTACTCGTCCCAGCTTCTGCCAACCTAGCAGTTCGAAAACACGTAAAAATGCAAGTAGAAAAATAGGGACCACTACGGTGGGAAGGTAACAGCTGGCCATATGACCACGGAGATGTTCTCGGACAAGTGCTTGTTCTTCGGCTTTGAAATGGAGATGAGCACCAGCCCCTAGAGTTGGAAACATGCGGGGGAACCTTTACCTTTTTATATTGTATATTGATTCAAAAATGGTTATGCACCATTCCAACCAACTGAAGATTAGAAAGTATCAAACAGACATGAGGATAATATTATATATGTATATAATCTAGGACCCGTGGCTCCTGTGGGACTGAAATTTGGCAAAGTTTTGGATGCCTCGGTACCATCACACCTTCCAACTGCATTTCCCAGAAACTCATAGGTTACATATCTCTTTCTCACCTCCCTCTGGCCTCTGGGCCTAAGTGGCTGGTAGCAAAGCCTCACAGTTGAGCAACTATTGGAATCTGAAATCTCTTAATGGTGGTACCCAGTGAGGAAAGAACAAAGGAGCAACTTGGATGCCTGTTGTCAAGGTAGAAGTGGCTGGGCGGTTGCCAGCGGTTGATAGGTTAGCCCCCTTTTTCCCTGGAGGGAAGGGCTCCTTGAGGGCAGACTGGAATAGGGAGAGGGATGCAGTTTGCCTCATCTGTGATATCTTTGTTACCCTTCCCTTCCCCCAAACCAAGCATCAGCATCAGTTCCATGGGTCAGCTGAGGCGGAAGCTTCACCAGGATCTCCTGAGGGACATGAGGGGAAAGGAAATGGTGGAAGTCTGTATTATATGTGGAAAGAAATCAGGCTCCCACAGAAATAGTGAGA
The DNA here is from genome assembly GCF_964194415.1 of Vipera berus. Classification (NCBI taxonomy): domain Eukaryota; kingdom Metazoa; phylum Chordata; class Lepidosauria; order Squamata; family Viperidae; genus Vipera; species Vipera berus. The sequence continues at coordinate 253,016,100 of NC_138203.1, forward strand.
ACCCCTAGTTTTATTGTACTTGCCATGTTTTATTTTTTTAATGTTTTATTGATTTTTATTGTAATTTCTTTGTTGGATTGTTGTGAGCCAGCAGGAGTCATTGAGAGTCAGGTGATATCATTATTGAATTACTGTTAAGTTGTTTACAATGATTTTGGCTGAGGGGATTGAAAATAACTTTGCAAAAATTTATTAATGAAGATCAATGTGAGTTTCACCTAAAAGACAGTTAAGGGATAATATTAAAATGTGGTGGACATTTTGCAATATTTGGAACAACATAATGAAAAGCAAGCTGCATTGATTTTCTTGGACACAGAGAAGGCCTTTGACAATTTCATCTGAGCTTTCCTGTTCAAGATCTTGGAAGGATTTTGGGGATAATGTTATAAAATGGGTAAGATTGAATTACACACTTTCTGATTTACAGAAAGCACAAATAATTGTTAATTAAGAAGTAACAAAAACTATCAGCATTTGGTGCTGGTTTTGGATGCTCCATTAATGGGAACAGAATAGAAAATTCTATTCTATATTAATAGAAATATTAAAAGAATTTTATATGGTAGCAGATTTTAAAATTAATAATCAGAACATGAAGATGTTAACAAAATATGAAAATAGATGTTCAAATAGAAGTGATGGAGAAAACTGGTTTTAAAAGTGAGAAGAAATGATATTTGGGGTATTGCTGTGACAAATATGAATTGTGCACTATTTCAAAGAATTTCTGTTAAGATATGAAATGAAATTAAAAATTAAAAATAAAATGGGAGACACTACAATGGTCATTGCTGGGGAGAATTTCTGGGATAAAGATGAATGTTCTCCTTCGTATGATCTTTTTGTTGCACACAATACCTGTTTTAATAACAAATGCACCATTTAAACACTGGCTAAAAGTTAATATTTAATTATGGCAAGGGAGCCAGAAGTTAAATATACAATGTAACAGAATACAAAGCAAAGAAAAAGAATGGGTTTACCTGATCGGACATTATATTTTGCAGCTTGACTTGGATGAAACAATGGGTATTGCTAAGAAATAAAAGACTTTTAGAATTACGAAGACATAACCTGAGACTTAAGTGGAATGGATATGTATTGTATGATAAACTCAAGGTTAATATACAGTAATTTTCAGAAATCTTTATGTTAGATGTGCCATAGTGAGAATATGGAATTGATATAAACCCAGGCTGTGCTCAAAAACACTTCTATGGTTGTCAGCAAAAGAGATATTTTATACATAGAAATAATAGGAAAAGATAAGTGGTTTACGTATCATGAGATATTAAAAGTTGTTCAAGGAGAATTTAAAATAAAATGAAGAAAACAACTGATGACAGAGGACACACTCCTGCTTCATCTTTCTTGAATGAGACAGAACTATGGATGGCTAAAGTCTGTACAATATTTTCTTCATGTTCACTGTATGCTTATAAGGGAAGGTAAATAAATAGCTTTATTTTTTATCATTTAAATGGATTCAGTGGACAACTCCACTGTATTGTTTGCTCTACATTCCAAACCCTCATGCCCTGCTTCTCTCCTACACACATGCACAAAACCACTTGCTTCCTCTTGATAATTGGAAAGAAGTTACACAGGGAGATCACTCAAAAACAACTGACTGAATAGGAAATCATCTCCCACTGGTGAATCATGAAATGTCCATCCTGGATTATTAAGGAGCAATGGAATATTCAGATGCTGTAACAACATTTTACTAAACCACATCACATGTAATATACTAATCGGAAAAGAATATGTTTAATGGAAATGGTGGAGAATTGTGTCTCTTCAAATCAGCTCCAAGCATGATGATGGAAGTTGAGGTCCAACTTTAACACATTTGAATACTGGCTGGCTCGGCCCAGAAATGCATGTATGACTGTGTGCGCAGCACCTCTTAAGAATGTTCACAAATAATATAACTTCAAAAGGAAGAAAAAAGAAAATCCTCTGCAGAGTTTTCTTGTTATTTATGATAGCTGTACCTGAATGGAACCAAATCCTATTATAGGTGAACTTGATTAAAACAGCAAACAAATGGTCAGGCATCTCATAAAACCTGCAGCTGGCACCTCACCTTTAACATAAACATCCCCTTGTGACAAGCAAAGGATACATTATAAATGCAGGCACATCAGCCCAGAAGACATCTTTAATAGAAATCTGAACAGGGCTACAGGTTATTCCTACAAATTAGATGGATAGGATAAATGTCAATTATACCGACAGAAGAAAAAAACCAAAACAAACTTGTGGATGACAATGCCTGCAGGCTTGCAGTCTAATCCAATTTTTCAGCATCGAGGATGCCTGAGGTCGGATATCTTCTGCATCGCAGGAACAGGGCTTATAGCTTTGCTAGGCAGAGGAAACTTGAGAAGATGTTTTCCAAGAAAATACAGGGGCATTGTGATTAGATTTGCAACTGTTTTGAAGTAAACAGCTGGTTTCTAGAAATAATGCCATATCTGAAAGTAGCTTCAAAAAGAAAGTGCCTCTAACAGAAGGATTTCGGATAAGTCCTTGTTATCAACGGTTTGTTCAAACAGGCTTGAAAAACTGACAGTCTTTAAATAAAAAAGAAAGTCAGACTTTTTCGAAACTGGTTATTTGTACCAATGTCTTAGTGTTAACTCTACAATGAGCCTGGCTGCAGCCATTTCCCCACCCCCTCATTCTAGGTTGCCACATAGAACGGAGGGAGGGGGGATTATTTCGTTAGTCAAAATAAATGTCTGTCCCATGGGAACCAAGGTCATCTACTGCTCCAGCAAGCAGGGACTGGGTGTTGTATAAGAAAGCCCACCAAATGAATATATTGGGGAACATAATTGATTGCATAGTTTTGAGGGTGGGACATTATACTTTGTAACTGGGTAATTTTTAATTGGAAATTCAGATTTGGTTTCACTTTTAACCATGCTGATACTTTGTAACCAATGAACATGTTCTTTGAGGAATTTCCAAGCCTTGGAGTTCTGTTTTATTTGTCTCTGTCAGTTGGAACCATGACACTTAGGACACATGTTACTTCTCCACCAAAAATACTGACTTGAGAACTAGTAACTGAATAATAATAATAATAATAATAATAATAATAATAATAATAATAATAATAATAATAATAATAATAATAATAATAATAATAAGTTGGAAGGGACCTTGGAGGTCATCTAGTCCAACCCCCTGCTCAGGCAGGAAACCCTATACCATTTCAGGCAAATGGCTGTCCAGTCTCTTCTTAAAAACTTCCAGTGTTGGAGCATTCACAGCTTCTGGAGGCAGGTTGTTCCACTGGTTAATTGTTCTAACTGTCAGGAAGTTGCTCCTTAGTTCTAGGTTGCTTCTCTCCTTGACTAGTTTCCATCCCTTGCTTCTTGTCCTGCTTTCACATGCCTTGGAGAATAGCTTGACTCCCTCTTCTTTGTGGCAGCCCCTGAGATATTGGAACACTGCTATCATGTCACCCCTCACTCTTCTCTTCATTAAACTAGACATACCCAATTCCAGCAACCGTTCCCTATATGTTTTAGCCTCCAGTCCCCTAATCATCTTTGTTACTCTTCTTTGTACCCTTTCTAGAGTCTCGACATCTTTTTTACATCGTGGTGACCAAAACTGGATGCAGTATTCCAGGTGTGGCCTTACCAAAGCATTGTAAAGTGGTATTAGTACTTCACTTGATCCTGATTCTATCCCTCTTTTATTGCAGCCTAGCACTGTGTTGACTTTTTTGGCAGCTGCAGCACACTGCTGTCTCATATTGAAGTGATTGTCTACTAGGACTCAGAGATCCCTCTCACAGTTACTAATATTGAGCAAGGTACCACCTATACTGATATCGATATCCTATTAAGCACCTGGTGTCTAGACAATATTTCAGACTTAGATTGATATTTGGGTGTGGATTTATCTTCATGTGGATCCATAGACTTCATCCTGTTGGATATGGAGTGAGTAAAATATTTCACAGCTTTATTTTCCCCAGAATCTTACCATGCATCCTAAAAGTTCATTCTATAGGATAGGAGAAATATGAACAATGCATGTGGAACTTTCAGAAAGAATAAATATGAGAAAATGATTTCTCCCAGTCTTCTCCCATTTATGGTAGGGCAACTCTTATGTCCAATCCATTCATAACAGAATATTTGAAATAAAATACCTGAGTCATATTGCCATTTATCATGAATATACTGATCTGAGCTTTCATCAACAAATATTTCATCCCCTAAAACTGGTGTGATCTTCAGCTTACTTCCCATTCATAACACTGCTTTCAGTCCAGATTTTAAAATGATATGCAGGGCAGCTGATTCGGTGAGAATTCCTCCTACATATATGCCAATTATATGCAATGATACAGATTATTCAAGTAAGATAACCTATTAATTTTATTTTTTAAATTGAAAATAGAGGACACAGAGAATTTGAAAGACAGGAGATCAATAGGTTTTTTTTTTTCCTGCCAATGAAGGATAGGTGAAAATCCACCTAAAATTTTAAACTACCAGATTTTGACTGCAAAAATCCAGAATGGGTAGTGGTGGAAAAAAACACAACTTTTTTATATTACTTGTTACCATCTAGTAGTAATCCAGGCTTATGCAGTCCATCAGAGATACTAATAGCGCCTTCAATCCTTCTCCATGGTCTTTCATTCCAATCCATCTCACTCACATTTATTATTTCTAAAGGATTTATGCCACTCAAGTTTAGTAGATGGTAGCATCTGTTTGACTAATATTTGGATGAGGAAGGACCTGGGAATTCTAGGATTTTAGACTAGACCGGGAAGATAAAATGCTTCCTAGAAAAAGGCAAGTTCCATAAAACTGCCAAGAAAACTGCATTTATGCAGTAATTAGGAGTTGACATGTGGGTATCTTTACATATAATTCCCCCATGGCATTACCTCTTCAAAATTGTGTTACATTTGACATTTTTCTAAAATCTTTAAAGTAGCTTGTTAATATTAAAAGGTCATCGTAATCTAATTTTTATTTACCTAATTGGGAATTGCTATAACCTCTGAAAGTTATTTTTTCATGAGGCAACTAGACATTCTTGTTTGTCTTTGAAGACGTTTCACTTCTCATCCAAGAAGCTTCTTCAGCTCTGACTGTATGGTGGAGAATTGAAAGATTTATACTCGTTACAGATAGCTGGTCATCATAACCTCCTTTTCTATTGCTATTTTTTCCTTTTTACTAAGAATTTATTTGTCTAGAAATTTAAAAAAATGGCTTAACTATCAATTATCCTTCAAGGAACTGTGTGAAGGCGACCTCTATGGAATGAAACCTTATGCTGGATTCTTTAACCATTTTCAAAAACTGTACATTGTAGCAATAGCAGTAGCACAATAGTTTTGGTCACCACAAGGTAAAAAAGATGTTGAGACTCTAGAAAGAATGCAGAGAAGAGCAACAAAAATGATCAGGGGACTGGAGGCTAAACCATATAATTGCTGGAATCGGGTATGTCTAGTTTAATGAAAAGAAGGACCAAGGGTGACATGATAGCAGTGGTCCAATATCTCAGGGGCTCCCACAAAGAAGAGGGAGTCAAGCTGTTCCCCAAAGCACCTGAAGGCAGGACAAAAAGCAACAGATGGAAAGAGAGAAGCAACTTAGAATTAAGGAGAAACTTCCTGACAGTTAGAACAATTAACCAGTGGAACAACCTGCCTCCAGACGTTGTGAATGCTCCAACACTGGAAGTTTTTAAGAAGAGACTGGACAGCCATTGGTCTGAAATGGTGTAGGGTTTCCTGCCTGAGCAGGGGGTTGGACTAGATGACTTCCAAGGTCCCTTCCGACTTTATTCTTATTATTTAGATTTATATATCAGTTCATAGTTCTCTACATCCCTCTTTGTGGTTCACAGAGTCAACATATTGCCCCCCCCCAACAATCTGGGTCCTCATTTTACTAATCATAGAAAGTGGAAGGCTGAGTAAACATTGAGCCAGTCAGGATTGAACTCCAGGCTGTGGGCAGAGTTAGCCTGCAATACTGCCTTTTAACCACTGCACCACAACTGCTCCAGAGCCATAGTGAGACTGTGCAAAAATTTCTAAAACAGTTCCAGAATGTACTGTTTAAAATAGTATTTTTGCTCTTCTTATTTAAGATGTCCTGTTACATCATTCTGTGTAACAATATACAAAGCATTACTGCTGGTCTCCTATTTCTAGCCATTAAAAAAAAAGGGAGGCTAGTAGATGAACCGCTTGAAATATTAGTACAGAAAAAATTGCAAACCAGTTGTAGTATTTGGTGCAGTGCATTCCATTTTAATCTAATCCCCACTACCGAAGGGCAAAATAAATGCCATTTCAAGAGAGAACACATTTTAGCTGCTAAAAATGAGAAAGGAGTTTGTTAGCCTAATGAAAAGCTATCCATTTTGTCTTCTTCATTCAATAAATTGTGAGTTATTTTCTAAATGGATTAGATTAAAGAAAAATCTAAACTCCCTGGGACTGATTTTCGTCACTGATGGAGACTTTATATGAGGAAAATAATAATAATAAAAAAGCATAGGAATGGGTAAAGCTTTTTGGAAGGCAGATTCTGGTCTATAAAAATTGGATGTTTAGAACGTTTATAACCCAGTCACTTATTTCTTTACTCTCCTCTCTAAATTTAATCAAAATTGAATAAGGGCATATAATGTGTTCTTATGACATACAGGTATACCTTCCTTGTTTTATAACAATGTCATGGTGGGCAGAGTACTGGGAACTTGGAGATTCATGAAGAAAGTATAAATAGTATAATATAGCAACTGAAATACTATGCATTTCGCAGACAGAAATAATTTGCTCTGGGAGTTGTAAAGTTGGAATCTGACAGCCTAGAAAAAAAAAGGAAAATAAAAGATTTGGTGGAGAAAAAAGCTGCATTAAAGAAACTGTAGATAATTCGCACATATAGAACAGAAAAATTGGAAGTTGGAAGGGACCTTGGAGGTCTTCTAGTACAACCCCCTGCTCAACCAGGAGACTGTATACCATTTCAGATAAATGGTCATCCAGTCTCTTTTTGAAATCATCCAGTGATGGAACATCCACAGCTTCTGGAGGCAAGCTGTTCCATTGGTTGCTCTCACCATTAGGAAATATCTCCTTAGTTCTAGGTTGCTTCTCTCCTTTAGTTTCCATCCATTTCCATCCATTGTATATGCAGCTTCATCTTATGGCTTTAACACCAACTCCTGATGATGATGCTTGGACAAAGCATGTTAGGTTTGCATCCAGAAAGGAAATACATACCTCAGAGGGAAGTTATAGGACATGTTCTCTGAAGCAAACATGGAGTGCAAATGAAGGCTGGTTTAGATTGACTCTCAGGATTAAATCTGAGCCCTCCATAATTAGAATGATATGCCAATATGTGACTTGAGCAAAGGCGTATTTTTAGCAGATGTCGGTATTGGACATCATTGTGACAATCCTCAGTTTTCCCAGGGGTGCTGCAAGAACCTTTCTTTTCAGATGAATTGTAACAATCTATAATAGCCGTTTACAGCTGTCCTTTGCACCCTTGAGCAGACTTTAAACAAATCTTTGCCATCTCTTTTATTTTCATGGTTACTGCATCTTTTCTGAGGTCATTTTTCCTTGGGACTTGATTTCTTTAAATTGTTTTATACTTCTTCAGGTCTGTGTGTCTATTTTCCTTAAATAGTTATGTTTTTTCTTTGTTGAACTTATAATTTGAAATTCTACTCTTTCATACCACCACCTGTTTAATTATCCATTTATATCATTAACCCTTATACTAGTCTACTTATTAAAGTATGAAACAAATTTACAGTAAAATTGCAACCATTGTAGAGTTACATCAGAACAGAGCAGATGTTTTTATAATAGGCTGACTATTAGAAAGAGGGGAAAACCTGTGAAGCTACGTTTATAGAAAGGGATATAAAGTATTGGTAAACTTTGGGGCATTTTCATTTCAAATAGTGACCTCATTTTGAGATCTATGATGTTATTGTTGGAGTTAGAATGCTCTAATATGTAATATTTGGAAAAGGAAGAGAAAGTTTTCAGAATGGAATGGGTGATCAGTGGATGAAAAACCACACACCAGTCAAGATTGGTTTTCAATGAAAATATAAGCATTGTAATCTGTTGCTCAAGATACTCCCTTATGTCTACTGACTTTTGATGTTAACAATTATGTATGAGAAATCACCATGCTGAAAAACAGAACAGCAACCACTAGCATCACATTTATTTCCAAAAGTCCCTCTGGGCCACAAAATTCCTATCACCGCCATCATTTTGTGATGTACATACAACTAGAATTAAACTTTCCAAATGTGTCCATAGCCCAAAAGGATTGCTCAAGCTCAACTCCCTAGATTATTATTATTATTATTTTTTAAAAATCTATGCATGTTATAAATGCATTTCCAGCCATGCTGATATGTAGATAAGAAAATAGTGTTCTTGATGTCATCCCAAAGGTGCTTTTTTAGGAGGCAACTGGACTTTGTTTTTCTTTGAAGACATTTTGTTTCTCATCCAAGAAGCTTCTTCTGCTCTGACTGGATGGTGGGGAATGGAAGGATGTATATTCCTTGCAGACAGCTGGCAATTTGCATTCTTTTAGAGAGTCGCTGAGGCCACCTGGAGGTTTATCTGTGTCCTCAGGGTCACCGTAGTAGTGCAAATGGTGGAGGCATTAGTGTGGAGGCTTCTTGGCTGCAGGATGCTTTCTGTGTCCCTTCACTGTTGAAGACAATGGATGGAAACCAACCAAAGAGAGAAGCAACCTAGAACTAAGGAGAAACTTCCTGACAGTTAGAACAACTAACCAGTGGAACAACCTGCCTCCAGAAGCTGTGAATGCTCCAACACAGGAAGTTTTAAAGAAGAGACTGAACAGCCAATTGTCTGAAATGGTTTTCTGCCTGAGAAGGGGGTTGGACTAGAAGACCCCCCAAGGTTCCTTCCAGCTCTGTTCTGATTGATTGATTGATTGAAATGGTTACAGAATATTGAAAGTGTCTAAATGGGTTACTTTCTACTTACTTGTTATAATTAGGGCAATAATGGGATTAGTTGGGAGAGGACAGGAGGGGTAGACAGATGGTGATGGCATAGAGAAAAAGCAATGAAGAGAAGAAGTAGTACAGCTTCAGCTACTTAATTCATGGTCAATCCAGACCTAAAGTACCGTAGATAAAAGTGTAGAATTGGCCAAAACACCATGTTTTTAAATGGCCAAATACTTCTGGGAACCATTTATAGCAGTGGTGTCAAACTGCCGGCCCAGGGGCTGGTTGCATCATAGCGAAACTGCGTCCACCCCATTGCCGGCAATGGCAAAAAAGTCGTGATATGTCGTGACACATCATGTGACATTGCAAGTTTGACACCCCTGATTTATAGTATACATTGGCATTAACACCTTGAAGCATTGATGTAATGAAGATGACCATCTGGATCAGCATTTAGATTCTAAATGCTGATCCAGATGGTCATCTTCATTACATCAATGCTTCTAAATTTTAGAAGAACATTCAATAGAGCTACCAGATCTGGGCTGCAATATACAGATGGCCACTAGATGGCAGCAAATCACTAGAGTTTTCAAAGTCTATTTACTGCCATTTAATGGTTATCCCCAGTTTTACAATCTGCCAGCATTAGAATATTGAAACTGGTTTGTTATTCATTTTTAATACAGACAACTGTTTAATTCAAATGACTGTTTTGTATATAATACTTGATGTGTTTAAAGAAAAGGAGGTAATGCCAGAGGTAACTTTGACTGCCAGACTGACTGTGACCCTAATGGTGCCTCAATACCTGGAAATTATTTCCAAGAATGATAATCTGAGCACAATGAAAGGCATTAAGTCTTGGAGGCTTCTTTAGAAGATGCCCAGAAAGATTCAGTTTCATCCAATGTCAGGATTGTCCCTTTAAAATGCATAAATAACTTTAATTAGTATACAGGAGTAGAGCTAGTGACTTGTATGGAAAATTAAAATCCAGAAAGAAGAGAGGATGCAGCTAGCTGGATAGCAAAGTTACTATGAGGAAAATCAAATCTTTGGCAGTTGTTTATCTGAAAGTCTTAGGAACTTTTACAAAGAACAAGCAAACCACAAACTCTGCATCGTGCCTTACAATGTCCCACTATTTCTACCAGATGCACATCCATAGATGCAAAGTGGTACATTGCATTATGGGAACGCAATGCACAGAGTGGATATCCATCATTCAAAATCACATTCGGATGATGCATGGCACATTTAAACCAGCTGCCTTCGACAAGTAGTGATCTTTTATTTCATTCAGTAATAAAGCACAATTTTAATAGACGTTGGTCTGCCTAGCCCTAGGTAAAGCTGCTAATATTTTTTCCGGTCATCTGTGACTTTAATTAGAAGCTTCCTATGAGAAATTCAGCCTTGTGAATTGCTTATTTTTGAAAATGGGTAGGAAATGGGTGATTAATTTACTCTTGTTCTTTCATGCTTGGGCATCACTAGGGAATTCCACATCTCTGGGAGGAGGAGGAGGAGGAGGAGGAGGAGGAAGAGGAGGAGGAGGAGGAGGAGGAGGAGGAGGAGGAGGAGGAGGAGGAGGAGGAGGAGGGCGTCTCACAAGTTGGCAATGGTAAATCTTTTGTTTAGTGTCATGAATAAAATTGGATAGATGTGCTCATTTAATTGCCTGGGTCTAGCCTGACTCAAGAGGGACCTTATCTTTACTTTATTTCTTAAATAGTCTTTCTTAAAGAATATCCACACTTGTGATTTACAGCATCATCCAATCATCCCTATGGTGATATAAAACCTGCCCAAATTAGTGATCTATTACTACAGGGATGGCTAGATGACAGTATAAATCACTAGCATGGATTAGCCTTTTAATTGGCTGGGTGTCAGATTCTCTTTGAGGAAGGAGGAAAGGCTGTAATTTATTTTTTTCTCTTTATTTTACAGAATTGTGATATACAGTATTCTTATTTACATCACCCAATCTAACTGACAATCATTTTAAAGTAAATGATAAAAATGTGAAGAATGGTTGCAGGAACTGGGAATGTCTAGTCTAACAAAAGAAGGACGAGGGGTGACATGATAACACTCTACCAATATTTGAGGGGCTACCACAGGGAAGGGGAGGTCAACTTTTTTTCCAAACCACCAAAAGCCAAGACAAGAAGTAATGGATGCAAACAGGGATATAACCTCAAACTGGCAAGAGGGAAGTTCAAAAGTAATACTAGAAAGTATTTCTTTGCAGAAGGAACAGTGGAAGCTTGGAACCAACTTCTAGTGGAGTTAGTAGGTCATAATAGTAAAGTTGGAAGGGACCTTGGAGGTTATCCAGTCCAACCCCCTGTTCAGGCAGGAAACCCTATACCATTCCAGACATTTCAGTCTCTTCTTAAAAACTTCCAGTGTTGGAGCATTCACAGCTTCTGGAGGCAGGTTGTTCCACTGGTTAATTGTTCTAACTGTCAGGAAGTTTCTCCTTAGTTCTAGGTTGCTTCTCTCCTTGATTAGTTTCCATCCATTGCTTCTTGTCCTGCCTTTGGGCATTTTGGAGAATAGCTTGACTCCCTCTTCTTTGTGGCAGCCCCTGAGATATAGGAGCACTGCTATCATGTCACCCCTAGTCCTTCTCTTCATTAAACTAGACATACCCAATTCCAGCAGCTGTTCCTTATATGTTTTAGCCTCCAGTCCCTTAATCATCTTTTTTGCTCTTCTCTGTACTCTTTCCAGAGTCTCAACATCTTTTTTATATCGTGGTGACCAAAACTGGATGCAGTATTCCAAGTGTAGCCTTACCAAGGCATTGTAAAGTGGTATTAACACTTCATGTGATCTTGATTCTGTCCCTCTTTTAATGCAGCCTAGAACTGTGTTGGCTTTTTTGGCAGCTGCAGCACACTGCTGGCTCATATTTAAGTGATTGTCCACTAGGACTCCAAGATCCCTCTCAGTCAGTCATCACTAACTGAGTTTGAACATGTTTTGGATAAACACATGTCTGTCATCCAACATAAATTAATTAAATAAATAAAACAATTGATAGTTAAAAATAATAAATAAATCAAAGAGAAAACAAAAGCAAACAAAAAACTCATAGGTCAGACTCGATGGACCTCTGGGTCTTTTTCTGCCATCAGTTTTTCTATGTTTTTAATTTATCACAGAGATATCCAACCTAGCATCAAGGAGATGTTTCCTGACAGTGAGATCAATTAATCAGTGAAACAGCTTGCCTTCAGAAGTTGTGGGTGCTCCCTCACTGGAGGTTTTTAAGAAGAGATTGGACAGCGTAGACAGATGACCTACAATATACCTTCAGTATGTTTGGAGCTAGTCACCAAGCACCAGTCATGTCTGCCAATACCTCAGAAATTTCTGTGGAGAATTTCATAAATGGTAACTGAGTAACTGGAGGAGTTGCTCAGGACCACTGATTGTATTTCTGATTTCAGCATGGACCAGCATGGATAGCTGTTTGACCATATGCCTTTTCCAACCTCATATTCCCTGTCAAAAAGCAGGCTATATGCCAGCCTGTGAGACATCAAGATGAGTTAAGATCACAAACTGCATATCAATCTTCAGCTTTATTAGTTAAAAGGATTGCAAGTATTGTAGAAGGTTGCCTTAAGGGGGCTGGGACTGCCTAGAATAAACAATACCAGGAGTTGGAATAGTGCAGCTCCCCCAAAATAGCCCCTTCCAGAAATAGAAGCCTTAAGCTTCTAGCACCCCTACTAACTCATCATACTGACTGAGATGGTAGGAGTAGCCAGGAATGCTAAGGATAGGCTGAAGTTCTGGATGACAGCAGACTAAATTTACTGGACTCATGATACATCTGCGTCTGTACTACCTATTAACTTTATCTCTTTATATCTCTATGTATTGCTGCCACTGGGGGAGAGGTGGAGTTTTATGGGCTTTTATGCTGTTGATTTTTAAGGTAACCCAGAGTCACCTTTGTGTGAATTGGGTGGGTATATAAATTAGTTTAATCACTATCTCATTTTTTTAAGAGGTTGCCCATTGTATGTTTAATTCATGCTGACATTCTACCTACATTAATTCTTTAATCTCAGAGACCCCAGATTCTGTGGCATTTGTCAAAACTTTGACTGGATGTGATTGGCTTCAAATATGGCCTTTCCCTCCTTATGCTTCCTTTCCTTATGCTGACTACAGCACTTCAGTATTAGTAGCTGTCCATGAACTTTCTTCAGCCTCAGCTCTCTTTTTAGAAAGCAGCCTGCAGTTTATGGCAGAAGCATTTCTGCACTTCATTCTAAATCTGCATTGAATGCAAATTGATGGATGTAGTTATGCGGCCTTGAAAATGACTCAGCTAATGAAGATTTCAACACTGGATGCAACAGTTACTAATACCATGGATGTAAGAATTGATTAGGTTTTTCTCTAAAAAGCAGAGATCAATAGCAGCTGGCTTTTCATATAACTTGATATAGCCAGTGCAACAATTAGGACAATACTCAGGTTAGGAGATTAATTGGCAAAAATCTCATTTATTTCTTTTGGGATCTAATATATTAATAGATCAATTTAAGAAGTTTGGTTTTATAATCTACATGAAATATATAAAATATTTACAATTATATATACCATCCTGAATCTCAAAATATATGGAAATATATTAAATTCTATAGACAAGATGGCTATGGATGTGGGTTAAAGTTCCATTAATGCAGTGGAATAAGAATAACGTTATTAAATGAATATTATTTTTAAACTGATTTATAGAGAGGCGTTCTGATGTTAATTCAAATAGATATTTTATTCAGATCAATAGATTGAGGACATTTGTACGGGAAGGTAGTCTTTCAAAAATATATCTGGACATTAATTTTGTCATCTATATTTTCTATGGGAAAATTGTGGAATTTGATCTTTTTAAAATAAATTCCAGTGAGCATGAGAAATAGCTAATATTATGGCCCAGCCCCAGGTGGTCAAGGCAAGGCAGGTCTGTAGAGAGTTCTTTACTTCTCTTAATAATTGTTCCAGCCAATGGCCCTCCAATAAACTGGTAGGGCTCCAACCCCCATGCTACCTTGAAGGCAGCCACTCTCAGTCCCCCAAATAACAGCCCCTCCAGTACCAAGAAAGCCCACAGAGTAGAGCAGGCTCATAGGGCAAAGTCCAGGGTTCCAAATCCAATCCACCAGGCAGGGTCTAGGCACAAGACAAGGCCCGTCCTAAGGACAACAAACAGGTCTCAGAAAAGAAGCAGTTCCAAAGCCCCAGTGAAGTGAAGGCCAAACATAGGCCACAAGAGAAGGGCGAAGTCCAAAAACAAAACGCAAAGAGCAATCTTCCAAATGAGGCAAGGTGAACAGCAACAGGATGAATAAAAACTGGGGGAGTGTAATCCAAAGCAAACAATTGTTCCTGGCAAAGACTAACTCCCCACGGCTTCTCCTTAAGTTACTCTCCTCCAGATGTTTCTTGTGAGGAGGGGTTGGGTGACCCCCTCCCGAGTAGCCTTGCAAGCCCTTGTCTGGGCTTACCTATGGTCCACTCTCCTTGCCTTCAGATCAGTGGAGTATGCAGCTGTTCGTCATCAGAGGAGATTGGCTGCCTATCAGCACCACTCCTGGTCAGCAGCCAATCGTCCCCTGTGACTGTGCAGGCAGGCAGCTCTCCTTCTGGTCAACCACCTGGCCCAATGCCTGAGGGGCCCAGGACAGCATCGGCCTCAGCCCCAGGTGTGCTTTATCTGTCAGACAGTCCCAGCTCCTCCTCCTCCTCCTCCTCCTCCTCCTCCTCCTCTTTCCTCTTCTTCTTTTTCCTCTTCCTCTTCCTCTTCTTTTTCCTCCTTCTCCTCTTCCTCCTCCTCCTCCTCACTGGCCTCTGAGGGGGCTATGACAGCTAAGATAATTATGCTGAAAGACTAGAAAAGTACTATCTTGAATATGAAGGATTGGATTTGAGAAATGTATATCATTTTTTTAAAGAAAACCCTATTTTCCTGCAAATCAAAATGATGCAGTATGTTTCCTTTGGCATAGATTTCATAATATTTTGCAGGAATGTATAAATTTGTTGAAGGTAATTTGCTGTCTATCTGTTCATCTATTATCTTGAAGGAATCTCAGGAAAATAGAATCTGCTATGCCATATCAGCTATATCCTGGTAAGCAGACACACAGAATGATCTTCTAGTCCAATCCCCTGCTCAAGGCAGGAGCCTTATAACATCCCAGACAAATGGCTGCCCAGTCTATTGTTGAAAACCTCCAGTGATGTAGGACCCATAACCTCAGGAGACAAGCTATTCCATTGATTAATTGTTCTCATAGTCAGAAAATTTCTCCTTACTTCTAGATTGGATCTCTCTTTAATAAACTTCCATCCATTACTTCTTGTCCTGCCCTCTGGTACCTTAGAGAATTAGTCAACCTCCTCTTCTTTGTGACAGCCCCTCAAGCATTGGAAGATAGTTTCCATGTCCCCTCTAATCCTCTCTTTGATTGGCTAGACATGTCTAGCTCCCTCAGCCATCCATCCAACGATTTAGCCTCCACACCCTTTATCATCTTTGTTGCTCTTCTGCATACTTTCCAGAGCCTCAACATCTTTTTTTTGTATTGTGTTGACCAGAACTGGATGCAGTATTCCAAATGTGGTGTCACCAGTGTAGTATAAATCAACACTACCACTTCTCATTGTCTTGACACTATCCCTCTCTTTATGCAGCCTAGTACTGCATTGGCTTTTTTGGCAATGCAAAGCACATGAGGGGGAAGGGCAGTTGTAATTTGCATTTAGACCTTTCTTCTTTAGTTACTGTCTAATAAGAGCAATTATCCCCTCCATCTCATTTAGGGGATACAACTCCATTATTATCTACCAGGAAGTTCTTTTCCCTTTTCTCATTTACTATGTGGGGTTTTCATTCATGTTTTAGCTGTGTACAGCTATGCCTATGAGAATTCCTCTCTCTTTTTCCATTCCATACCAAATAATTAACTTTGAAAAAAAGTGAAGATGTGATTGCCAATCATTTAATTGAGATGCCATAAGATCCTAAATTTTGCTCAGTGTAATGAGGGAAACACTGCTGAAAAAGCAAAGTAACTCAAAGGCCAGACACTCCCACACATTTCTGTCAATAAAATCTGCTCTGCTTTCTTGATCTTGTTACAGAATCTCATAACACTGAGTGACCTCCATGTAGTAGTTCAACGAACCAGTCAGTCCTTAATAACTGTACAGCTTTTCAACCCTTTTAACTCTTACCTAGCTAGTGTAGTAGGAAGCTGACACCATACATCTTAATTTACTCAAGTGTCTGATTACAACAAAAATAAGAAAATGGAGCATAGGAGTAAAAGATCTGATGAGATTTTATTTGGGACTGAACAGAAAACAACTTGTCCCTCTTTTTAAAGCTGATTATTAAATTTGTATTCCTCCTTTACCTCTAACAAAGGTTCAGTGTTTCTGGTCTGGTCTACTTAGGAAGGCTTGACACTGGATGAGTAAATGAGGTAAATATATGGACGTTAGCCATTAAAGGTGGATAATTTGCTGCAATCAGAAAGTAAGGAAAGTAAGAGACTTAGAAGATATTTCCAAGTAAAATGTTAAATTTCTGAATTTGAAATGTCTAATATTAAATAAAGCCTAATATGTATACATATGCACATGTATTTATACATTTCTATGGTGTATAATGATGATAATTTTATTTCCTGTGTCAAGTTGAGAATAGACAGACCTTTCCACCCTTCCAAATGCATCTCACAATGCAAGATAAACCTAAACTTTTGTCATATCAACTTTAACTAATATAAAAGATAGGATGTATTAATTTATGATGACTGCCTTTTGCATGAACCTTTCAATTATTTATATTGTAATTTAAATGATTAATGAAGCCGTTTCTAATAAACAGTTTATATTCATCGAAATACTATAAGCTGCAAGGGGTGTGTGTGAAGAAATATTTGATGCTGGGGATAGCTCTCATGAATAAAATATAAGCTACTGGGGTCAAAGTTTATACGACCTTCTCCCAAGTTATGAGGGATTTTTTTCTCCAGGTAATTGTAATCTGCAGTACACAGTATGTATCAGAAAGAGCTATTTTTGTTTGAAATAGGAAATTTGATAGATAACCAGTGGTGGGATTCAGCTGGTTTGCACCAGTTCGGGAGAACTGGTAGCTAAATTTTGCTGCATTTGGAGAACCGGCTGTCTTCCAAAAGTCCAGTCTAGGCCTCAGGTCTGGAGGTGGCTTTCCAAGCCTAGAACAGCCCACCAGAAGTGTGTGATACCACTTCCCGAAATCTGTTCTAGGCCACGGAGGCCCAGGCCTGCATCGAACAAGGGAACCGGTTGTTCAGGTATTTGAATTCCACCACTGTATATAACTCAAAGAATAAGATGGATCTATGTTTTGCCTTCAACCACCACAGCTCAAGCTCTGCTGTTAATTAACTTATAATGGAGCCAATATTTAAAATAAGAGATTGAATCTTTTCCACTACAGATAGTCTTCAACCTACATCCACAACTGATCCCAAAATTTCTGTTGCTAACCAAGACAGTTGTTATGTGAGTTCTGCCCAATTTTATGACCTTTTTTGCCACAGTTGTTAAGTGAACCACTGCAGTTAAGTTAGTAACACGGTTGTTAAGTGAATCTGCCTTCCCATTAACTTTGCTTCTCAGAAGGTCGCAAAAGGGGATCACGTGACTCTGAAACTGTCGTTAATATGAACCAGTTTGCTGAGTGGTCGAATTCTGATCACGTGACCATGGGGATGCTGCAATGGTCATGTGAAAAATGGCCACAAGTTGCTTTTTTCAGTGCTGTTTTAGTGACTTCAGACAGACACTAAATGAATGGTTGTAAGTAAAGGACTATCTGTATTACAATGTACTTCAAAGGATTCTAACCACTGCTAGACCTGTGCACTGGAAACAATACAACTCCATCATAAATGCTAAAATAGCCTTGGTTGTTAGAAGTTGGGTGTCCATTAAGACAATTTTGCACACATCTAATACATTGCAGACACTTGTTTTCAGAACCATGTCTGCCTATGGAATTAGCCTATGTACACACATTTTGATATTACTGCATGTGGCTTTTAATTTAGTTGATTTGGGATAGTGGCATATGTTAATCTCAAAATTGGCTGGTGATTTTTCTTCTCCTCCCTCCTTTCACATTTGAACCATAGCCTCAGGAAACTGGGATTTATGCTAACTGTTGATAATTTCCATTAATATTAATTGGATCATTATAGTTACATTTTCCAAGCAAATTACCATAGTTTGAAATTATAGGTGAAAGTCCATTTCCTTATGTTTCTATTTTATTTTTAAGAGGTAATTGTTTCTGTACTCCCTCCCTGCTACGATTTTAAATTCCCTATCTTTTGTCTCACACTTTTCTTTAAATTGAAAATGCTATAGCATTACATGCAAAAAAGAATCAGTCTCAGAAAGGAAAGAAGAACCAAATATAGATTAAAAAGCTGCCTCTCCAAAAGATTTTGAAATATGAGGAGGCTGGCTCTGCATCTAAGATTAAGGGCAGATATGTGCAGGAGATAAGTTCACATTTTACCACAGGAAAATGGATTTTTTTTTTTACTACATGGGCTGTTCCAAATTCAGAAATATTTTTATTCCCTAAAGCTACAATAAAGATACATATTACCTTCTCATTTTGAAAAAGAGAAAAAATAATGAGGAAGAGAAAGAGTAAGTGCAGTTAGATACTTTTTATGTCAAAAGGCCACCCCACCAAGATCTGTGCCAAACCATGATGAGAACAAAATGATAATATCCATGTGGCGATGCCTCTATATTAATGCCACCATTACATACTTGTGCCGCAATGCATTTGTCTGAAACAAAGGTATAAATCGCAGCACGTTGGCAGTGCAACAGGTTAGTAACCATGACAGAATGTGACGTTGCCTTTATGCCACTTGAGTTCACGGCTTTGTGAGAATAACCAACAAGCAAAAATAAACATAAGGGAGAACATTAAGGGTACTGTTTACTAATTCACATTTTCACCAACATTTTAGTTTATTTATTTATTTTATTTTATTTTAATCCCATTTATATCCCGCCCTTCTCCGAAGACTCAGGGCGGCTTACAATTTAAAGCACAAATCAATGTGCTTAGCAATAGCCTTCATTCTATGTATATGCCTACTTATTAGGGCTTTTGCCCCCCCCCCAAGCGGCATTATTACAAAGTCAGATTATTGCCCCCCAACAATCTGGGTCCTCATTTTACCTACCTCGGAAGGATGGAAGGCTGAGTCAACCTTGAGCCTGGTGGGATGCGAACCTGCACTAATTGCAGGCAGCTGGTGTTACTTAAGGAGGCATTAGCCCACTGCTCCACCAAGGCTCTACCTTTAATATAACTTTATTGATAATGTACCGGTAATTATATTTATTTTCCTGACTTTTGCAGGTGATATTTACAGGCTATTACATTAGAAACTTTTGTCACTTCTAAACTCTAAACCTTTGGATCACACTTGTGGGTTGAGGACATGAAATGAAGAAGGGTAGAAATAATTAATTCATTCCTCTGGCAGATACCATTGTAGTAGTGAATGAACGTAAGTGGATATTGCTCTGAGTTTTAATTGGAAGCTGGCCTTAGATAAATCAAAATAGACAAATGGTTGATAATAAATAGAAATATAATTGTATTGGATCCAGACTTAGCGATGGTTAGACTCAAATAAATGGGCTAAGGTAGCTGATTAAGTTCTGTTGATTTTAATGGATTTACTCTAAACATGATTAAGCCTACTTTCAATTTAAGAACTCCTATAGCATGATAATTAATCTCCATTTATGAAAGGCTATGTCTTAATTTTATATTTAATTTTCAAGGCAGTAATCCTAAAGATAATTAAATAGCAGGAATTAAGGATGGTCATTATATTATATCACCATGTCACCTTTATAAAGATTCTATTAAAATACACCTGCTGCAAATACTTCACTTATTTTTTTCCCTTAGTAGTTTCGCTCTACATTCAAAAGCTGGTAACAATTTCAATAAAAGGCAAACAATTCCAGTGAAATGAAGGAAGGAAAAAAAAAGATACTTGAAGCTGCTCCTCACATTTGATGCTTAAGATTAAGGCTACTCCTGATTTCTTTTTAATTCAAATTATTTAAGCCTTGGTGTACAGAACTTGCTGATAGCATGAAATATTATTACAGAGCACAATTTAACTAGGAAATATTTAGTATAGGACAACTATGCTCATGAATAATTGCCTTTATTTTAAACAGGATGTCTGTAAGAGATGTTTATAATGAAGTGATATCTCAATTTATTTATTTGTTTGTTTGTTTGTTTGTTTAGATTTATATACCGCCCTTTTCCCAAGGGACTCAGGGTGGTTTACAGGGCAAATTAAAACAGTGCAATGTACAAATTAAAATAAAATTAAATTAATAGCCCCCAAAGAGTTTAAAATTTAAAATTTAAAACCTTAAAATCCCTCAGTCCAGGCTGGCTAACTCAAATTCCTTTAAGCTCCTGTGAAAAATCTTTTGCCTGGAACATTCCTCAATAGGAAAATAAATGATTTTAAGTTTAGCTCAGAGGTGATAAAAATATCTCACTATTTACTTTATTAATCAAATTCTATATTTAAAATTAATTTGTATTCCCCACCCCCTGCATTTCATCTTTTCTGATTCTCGGAGACTGTCTGGAAAAATCCCTGCAGTTTCCTTGGGAAGGTTTTTCAGTAGTGGCTTGTCCTGCTTTCTTCCTAGAGTGGAGAGAAAGTGACTGGTTCATGGCCAGGTTGGGATTGAAACTCATGGCTATCCGGTTTCTGGCCTGATGCCAAACTGACCCTCAATTAACATCATTTTACGTTAAAATTATTTGTTAATAGTATGCAATAAACTGCAATGTAATGTAAAATATGGCAAATAAGTATTAATTACAGAATTTGATTAGTGATATAGATAATGAGTTTCCCCAAGAACCAAATAAGCCCTTCACCAACCTACCCAATGAAGCAAATCAAGCCAAACCAACGCTACTACAGTGCCACTTTCAAGCACCACAGTGTACCTCCAGCCTTGGTGAATAGTGCAAAATGTAGCCAACCAAGGAAAATATAGGCTACTCTTCCTAAAATCATGTCTCCTCTGGCAAACCCAGATCCAACAAGCTCCCAGGACACCTGCCTCCACCCACCGACATTCTCTTAGACCAGGGGTCTTCAAACTCAGCCCTTTTATGATTCATGGACTTCAACTCCCAGAATTCGTCAGCCAGCGTACCTTTTAACTGAGATTGATGGTGATATAATTTAAATTATTTGTTAATTAACAATTCACTGGGATTGTTTCCAAAAGAGATTGTGACTGTGTTGTTGTCCTTAATCAACTATATAGTTGTAAGCAGTGGTGGGATTCAGCCAGTTCACACCACTTTGGCAGAACTGGTAGCTAATTTTTTGTTGCCCAGGCCCAGAATAGACTTGCAGAAGTGGTATCCACACAGAGAACCGGTTCTTCACATATTTGAATCCCACCACTGGTTGTAAGTAAGATTCAGACTGAGATAGACAACTTGTGACAGATGTTACTGAAGACTGTTTCCAAACAGTTGCTAGTATGGAAGTCGTATCTGGGGAAAAATGGAATGTATCTGGAGTATTCCAAGTTGCCTAGCCTCCATTCTGCCTTCATTATTGTTAATTCTTCCATCAAAAATTAATAATCTTTAAAGTAATAACTAATCAATGGAAAACATAGTTCTATAACTGTCTACTAGTTTTTAATATTTAATGCTCAGAACCATATCATCTGGAAATCTCAAAATAGATTCCCCCCCAAAAAAAGCTGCCCCAGGAAAGCAAATTGTAGGAAGATGGTATTCATAAGATCAGTCCAGTATTTCTCGAGGTGTAGACTGAACTATTAGCATTTTCCACAAATACGTCTCATGAATCTACAAATTTCCCAACCCTTCCTTCCTACCTGACACATAGGTATGTGTTCTATTTTACAAACCAAAGTCTCCTGTTTGGAAAAGTTAGAAAACATTGTCTAGGAAAGGCTATCTGGTGACAGAGCTCAGTTTTAATGACTCCCCCATTCAAAATCATTTTAAAAATAAAGGATAAACAAACAAACCAACCAGTCAAGGAGAGAAACAACCTAGAACTAAGGAAAAATTTCCTGACAACAAGCACAATTAACCAGTGGAACGGTTGCCTTAAGAAATTGTGGGTCCTCTAACTCTGGAGGTTAGGGTTACGGTTAAGCCACTTTCCACCACTGATTGTACTTACATTTAAATTAGATCCATTATTTTCAAAGTTGCCTTAAGACTAAAAAAAATAAATAGCCCAGTAGATTTCACACAAATCTGCTTTCTTTTATGGTGTCATGTAAGTGGCCACTCCAGTTAGTGGATATACCGGTATGATTGCATCTGAGAAGAGGGGCAGGCACTTCTGCAGTACAAGCTTGATGAGTTTCATTGTTTCTGAGATTATAAGCATAAAAACTAAAAATAAAGACAATAAAAGTTATTCAAGTCCACAAATTACTACATCTCCCCTTTGGCCTCAGGGGGTGAACACCTTTTATGATTAATCAAGATGAGAATCAAAGTGAGCCTTCTGATCAACTGCTTAGGTGGTCATACTTGAGCTGCAAATTATTTGCATGAATTACTGTAGAAGATAAAATAGTATTTTTCTATTTTGCTTCAGAAAGCAGATGCTTGCTAAATAACTTTTTTCTTAAGAACCTATTGATTATAGCCAATAGCAATTAAAAGTAGAAGAGAATTTAATGGTGTTAAGAAAATTTAATGATGTTCGGTTCCTGTTCATTTACTGGATGTCCTAATCAATTCATGTTCTAGGTAACAGTCTATTTCAGTGAGTTTTAGTTTCTCCCAAACTGCTTACTCTGAAAATATAACATCAGTAATAATTATTATGGACTGTGAAATAAATAAAAAAGGATTAAAAACTGAATAGCCCAATGGGGTGACAGACGCAATAGCTTATTGCAAAACATTTTTATTTAGCTTTACACCATGATAGATTTGTGCATTGATGAGACATACTGTCTCATCAGTATCAGTATCATTGGCTACTGTGAGAAGTAAAATATTGGACTTATATATTCATGTTAATTAATCCCATATTGATGTAGATCCAACTTCTTGCACCCTTCCCACTTTTTCCTATTGACTCTAGGACAGTTACATTAGAATTCTGCTGGTAGGGGATGCTTGTTTGCATGCAGATAATCCTGCAGGAATGGGCATGAGAGCTGGTCTGATGTAGTGGTGAAAGTGCTGGCCTAGAAACAGGAGACTGAATCCTAGTCCCACTTTAGGCATGAAATCCAGCTAGGTGACTTTGTGTGAGTGTCATGCTTTCTCAGTCCAGCTTACCAATTGTTGCGGTGGGAAAAGTAGGAGGCAGGAATATGCCACCTTGAGTGGTGGAGAAGCCCTTGCTAATCATCCCAGATCTTGCCAACCTAAACCAAAAAGTGAGAAATCGAGATATTTTATAACAGGTAAACAGTGAGTCTAATGGAGCCAGAAATGGCAGACAGTCTGGATTCAAACAAGGGACGTGGTGGCTCAGTGGGTTAGGACGCTGAGCTTGTCGATCAGAAGGTCGGCAGTTTGGCGGGTCGAATCCCGAGTGCCACATAACAGAGTGAGCGCCTGTTACTCGTCCCAGCTTCTGCCAACCTAGCAGTTCGAAAGCACGTAAAAATGCAAGTAGAAAAATAGGGACCACTACGGTGGGAAGGTAACAGCGTTCCGTGCGCCTTTGGCATCTAGTCATGACCATGGAGAGGTCCTTGGACAAGCACTGACTCTTCGGCTTTGAAACAGAGATGAGCACCAGCCCCTAGAGTTGGAAACGACTAGCACGCATGTGTGGAGGTACCTTTACCTTTACCTGGATTCAAACAACATGTTTAACCATAGAAAAACTCCTGACTATTTTATGGAGCTGTGAAGACTAAGAAAAAGTTGGTGGCATGTAGGTCAACAAGAATCAACTCAGTGTGTTTTGCACTCTTTCAATTGGCCACATTGGCTAAGAATGATGTAAGTGGTAGTTTTAAAGTCTCTGGTAGGTGCCAGTTGGGAAGGCTACAGTCTTTTGCCCTTATTATTTAGTTTTTTTAAAAATGGCTTTTGTGGGCATAAGCATGCTAGCATTTTTTCTTTAAAATTAGGGCTTTTAAAAACAACATTTTATTGACATTAGGTTGGAAAAAGTCATCTAAAGTAATACACTTACAAGTAGTACTTAAACAATATAAATCTAATGCAGTTAAAATGAATGCATACCCTATACTGTATATATATCTCAAGCACAAAAATGATGAACATAAAAGTACCTTGGGCATTTCCTAAACATCACCAAAATTACCAGCTGTACTGTCTTCTGTCCCATCTAATAGCTTTCGGCAATTACAGCAAATGATCAAGATTTGAAAACTCATTAATTCTTTGAAGTGGGCAACATCTCGCTCTTTCCTAATGCATGTACTAAGAACTGCATATATTGCTGCATATTTAAAATCTCAACAATATCTTCTTACTTTTGGATTGGAGTTTTCACTAAGACTCTGGCTTAAACCAAATCCCTTGAGATTGATTTGAAACACTACAGTGGGTTATGCATGTAAATTAGCTGGGAAGAGTTCACTGGCTTATCTGGAAAACCTTAGTAGAATTTAGGAAATTCAGTTCTAACAATCATTAACTTTTCATAAGAGACAAATCAAAGTTGCTTTGTAGATATACCACCTGATCTGGAAACCTTCCCTTATTCTCAGATATAGGGAAATAGAATGTGGTACTTTTTGATTAGACAGAAATCCACTGCAGATATAAGAATCTACTATTTATAGAGGAGGAGGAGGAGGAGGAGGAGGAGGAGGAGGAGGAGGAGGAGGAGGAGGAGGAAGAAGAAGAAGAAGAAGAAGAAGAAGAAGAAGAAGAAGAAGGAGGAGGAGGAGGAGGAGGAGGAGGAGGAGGAGGAGGAGGAGGAGGAGGAGGAGGAAGGAGGAGGAGGAGGAGGAAGAAGAAGAAGAAGAAGAAGAAGAAGAAGAAGAAGAAGAAGAAGAAGAAGAAGAAGAAGAAGAAGAAGAAGAAGAAGAAGAAGAAGAAGTTATTGTGAGCTATTGAGAGAAAATCTGGGACAACTGAAGACCAAAACATTTGAAAATTCTAGCAACAGCAATAGCTTTGCTTAAAAATATATGCTTTTTTAGTTAAATTGTCATGAATCAATGCCATGGTCTTTCATTATAGATCAACTGCACAACCTGCATATTTCTTGGCTTCCTACATTGAAATTAATCTTTAGCCAAACTAGTTCTATTGGACATGTGGTAGACAATGAGGAAGAGTCATGAGTAAAGGAAAGATGTGCTTTGGAAAACAAAACCAGCATTAAAACTCTTGTCGTATCTCTCAAAAGTTAAAGGTCTTAGTGATGGTTTTTAAGTCCTTACATGGCATGGGTCCAGAATACCTCGGGGACCACCTGCTGCCGGCGTCGACTCCCCTCCGCCCCATGCGTTCTCACAGAGAGGGCCTCCTCAGGGTGCCTCCAGTCAGAGAATGTCGACTGGTGGCCCCCAGGGGGAGGGCCTTCTCTGTGGGCGCTCCGGCTTTGTGGAATCAGCTGCCGGTTGAGCTCCGGATGGCACCGGATCTCCACTCCTTCCGGCGCGGGTTAAAGACCCATTTATTTGAACAAGCTGGCCTGGCCTGATGGGGAATTACTTAGGGTTTTAATATTTATATATATATTTTATTGTTTTTATTGTGGGCAATAATTTAATTCTTTTTTAACTTTTGTACTTTTGTAGTTTTAAGATATGCCCTGTTCACCGCCCTGAGTCCTTCGGGAGAAGGGCGGTATAAAAATTTAATTAAATAAAATAAATAAAATAAACTAAGAAATAGCATCACATTTTAGCACAGAATTATTTTAAATACTCATTAGTGGAATAATATTACTTCTTGTTTAAGACCATTTTTTTTACAGCTAATGATTCAGAAATGAAGGCACAGACCCCATTGCATGCTTTTCAACATTTTTTTCAGGCATTCAAACATACTATTCTTATCGTTTTATTTTCAGATTAGTTCCTGCTTATATTATGCTCCCTTTAAAAGGACTTTGCTGCAAAATAAATATGCACATAGCTGGATGGTGTGGTTGCAATCTTATGCATGCTTATTTGGAGTTAGAGTAAGGCCCTGAAGATGAGATTGCACATTGCCACATGTAATTATTTATTATGCTTTCTTTCCTGTTCTTCCAGATGATTCATTGTGGACTATGATATAATTTTGCCTTTTCATAGGAACAGTTCTGTGAAGCATGCTAAAGAGCAGTCAGGAGGAAAAAAAATCAGTGAGGGCCCAGAAGGGGCAGGAAGCATTTCTAGGTGGCTATGCTGTCTCTTAAATTTTTGTAGCAGACAAATAAACTAATTGTTTCATATTTTTTGTAAGAAATTCATGAATGGAGATGGGAAGATGCAACCTTCTTATCTGAAGGGGACAGCTGTTCCTGGTTTCTTTGCTTTGGAGCCCCCGCCCCATTAGCAGCTGATTAGCCAAGAACCATAATTAAAAAGGACTTTTTTATATGTGTATCAGACTGAATTTTGCAAATACTACCCTATCCTTGCCTTAGATCAAAATATGAATCAGCAACATACTATGCTATATAATTGATTCAGTACCCGATCTGTTTTAAGGGGGGGGGGAATATTCACTCTGTTTTTGAAAAAAAATAATAATAAAAGAATTTGAGTTCTCTATTGTACTTTTTCCTTTCTTCCAAATGACGGCGTGTCAGTATAATCCCAGCTCTCCAGTGTTCAGCTGAATATGTTTTTACCAGCTGTGAATTCATCCCAAAGCTTCATGCATTTGCTTGAAATAATTTTGCTTCCAACAGAGCTTTGTTGAGTTGTGTTTGTACCCTGTCAGATCTGAATAAATTTCTGACAATACCGTAGAATGGCATAAAAGTGTGTTTTGTTTAAGTACCAACTATGGTCTCGGAGCTGTGCAGAACAAGCATCTGTGGGATCTCTAAGCAGATGCATAAATGATTAGATTAGGTCTCTACTCTAGAAAACGATACCCTGAAAATTTCTGATTTCATGTCCTTTAAAAGAGCAAATGTGAATCTCATATGACTGCAAAAGACAATATCGAAATTCCCTAGGGTTGTTTGCATCTTGATTAATGCTTAGAGCATGCTGGAGCTCTTGAAAAGTGTTGGAAGTGCAACTTCTAACCTTTTAATACTGTAGGGTCCTTGGTGCTGTCTGAGCTTGGTTGCTTTCTTGCAGATGTTTCTTTATTCAACTAGGAAACATCATTACTGATAATATTACCTAGTTGGGTAATGAAATGTCTGCAAGAAAATAACTAAACTCAGAGAACATCAAGGACCCCACAGTTCAACCTCAGGTACAAATACAGATAGTTCTTGTCTTACAACCATTTTTAGCCACCGTTCAAATTTATAATGACACGGAAAAAAGCGACTTACAACCAGTTCTCAGATTTATGACTGACATATCATCTCCACAATCACATGATCAAAATTTGGGCACTTGACAACTGGTATGTATTTAGTGTCCCTATTTAGTGTATTTAGATATCCCTATTTGCACCCTCCCAGCCAATTTTCAACAAGCAAAGTCAAGGGGAGATACTGGATTACACTTAATGAGGGTCTGATTCACTTAACAACTGCAGTGATTCACTTAACAAACATGGTAAAAAAGATTATAAAATCAGGCACCTAACAACTGCCTTGCTTAGCAATGGAAATTCTGATCTAAATTATGGTCATTGGTCAAGGACTATCAGTATTCCCTTCTATTGGTATTTTAATATTGGCTGAAGAATACCAGGTCTGGCAAAGCTTTTGAGACTACAAGACTATCTGAGAGTCTGGAGGGCACAGAGTATGCTCTCTTTTCTAGTCTGACCTCTACTCTATGAAGAAAATTACTGGGCGATCCTTGCCAGTCACTATCTCACAAGCTAATCTGCCTGACACAGCTGTGTGAAGCATAGCACAAGAATCACTGGAGCAAAAGGAGCCATATTTAAGATTCTTTGAAAGGAGGTGATCTAAACACAGTAATATATTTGATGTATAGTTTGGTTAAAACCATCTGAAGTCAGCGAGCCTATTTATCTATTTACAATCTATTTACAAGTAACAAGTAACACCTTCAGCAATTCAGATCGACCTTTCTTTTCTTTCTCTGTGTAACCCTTCATTTCTTTTCTACCAACCTGCATGTAGCATCATCAATGATAATGGGAAACTCAGGAGAACTGCTGAAGTCATTAGTGATTCTATTGACTCATTCCACACCCTTAAGTAGAGGTTATGTTTTGGATTTTTATACATTGAACCCTGGGCAAACAAGATTATATTCTAATAAGAGTTATGAGAGAGGCATTGTCAGGGGTGAGGCAAGTGATGTTACAGCATCACAACACAAACTTTGGTATGTAACTTCAGGGTGCAAGCAGGGCTTGTCTTGTGATACCAGGACTCACTTTTCTAATTTTGGCTAATTTTGTGTATAGCAAAAAACTTGTGGAGGCAGTCCACTTGCTGAATCGCTCGATGCAGATGACACTGGATAGATACACAAATTTCAGCTGGAGCCGTGAAGTCTCTCATCCTCTATATAGTAGTCTTTTTAAAAATAGTAATATTTTTAACATAACAATTAAAAAGATACAAAAAATAATAGAAAATAAAAGAGAGAAAAGAATACAAAGAAAAAATAGAAAATGCAAGAAAGAAAAAAATATAGGAAGTAAAAGAAAAAAGAAAAAGAATAAGAATATAGTGAAGAAAAAGAATTTTAATAACTTAGCACCTTCTCCTAAAATATGAGAAATTATTTCTTCTTTCTATAGCTCATCTGTTATCTGTAAACAAACCCTTCAAACTTATCATTCCATCTTGATCAGCAAAAGTCCTTTAAGAATTATCAGAGATAATAATATATCAATTTAACCTTGAGAAATAAACCGATTTTATGTTCCTTCTTTTTACTTTTAACAAACTTAATCTTTAACCGAGAAATGTCCTAGGAGTTTCTTTTCATTTTTTTCTTTGTCCCTTCTGACAAAATTCTTAAAAACTATAACAAGCCTCTTTTATAAATTCAGTGTAGGAAAATGATCCTGATCACTATTTTAGTTTGTTACTTGCATATCCCTTTTAAATATTTAAGACATCAGCTGTTTTCATTTGTGAATCCAGTGTAGTATCCTTTTCCATATCATTCTTGGAGCCTGGCATTTTAAAATCCATTTTCTATGTTGCTGGTAAAAATTGTTCCATAATATCTTTTACATACAGACTATCTAGAATGTCAGACACTTGTAAAATTAACTTTGGGTCTGTTATTCACAAATATCCCTTAATATATCCAATGTTAAAGCAGTTTGCTCCATTCTGTATTAGTAAGTCAAATTTAAGTATTCTTCTTTAATTGTAATCTTTAGTTCCTTCAAATTCCCTCTAGTGTCCAAATCCCATTTTATCATGTTTTCCCCCCAAAGAATTCAAACAGAATTTTCCCACAGGGAGCATTCTCATAATTAATTTCAAACTTATTTCAAATTCATTTGGGTGCTTAGTCTGTAACTTTCCAAAATCATAATCTAATTGCTGTTTATTTCATTCCCCCATAAAGACTGCGGTTTGGGTGAAGATGGCATTCCCTCAATTTCCAGAGCACTATACCCACCTCAGACTGGTGTCCTCATGAGAAGCAACTGTCAGGAGCACTTGGGGGCAATCCCAAGTCTCCTCACCCAGATCTTCATTCTGCTGTGGTAGTTAAAGGTAAAGGTTCCCCCGCACATGCGTGCTAGTCGTTTCCAACTCTAGGGGCCGGTGCTCATCTCCGTTTCAAAGCTGAAGAGCCAGCGCTTGTCCGAGGACATCTCCATGGTCATGTGGCCGGCATGACTAGCCGCCAAAGGCGCACGGAACGCTGTTACCTTCCCACCGTAGTGGTCCCTATTTTTCTACTTGCATTTTTACTTGCTTTCGAACTGCTAGGTTGGCAGAAGCTGGGACGAGTAACAGGCGCTCACTCTGCTACCCGGCACTCGGGATTCGACCCACCAAACTGCCGACCTTCTGATCGACAAGCTCAGCGTCCTAACCCACTGAGCCACCGCTTCCCTATTTGTGGTAGTTAACTGTCCTCTTAATGAAGTCATCTTCTGTTCACTATTTATTCCCTGGAAATCTGTATACATTAGTCTATGTGGAGAAAGAACTTGAGGGGACTAAAACTGTTCTTCTTTGACCAGATGTCTAACAATATTATTTTTAGAGCATTGATTCTGTCAAACTGAGTGTAGAAAAAATGTTCAATCTTACTGAAGAGGTAAAAAACCACAATAAAACTCCAAAAAGAAACCTAAACATCTAAATGTGTGATAAGGCTGCATCAATTATGTTAATCCCAAGTATTCCATAACCTCTTAAATTTTAAATTTTACATTCCTGACTTTTGGAAGCTATTTAAGTGAATGAAATTTGGCTAACTCATTAGAATTATAGTTGACTGAACAGTGATAATCTGTAAATCTTTCTCTTTTCCTTTTATCTTTTTATTCATTTGCATTATTGTTATTTTAAGTATTTTTTTACCCAACCCTCCAGCCAAAGAGGTTATGTGAATGGCTTACTAAAATCAGCAATAATATCTCAGACGAACGATAGCTCAAAAATAATAATGAAAAGGATGGGGGAAATAAACAGAACACCCCAAGCCAACTCAAGAATGTTTCTCATTATAATGTTCTTATTGTGATGAACTCTTTTGAAAAGAAAGAATTCCCAAACCACTGGTCTTTCTATAGGTCTAAGAGTCCCCATGTTCTGAAAACTCGTCTATTACCTTCTGTTGCCATTTACACAATTCACAATTATTCAGAGCTCAGATTATGATTGTGTGTGCCTCTTTGTGCACTCCTCACTTGACACTTTGTTTTTCTACTAAGGATATATTTATTGATGAGGAAATATTGTTATTGCATTCTCTCTTCTGGAATGACTTACAGCTAGTTGCCTTTGCAATGTTCAGTGTTTTCATTGAGTGGTTCTAGTAATTTATTGCATTAACTTCAGAGTTGTGTTAAACTTTAACCTCTCTGAGACCTGGCTGGATTTCATTCTCTGGAACTGTTCTCTTAGCACCAAGTCCTTTGGCTCAGACCAATCTTTGACTTTTTCTTTATTACCTTGGATTTCTCTCTGAAAGATTTTCTTGCCATTTGGAATTCTTTCTCTGCCAGCCCTTCAGACCGAAATTTCCAGTGGGGAGAACTTCAGTAGGCATCAGAGATAAGTTAGTGAAATATTTGATGGCACAATATATAGCCAGCTTCATTTGCTTTGATTTTGTATGGCTTTAAAAACTAGTCTGCAGCTGGATCACCAGAATGAATGGAACTGAAGTGCAATACTCACTAGTCATCACAATCCCTTTTTCATCAGAAAGGAAATGGAAAAACAATGGCTTCAAAAAGTCAACTTGATAGGGAGTATCAGGCTAAGGATGAGGTCAAGAAGTTATATAGTGAAAGTCTGGAACTTCCTATTGTGTACTGTAGCTTTGTATTCAAAGGTATCGTGGATTCAGTGTCATCTCTGGCCCATATGTTGGACCAGAAAAATGTAGAAAAGAAGAAACTTTCCCATTTAATCCACTTACTGTGCCATGGATGGTACAAAGATCAGGAAAACACCAAAAGCTGCAGTATAGTTAAATAAGTATTTGCATATGGATGAAAAGCAAGAGTGGGGGCAAGCATGGAGAGATAAGGGAATCCTACTCTCCACCCAGTAAAAACATTTGGGATTTACAGGGAAGGGGGGAAACAACTGAGAAGGGTTGAAGCTGCATTTCAAGGAAGCAAGTTGGTTGTGGGAAAAGACTGCCAGACTAAGGATCATTCTCCGTATGAGATCAGAAACCTTAGTAATGCTGCTCATGGGAGGATTCTCATATGGAAGTTCTTTCCCCTTTTGCTGAATTTGAATTAAGTTCTTTTGATGGGTAGCTTGAACGCTGCTTCATATGGTCCATTGCCCTTTTTTGACCCCTTTTCACATAATTATGAAAGAGCTTCAAAGCAGGTATTTTTAATCACAGAATTTACAAAAGCCAAAAATCTTAGGCCAAAGAATTCTGCCCTTTGAAACTGCTCAATTAAGCTTACTCAGGATGGTCGATAATGAGAGCAACATCTGTAGGTTCACTGATTCTGCAATTCACTCTTGAACCAAGCAAACAATCAGTCCAAATATATTTGAATTTAATGCGCCCTTGGGCAGGATCCAAGCCAAGTACTTACTTTCTTTATAAGCACACCTTTCAGATGCAGCATTTCTCAAATGAAGATAATATGCAAAAATGTCCATGGAAGTTATTTATTTATTTATTTATTTATTTATTTAATAATATTTGTATACCGCCCTTCTCCCTGAGGACTCAGGGCGGTTCACAGGGCAGAATAAAATACTAAATACAAACGTTAAAAAGAGATTAAATAGTTGCCCATATTAAAACAGTTAAAATAGAATTCTAAAACACCAAGTTAAAAACTAAACCACCAAAAATAAAAAACCCCACCAATCCCCATCAGGCTAGGCCGGCTTGTACAAACAGAAAGGTCTTGAGATCGCGACGAAAGGAGCGAAGATCGGGCGCCATCCGGAGCTCTACCGGTAGCTGGTTCCACAGCTCCGGAGCGCCCACAGAGAAGGATCTCCCCCTGGGGGCCACCAATCGACATTCTCTGATCGGTGGCACCCTGAGGAGACCCTCTCTGTGGGAACGCACAGGGCGCAGGGAGCTTGATGCCGGCAGCAGATGTTCCCTAAGGTACTCCGGCCCCATGCCATGGAGTGCTTTGAACACCGTTACCAGTACCTTGAATCTCACCCGGAAGACAACTGGCAACCAATGCAGCTCACGGAGCAGCGGTGTAACGTGGGAGTATCGGGAGACTCCCAACACAACTCTCGCGGCTGCATTCTGTACCAGTTGGAGCTTCCGGGTGGTCCTCAAGGGCAGCCCCATGTAGAGAGCGTTGCAGTAGTCCAGACGAGAGGACACGAGCGCATGAGTGACCGTGCACAAATCATCCCGGCTAAGATAGGGCCGCAACTGGCGCACCAGGCGAACCTGGGCGAAGGCCCCCCTAGTCACAGCTCCTACATGGTCTTCCAAGGTGAGCCGTGAATCTAGGAGGACTCCCAAGTTGCGAGCCCTATCTACGGAGGGTAATAGTTCACCCCCCATAGCCAGAGGTGGAATATCCGAATAAACCCGGGATGAAGGTATGCAAAGCCACTCAGTCTTGTCGGGGTTGAGTTGAAGTCTGTTCCTCCCCATCCAGACCCGAACCGCCTCCAGGCACCGGGACATCACGTTGAGGGCATCACTGGGGTGGTTTGGGGTCGAAAGGAAAAGTTGGGTATCATCAGCGTACTGATGATACCCAACTCCAAAGCCACGAATGATCTCACCCAGCGGTTTCATGTAGATGTTGAACAGGAGAGGCGAGAGGACCGACCCCTGAGGAACTCCACAAATGAGAGACCTCGCGGTCGACCTCTGCCCTCCTGCCAACACCGACTGCGAACGTCCCTGGAGATAGGAGGAGAACCACTGTAAAACTGTGCCTCCCACTCCCAGTCCCCTGAGACGCCGCAGCAAGATACCATGATCGATGGTATCGAAAGCCGCCGAGAGGTCTAATAGGACTAGAACAGAGGAATATCCCCTGTCCCGAGCCCTCCAGAGATCATTCACCAGCGCGACCAATGCCGTCTCCGTGCTGTGCCCGGGCCTGAAACCCGATTGGTATGGGTCTAGATAATCCGCTTCATCCAGGACCAGAGGGAGCTGATGCGCCACCACACTCTCAACAACCTTCGCAAGAAAGCGAAGGTTGGAGACAGGACGAAAGTTGTTTAATACAGCTGGGTCCAAGGCAGGCTTCTTGAGGAGAGGCCTCACCACCGCCTCTTTCAAGACGGCGGGGAAGCTACCCTCACTCAGAGAAGCCGATATAACTGCCTGGAACCAGCTGCGTGTCCTCTCCCGGGCTGCATAGACCAGCCAGGAAGGGCACGGGTCCAATAAGCATGTGGTGGTGCTCAGCCTCCCCATGATCCTGTCCACTTCCTCTGGAGTCACAGAATCAAACTCCTCCCAGGTGATATCGACAAGACCGCCCGTGTCCTGATCGTCAGACTCTGCCCAGTCAGAGTCCAGACCGGTCCGAATCCGAGCGATTTTGTCCGACAGATGTTGGTTAAACTCCTCGGCACGACCCTGCAAGGGATCCTCCCTCACCTCCTGATTTAGGAGGGAGCGAGTCACCCTAAACAGGGCGGCCGGGCGATTATCTGCGGACGCGATAAGGGTGGCGAAGTGGTTAGACCTCGCCTCCCTTATCGCAGCGAGATAAGACCTAATGTGGGCTCTTAGTCGCAATCGGTCGGATTCGGATCGGCTGGACCTCCAACCGCTCTCTAGGCCCCGTCTCCGACGCTTCATCTCCCGGAGCTCCGCAGAGAACCATGGAGCTCGACGAGATCTGCACCGGGTCAGGGGCCACAGGGGTACAACTCGGTCAAGAGCCTCAGTGGCCGTCCTTTCCCAGGCTTCCACTAAGGCGTCTGCCGAGCTGTGAGCAAGGGAGGCAGGTGGGGACCCCAGCGCTGCCTGGAACCTCTGGGGATCCATTAAGCGTCTGGGGCGGTACCATTTAATTGGTTCCACACACCCACGGCGGGGGGTGGCAAAACGGAAGACCAGCCGCAGGAGATGATGATCGGTCCATGACAGGGGCATAATAATTGGAGAGCCCCCACCAAGATCATCTAACCACCGTCCAGATAAGAAAACTAGGTCAAGGGTGTGGCCTCCCTCATGAGTCGGTCCCGAAATTACTTGCGTCAGGTCCATGGCCGTCATGGAAGCCATGAACAGCCGAGCCAACTCAGATGATCCTCCCAGCGATGGTAGATTGAAGTCCCCCAAAACTATAAGTTTGGGGAACTCAACCACCAGCCCAGAGAGGACATCGAGCAGCTCAGGCAGGGCTGCTGCTGCGTGACTAGGCGAAAGGTACACCAGCAGCAAGCCCAACTGCGCACCAGGGCCGCATCTCAGAAAGAGAGACTCACACCCGACTATCTGAGGAACGGTGGCCTCCCGCGGACACAAGGTCTCCCTCATAACAACAGCCACACCCCCACCCCTACCCTGAGCCCGAGGCCGGTGCAGCACCCGGAAACCTGGTGGGCAAAGGTCGACCAGAGGAATCCCGCCCTCTGGGCCCAACCAAGTCTCCGTGATGCAAGCCAGGTCCGCCTGCTCACCCTCGACCAGGTCACGAACGAGAGGAGCCTTATTAGAGACAGACCTGGCATTCAAATACACCAGCCGGAGCTCAGGGGGCTGCACACCCTCACTCCCGGGACCTTGGGGTAGAGGCAGAGGGTCGGAGTGCCTCACCGCTTGTAAGCAGCGGAGAGGCCTTCCCTGAGATTGATACGGCCCTCTGCTCCTACATCTGCTGCCATTCCCTGATGTCGTGGGAATAGGTAGCCCCACGACCAGCCCTGGAGCCCCGGAGGTGACCGACCCCCGCTCCTCCCCTCTGCGATCTACATCGGCCCTAGCCAGAACAGCGGTAGTTGGATAGCCCCCCTTATCCAAACAACCAAAAGAACCCTCCCGCCTCCCTAACCCCCTAAAAAATTTTGACAGAAAAATAATCAGGGGCCTCTTATTAGGTCTACGTCGAAGGCCCCTACCCGTGCCCAGCCAACTCTCAGGGTCCCAATAAATGGGCCCTTCCTCGAAGTTATAATCGGCTGGCAAGGCGGGTCACACCCAGGAGGGGGGAGCACCCCTGAGGGCGCACAAGTCCGTGGAAGAATATTTAAAGGAAGTTATACGTGATCAAATACATAATACCAAGAATTCTGAGCAAATAGACAGATGTTGAATATTGCTGTATGAGTACACTCATTTTCCTTCTGCATCTCCCTGTCTGAAGGTATTAAATAGATCTGAGTGTGGAATGATGCACTTTGTGTCTCTTCTTGCACCTCTCTGAACAAATGAAATCATCAGAATTCCTTGAAACAGTGAAAAAAGAAGGCACAAAATCTCCTGTCCAGTTTCCAGAGATGTATTAGAAAGAAAGGCTCTATTTTTTTTCCTGGAGTGAAAAAATAATTTACACAGCCAGCTCGTTATTTCTACAGATACTGCATTAACAACAAGGAACCCTGAGATTTCTCCTTAGGTAGGCTGGAACACACCTAGAGGGAGGAGAAGCTGACTCATTAGATTTAAAATAACATTTTCCTTTCTTTCTGTAGAAATAAGAATTGATTGAAAGTACTTTTAAGGGGTTGAGAGAGAACTGCTCTCTGATAGCATCTAAGGTACATATTAGATAAATAGAAAACTATTGGCTTTTTGATTGTGAGCAATTTCCCTTAGATTCAAATGCTGATATTGAGGAGTTATGTATATAATACAAATTATTTATCAAGGACTGGCTCAGAGGCTACCAGAACCAAGTGCATGTCCTTTCATTAACTCTAAATTTCGCATTATTGAACTCTAGATAGGATATATTTAGGTGAAATTCTTCTGTTTCTTGTATTAAAGGTAAAGGTAAAGGTTCCCCCGCACATGCGTGCTAGTCGTTTCCGACTCTAGGGGCCGGTGCTCATCTCCGTTTCAAAGCCGAAGAGCCAGCGCTTGTCCAAGGACGTCTCCGTGGTCATGTGGCCGGCATGACTAGACTCCAAAGGCGCACAGAACGCTGTTACCTTCCCACCGTAGTGGTCCCTATTTTTCTACTTGCATTTTTACGTGCTTTCGAACTACTAGGTTGGCAGAAGCTGGGACGAGTAACAGGCGCTCACTCTGCTACGCGGCACTCGGGATTCGACCCGCCAAACTGCTGACCTTCTGGTCGACAAGCTCAGCATCCTAACCATAACAACCAGTTTATTTGGAGATGGGGGCCAAGTACACACCATTGGAACCGTTTTGATACCTTAATCTTCTGAGAAAGGATTCAGTTGCTTCACCCCATTTAGCTCTTCCAACTGTCTTCTAAAACCAGGGAAGAAAGGCTTCTACATGGCATTCTGCATACAGTACATGTTACATGTTGTGCTTACCGGGAGGGTTGGATTACAGAGGTTGCATTTGGGGAAAATGATGGTCTAGAAAATCTTCACGCTATTGGTTTGCTTCATATCAGTATTCCTTTACATGCTGAGAATTCCATGAAATTCAAAAACTAGGCAAGATTTCCACATTAAACTGGTTTGTGATCAATTGACCACTGAGCAAATGTATTATGCATATATCTAATATAATAAATTGGATATTTAAGAACTACAGCAACTAGAATATCTTCCAGTTAACAATAATTGTTTATATGGTGACCTCCCTGAAAATATTTCATCTCTCTCTTTCTCTCTCTTATCTATCTTTGGCTTAAATCTTATATGAGACCACCATCTCATCTCAGAAAATGTCAGCAACCTTACATTTAATGTCTTGTGAAAGAACAGTGAAGTCTTGACATTGGTGATCTGATCTCGAGACCATTTTTAATTCTACATAATTTGCATGGCACCTAAGAATGACAGAAATGATGCATTACTGATCCTTAGTATACTCTCATAAAAAGACCTGGAAATCCTTTTCTTTTATTTTCTGTATGCTATTAATTTAATTATTAATCTACTAGTATATCTGTTTTAGGGACGCGGTGGCTCAGTGGGTTAGGACGCTGAGCTTGTCGATCAGAAGGTCGGCAGTTTGGCGGGTCAAATCCCGAGTGCCGCGTAACAGAATGAGTGCCTGTTACTCGTCCCAGCTTCTGCCAACCTAGCAGTTCGAAAGCACGTAAAAATGCAAGTAGAAAAATAGGGACCACTACGGTGGGAAGGTAACAGCGTTCCGTGCACCTTTGGCGTCTAGTCATGCCGGCCACATGACCACGGAGACGTCCTCGGACAAGCGCTGGCTCTTCGGCTTTGAAACGGAGATGAGCACCGGCCCCTAGAATCGGAAACAACTAGCATGCATATGCGGGGGAACCTTTACCTTTTTACCTTTATATCTGTTTTGGCAATTAGAATGAATCATATAAAAAGGTAGGCACACTTTAAAAACTCAAAATAATTAATTTTCATAATTTTGGAGTCTCTAACAATATTTATCAAGCTGATAAAGGAAATACAGTGTGCATATGTTTGTATGTGTTTAAAAAAAATAAGTCGAGAATCATTGTGGGATAGAGTTCAGCTGTACTGTGAGTTGTAAGATACTTAATTTTGTCAGCTGGAATAAATAATAAAGGTCTCATTCAGTGATTCTGAATTAATATCCAAGTTTTGTACAAAGACACATAATTATTATAAATAGCTATATGATCATGGTCTTGCTCTGTTATGAATTGACTTTATGTGCAAAAAAGAGATAACAGAAAGACTGAAATTAGAGAAAAGAAAACATAGCATGGTCTACTACTGTTTTTGGAGTATTTATACTATATTATAAGGTCAGATAAAATTTGCTGGTGACTAAAAAGAGATCTCATCCACTGCGGCTATTTCAGGTATTAATCTATCAAGATAAATTAAACAAAGGGCAACATAAAGGGACCTTTTTGAAATTAAAAAGCAATATCCATATGCAAACCACATATCCTGTCTTCAGTTTTTTGCAAGTTGCATCACAATTTAAATCCTATGATTGCTTCTGAGTTGTAGTTAAACCTAAAGTAGGATTAATAAAGGAGAATATTTGTAATTCAGGTCTGAAATGAGGGGTCCTTGGTGCTCTCCGAGCTTAGTTGCTTTCTTGCAGAGCTTTCATTATCCAAATTAGGTAACATCATCAGTCCTAATCGACATTAGCTTACTTAGTTATCTAGTTTGAGTTATGAAACATCTGTAAGAAAATAACCAAGTTCAGAGAGCACCAAGGACCTCTCAAGTGGGACTAATTCTATTAGGCTGAATGAGAAACTCACTCCTGGAAGGGAGCAGCAGTTATTTATTGGACAACAGAACTCTATGTCTTTTATAACTTGTTTTTCTACTCATGATAATGTTGCACTTTTACAGCACTCTAGATGTTCCCTACTTAGACCTTCTCAAACACTGAAAAAGGTCTGGGCATTTCAGTTTCCTTAATACTAAAAGCTGACATCATGCCAGACAAATCCTTTTGCATTCTTTGACAAAGTGACAAAATTAGAGGATCAGTGAAATGCCGTGGACATAGTTTACTTGAACTTCAATAGGGCATTTGATAAAGTAGATCACAAGTACCTACAGCCTACTGCCTGATAAAATAGAAAAATGTGGGTTAGACAGATGGATTCATAACTGGCTGAGCAACCACATGGTCCTTAATGGAACTACATCTACATGGAGGGAAGTATGCAGTGGGGTACCCCAAAGCTCTGTCTTATATTCTTTAATGTCTTCAATGATTTAGATGAGGGGATAGAAGGGAAAATCTTTTTCATTTTACTAATATTTCAATTGGAGTAACTATCCCCTCTGCAAGAATAAGAAAGAATTGTAAAAAGTGGTACCTCTTTAGGTAAAAACAGCCTGAGTTTCATACACTATAATAATCTCTCTGTGCACATGATATGCAAGTTTACACAATCTATTTTATACTGTGGTCTGTACCAAAACTTAAATATATAAGTGTAATGTGCAAAGATAAGGAGAAAGGACTATTGCAGTAAAATGCTATGCAGAGAAGTAGATTGTGCTATGGTAGCCAGAAAAAAAAGGAATATAATGGCTTTTTGAACAGTAATGAACAGGCTAATGCAAATTTTATGGCATTCCTGTCTTTGACTCATACAGTTTTTAGATCTCTTAGAAAAAAGGGGTGGTTTTTTTTGTTCCCCTTGATTGCTTTTAAAATTAAATCTTACAGTGAAAGAAATGGCAGTGTTTTGAATCTGTCTGATTTCTATTTGCAAAGTTCTTTTATTTCTTCTCCATAGCAACTTCATATTTTCAGAAATCTTTGTATTTTGTATTTGCTGTTAAGTTTTAAAATTCAGACTGTTTGACAGTTTTAACTAAATTCATTTTGTTCATTTCCAATTCTGCATGGAAGCCTTAAGTAACAGCAATATTAAAATGCCGATACAGGTCTCTTGATTTCAAACTTCTTTGCATTTATAAAATTTTACCCATATTCATATGACATTCAGTACAAGCTACTTGCCGTCAACACATGATGGTCTGTTCCGTGTTGTCCCAGCCACTTTCCCTGGTAGACAGGAACACTTTACCGTCTGTGATCTCTCCTCAATTCGATTCTTATTACAACATCTGTGTGCTGCTATAACTTCACATGTTCCTCCTTCTGAAAACAAAGGAAAAACAAAATTGCTATGATTGCTCTGGGTAGCAAAGCAATTATTTAAATATTTTGTATTTGGGTGGAGTTAAAAGACAGGATTTCAAAAATGTAACCTGTGCATACAGCAATGGCAATAGCACTTAGACTTATATACTGCTTCACAGTGCTTTACAACGATTTCATTTTACCGATCTTGGAAGGATAGAAGGATGAATCAAATGTGAGCTGGTGAGATTCAAATTGCTGGCAGTCAGCAGAATTAGCCTGCAATACTGCATTCTAACCACTGCAGCACCACAGCTCATATTATACAATACAGTGCAATAAACTCAAACTTTTATGTGTTTAATCAAAAAATCTGGAAAGAGATGCAAAGAGAGTGAAAAAAAATAATAATTTTACTTCTTCCTCCAATCTTTGAAGTAACTCTGCAGTGGTAAATATACAGGTGATTTCTATATTTGCAACCTAGATATGCGCTGACTCTTCATTTAATATCCAGGAAGATCACTGTTTTATTTTTTTTAAATATAAACCCGGGGTTTCTGCCCATTCCAAAGGCAAATTGTGGTCATATATCATATGATCCTAACCCTTTCCAAAAGGAGAGGAACCTGAATTTGAGATACATCCCCACCACTGCAAAAGAAGTGAAGGTAAGAAAAAACATACATACTTCTGTGCCATTCCCAAAACTCTCCACCTTGTCAATTTGAGTTGCCGTGACATCAGAAACAAGTCCAAGAGTGTCCCCCCCACCATATGAATATGTAGATATGTAAATAAAT
Organism: Vipera berus; assembly: GCF_964194415.1. NCBI lineage: Eukaryota > Metazoa > Chordata > Lepidosauria > Squamata > Viperidae > Vipera > Vipera berus. Next base: position 253,057,505 of record NC_138203.1, read on the forward strand.
CTACCAGAAGTTACATTGCAAAAAAATTACCAGATGAAAGCAAATTCTGTTATCTGAAGACATAAATACTAGTTGAAAATAATTGCCAGTAAATTAATTAATGGAGTGGCCCTGAATATCAGCAACATATTTTCTGAGATCCTGCTCCTGAAGAACTGGAGATGAATGGGAAATTGGGTCATAGAGTCCAGCTGATAATCTAGCTGGTATTCTGGCTCTCCTGCTGCTCATTGAAATTTCTTACAGTCTCCTGGTTTTGATTTTTGGACAGCTGGTAGAGCTCCCTACAACGTTTTGGTGGTAAGGAATTTCACTCTCTATTTCTTGAGGTCTGGGTCTTGTAAGGCCCTGGAGTTCATTGCCTACAGACAACCATGACCTAATCTCAGATAATCTGCAGCCCAAAACATATAGGTGGTCTTATGTTAGATCTTGGCTATGTCTCAAAGATGTTACATGGATTTCTAGCACCTCCTTGCTGTAGTCATATCCAATTTAAGATAACATGGACTACTGCCTTGGGGACTTCATGGAGTGAATGAATCCATTCAGATGATCTGCCTTAAGCCTCTAATGGGGCTGGGATGATTTCTGGGGAGTGTTTGAGGCCATAATTTTAATGCAGTCAATCTTTAATATTTCATAGGTAATAAGAATTCTTGTCTGAAATCCTGGACATACAATGGCCATCAGTGTAGATAGGATTGAATTACATGAACTAGACGGACAGCTTTGATATTATAGCATTTTCACATTCCTTAGGTTTACAAATCAAGGCAAAGCCTTGCCATATCATAGGTTAGATCAGGGATCTCCAGCTTTCTCAACTATACCATTTGTGGACTTCAACTCCCAGAATTCCTCAGCCAGCCATGTGGTTGAGTAATTCTAGGAATTGAAGTCCACAAGTCATAAAGTTGCCAGGGTTGGGGATCCCTGGGTTAGATGTACAGGTAGTCCTCAACATATGACCTCAATTCAGCCCAAAATTTCTGTTGCTGAGGGAGACATTTGTTAAGTGAGTTTTGTCCCATTTTACAACCTTTCTTGCCACAGTTGCTAAGCGAATCATTGCATTTGTCAAGTAACACAGTTGTTAAGTGAATCAGGCTTCCCCATTGACTTTGATTGTCAGAAGGTCAAAAAAGGGAATCATGTGATGCCAGGACACTGCAACCGTCATAAATGTGAGTCAGTTCCCAAGCATCTGAGTTTAGATCACTTGACTGTAGGCATGCTGCAACAGTCATAAGTGTGAAAAATGGTCATAAGTCACTTTTTTCAGAGCCACTGTAACTTTGAACAGTCAGTAAATGAACTGTTGTTAAGTCAAGGACTATCTGTGCTCAAACATGGCAGGAGACTGACAGATGTGGTATGGCTAGGTTACAATCTGTATTGCAGATGAGAATGAAACTACATACCACAGTATACAAAAGTTTTATACTTCCAGTGTTTTAGGCAAATACCCTTCCTCCATAATTAATGATTAGCTTGTCTGCACTTGGTGCCTTAAAACTGTGAGATTGTTGCTTGTTTACATAATGGTCATCTCCAGCCTGAGAACCACAATTCCCACCTTACCCCCTTGCAAGTATGCAGAACTACAGTACAAGAAAAACTGGCATGAATTGGTTATTCAAGCAGCCATCAGGTAAAGAAAACGCTTGGTCAAAATGTCCTATCTGCTGACAGAAACCCAAGACTTTGAGCACTAAGTGCTGAAGTCCAAAACGCACATGTAATACTTAAATGCACAGCTTTAAAAGCAAATCCTGTAACCTGATGCCAAAATGAGCTGTACAAACATAATGTTGCAAAATGAAAAACTGAGCAAAATTGATGGATCTACCAATTCCTTCCTGTACTGGATATATTTCAAACTATGCAGATGATCAATATCTCTTTGGAAATATCATAGCAATTAAGCGATATCAGAATCTCTCTTGCAACTCCTTAATGTCACCTGCGTCACAATGACCTTATTAGTGATGGGGGTTGGTTTCCATTTTGATGTATTGTTCTTGTGATAAGCTGGCCTTTGAAAAAGAAGGTGGAACAAGCCCAGCCACTTTAAATGTCACATCCTAGAACTGCTTGCTAAGAGTCAACCCTTAATGTTTGCAGAAAGCTTGATGTAATTTTAAATATTCAAACCTTCAGCTTTCAGGGCTGAGTCGATCAAAGCTGGTTAATGTCTGTTAAGGTAAAAGACTTTAGGTCATGCTCTCAGGGGGTTCAATATTGATGAGTTTGCAAACTGAAAACAAGATAGACCATGAGGTTAATATTTAATTCTTCTCATCAAGAACAGTTTCCTATATGGCACAGAAACAGCTTTAGTTGTCTCTGACCCAAGTCTTTCTGGGAGCTTTATCAAAGCCCATGGCATTCTACTCCACTTAAATCTCTCATAGCAGAAATGCAATGTGAAAGAATTAACATCTCCTAAATTCCCAAGCTTTGAATTTTACAGAAAAATTGTACATAAGGCCTATTCATCCATTCCCATCCATTAACATTAAAAGAGAGTTAATTGTTATTGTTAGTATCAGACCCTTCAAGGTATCAAGCACCATAATCTTCTCTAAGATCATCTGCAATTAGACCTCTTCACTGTTGTTTTGCTGTTGCTCTCTTTTTGATGATATGCAGATAGGGAAAAGGGGGTGCAATGGCTCCGTGGTTTAGAGGCTGAGCTTGTCAGTTGGAAAACTGACAGCCTGGGTTTGAAATTCGAGCACTGTGCAATGGGGGGAGTTCCTGTTACTCACCCCAGCTCCTGCCAACCTAGCAGTTCTAAAGCATGCAAATGTGAGTATATAAATAGGTACCACTTTGGCAGGAAGGTTACTGCATTCCATATTTTCATGCTGGTCACATAATGATGGAAATGTCTCTCAGACAACAGAGGCTCCCTTGGCTGAGAACTGCAGATTAGCACCATCCCCATGAGTTAGGGTGGTCAGGGGAAACCTGGACAAGGGAAACTTTAAACTTTTAAATAGGGATAACTTGTTGTTGTTCAGTTGCTGAGTCATGTCTGCCTCTTCATGACCCCGTGGACCACAGCACATGAGGCCTTCCTGTCAGTGGTGGGATTCAAATATGTGAACAACCAGTTGTCTGTGTGGATGCCGCTTCCGCAAGTCCATTCTGGGCCTGGGCAACAAAAAATTAGCTACTGGTTCTGCTGAACTGGTGCAAACTGGCTGAATCCCACCACTGCCTCCTGTTCTCCACAGTCTCCCAGTGTTTTCCCAAATTCATGCTCATTGCATCAATGACACTATCTAACCATCTTATCCTCTGCAGTCCCCTTCTCCTTTTCCATTCAACCCTTCCAAACATCAGGGTCTTTTCCAATAAGTCCTCTCTTCTCATTTGGTGGCCAAAGTATTTGAGCTTCAGCTTCAGTATCTGTCCTTCCAAAGAACAGTCAGGGTTGATTTCCTTTCGGATTGACTGCGCTGATCTCCTTGCAGTCCAAGGGACTCCCAAGAGAATTCTCCAACATCACAATTTGAAAGCATCAATTCTTTGGCGCTCCACCTTCCTTAAGGTCCAATTCTCACAGCCATACATTACTATTGGAAAAACCATAGCTTTAACAATACAGACCTTTGCTGGCAAAATGATGTCTCTGCTTTTTAATATGGTGTCTAGATTTGCCATTGCTTTCCTCCCAAGGAGTAAACATCTTAATTTCATGGCTGCAGTTGTCATCTGCAGCAATCTTGGTGCTTAAGAAAAATAAAATCTGTCACTGCTTTCGTTTTTCCCCCTTCTGTTTGCGAGGAGCCCTTCAAAGCTGGAAGGCAAAACTAAGGAAACCAAATATTTTCATTCAACTTTGTTTCTAGGAATTTTTATATGCCTTAACAGGTGCTGTTTTTCTATACATGTTGTACAATATGTACACTTATTCGTATTTTAGTTATTTCATAGTTTCATTGTCAAATGTTTGAAATGTTGTCATTTGTTTGCAAATTGTTAACTATAACACACTTTAGGAGCTTCTGGGAAGCAGGACGTGAAATATCATTCAGAATGGTTATATAAATACATAAAGAAAAATCAACAGTCCAGCTCTACTATTTGCTAATTAGAGCTCTTGGAATAGAAAAATGCCCTAGCAGAGCAGATATTCTTTTCTCTCAACCTTGGCAGCCTATGAAACTATTCCGGCCTTCTGGTGACTTATTTACATAAAAGATATGCATAGTACTCATATTGGTATAATTACAACATTCCTGATTGTGTATTAGGAGTCTTTTGGATCTTACTGCTGATGCTGCATCCTGTTAACTTGGGATGGTCATGTCAAATCTTTTCCCTTTCCCCTTGATCATCTAATTTTTATTTTTATTTTAAATCAATTTTTATTTTTATTTGTAAGCTGAGTGCCTAGCTTGCTTTCTGACAGATGTTTTGTTGAGACAATTTGTGAAACCTGAGATAACTTCATGGCTTTCCTCTCCTAGTAAAATATTCTGTGCTCTATAATAGAATCCTGTGTCATCTTTACATGCCGGAATCAAGTGCCCAAGGCTGAGATCTTTAGAAAGCCTGGCTAATAGATTCTGGAACACTTGTGTGACCTGTTTTACAGAGAATAACTCTATATTTGAAGTGATGTCTAATCCAGTTAACAAAAAAGGAACCTAAGAAGAGAACTGGATCATAAAATTGCTTCTTTTAATAGAATAACAGAATAATAGAGTTGGAAGGGACTTTGGAGGCCTTCTAGTCCAACCCCTACTCAAGCAGGTGACCCTGTACCATTTCAGACAAATGGCTGTCCAATCTCTTCTTTAAAAACTCCAGTGATGGAGCACCTACAATTACTGAAGGCAAGCCATTCCACTGATTAATTGTTCTAACTGTGATGAAATTTCTCCTTATTTCTAGGTTGCTTCTCTCCTTGATTAGTTTCCATCCATTGCTTTTTCTCCTGCCTTCAGGTGCTTTGGAGAATAGGTAGACCTCCTCTCCTTTGTGGCAGCCACTTAGATACTGGAATACTGCTATCATATTGTTTCATTAATCCAGGCATAAACAGTTTTTTAAAATTGCTGTATTATACAAAATGAATGGGAAATATAAGATACGTGTTAAATATATAAACATATGTGTGTGTATAAACTTACACACTATGCACACATATTTTCTGCTTCAGAGTGTGTATATACATAGATGTATAAAAACATATATAAACTTTAAATATATACAAAGACACATACCCACACAGAGAGAGCTTTTAACCATCTCATTAACACTTGACCATATGGAATAATACTGATCAGTCTTTTCACTTCAGCAATAAACAAGCCAGTTTGTAAGTGGATTGTAATCAATTCGAGGTTGTAAATCCAGAATTGTGTGGATCATAACAAACTCTGGCAAGTCCTTAAAGAGATGGGCATACCAGACCATCTTATTTGTCTCTTGAGAAATCTATATGCGGGCCAAGAAGCAACAGTGAGAACTGGACACGGAACCACTGATTGGTTCAAAATTGGGAAAGGAGTCCGGCAAGGCTGTATACTGTCGCCTTGCCTATTTAACTTATATGCAGAGCACATCATGAGAAAGGCAGGGCTAGATGAATCAAAAGTTGGAATTAAGATTGCCGGAAGAAACATCAACAACCTAAGATATGCAGATGATACCACTCTAATGGCAGAAAGTGAAGAAGAACTAAAGAGCCTCTTGTTGCGGGTGAAGAAGGAGAGTGCAAAACTTGGGTTGAAACTAAACATTAAGAAAACCAAGATCATGGCATCCGGCCCTCTCAATTCCTGGCAAATAGATGGGGAAGAAATGGAGGTAGTGACAGATTTTATTTTCCTGGGCTCCAAGATCACTGCAGATGGGGACTGTAGCCAAGAAATTAAAAGACGCTTGCTCCTGGGGAGGAAAGCCATGGTAAATCTAGACAGCACACTAAAAAGCAGAGACACCACCCTGTCAACAAAAGTGCGTATAGTCAAGGCTATGGTCTTCCCAGTTGCAATGTATGGCAGTGAAAGCTGGACCATAAGAAAGGCTGAGCGCCAAAGAATTGAAGCCTTTGAACTATGGTGCTGGAGAAGACTCCTGCGAGTTCCTTGGACTGCAAGGCGATCAAACCGGTCAGTCCTAGAGGAGATCAACCCTGACTGCTCTTTAGAAGGCCAGATCCTGAAGCTAAAACTCAAATACTTTGGCCACCTAATGAGAAGGAAGGACTCACTGGAGAAGAGCCTAATGCTGGGAAAGATTGAGGGCAAGAGAAGAAGGGGACGACAGAGAATGAGGTGGCTGGATGGAGTCATTGAAGCAGTAGGCGTGAGCTTAGATGGACTCCAGAAGATGGTAGAGGACAGGAAGGCCTGGAGGAACATTGTCCATAGGGTCGCGATGGGTCGGACACGACTTCGCAACTAACAACAACAACAACAAATCCAGAATGGCATCATTTTTCTATCATAGAAGAATAATATTTTTTTCTGTGCCCCATGTCTGGTTAATCCATAGTCCTTTGTGTGGTGATAAATTCTAATTGTTTGGCAAACAATTCACACTCACATCCACATCTTTGCAATATATTACTCTTCTCAAAACTATTAAGGACAGTTAATACAAATAGGACAATGGGAAGTCTTTATCAAATGAGCATAATTTTCCCCAGAACAATAAAATTTGGAGCAAAAATTAAAATAAAACATTTTGTATACAGATCTATATTTGAAGTGCTGTCTGATTCAGTTAAAAAACCAAGAAACACAAATGAAAATGTGAGAAATGTTGAATTAGCCTCAGGTATAGTAAAGTTGTTACATAATCTTTATTTATTTATGTATTTGTTAAAGAGAATTTATAACTCTGAGCCACTAATATAGTCCTTCAAATGTCCATCTTAATTCTCTGCTTTAATTGCCTATAAAAATACTGTGGGTTTTCAATAGTCCAAGTCATATTTCAACACCAATAGTAATTTAAGAGTTTTTAATACTGCTAATGCATCTAGACCAAATCTAAAATGAAAAATTCTTTTAATCCAATATATATCTATATCTTTATCTTTATCTTTATCTTTATCTTTATCTTTATCTATATCTATATCTATATCTATATCTATATCTATATCTATATCTATATCTATAACTATATCTATATCTATATCTATATCTATATCTATCTATATCTAATCTATATCTAATCTATATCTATATCTATATCTATATCTATATCTATATCTATATCTATATCTATATCTATATCTATATCTATATCTATATCTATATCTATATCTATATCTATATCTATATCTATCTATATCTATATCTATATCTATATCATCTATATCTATATCTATATCTATATCTATATCATCTATATCTATATCTATGTATCTATATCTATCTATCTATCTATCTATCTATCTATCTATCTATCTATCTATCTATCTATCTATCTATCTACTGTATCTATCTATCTATCTATAACCATCATTCTACAATTTTAGACAATCAAGATTCTTCTTGCAAAAGTTCAATTGGTTTAAAGTACAATTAGTAATAAAGCTCAATGTTATAATTCTATCCCAACGTCATGTAGGTGTGCCATGTGGTCTTTAATGTTGGGCATACAATTGATATTTATTACCTACTTGTAGTATTTATAAACCAACTTGACAAGGACTCTAGGAGGCTTATTATTTTAAACATAAAATCCATAAAACTATCTATAACTATACACATGAAGAAACAGCATAAATTCTGGTATCCTTTTAAAAAAACATACCATAATTGACTAACATTAATAAAAATAATTAAAATCTGTGGGAAAAAGCTCCGTGCTGACCACCTTCTTGAATGTCGTAGAGAATTGTGCAGTCTGGTTCTCCAGAGATGTGCCGGATAAAGTAAAAAGGATCATGCTGCTCCCATGGGATTGTTTATTTATTTATTTATTTTTGAAATTTCTAGGCTGCTTCAAACTGTCATGAATTTGGACAGCTCACAAAACAATACAACAGAAATGCACAAAGCCTAAAAAATGACCCAAGTCTGGAAAATCAACAACCACTCCAAAATACTCATCCAAAGGGTCCATCATCCAGTCTAATCTATGCCTGGGGAATGAGTTTAATGGGTCCTTTATGTAGGGACAGAGGTGCAGGAACATGGGATTTTGGATCCTAAAATCATCTCTGTATAAAAATAGATTGCGTTTACCTCCAGGTTCTGTAATGCCCAAATTGCTCTTAAATATCTTATATGATGGCTCAGGGGTTCCAATATTAGACTAAATATAAGAGATAGATGACATCCTTGACACATCTTGAAAAATGAGGCCATAATTCCATCTCTTGTCCCAAAGGTGATTTTTCAAAAGGCAACTGAACTTTGTCTTAGAAGCAAAATATCTTCAAGGAAAAACAAAATCCACTTGCCTTTTGAAAAAGCACCTTTGGGACAACCATGACTTGGATGACGGAGAATCTCCATAGACAATTCCCTCCTCTTTCCCTGACTGAGGTTTCAGTGCTTGAAACACTGAATTTTAATACAAAAGAAGTTAGCTACATCTTGTTCCAAAGGTTTCTTCTGGGACTAGTGAGACACCCCCCCCCCCAATTTCAGGATACTGAATTTAGAAATTGACAGTTGTATAATATTATCCAGGGTTTGTTGCCCTTTCATAAAACCAGATTGCACAGGAGACATAAAATGTCTTCCAGTGTTAAATTTTGGTGTCAACATTTAACAATGAATCTTTAACATCTTTTAAAAATCAGTAATATAAAATTCCTTGTAGGAAGTTGGAAAAATTTGTTCAAAAGAGCAGTAGGTTTATAATCAATATACAGTATTTATTATATCACTCAATAGGATGACCACTGGGACTTGAAGCTTTCCCTATTCTCATAGATTTAATAGAATCTATTATTTCCTGGAAAAATTACATGCAGCTACAGTAACAAACATAGTCTTGGGTAGTCCTTGGAAAAGTAACATTACTTTTAAAATGATTCTGAGTGATCTTTCTGAGTGATCTTTGACTCATTATCATGAGTTTAAAATAAAAAATTGAAAAGTGCTGATTAGATCATAAAGGAGAATAATTGTTTATGAAATAATAATAATTTATGAAATGAGGGGTCTTTGTTGCTCTCTGAACTTGGTAGTTTTCTTGCAGATGTTTCATTACCCAAACTAGGAATCATCATCAGTGTACAAATATCTGCAAGAAAACAACCAAACTCAGAAAGCATCAAGGGCCCCTCAGATCACAATCTGTCTGTCTGTCTCTACTGAACATATTTGAATTATCTTTTAAAAAATGATTCTTTCTCCTAGCTCTGGGTTAGACTGACATCATTTGCGTGCATTGTTCTGTTCCTCTCTGTTATGTTCAGTTTTATACTATGTTTTTTCTTGGTTTGTCAATGTCACATTAGTTTTAATTGTATGTTCCCCAGAATCTTAGGCCGAGTGAGTCAACATTTATAAACCTAAATTTCAAATAATAAATAAATAAATAAATAAATAATCCTGGGCATCTTTGGTAGTAGACTTTGTTGCTGCTATTTCAGGTGATATAGGCTTATAACTGACCTAATATCCACTTTCCCCCAAATCTTTGCTGGAGAGAGAACAAGATTATTTCCATCCATTTTGTTTGTTTTGCTAATAGGCTTTACTGAATGGTTTGCACTTCTTAACTATTTGTGAAAACAAATCTGGGAACACTATTTTCTTCAATACATTCTGTTCTGGCCATTCTCCTTGCTATAATTAATGCAGGACATTATCCCTATTCTACATTTTAAAATCTTACAGCAATAAGGTTGAGTTTCTATAGTGAATGGAAACAAACCCATGTGATAAACAGTTTCAATTTCCAACTTGTATTTGAGCCGCAGTTTAAGAAATGAAATAAAAATCTCACATTTAAATTTCTCTGTAAAGACTGATATAATAGATCCTGCCCAGCACGGTAAAGAATATTGAAATGATATTGTTTAAATAGATCACTCCATCTTCAAAAAGGATTTTTTTCTTTTTTCTTTTATTCTTACCCTGTACACCGCCCTGAGTCCTCCGGGAGAAGGGCGGTATAGAAATATTAATAAATTAAATTAAAATTAAAACTGTTCCAGTATTGGTAACATATTGTCCTTTAGAATTTTCAAGCCAGGTAATTCTGTGTCATGTGAATTAATCTCTAAGCTTCTAAATTCCATTGTTGATTTCTCTGTTCCACTAGAAAATCAAGTCTTTGCTTCACAACCCTTCTGCCCATCACATAATATTTCTTCCACTATAGTTTTTATCTGTATGAATTCAGCTGTTCTATGATTCTGTAAAAATGAGGAAGAGCGATCTACATAACTTTATTTTGCTGTAACTTTCACTGTAACTTTCTCTTGTGGATTAAAAAGAATAGTGTTCAGCTTTTCTTTGGCTCCCAGAAGCTTTGATGAGGACAGGGATATCGCTTCTCCATGTTTTCTGCCTTCAGACCCTCATACCATAATTTATCATCCCAGAGCAGTAATTTAAATGAAGAAGGACAAAGGGAGCTTTTTGCATATAAATTGAGCAATGGGACTATCAAAAGATGAGAAAATTGCCCCTTAACTTGCTAAAGTATTGAGTTTGTATGTTCAGCATCTTGCTAAATTAATGATAAATTAATTTTAAGCAGAAGGTCAACAGAATGAATTGGACATCAAGTCATGTACACCCTGGATACATTTTCATTAGTATATACTGTACAAATCAGTGTATGCTCATTTTGTCTGCTGTTCTTGTGATGGATTTTTTGGAACAAGGCATATTTCTCAGGCTGAAGACAATAGCAAATCCAGAAATTAATACTGGAAGGAGCAGAAGTCAAATTTATTTTTCTAATCACCAGGTGATTCTCGGTTGTATAAACAGAGGCATAGAGTCAAGATCACGAGAAGTATTAGTACTGCTTTATAAAACCCTAGTGAGACCACACCTGGAATACTGCAACCAATTTTGGTCACCATAATACAAAAAAGATGTTGAGACTTTGGAAAAAGTTCAGAAGAGAACAACTAAGATGATCAAAGGCCCGGAGACTAAAACATATGAAAAATGGCTGCAGGACTTGGGTTTGGCTAGTCTAAAGAAAAGAAGTAATGGGGGCGACGTGACAGCAGTGTTCCAGTATTTGAGGGGCTGTCACAAAGAAGAGGGGGTCAAATTATTCTCCAAAGCACCAGTGGGCAGGACAAGAAACAATGGTTGGAAACTGATGAAAGAGAAAAGCAACCTGAAATTAAGGAGAAACTTCCTGGCAGTGAGGACAATTAACCAGTGGAACAGCTTGCCTCCAGAAATCGTGGGTGCTCCATCACTGGAGGTTTTTAAGAAGAGACTAGACAGTCTCTTGTCTGAGATGGTATAGCTTCCCTGCTTGAGCAGTGGACTGGAGAAGATCTCTAAGGTCCCTTCCAGTTCTCCTATTCTGTTCTGTTCTATTAATGCAGCTGTTATTATTTTGAGAAATAGAAAATGATAGGTTTGGGCAGTGCTTTTTTTCTAAAAAAAAAGGTGCCGGAACTCTCATCTTGTTAATCTTTTATCTCTCATCTGGCAATTTTTTGAGATTTGAGCCAAGTTTAATTCATAATTGCCTTTAGTTTTTTCAACTGTTTTTGGCTTAGATAAAGTATTCCATCTTTCAGGCATTCACCAAATAAACTAGAATTTGTTGTGAGCATCTCCTTAAATACAAACAGCTCATAAGCTGGACCTACCTATATTAGCAACCACATTATTGATGGCTTGTACATACCATTTTAAAGATATGATCACATTGGTTCATGTGAATGAGATCCTCCCATAACCCAAAATGCATGCTATTAATTCATCCCTGCCAAAATAGTTATTTTCATCAGACTTAGTTCATAATGAACTTAGAACACTAAGTTCTGTTTTATCCAATTTATCATAAAGACAGCATAGGGGTGAAAAATTGTGGGATAGCTCCCCCATGTTTATATACTGCAGGTGGGTATGGTAAAGATGGAATATTTTTTTTGTCTACTCAGTAAATGATGTGTTGCACTTTAATAGAGGAGACAACTTTTGCATATATAGTATGACATATATTGAGTTCCTTTTGGAAGGACTAGCAGTGGGAGATAATACAAGTGCATATGCTTCAACATATATGTGTTTAATTGATGGAGTCATGTTACTGACAAGTTAATGAATTGCAAAGAAATTGTTATTAATACATAAGTTAAACATTTTGTTTCTATTTCTTTACAACTGCTGATCAAGATGGCCTGGCTATGTTCAAATTATACACACAAGAGAACAGGCTTAGGGGAGGGGGATAGTGTTACAATTCAATCTATTTATGAATATGTCCATAATTGTCCAGTGTATTTTAACAATGATTCTTGGGGAATTAATGACAGAAAGAAAATGGATTGAAAAAAATAGATGCAAAAGTAACATTAGATAAATATGAGAAAATATCTGACGACGAGGCAGGTGCGCACATGTTTTCTGTGCTTTGGTGTCAAGCTCTCCATGCTGCAGCACAGTATGAAGAGCGTGGCTGACACAGGTGAGCACAAGGCAGGAGTGCACACGGACTCCGCTTTTACGGCTGCTCCCCACCTCCCACTCCTGGTCCCCTCTTACTTACAACTAGGAGATGGTGTAGTTGGGCAGCAGGGAGGGGTGCAAAGTTCCTGCCAACTCGCCTTCATTGCAGACAACTTGAATGTGCAATGGTTGCTGGCCGGGTCTTTTGGCGCACTCAGCAGCAATTCCAATTGGCTTTTGAAAGCCAATAGAGGGAGTAGCACAGCTTGTGCAAAAGTTGAAAAAATCCATCAAAAAAAGGTGCCGGAACTCCGTTCTGAGCGTTCTATGAGAAAAAAAGGCCTGGGTTTGGGTGAAATGGAAGATTTTGGCATTCAACTTTATTTCAAGTGGCTGTAAGTTATTATGTCAGTAATCAACTGCTCAGCTTCAAGCCAGTAAGTATGAAGAAAATGTCAGTCAAAAGGAGGCAGAAATCTGTTTTGGCCTGGATGTATAAAGTCAGTCAAAAATCTTTTTAGTCTCTCAGCTATTATTGAAGTGAAGATTTTGTAGTCCACATTTAATAGTGATATCAGTCTATAGTTTTTTTATCTGGGTCAAATCGGAGTCCTCTTTTGGTATCAAATTACATGTATTTGGGAGTTTTGCCTTCAATAAAAGTTTGTTACATACATCTTTCAATGGTAAACTTAATGTATCGTGTAAGCATTTATAAAACTCTCCTGGGAGTCCATCATTTTTTTGTCTTTTTATTGCCTGTGTCAGTTCCATTATTGTTATTTTTTCATTTAACATTTAAATTCATTTAATTTCTGGAACTTTTGGCAAATTATTTTCTTCCATATATTGAGTCATTTTCTCCCATGTAATTTCTTTCTTAACATACAGTTTCTCATAGTATTCTTTAATTATCTTCTTTATTGCTTTATTTTTAAATTGTAAACAGCCTTTTTCATCTACCAAATTTTTTATCAGTTTTTTTCTCTTTCTGTTTTTTTAAGTTTATAGGCTAACCATCTTCCTGGTTTATTTGCATTTTCAAAAAAGTTTTGCTCTGCCCTTTTAATTTGCTATGCCAATTTTTCTGATTCTATTAAATTTAATTTATGTTTTATTATTTCCATTTGTCTTTTCAATATTTTCTTTTGTGGGTTTATTTGTAATTCAAATTCTAATTTTTAAAATTCTTCTCTTAACAACTGACATTGTTGTCTCTTTTCTTTGTTTCTTTTCACCATGTATATTATCCCTACGCCTTGAAAATATGCTTTGGCTGTATCCCATACATTTTGTAATGTTGTATCTTCTTTTTTATTTTCTTTTGTTGGTAATTCTATACATTCTCACCATGTTGAGTTGCAGAGAGAGATCTGCCAGGTTTGAACCTAATAAAGTAAACAGTGTTTGAACCAAGTTTGAACTTAGTAAAGACAACAGTATGTAGTCTGGCAAACTCAGCTTTGGTTAAGCGTTGTGTATGAGTGGGCTGTATTTAATTGGATAATTGCCCCTTCAGCAGCCTGTGGCTTCATTTCAGTTCAATCCCACATAAATTCTGATGATTTTTTCCTCTTGAAGCAGAAAACAAAGCCAGGTAGAAAGATTGCACTGATTATAATCCAAATAAATTCTAAAGGAGCTCTAGTGGTCCTCGGGAATGTATTTTAACAGCATTTTTCACAGAGGAGGGAAATGCTCAGGAATTTGAAACAAAGTTTGGCTTTCCAATAAGTAGAAGGCCAAATATTTATGGTGATGTATGTAATTATAAACTGCTAGGTTGTTGGACATGTTTGGGTTCTTTTTAATTCATTTTCAGTGCCACCAGACTTAATATGTTCATATTTTTTTCCTTTTAAACAGTGAAGGAATATGGGGCTTTTTAATAAAAAAAGAATAGTCACAATGGCTCAGATGAAAGGCAAAATTGAAGAGTTATAAATGTATATTCTAGTTTGTAGACTTCTAAAAATGGATTATTGATTCAAGTGTTTTGCAACTTCTACAAAAACATTATTGTCCCTGTCATAATGCCTATTAAGGGACTTGTATAAAATGTGCATTATTAACCTCATACATTGTAACCACACCAAAAATTTGAACTCTTGTTAAGAAAGATGGTAGGTTATCACTAAGCATTTTATAGTCTGTAAAACAATTCAGCTCCTGGCTGTGTATATCTTGAAAATTCTCCCTTGGCATGGAGAATAGGGGATGCTAGCGCTTAGTAAAAGCTATTTTTGAAAAGTGGGGGATCCCCTCGTTCAACACATGGGAATTTTAGGTACTTATAACATCTCTGATTGCTGCAACTACTGCATTTTACAACATTGAAATGTGTTTAAATATTAGTAGCTCAAGTTGATAGTTGGGCTGTCGGTTTGATCTCCGAGTATGGCGATTTGCTTGGCGATGGATATGGCCCAGCAACAATAACTAGCCAATCAAACAGCCTGAAACTGGACCATGACTCAGCAACATCTGGAGAAACAACATCCTAACCAATTTACACCACACATAAATGTATTTAAAGGCCAGTGGTCTGACAGATGAGCACAATTCAAAGCGCACTGAAGATGTCCCCTCGAATGGAGATGAAACATTTGCAACCAAATTTCCAAGTTCAGAGAACAAACCAACAGCCCAGTTTTACAGTATGGCGAGAATATTTATCTGGATAGGTGAAAAATCTGCCAGAAGGTTTAGATTTAGATTTAGAAGCTAGCATCTAGATAAGGTGGAAAACAGATGGCCTGTTTTAAAGTAGTCAGCCAAAGCTATGTGCTAACAACGGAGGGGTACAATTCCTGATCAAATATTTCAGTGTAAGACATTCAGGACCAAGTATTATATTGAGAAGCTAATTGCTATTTTCGTACTATTATTCGGGATAAAATCATCATGAATCCAGAGGAGAAAAATGCAGCATCTTAAAAGTATGTGTGTGGGGGTGGGTGGGTGGGTTGCAAGCACCCTCTTTCTTGCCCATTATCAATGCAGTGCTTTTCTAATGAAGGATGTGGGCTGCCCCAAAGGAGGCAGGAGACTTTATTTCCCCACAGTGTCTGCAAAGGCAACAGATGTCTTTAGCATCCATTAGGTTACAATTCTCCCACAGAGGAAGATAATAAGATAATCTGGGAACAATCACCTGCCACCTAGTCCTAATTTATATTAATACATTTATGACTTAGGTTGAAATTTTATGGTCCCTAAGGCAGCATTTTAGAGACAAGACGCCAGCCTGGAAGAGGAAAGTTATCCCACATTGGCATCTGCAGCTAACAATAAGAAAGTGGCAGCATGCCCATGATGGCATCATCATGCAGCTACCACAATCATACTTGCATTCTGACCTCTGACACAACACACATTTTCTCTGTGGATGACCTTTGAAGGAAGATAAATGGAGACATCGCTGGAGTTGGACAAATGATGAAGATTTCAGTCTCCCAACGTTCATGGACAAGCAGACAAGGCTTGTCTTCTCACATATTCCCCCCATTCCCAAATAACTGAATGCCTATTCTTTGAATTATACCATCTTTCCTCCAAATCACATTTCTTAAAATGTTAACAGAATAAAACACTCTAAGGTTTTCATACTCATGAATGTAACACTGTAGGAAGAAATATTTCTTGAAAATTTAACTGAGAGTTGGAACACTTGAAAATAACATTTATATCCCTATTGTAAAGCCATTTTACCAAGCCATGACACAAATAGAAATATTTCTTGGAAGAAATCAGCAGGGGTTTATTAAGAATTAAGCCACAGTAAAGCAAGCTAATCTCCTCTTGGATTGAATAATAAATTTAGTTTTTCTTTTTGCAGACACTGACAAACATGTCTAAAGAAGAGCAACCAAGATGCCAGGCTGATAAGGGGACTTGAAATATAAACCTATGAAGAACAGTTGGAAGTGTTGGTTTTATAGTAGTATAGGTGGCATAGTCATCTATTCCCAGCTTGATGATATGGCCAAAATAATATAATAATGCATTTTGCTGTTCAATCTCTACCTTAAGCTCTATCTCTGAATTGTGCCACTGCAGGAGAGTACACAAGGGATAGAATTTGCATCCTGACTTACGTTTCATCAGTTGTCCTTCTTGTCCCTCTTGTCTATGATTGGGTAAGATAACAACAACAGCAACAGCAACAACAACAACAACAGCAACAACAATAATGTTGGAAGGGACCTTGGAGGTCATCTAGTCATACATTTCAGACAAATGGATGTCCAGTCTCTTTTTAAAAACTTCCAGTGTTGGAGCATTCACAGCTTCTGGAGGCAGGTTATTCCACTGATTAATTGTTCTAATGGTCAGGAAGTTTCTCCTTAGTTCTAGGTTGCTTCTCTCTTTGGTTAGTTTCCATTTGTTGCTTCTTGTCCTACCTTCAGGTGTTTTGGAGAACAGCTTGACTCCCTCTTCTATGTGGCAGGCCCTTAGATATTGGAACACTGCTATCATGTCCCCCCTCATCCTTCTCTTCATTAAAATAGACATACCTAATTCCAGAAACTGTTCCTTATATGTTTTAGCCTCCAGTCCCCTTATCCTGGAGAAGATAGGAGACATGATGGCTGCCTTCAAGTATCCAAATGGTTGTCTTCTGGAAGATGGAGCAGAATTGTCCAGTGTTGTCCCAGAAGACAAGACAAGAAACAATGGGTTTAAATGACAACATGGTAGAGTTTGGCTGAACCTCAGGAAAAAATAATTGTTTCAATTGTTTCCGAAGGAGTTGGAGAGTCATGCTAGATGGATTTAGATGATCTATTTAGGGTTCTATTCAAGCCTTATATTCTATTATTGTAGGTGAAATATTTTATTCCCAATTGGAACTTTCTATGTGTAGCAATAACATAAAGCAGAGGTCTTCAAACTTGGTCCTTTTATGACTTGTGAACTTCAACTCCCAGAATTCCTCAGCCAATGTCATTGAAAGTTTGTCTTCACATGCCTAGGGGAAGCCAAAAGCTACTTCGTTATCACATCCATCTCTCTCTAACTGGTTTGGAAGTAATAATAGTATAATAGTAGAGTATATTTTATAGTTCAGAATTATAATATCCAGAACCAAATGTTAACAGTAAGCAAATGCTGTTACATTTTATTTTAAAGACCTGATTTGATGACATGCTGTGGAAATCATTAACTATGACTAAGGTAGGTAAAACTACAGTCTTTTTTTTAAAGCAATTTAATCGTATTTGATTCTGCTGTGTTACACAGAGCTTCCTGCGGCAATCAGAGAAGTTGTTTATCAAAATGATGAACAAGTTTTCATTTTGCTTCCCTGAATGCATGAATATGATCTGAAGTCTAAGGCCATCAAGAATTCACTTATTCTGGCCACCAGGCACACATTAAGCTATTCAGGGCCATCTGTGCTTGTAAAAAAAAATCAGCTTAATCGACCTTCCTAGAGTATGCTGGCCATAAAAAATGCACGTATGTGAATGAGCATATCCGTTGTAGCTGAACATTGTGGATGTTTCTTAGGTGCATAAATAAAAGCTGGCAAATGTTATATGTGGCTATGTATGTGTGTATGCATATATCTATATAGATCTTGTATACCAATGCTGATTTTGTGTGCTTTAGTTCAGAAACTGGAGAATTACCTGTACATAGACATCATTTAACAAAAGGGAACTTTCCCTCCACTTAGTAGTCCTATGATTTTGGAGGAGAAAAAAAAAACCTGAGCTCAGCTCAGAAAAAACAAAACAAAACAGGCTGTTGGCAAAGATGAAACTAATTGCTTTCTGATGGGCAAAATTCTTTCTGTTGGTTGCTGGATTTTTTTTTGCGAGCAATCTTATGGACTATATAGTTCTCCTTGGATGTGAAAGAAATGAGCAAACCATTTTTGAATTCCTATAATGAAGTCAATGACTAGGAAGGGATATTTGGTAAGAGTGGTTGGCTCAATGAAGTCTTCAACCGATATTGGAATCCAAGTGGCAAATAAGGAAAAAAGGACAGAGTAACATTGTGCTGTTCCTCATTGTCTGGCCTCCCATTCCTCTCAACATTATGGACCTCTATGAAAATATCTCTTAGGAAGGGAATTTAGCATTACTATTTATTGGGATTTAAGAGTGATTGAGGGCCAGAGGAGACATGATTCAGCACAATCACAGTCCAACTCAGCTCTAGCCATTTTGGTGGCCTAATCTAAGAAACCACACAAAACAGATTGATTTTGGAGGCCAGTCAAGAGGCAAGTAGGGGGGAAACCATGGTTATTTGCTCATTTTTAACAATCTAGTCTTGTTTCTTAAATGGTTTAAATATGAAGCCTATAAACAAGAGTGGACAGGCTACACCTGAAAGTGTATATTTCATAAGCACTTCCTAAAATGTCAATGAAGAAAATTCTACATTATTCTGAGGATATAATCCACACTGGGGATATGTTTGTGGGGTCCTTGGTGCTCTCTGAGCTTGATTGTTTTCTTGCAGATATTTCAGTAGCAAACTAGGCAACATCATTAGTGTTAGTAGGGAGTGATGTTTGCTCTCATTTTATATACTGGCGGCCTACCTTGTCAGTGTTAGGGTATGTTTGCTGATAGGTGAATTATCTTTCTGTAATACTGTCTGTGCTTTGAGATCTCCACCATCTCAAATCAATGCCTTCTATTTTTTCCCTTTCCAATGTGAAGAATGGACTTTGGAGGGAGGCAATCACTGCCTTCTAATCACTTTCTATATAGCTATCTTTTAAGAACACAGAATTACTCTGTAAGTTAGATTTTTACTACTTGTTTGTAGAGGACAGCTGGGCAGAGATTCTCCTACATCAGGGGTCCCCAATCCCTGGTCCGTGGACCAGTACCAGGCTGCGGCAGGCCAGCAACCAGTCTGCACAAACGAGGAAAGCCCCATCCACAGGATGCAGCAGCACACAAAACCACACCCCCTCCAGTCACTGGTGCCCCAAAAGTTGGGGACCTC
Source organism: Vipera berus (assembly GCF_964194415.1). Lineage (NCBI taxonomy): Eukaryota > Metazoa > Chordata > Lepidosauria > Squamata > Viperidae > Vipera > Vipera berus. The sequence goes on from NC_138203.1 coordinate 253,077,064, forward strand.
TATTCTACATGCAACCTGAATGCCATCTATTTCTCACTAATATAGGAACTTCAGAAATCCGGGAATCATTCGGAGAGAAAAGAATTGACCTGCCTTTATAAAATTAATCTTGGCTGTTCACTGCTGCTCTAGCCAAGTTGAACTGTGGACTAATCTAAAAATCACAAGCAAAGGCATTTAAAATCTGGCTTATTTTTTTTTTAAAGGAAGAGTCCAACTTCATTGAATCAGCCACAGGGGGAATGCAAGCTTTTAATAATTTCTTTGGCTGCCAATTTCCTACTGCAACTCTCCTCCCCTCACCTCCAAAAACAGCTGTTCTCTCCATCTGTTTCATGGATACATAATGCTTAAAAACATATCTGGTTAGAAAGCTTCAGGTGGAATAGGTGATGAGCAAGAGATGCAGTTGAAACTAATGTGCCAATATGGTGTAGTGGTTAGGGTGATGGATTAAGGCTTGGGAGATTCAGAAGAAGATCCAAGTCCTTTTCACACGAAATACTGCCAAACTAGGTGTCTTCAATGCTGTATCTGAGCAGTTCATTTATCCCACTAAACACTTTTCTTATTAAATTCCATCCTAGGCATTTCTCATCACTCTTCTAGCTTGTCTAGATATCTTTCTACTTTCTTTTTCTCCAAAACATTTTTCTCCAAAACATTTATCATTTGCAAACTGATAAAGAATCCCCAAATCCCTATCCAATTCATTGATAAAAATGTTGGGGGGAATGGAAGGAAGGGAAGATGGAAAAGAGAAGAGAAATAGAAACCAAAGGTTTGTAATGATTAAATATCTTAAAAATCCTAAATGCAAAGAAGCCGTGTCTCTCTCTGTCTCTGTCCAATGCCATTTCACACATCAGCATTACCACAAAAATAATACATAAATAAATATACAACCCTCGTATACACAAAGTATAGTGCATGATTGAATGTAAAGTACAGGTGTATTTCTTAGAAAATAGCTGAGATAAAAGTGGTGCCAGGCAAATTTGATAGACATGTAGGCAGGCAGGCAGGCAGGCAGACAGACAGACAGAAAAATAGGTAAAGCTATGGCGGTCTTTCCAAATAAGATCATATTCTTCTGATCCATGGTCTGCCAGTATTTTAATTCTATCTGGTTTCTGCACCAGGCTGTAGAATGAACTAATTATACAGTAAATTGCACATTAAATTAGGGTGAAATCATACCCTAAATTGATTTGTACACTACATTAAAAATTCTATAACTTCACTATTACCAAGTTTTTCATACTATGAGGAATCTTAGATTCTTTTCTATCATTCCTTTGAGCTGGTAGGGAAATCTGGCTTTAACTCTGGAATAGTCATCCATCCTGTTAGGTGGAAAGATGATATACTGACTGGACAAGAAGCTTATTATTAGCTCCTTAGACATTTTTAGCAGTTTATGAGACATCGCCATTGTCTCTACAAAATATTAGTGATCTGAAGTCAATGATCAAACATGAGAATAATAGACAATGCTTTATCCTGTCAGAGATATATTCTTGTATTTGTTTGCATTACTGATATTCACTGATCTTGTGTCCTTTTATGAACATGATAGAACAACACTGGAGACATGAACAAAATGGTTAAAGCAGGGCAGAAACATCCAATCATCAGATGGCAAAATAGCGAGACTGCTGTTCATCTAATTGCCTGAGGAAGCTTGCTAGCTTGCTAGCTTGATAGACAGATAGATGATAGATAGATAGATGATAGATAGATAGATAGATAGATGATAGATAGATAGATAGATAGATAGATAGATAGATAGATAGATAGAGACAGAGATATGACATAATAAGATATGTCTATTTCTTTGTGATGCATTTCTAATTTCTTTATTCATTCTCGTAATATGACCAAAGCACCTCATCATATTGTTTTTGTATTGGTTACTAATTTTAATATTCATTCTGTATTCATTCAGCATCCTTTTATTCTTGAATCTATTTCAACTTGTTTCTGCCACATACATTTCAGACGTTTATTATTTATTTATTTTGAAAATTTATAATGCCTCTTACTCGCTCACAGGCGGCTCAAGTTGGCTTACAGGAAATTAAAAACACAATATAACAGAAATAAAAATAAAAAATAATAAAAATAAAAAATAACAACCCCCCACTCCCCAGTGGTAGGTTATTCCAACTGCATTCAGCTTAGTTTTACCTTTATCCTGAGATATTCATCTTTTACTTCCGTACAATAAAATGAACAGAAGCAAGCTCTTATACCCAGTCAGTTTTATGTTTTTGGCAAGCATTCACTCCTGCAACAGATTAAGTACTACCCTTTATCACTCTATCAACATTTTCATATTACATTTCTCCATCTATTTCTACATTTTTAGGAAATATTCTACCAGGGGATATACTTTCATCTAATTCTTCTAGTTTTCTACCATTTATGTATCACTTGGAATTCTTATTCATGCCATTTTTCTTGTCAAATACAACTCCCTTGGTCTTAAGGTACATTAGTTTCAGACTCATCTCCTTCTTGCATCTATTGATCCAGCATTTGCTGAAAATCATTTGCCAGCAACACAATATTGTTTGCATGCAACAGGAGCCACATGTTTAGATCCCCAACCAATATTCCTCCATTACCAAGTCCCTGATGTACTTTTCTTTTGATGGCAGAGAAGAATGCAATCTGTAACAGATTTCCATGTTCTGATGTCTTACTTCTAGTCCTCGTGGTATTGCACTTCACCATGCTGGCTTGCTTCTGCTGACTAAAAAAAATTGACAGCAGTTCACAACTGTAACATAAACTATTTATTCCTGAAAGTTGGGGACGTGGGGTGTGTGTGTGCAGAGGCTTAACGATGCTGGATGTGCTGAACAATTGCCAGCACTTGGGTGGTTCAAGTCCAGGTCCGCAGAACGGGATGAGCTCCAGTCTCTTGGCTCTAGCTCCTGCCCACCTAGCAGTTCAGAAGCATTGTTTGCGAGTAGATAGATAGGTACCACCATATTGGTGATGGAAAAATGTTGACTGCATTCTGTACAGGGAGCTGGAACTGGTGCTGGATTTGCTCAGATGTGATTGGCAGAGGATCGTTGGAGGAAAGCCCTGGATGAGCTGAGTTCCTCTGAGAATGCTGTAGGCCAGCTGGTGTGAGGCTAGTTTGCCTCCTTGAGGTGCATGGGTGAAATAAATGAACTAGTGACTGTCACCTGCCAGGGCTTCTACTGTGTGCACAACATTTCAGCCTCTCTGACCTTGTATGCCATACACCAATAAATAAATAAATCTAAAAGTCATTAAGGTGATACATAAATGCCCTGCCTTAATGCCACTCCATTAAAACCATTGCTCAAGGGTACTTCCCAAGTTGGCCCAAGAGGAGCCAGAGGCAATGAGGCAAGTCAGTGGTCATTTGAAGTCCCTACCAAAAGAGGCTCAACTAGACACTAGGCCTTGCCCAGTGATGATGAAGTCTTTCTTAGGAGAGGTCAGTTTTGCTATGCCAGTCCTCTCAGCTTCCTCCACAATTCAGTGGCCAAAGGCCTGACCTTCTGGCTTTTGTGCTTAAGGCAGGATTAGAACTCATGGTCTTCTGGTTTCTAGGCCCATGCCTTTAACCACTACATCACACTGGTGCTCGGTGGAAGAATAAGGGCTTCGTTTTTATAATTTCTGAAAGTTTTTATTCTAAAGTTGGTGGGGGATGCATTCAGCATTGGTTCAATAGATACAATATAAGGTCTTTGGGTGGACATTTGGGGCTATGTTGCCCCCCCCCATCCATACAATATTCATCTTGGAATAGCTGCACCTGTTTTTACGTTTTCCCATTAGAGTCTATTGTAAAAATTGAATTTATGAATCAAATCTCAACTTTTGAAGCAGCTCAGATCACATTTTGTTTTGCCCTTGAAATTCAAAGCACCAACTCCAGTCAAATTAAGCTTTCTTTGTATGTTGACGTTTCAGTTCAAATAAAATTCAAGACTAATTTACACCAACCTAGAAAAAGATTTTCTGTTTTCCTACCATCAGATAACACTGCACTTTATAGAAAAAGTGGTTTGCTCTGTAATCTGGAATGGCTTTTGTGTGTGGTTATTACAGCAATACATATTTATTTTGTTATTAGCAAAATTGTGTGCAGTTGTTGGATGAACAAAGGATGAGATATTTCATCTTTCAAGAAATTCTGCATAATGCTGCTGCTTAGATGTCTTTTTCTAAGGATCATTAACTTTGCCAATGGAAAATTATTTTCTCAGTCATAACGTGGAATGATTGGTATGGTCTTTTCTATAATGATAAAACTATTTCACTACAGTAGGTATTCTGAGAAAAAAAATCAGTGTACCGTGGGGATATAAATGGAAACACAGAAAACATATATAAAAAACAAACTTTGGCAAGGAATGTTCACAGGAATCTCATATATGTACATACAAACTAACAATTTGCTCCTGGCAAGAAATGGAGGGTGCTACAAATGAGAGCTATAAGAACAACATAATCATCTGTGGAATTGGTTCTCCTGGTTTAAATGTGAAACTAGAGTATGTTCCATTTTATTCAGCTTAACTGTTCTTTGCTGATTTGGGCTACAGGAGATACGTGTAATATTTTTCCAGCCAGGAGCTATATTCGAAAATAATAACATAAGGAAGAGGCCAAAAATATTACCAAGATGGAAATGTTTTTGTTCTCTGTTCTACGGAAGTGTGTTAAGACTGTGGATTTATATTTGAGGGGTCCTTGGTACTCTCTGAGTTTGGTTGTTTTCTTGCAGATGTTTCATTAACAAAACTAGATAACATCATCAGTGCTAGTGAGCACTGCACCAGCACTGATGATGTTACCTAGTTTGGGTAATGAAACGTTTCCAAGAAAACAAGCAAGCTCAGAGAATACCAAGGATCCTTCATGTCAACCCTGAGCTACAAATATTCTCCATGATTAGGACTTATATTTACTTGTTATTTAAAATCAAACAGGTCACTGGATTTATTGGATATCATTTTACAAATATCTGAAGGGGTGTCAGAGGTAAGAAGACCACATTCAGAGGCTTCCATAGGAGGTCAAGCCAGATAGCCTGATGAAAACAGTTGATGTATTACTCCAATGCAGGGGTCTTCAAACTTGGCCCTTTTATAACTTGTGGACTTCAACCCCCAAAATTCCTCAGCCTGTCTGCCTGATCACTGCAGATGGGGACTTTAGCCAAGAAATTAAAAGACGCTTGCTCCTGGGGAGGAAAGCCATGGCAAATCTAGACAGCACACTAAAAAGCAGAGACATCACCCTGTCAACAAAAGTGCATATAGTCAAGGCTATGGTCTTCCCAGCTGCAATGTATGGCAGTGAAAGTTGGACCATATAAAAGGCTGAGTGCCAAAGAATTGAGGCCTTTGAACTCTGGTGCTGGAGAAGACTCCTGCGAGTCCCTTGGACTGCAAGGCGATCAAACCGGTCAGTCCTAGAGGAGATCAACCCTGACTGCTCTTTAGAAGGCCAGATCCTGAAGCTAAAACTCAAATACTTTGGCCACCTAATGAGAAGGAAGGACTCACTGGAGAAGAGCCTAATGCTGGGAAAGATTGAGGGCAAGAGAAGAAGGGGACGACAAAGAATGAGGTAGCTGGATAGAGTCACTGAAGCAGTAGGCGTGAGCTTAAATGGACTCCAGAAGATGGTAGAGGACAGGGAGACCTGGAGGAATGTTGTCTATAGGGTCGCAATGGGTCGGACATGACTTTGCAGCTAACAACAACAAATGCCTGACTGAGGAATTCTCCAATGCAAGCCCTAACTCAGAGGTCCCCAACCTTGTCCACTTTATGACTTGTGGACTTCAACTCCCAGAATTCCTCAGTCAGCCATTCCCTGCCTCTTTTGTATATCCATTATGGCATTGCATACTTGTCCAAAACAGGTAGAGATTCTGGTGTAATGGTATGACCCTGCTCATTTTGATCAAGGAACCAGAATTGCAGACATTCATGGGCATATCTTCTTTTTTTTGCCCTTGATGGCAAGAGCATTTCTGTCAAGAATAGTTCAAGTTGGAACCAATTTCTAAGAAAGATGTTGAGCTCCTCTTCACTAAATATATTTAAATCGAGGCTAGACGACCATCTGTCAAATGTGCTTCATTTAGGATTAAATTTAAATTTACGGTAAATTAACGTTGAACTACAGGGTGGATTAAACATCATATGATCTATTCTGATCCTCTCCCACTTCCATCTTTTCTATCCTATTGTGTCCATCCTGGGACAAAGAATTATTCAGGGTCAGCATAGCATAGGGTATAGGCAGCTCATTCAAAATTAAAGGTAAAAGGTAAAGGTTCCCCCGCACACAAGTGCTAGTCGTTTCCAACTCTAGGGGCCGGTGCTCATCTCCGTTTCAAAGCTGAAGAGCCAGCGCTTGTCCGAGGACGTCTCCGTGGTCATGTGGCCGGCATGACTAGATGCCAAAGGCACACGGAACGCTGTTACCTTCCCACCATAGTAGGTAGAATCCCGAATGCCGCATAACAGAGTGAGCGCCTGTTACTCGTCCCAGCTTCTGCCAACCTAGCAGTTCGAAAGCACGTAAAAATGCAAGTAGAAAAATAGGGACCACTACGGTGGGAAGGTAACAGGTAACATTCAAAATTAGCTTCTCCCAAATAATTGTCTTTCTCTGTTTGAATTAGGGAATTTGAATTATAACTCCCCTCAAGCTCTGGAGAACATTTCATCATCATATTGTCTGTTCACATTGTAGACTATCATATCAGACACAGTATCTGGGGAAAGATTAGAGTCTTGACAGTTAGAACAATTAATCAGTGGAACAACCTGCCTCCAGAAGTTGTGAATGGTCCAACACTGGAAGTTTTTAAGAAGAGATTGGACAACCATTTGTCTGAAATAATATGGGGTTTACTGCCTGAGCAGGGGGTTGGACTAGAAGACCTTCCAACTCTGTTATTCTGTACAGATAGTCCTCGACTTACAACAGTTTGTTTAGTGGCCATTCGAAGTCACAGTGGCACTGAAAAACATGACTTCTGAGCAGGGGGTTGGACTAGAAGACCTCAAAGGTACCTTCCAATATTTATTATTATTATCTTGGATATCTGTATTATATTACTTTGCTACTCATTGTGAATGCTTATTTCTTAACTTTTTAATGCCTTGACCTGTTTTAATAGTCACATTTTTTTACAGAATAGAAGAACATCCATAAAGAGAGTTGAGGCTGTTTTATGGCCCCCAATATCCCTACAAATGCTGGCCATCTCCAACAAGGCCTAAAGCTCTTTGTGTTGCAAGACAAGGCCTAGAGGGAGCCTCTGCTCATATTCACTGTTTAAAAGTGCTCTATATTTAGAAACTCTAAAAAGGCAAAGGCAATAGACATATGATGGTGTCTAGTTCTTTTATATCCTTATACAGTCAATAAAAACTCATATATAGGCAATGAGTTGGAGCTACTAGAGGATGGATGATCCAGCTTCTCTGGATGCTTTCTGATGCCCACTACCAGGGATGCTGGAGCTCTGCCAATTTTATGAGTAAAAATAACTAATGAAAAGTAGTAACATTTCTGAACTTGTTAATAGAGGTACGTTACTTTATCTTTTTGGATCAAGAGTTATGGATGGTCTCTGAATGGCATGCTTGATGGCTGCCCTTGAAAAAGTAGATGGAATGAGATAAAGAAATGGGTGAAGGAATGGGTGGTAGGACAACAATGGGTTTGATCTGATTTAGTTTAAGATATGGAGAGCAAGGGGGAGAGAAAAAAAGAGAAAGAATAAAGCCATCAGATATAAACAATAAAAACAACCTAGTCCATAAATAATGTACAATGATAGTGAGGCTCCTGTATTAGCGATACTGAAGACAGCCTAATATATGAAGTTACTTACAGCACCACAGTTAACATTAATCTTCAAGAGAATGTTATTAAATAGAAATAAGAAAAAGTGGATTCAGAGTTGGCACTGAATGTCCTCGGCAAATGCATCAAAGACAAATGAGAGGATAGAATCAATAGGGTACCTTGATAAGCACAATATGATGGGTCAGTAATTTTGCTTTGTGGCTTAATGACATATGGAACTGGTTAACAGATTTTAAATGAAGGCATTTATAACAGGTTACAAGGTAAGCAAATATAAAACATAAATAGATATGCACAAAACAGCATGGAAATAAGTATATAACTTCTTTTTTTGCTAGAGTTATAGAAGCACAAAAAGTGGAAATTGCTATTTCAAGTCCATATCCAAGTTGCAATATCTATGTATATTCTGCTCCATAATTACACTTCATTTCGGTATTTATCTAGATGTTGTTGATTTCAGCCCAGCAAAATCCCTAAGCAAAATGAGAGGTCCTAAATGCTTATTTATAAAGTAGCCTATTAAAATAAAAATGCTTATATGGGTCTTACAGAAATGGCATCTAGATTAATGAATACTTAGCTTTGGGAAAAGAAAACATGAGAAGTCATTTATATGGGTTTGCTGGATTTTACTGGAGCATCCAACACTGGAGGTTTTTAAGAAGAGACTGGACAGCCATTTGCCTGAAATGGTATAAGGTTTCCTGCCTGAGCAGGGGGTTGGACTAGATGACCTCCAAGGTCCCTTCCAACTTTCTTCTTCTTCTTCTTCTTCTTCTTCTTCTTCTTCTTCTTCTTCTTCTTCTTCTTCTTCTTCTTCTTCTTCTTCTTCTTCTTCTTCTTCTTCTTCTTCTTCTTCTTCTTCTTCTTCTCCTTTTGCTTGTCCTTCTTTCTGAGAAAAATAGTCAATGCAACATAAAAGGAAGGAAGGAAGGAAGGAGGAAAGAAGGAAGGAAGGAAGGAAGGAAGGAAGGAAGGAAGGAAGGAAGGAAGGAAGGAAGGAAGGAAGGGAGCCAAGCTATTCTCCAAAGCACCTGAAAGCAGGACAAGAAGCAACGGATGGAAACTAGTCAAGGAGAGAAGCAACCTAGAACTAAGGAGAAACTTCCTGACAGTTAGAACAATTAACCAGTGGAACAACCTGCCTCCAGAAGCTGTGAATGCTCCAACACTGGAAGTTTTCAAGGAGACACTAGACAGCCGTTTGTCTGAAATGGTGTAGGGTTTCCTGCCTGAGCAGGGTTTTGGACTAGATGACCTCCAAGGTCCCTTCCAACTTCTTCTTCTTCTTCTTCTTCTTCTTCTTCTTCTTCTTCTTCTTCTTCTTCTTCTTCTTCTTCTTCTTCTTCTTCTTCTTCTTCTTCTTCTTCTTCTTCTTCTTCTTCTTCTTCTTATTATTATTATTATTATTATTATTATTATTATTATTATTATTATTATGGAAGGAAGGAGGGAGGGAGGGAGGGAGGGAGGGAGGGAGGAAGGAAGGAAGGAAGGAAGAAAGGAAGGAAGAAAGGAAGGAAGAAAGGTAGGAATGATGAAAGCAGGCAGGCAGGCAGGCAGGCAGGAAGGAAGGAAGGAGTGAGTAAGTAAGTAAGTCTGGCAGTGTTGAAGCTTGCTAAATGAATCATCCAGCAGACACTTTTGAGGAGACATACAGACTGAAGACAACACTCTAGTCTAGTAGTTACTTTAATTTTTCCTCACTAACATATAATTTACAATTTTTCACTCTATTTTCCCTTGCAAATGCATCAGCTCTGGTTACTGATGCATTAATTCTATTTTTTTTTCTATAGCTGCACATCTCAACTGGGCAGAGTCATAAAAACACAATGCAATCAAAATGTTTTAAATAGTACAAATTAAGATATATATGCTCTCCAGGTAAGCTATTGCCATAGACCCATAACACGTTCCACTTGCCGGACAGAACTGTATGGGGAGAAATGACTGGGGGAGAAAATAGAACTGGTAACCTCTAGTGGACCAGTCCCAAAGCCTATAAAAATGACATCCACCACCATGAAATGCACCCAGAAGCACACTGACAGCCAACACAGCTCACACAGCTGGATTAGGCATAGGGTTAATGTTACCTCTTAAAGCTTCCAATTGCTCTTCAAGACCAGCCCCACGCAGAGCTTGTAATACTCCAGACTAGAGAACTCAGATTGTGCATTGGATCCATCTGATGCTGTGCCACCTCAACTAGGGCCAATGGTGGAAAAACATCCCCAGAAGGTCCAAATACTCTAAACCATTCTGTCTTACTTGGGTTGAGTAGAAGATCACTGCACCCCATTATAGCCTAAAGTCATTGGACTGGCCATCCACGATATCACTCACGCGGCTCAAGGTGGAGACGTAAACCTGAATTTCATCAGCATACTGGTAATCCTTAATGTAAGATTATAATGGAGCCTGCCCATTATGGTCAGAAGCCATGACAAATGTAAAACAGGTCCCCCACATGACAATCTCATTTTATGTCTTTTTTTGCATGGTCATTAAGTGAATTCCATGGTCATAAAGCAATTGATATGGTTGTTAAGTGGTTACCACAGTCATTAAATGAACACATTGTTTGCTATGAGGCAGTTTTTTGTGAAAGCTGGAAGTAAATGCCAGTTTTCTGCAAAGCACACTCATGTGCCTGTGGGATGCTGGGAATGTAGTTTGGTTGGTGAACACCAGAAATGTGGTCACATGACCACAAGGAGAGACAACTGTTGGAACCAGGTTGTAACTACCTTTTTTTGGGGGGGGGGGGCTCTGTTGTAAGTTGAGCACTTTCTCACCCCAGACCTCACCCAGTGGTCTTGTATAGAGGTTAAACAGGAGAGAAGAGAGATTCAGTGCCTTGGGCATGACACAAAGTAGGGATTGTGGGCTTGTTCTTGCTCTTCCTATCAACACTGTCTGTAACCAAACCTGGCAGAAGGACAAGAACCAATGCGACACAGTTGCCACCCATCCCCAACTCCCAACACCAGTCCACATGTTTAATGAAGTCAAGGGTAACTGAAAGGTCAAGAACAGCAAGGATACTTGCGCTACCTCATCTCACATAATGAGATGAAAAATAGGCCAGTTGCTGAATGCCAAAAACATGGGGGTGTGACTATGAGGACAGGGGGGCAGCTGTTGAACTCCAGAAAAGATCCTAAGTATCTTTTGGGAGATTGTTTGCAATTTTGAATGGTTGCTAAGTGACCGATTGTAAGTTGTGAACTACCTATAAATAATTCAAGGTGGTGAACCTACCTAATACTCCTTCCTTCTCTTGTTTTCCTGACAACAACAACTCTGTGTGGTGGTTTAGGAGGAGAGAGAATGACTGGCCTCAGGTCACCCAGCTAGCTTTCATACCTAAGGTTGAACCAGAACCCACAGCCTCTTGGTTTGTAGCCTGGCGCTTTCACTAATAGACCAAACTCTACTGGAGACTCCTTACTTAGCTGCCTTCACTCATTTCCAATACACACACACACACACACACACACACACACAGAGCTGGCTTTATAAGCAGACTTTCGAACCCTCTGGTTTTTTTTTTTTACTCTGCTGACATTGGCAGGGGACCGATGAAAACTTAGCAAATAAACAGTTGTTTTTTACATTTATCCTGAAGGCCGATAATTTTTCTATTGCCAATATGAATATACCCGGGATTCATATTCCTCAGCCAGGCATGCTGGCTGAGGAATTCTGGGAGTTGAAGTCCACAAGTCATAAAAGGGCCTAGTTTGAAGACCCCTGGTGTACACAGTATATACTATTTTTTGTACACCCTCAGTTTTTGCAGCAGTCGTTCTAATATGTTCATTTTTCCCCCTCATCCCCCCCCCCCTTGGTATCCCTCCCCAGCCTCCAGCTCTTTCTGCCACTGGTGTTGTTCCTTCTTTGTTCTATTTTGTGAAAAGGAAGTCTTTAAAATAAACCTGTGCTGGACATTGTAGATGTTTTAAATATGGGGAACTGCTCATCTTTGTGAAATGCAGCTGTTTTCAATGGTTGCTCCTCTCCTGTGGAGTAGCTTGTTCTCTTATATTCAGACCACCATCTATCTCTCTGATGAGTTTCTGCAAAACTGTGAAAACCTCTCTAAGAGACAGGCATTTGGAGACTGTTAAATTTGGATCTATTCCTGGTAGTTGGCACCATGATGATTTGTACTGAGAGGGTTTTTTTTGTCTTGCTGTTTTTAATCTTTTAAAAGTTGTGTGCCACTCAGAGCATAGAAATGGTAGAAACAAACACATTTTTATGCTTTGATGTTTGAGTACATGCAAAACATAGTCATTTATTTTTTCCTTTGATGTTCCATATGATAGTGCCTTATTTCAATATTATTTGTGCTTATTCGAACATCTAAGTTACAGGAGCTGCTGAGGGAAGCATAACTCAAAATATATTCATTGGTTTCCTAGCTGTTTTGTCCCATCTGAGCTGAGGATGTGTTTTTCCCAACTGCCTGCAAGTTTTCTTAAAGAACCTAGCCTTGAATTCCATTCTTTTCAGACAGATTAGATGATAACTTTAGAGAAGCACACCAGGCTTTCAAAAATGTTTAATGGCAATTGCTAAAGAGATACTCATCTTTGCACTTTGTAGGAACCTATTTACTCTGACCCTGAAAATTTGATCCAACCACTTTGGCAGTTATAGGCAGGCATTTGTATGCACATTTGTTTGCTTTTCTGTTTAATTTGTGTTTATGGTCTTATTAGAAAGCATAACAGAAGCACTATATATATAGTCCCTAGAAAATGCAACTGGAATTGTTTGCATTTGAATTAATTTGCTGCCCTGCCTCAGAGCTATATCTACCGAGTGAACACTTAATGTTGAACATTAATTATTCAAACAAAATAAATGGTGCAAAGCCTGTTGTTTTCATTAGTTTGTTCTCCCTAGATTAAGTCTTGTTTGCGTTGGTGGTTTTCCATAGGAAATAAATTACTAAAGAGGCTATTTGGTAAAAGTGATGCTTAAGATGACGTAAAGTGTTCAGGGATCAATGCCATGAGCAAACCAACTCCCAGCTGCTATTGTTCACACTATCCCATGCTATAAATATTGCTCTAATTGCAGCTCTGAGTTATTTCAGATGTTCTGAGTATTGCCATGATAGAGCAATAATCATAGCTTTCTAAGACTTCCTGTCTAGGAATCTAGCACATCGATGCCATCTTATCTACTGAGTCCTTTATAATGTTTCTTTATTGTAGAATTGACTAGCAAATTAATTGGCACCAGCAACAGCACTTAGCAATAGCACTTAAACTTATATATGGCTCCAGAGTGCTTTACAGCAGGGATCCCCAATCGGGAACCAGGAACTAGCCCCATGCATGCATGCATAAGATCCATGCAGAATGTGAAACCACACACCCCTAGTCCATGAAAAAACTGCCATCCACAGAACTGTTCCCTGATGCTGAAAAGGCATTCATTCAGCGGTGGGATTCAGCCAGTTTGCACCACTTTGGCAGAACCGGTAGCTAATTTTTTGTTGCCCAGGCCCAGAATGGACTTCCAGGAGCAGCATCCCCACAGAGAACTGGTTGTTCACATATTTGAATCCCACCACTGCATTCATTGGTGTTCGATCCTGGTGGGGCTCAAAGTTGATTCAGCCTTCTTTCCTTTCGAGGTCGGTAAAATAAGGACACAGATTGTTGGGTGCAATATGCAAATAATGCTTTCATTGTAAATCAGCCAAAGAGTGTTACAAAGGCTTATGGGATGGCATATAAGTCTTAATGTTAAATGCTATTGCTAAATGCTTCTAGTTTCATTCAGCAACACTGAGCCTGTGTCAACATTTGCTGCAGTAGCTCTTTTGAAAACTTTATTATATTACTGCTGCTTGGAAGATTTACAAATAGAATCTTTGCCCCAGCAATAGTTCAAAAAGACTTGCTGTTCAGAGCCATTGTCAGAAGATCGTGCATTATATTGGAAGTGGCAGAGTGTGAATAGTTGACATGGGGCTTTCTGTGGAGGAAGCTTTATACACAGCACGCCTTTTTTGCTGAATACCATCTATGCCTATAAGGCATTGTATGCCAGTAAGGGATATGTCAATGCCTTTTGCAACACCGCTTGAGTTCCGATGCCAATCATTGAAGGGAAAATGGAAAAAAGCTAAAATGTTTTTTCCCTGTCAAGGCCTCCCTACTCCCTCCGCATCAAGCTAGGACATGCCAAATGTCAATCTTTTACATGCAATAATGTAGGTGGAAAATATATGGATGCTTGCATAGGTATTCGACCCTTTCTCAAACATTTTCCTCCTGAGTCCAATTATTTAACTAAAACAGCTATGTCTGGATGGACAGTGTAGTATTTATGCCAGAGAAGGACAGGATGGAATAAATTCTTCAGATTTTGGCCCATAGCATAGCAGATTTCAGAACTGGAAATGAATGCAGTCAGCAGGATAGAGAAAGGGGTCTCTGGGTGGACTGCAGAGTGAATAGGTGTGTGGGTGGAGGCAACAATCACAAATGCTATCCAACTCCAGGAGTGAATAAGTGGGCAGGGGAGGGGTAATGGACGTATCATGAAATCTATAAGCTCTATCTATTTCTTCAAAATTTCTCCCAGGAACAGCCAAATTAGCCAATTTGGTCCAAACTAGAAAGCAGGAGACCATGAACTCAAGCCATGAACTCAAGAGAGGCAAGGCTTAGCCATGAAAACCAGATGGGTGACTGTTATCTATTAAGTACTATTATTAATGTGTTATGAAACTAACGTACCTCCAACTGTTTTGGAGGGAAACTTCAAGAATTCAGGTTTGGGTAGGAGCAAGCTAACATTGCGATTGGTTGATGCCCTGGAGGCGGAAAGTATAAATTGCAGGCATTTGCCGTTCTTTTCTCAGTTCTGTTCTGACTTAATAAACACTGTTGTACCATGCCGGTATGGTCACTGCCTACAAAACCCACTACACAATAGGTGACTTTGGACCAGTCACTCTCTCTCAGTCCAACCTTCCTCACAGGATTGTTGTTGTGGGAAAATAGGAGGAGGAAAGTGCATTGGTTATGTTTGCCGCCTTGAGTTTGTACAAATAATAAAGTTGGGATACAAATGAAATAAATAATAAATTATGCTGTCTGACCTTCTAATGGTCCTGGGTAATGGAGCTATCACATAAGCTTAAGGAGCTCATTATTTCTAGCCCTTAGCTGTTCTAACTCTGTGTGCTCTTTAGGCTGTGAATTCTTCACTCCCAAACTTAACATTTGACGTACAAGCTCCTTTCCTGTTAAAAATACACACACAAGAAAACTTACAGTTTAAAGAACATAACCACCAATCCAACTTCAAAAATATTAAATGTGCAGGGGGAAATAAGGAAATTAAAACTTGAAAAACTTGAGTTTGGGGTTTCCTCCCTGCCTCCGGGAAGTTTAAGTTGCTATAGGAACAGTACTTTCAGTGGAAGATAGTTACTGTCTCAAGAATCCTAATTTACTCGCATAGTTACACAAAGTGTTGAATATCATTGTCCAAGGTTCTGTCTGCTCTGTTGACCATGAAACCCTACTGGTCTTCCTCTTCTCTCTAAAACTATGGGTGGATTGAATTTTTTTTCTACATTAATTTCACCCTCCATAAATTCATTGAGTACCAGTGGGAGTTATTACACAAAAAAGACCATTTATAATAGCATATTAACAATAGCAAAAAAAATCCCTAACACAATTTATAATGCTAAGATTAAAAAAAAATCTTCACATTTCCCCCCCAAAATTATAGGGCCATTCTTTGGTAAAGATGACTAGCTCATAACTCAATGCAGGAAAGATCTTCTTGTGTAAAACAGAAATTCTGCACTCAATGCACAAAACAGAGGTTCTTAATTGTCAGACTATCCTCCACTTTACTAATCCACCCACCCTAGAGGGAATGACAGTAGGTCTAATCCCATTTGAAGACAAGGACAACAGCTTTACTTTCTTGGAGCAAACTTTTCTCTCTGCTTTCTTCTGATACCTGAGAATGAAAATTCTGATGGGTTCAGCATTTTGTTGCCTATGATAACAATTCTTTGGGAATTCACTTTTTGTCGGGAACAAGACAGTATCTCATATCTTAGTAATAGCCTTTCAAGTGTAAAAAAATAATGAAAGAATTCATCTGCAGATAAACACTTTCAAAAAGATAACTCTTTTCCATGCCTATGTGAAATTCTTACAACACTTAATAAAACCAGAGTGAAAATCCTCATTCTTGTATCTTATAATGGACAAAAAGATTAAACAGAGAACACTTACTCTCCCTCCCAATTTTGGAAGACACTGAGACAGCAATATCAACAGCAATAGCACTTAGACTTATATACCATTTCACGGTACTTTTACAGCCCTCTCTAAGAGGTTTACAGAGTCAGGATATTGCCCCCATCAGTCTGGGTCCTCATTTTGCCAACTTTGGAAGGATGGAAGCCTGAGTCAACCTGGAGCTGGTCAGAATTGAACTGTTGGCAGTGAGCAGAGTTAGCCTGTAATACAGTAACTACTGTGCCACCATGGCTCTTATAATGATGCATAGTGCATATAGAAACTTAAAACAAATGTTCTGCATTCAGTTTCAAGAAAGGAAACACAAGAAACTGCACAAATCATCAACTTCAATGGAGGAGTTTCAAATATGCAGCCATGCTAACCAAGATTCAGACTGCAGTAATTCAGTGTTGAAGTTGGCCAACATAGTCCATGTGAAGGAATAGGCAGTCTGAAATATTTATGTGCTGTTTATGTGATGTTGCTGGTTCTAACCTTATTGCTTACTACATCAGGGTTTGAAAATGAAACATGACATTATTTGTTGGCAAAAGTCTCATTGTTCCTTACATTGGATAAAGTGGCCAAGTCCTATGGAATTGGAAAATAGTAATAATAATAAAGGACCCCTAGTCTTCAACGTAGTCCAAAACCAGCAGAGACACTTCAATTTTCTAGAACACTTTCTTTCTCATATCAAAATGTCCATCATAAAGCAGAGGAAGGACAGACTCATTATGCTGTGAAGTCAGAGCTGGAATGTATCTCTATAAACTTGCCATCAGTGCAAGAATATTTGTACCATATTATACAGTTACCATCTGAATGGTAAGCCTGTCCTCTTTCAGAGACCAACAAGAATCATCAGGAGATGAAGCATAATTACTCTGCCATGAACTCTTCTATGGACTTTTCAAAACAATTATGCCAATTTATATCCAGATATAAATCCCCAGCATTTCTGAACATGTACATTGCCTAGGTTTGACATATCATTCACAGAGCAATTACAAGGATATCTTTTATATTACTCTAGTGGTGTGCACTTGGTATGCCAATTAATCTGAGCTGGAAGATTTTAAAGTCAAGTTTTGCATTAAAGGGAGTCTAATATATTATATTATATATTATATATTATATTATATATTATAATATATATTAGGGACGCGGTGGCTCAGTGGGTTAGGATGCTGAGCTTGTCAATCAGATGGTCGGCAGTTTGGCGGGTCGAATCCCGAGTGCCGCATAACAGAGTGAGCGCCTGTTACTCGTCCCAGCTTCTGCCAACCTAGCAGTTCGAAAGCATGTAAAAATGCAAGTAGAAAAATAGAGACCACTATGGTGGGAAGGTAATAGTGTTCCGTGCACCTTTGGCATCTAGTCATGCTGGCCACATGACGACGGAGACATCCTTGGACAAGCGTTGGCTCTTCAGCTTTGAAACAGAGATGAGCACTGGCCCCTAGAGTTGGAAACGACTAGTACGCATGTGCGGGGGAACCTTTACATTTACATTTACCTAATATATTATGTCTACTGAGTGTACTTTCCATGTTTGTAAACTAATGTCTCTTAATTTAGTGGTTTCCAGATATTTTAGTGGTAGCACAAATCCGTGGCCATTAGCCATGCTGAATGTGGCTTACAGAAATTCTACTTCAAAACATTGGAGAGCTCAGAACTAAGAAGGGTGCAGTGAAGAAATAAATGATTTTAAAAGAAACCTGTTAGTTCTTTTTCTTGTGGTCTCCACCTCTGTTCTGCTTCTGCCTTGACCACCATAGATTGCTCATAGGGGAATATTATGGAGAATGACCATGTGGTTCAGAGCCATATGCTCTGAATCAAGGTGTTTGAGGATTTTAGATAATCCGTACTGCAGAGTGAGACCATCTTCCAGACTGATGAATGGGTTAGAGCATGGGTGTCAAACTTGCCGCATTACGTGACGTGTTGTGATGTATCACATTTTTTTTTCCACATTGCTGGAGCTGGGATGGGTGCGGCCTCTGCATGATGCAACCACTTTGACACCCCTGGGTTAGACCTACAGTAATTTCTCTTCTTATTTCACACATTCCTAAATATAACCATCCGGCTCTCAATTCAGATTAATATGTATGTGTATCTTCCAGTCAGGTTTGACCTCTGGCAGCTACATGGGACAAGACCATCTAGTTTTCCTGGCAATGGTTTCCAAAGTGGTTTTCCAGAGCCTCCTTACTAGTTCTCAGAGAAATCAACTGATTCTTACTTAAAAAATTGGGAGGGTGGCATTTGACAAAGGCTACTTTAAGCCCCTTCTACAATTCACAGCATTGCGTCATTCACCAGTTGCCAGTCCTTCTACATTAGTGTCAATCAGCCTAGCTACTATCTTTACAGATGACAGACTTTTACTCCTTATTGGCAAAATGATGAAATGGATGCTATTACGCATGTTAAAAAAACAACAGCAACCCAAAGGATGGCATTATATTGCTATTTCTCATGCATGTCGAATTTCTTAATTTAAAAGCGCTAGAGTATATTGCAGAAAGTCCTACAAACAGTAACCATGGTTAATAAATAGCTGTTTTCATTAGAACATAATAAAACTTTCTTTCCTCTGCCCTTGCACATTGTTGTCAACATGCTAATGTACTGCAGAATACAATAATTTCCTATTCAGCATCAAAATGTTGGAATTTCCATATAAATCAAGCTCTTTTAACATCTTTGTGTCTTAGCATGATGCCAAGCTGTGAATTTAAATAGTGGCATGTCTCATATTTATTTGTATAGACTGTATTTAAGTGACTAACTACACAATATTAACAATATAAATTTGACAATTTTCAGCCTACCAAGTGAGCTGTTGTGATAAATATTGTATTAAGTGACAACCCTGCTGAGCAGCTAATGAGTTCATTGTGCCCTTTTCTTTTCTATCCATAGACCCTGCTTTGACTATCAGTATTTATAGGGTGATAGCTGAAGCTGTTGACAGAAGTGTGTGCTGGCAGTGACAGGACAAAGACTAATGGCTGGGATGTGTCACTGATTACATTAAGAACAAAGTGACAAAAACTAAAGTCAGCTCCTGCAGCTGAGATGCCATTTTCTGCCATCTGAGGGGCATCCTTCCAGCTTTTATGGAGGGCATTTATAAGAGTGCCTAACCACAATTCAGATACTCTAACTCTTACCTAGCCAAATGTATGTCAGGCAAGGCAAAATATGGGCAAGGAACTCTATATATTTTGTATGGCTGCTTCTCATGTATTTAATAATCTCTTCCCTTCTTGCATATTAAAAATTAGAATTAGGCAGTATACCTTACTCAGAACTTTGGAGATCTCATTGGTGCTTCATATTCTTCAGTCACGGTGTAAGTGAATAAAAATTAAAAGAAAACTTCACTGCTGACACTTGCATCTTGTATGTGTGAATGTATGCAAAATATGCTAGTAATGCAAATTGTATGGGCTGGCACACACAGGCTTAGAAAGGGTAGACCTCTCTAAATTTATAATTTTCTGTTCTGTGCTTTTCTGTTTATGGCTTGATCTAAATATCTAGCAAAATAAGAACGTAGAAGTAAAATGGAATTGTCTTACATGAAATTGGATTGGAAAATTATCTTGTCTCTGTGTTACTAGCTTTCTAAGTTTCCAAATGGAAATCTTTCCCTCCTTGGAGATGCCAGAAATTGAATCTAGAACATTTTTTCGCATGATTCACGATCTCCACTTCATAAGCCTTATCATTTGTCCTAATATTTACTATACATTACCTTTCTTATAACTGTACAGCTGAGTCACCTCCTCAGATCAGACTTAGAAAAGAATCTTTGTAGAGATCTTAATTGACTGAAATTGAGATGGCAGAACAGGCAGCTTAGCTGATGAGGATGAAGAATATATTTTAAAATTATTAGCTGCATTAAAAATTCACTATATTAACAACAACAAAGCATAGAAGGACAAGCACTCAAATGTCCTGTATTGTCCAATCATTAAAAAAGTGAGGCTCCTGTCTGTAGCCTGGTGTTACTATTATGTTATTCAGAATATAAGGATCGCACATGATAAATAAAATTTACAACCTTAATTTTAGTTTCTAGTTTTTAGAGGTCATCTGATTTTCTCCTGGGCTGTTTTTTTTTAAATCCCACCTGTCATCTTGCTGAATAGTTCTTGCTAAGGATAGACCTGTTCTTGACAATGTTACAGCTCCCAGCATCTATCTCTCCTGCTGTTGCCTTCAGTAAATTTCCTCTAAACAAGCCATTGTTTGTCTGGCTGAAGACAGTTTTCTGCTTGGATGGCTTAACAGGGCAGCCAAGCATTGATTTATGGTGTGTAAAGGAGGCTCTGTTCACATCTGAGAAGGCTAGAGAATACTTTTTACTGTCTCTTGGAAAGCCAGAATTAGAGAAAGGACAAATCCTAAATCTTGGCTGTTCGTGATCCTTTCATGCCATCATCTTTCTCCCTATTGCATTTGGGAACTATGAAGCTAGGTTTTCAGTTTGGATAAATTAAGGCTGATGGGATAAATAGAGACAAATGGGCCTTTACATTCCCTGGCACCTGATCTCACATGCTTAGCAGACTCAGACATCTGATTAGGTTCATCAGCCAAGAGTTTGAAGATGTATCACAAAGGTACTACAAAGGAGCTGAGCCCCAATGCAGGAAACCACAGTGATTCATCTATGTCTCCTGTTTCTTTAGCCTCAGGATACACTTGAAGACTCCTTTAATTCTTCCCCTAGTAACTGTAATGACACATTTCCTTGCCAGAAGTATGGAAATTATTTGCTATTGCTTTCTTAAAGATTTTTTTTCAACTTTCCAGGCTGGTGAGCACCCTGGGATATCCCAATGGATTCCCATCAAATGACTAACCAGTTTTGGGGATCAGCCAGTGTCAGCTAGTGTACAGGTACAGTATTATAATGATGATGATGATGTTGGAAGGTACCTTGGAGGTCATCTAGTCCAACCCCCTGCTCAGGAAACACTACCATTTCAGACAAATGGCTGTCCAATCTCTTCTTAAAAACCTCTAGTGTTGGAGCATTCAGTATAGGTGGTACCTGGCTCAATAGTAGCAAATGTGAGAGGGATCTTGGAGTCCTAGTGGACAATCACTTAAATATGAGCCAGCAGTGTGCTGCAGCTGCCAAAAAAGCCAACAGAGTGCTAGGCTGCATTAACAGAGGGATAGAATCAAGATCACGTGAAGTGTTAATACCAGTTTACAATGCCTTGATAAGGCCATACTTGGAATGCTGCATCCAGTTTTGGTCACCACAAGGTAAAAAAGATATTGAGACTCTAGAAAGAGTACAGAGAAGAGCAACAAAGATGATTAGGGGACTGGAAGCTAAAACATATAAAGAACTGTTGCTGGAATTGGGTATGTCTCATTTAATGAATAGAAGGTCTAGGGGTGACATGGTAGCAGTGTTCCAATATCTCAGGGGCTGCCACAAAGAAGAGGTAGTCAAGCTATTCTCCAAAGCACCTGAAGGCAGGACAAGAAGCAATGGATGGAAACTAATCAAAGAGAGAAGCAACCTAGAACTAAGGAGAAATTTCCTGACAGTTAGAACAATTTATTAGTGGAACAACCTGCCTCCAGAGGTTGTGAATGCTCCAACACTGGAGGTTTTTAAGAAGAGACTGGAAAACCATTTTTCTGAAATGATATAGGGTTTCCTGCCTGAACAGGGGTTTGGACTAGAAGACCTCCGAGGTCCCTTCCAACTCTTCCAAGGTCATCTCTTCCTCCTCTTCCTCTTCCTCCTCCTCCTCCTCCTCCTTTTCTTCTTTATCATCATCATCATCATTATTGATCATCACACAGTCAGCCAGATGTCCAGACTGGATTTGGCATTTTTTGTCTACCTATCGAGTCCTTACCAAGGACCTGGGATAGGCAGATGTGGATGTTTGATGGTATTATAGATATCATCGCAGGATGGAAGCAGTTCCTAGTAAGGCCACCTTTTGCAATTGACTAATGGCGAATTTGTCAATGCCAATGGTGTTCAAGTTATTTTGGGATTGCACCCAAGGCGCCTATTACTATTGGTACTACCCTTGCTTGCCTTTGCCACAGTCTTTCTATTTCTGTTTGTAGGTCTTTGTATTTTATTATCTTCTCCAGTTCTTTCTCATCTATTCTGCTGTCTCCAGGCACTGCCACCTCCACTATCCAAACTTTTTTGTCTTTCTTATTGACAATTGTTAAGTCCGGGGTGTTATGTTGCAGGTGCTTGTCTGTTTGAATTCTGAAGTCCCAGAGCAGTTTAACTTTATCATTTTCTATGATTTTTTCTATTTTATGATCCCACCAGTTCTTGCTTACAGGCAAATGATATTTCTTGCAGAACCTCCGATGCACCATTGTTGCTACTTTGTCATGCTGCTGCTTGTAGTCAGTCTGTGCGATCTTCTTGCAGCAGCTTACCAGGTAGTCCACTGTTTCTTCAGCTTCTTTGCATAGGCGGCACTTACTGTCTGTTGCTGTCTTCTCAATTTTGACTATTATTATTATTATTATTATTATTATTATTATTATTATTATTATTATTATTATTATTATTATTATTATTATTATTATTATTATTATTATTATTCACTTTGTAGTGCTGCAATATAAAAAGAGTCCAGCTCTCTGTTTCTCATAGTGGGAAGCCAGATACTTAGAGTTCCCTGAGAGCAGAAAAAGCAGATGCAGCGGAGACTCTGAAACCATTATTAAGAACATTTTCTTCAGAGATGGCTTCTAATGAGCCCACCACCTATAGAATCATAGAATTGGAGAGTTGGAGAAGACTAGAAGATTTATCCAACTGCAAAGTGCAAAGTAAACTAATTAAACCACCCTGAGAGGTGACTGTCCAGGTTCTTCTTTAAAATTTCCAGAGATGGAAAACCCCCAACCTCCACAGGTTGACTGTTCCATGTGACTACTGTTCCTATTGCAAAGAAAAAAGTAAAAAAATAATTGTTGTGTTGTGGTGAAATCTGCCTTGCAATTTCTTAAAGTTTTATTTGCCTAATAGGAAGACTTTCTACTGTGGGTGTTATTTTCTGTTATAGATCTTTCTCTTTCTGAACCTTTGCTGGCTGTACAGAGCACCCAGTCTGAAAAGGTCAGATGGGTGAAGTTCTCACCTCATATTTCCTGTTTCCTGCCCTGGGCAGGGGATTGGACTAGTAGACCTCCAAGATCCCTTTTAGCTCTGTAGATTTTGACTTCTCTGATTCTATGCCTTAAAATTTAGTTGAAGCTTAGGTAGCCAGCAAGGTGGAAGACTGCGGACAGGTAACCAAATTGGGGAGGTGGATTCACAGATATTTTTTGGACACTTTGTCATTAAATCAGTGCAAGAACATGCTTCACCAATGAGAATTTCATAGCAATTGTCTTTTCCTACGAACTTTCAAAAATACAGTAAGTTCCTCTTCATCAAATGTAGGAAATGTTATCTTCAGTTAATGGGTCTGAATACATTTAAAGGATAACAGGAGGAAAAAAACTAAAAACAACTGGTGAGGTCAGCCTGAAGTACAAAAGATATAGCCAGTGATAATTGCTTGAAGGCTTAAACAGCTGTAAAATAATTACGCTGACAGCTCATAAAACAATGTTGATGACAACACAAACAACTTGGCATTAGTAAGTTAATTAACACTTTTGTAATCAGACAAAATCCCATTATCTCAATTCAAGCTATTTATGGCAGAATTACCTCCTTCAGAATCACTCCTCTATTGAAATACATGTGTATTCCTTTAGTTCTTATATTAACACAATGCATCTTCCAGCAGTCAACACCCAGAAAAGCAGGGATTAACCCCAGACAAACAATCAATCAGAAAACAATATCCTAATCAAGGAACTATCAAGGGGAAAATCATATCCCCATCAACACTGGCATGTCAAACTGCTTTTTAGAAACAAGTAGCAAACTCCACACTCTCTAGCACTGATGTTATTACCTAGTCAGGTAATTAAATGCCTGCATGCAAACAACCAAGCACCAAGGACTCCACAGTTTTATCTATAATTATATTTATTTAGAAAGTTAACAGGTCTATTTGGGAAGATAATATCAACAGACATGATTCGCCTCTCATATACCAGAAACCCTATGATTAGAATGTACACCTTCCTTTGAATACTTGGTATGGCAGATGTCCTGTTGCTTTTAAAATATAATTGGATTTATTATATGGAACATCTGGCTGTTCTTTCTCTAGTTATAATAATGAACTCTATGACTATATCTTTAAAGTAACCTAAATGATTTAAAAGCTAAGTAGCTGGTGCAATTAAGCACGTGGAACATTAGCACAAAAGAGAATATGAAAAACCCTACTAAATCACTCCAACATTCTGAACCAAAATGGTGGCTGATATTCCAGAAGTACATGAAAGCTATAGCCTTCTTTCCCTTTCCCTTGACATCTGTGTGTAGAAAATGCTGCTTTGGACTCTTGGGATATATCAAGACTAGTCACCCAATTCCATATGAATGTATTTATTACAACATTAAAACCATAAGGACTGATAGCTATCGCTGACATAATTCAACTCTTCCTTGTCTCAGTCTGAACCAATCTGCATTTAGTTTTAATGGGTGACCCTAAAATTGTAATGCTATGGTAGAGCGTGAAAATAAAGATTTTTAATACTATGTACAATTTTGTGCTGTATCAATTGTGTCTTTTATCCCAACTACTGTATGCCTTTCCTCATCAGAGAGCTGTTCAAGTTTCATAATCACTTATGGAGAGCATTTCCATACTTTCCCCAATTCTACTACATCTTTTTTGAGGTTTGATGATTATATGATATCCCAAATGTGGCCTCACCACACACACACTAATTTGTTTAATTTTTATCCCACCTTTATTATAAGTAACGATATAGTCTCACAAGTACTGTAACTTGATATTGTGACCACATCACCAATGAAGAGGTACTATGAAAATCAGATTTAGAACTCCTATTGAGAACTGTGAATGAATGTTGAATGCAGTTTGTTGGCCATATCTTACGTATGCCTAAAGACTGGCATCCAAAAATTACACTACATTGGATACCTCCTGGAAGAAAGAGGAAAGAAGCCATTTTTGGAAAACTTGGCTCCCAACACTTAAAGGAAGATCTTAAATTTAGTGATATCTCTTGGGACAACATAAAAAATGCATTGAATTACCAAAACTGCTGGAAATCACTTGCTCCATGTGCTCTGATGATGATGAATTTGAGGCAGCAAACATAAATAATACTCTTTCCTCCTCCTATTTTGTAAATATTTTTACATAAACTTTGGAGTTTTGTGTGAATAAACTATCTGATCAAGCTTGACTGGAATCAGGTCAATTCACAAGAAGAACTTACAAAAATGCACTGAATTACCAAAACTGCTGGAAATCACTTGCTCCATGTGCTCTGATGATGATGAATTTGAGGCAGCAAACATAAATAATACTCTTTCCTCCTCCTATTTTGTAAATATTTTTGCATAAACTTTGGAGTTTTGTGTGAATAAACTATCTGATCAAGCTTGACTGGAATCAGGTCAATTCACAAGAAGAACTTACAAAAAGTAAAAACTTTTGAAGGAAGTTGGGTTATGATAAACAATTTTCAGCAATAGCTGTGGTTCAAGCGCAAATACTTTATATAGGAGAATTGTTCAAATCTGCTTTTTCTCTTCTTTCTGCCATGGACAAACTAGCTGCTCTCCTCTTTTAAGAAGAGTAAAGGACTTATAGCCTGATATTTTTCATACATTTTGTATTACAGTTCTCTAGCCATTGTCATTATGACTTGGACTGATAACAACTCCAACCCAAAATTTCTGGTAGGTCCTAGATTGTCTAGGAACATCTTCAGCTCCTGACAAACAATTTGAGAATAACATTGATATTCTGTCTGAATTCACTCTGACTTTTCTAAGAGCAACTTTCAGTTCACAGGCAAATGAATCTTTGAGAATGTTTTCCCTCCTTCCTTTCATTAAATTCACCTAATATAATAGATTCTTTAACTTTCAGAAGAATTATCTTTCATATTTGATGATCTTTATGCCATATGAGATATTATTATTGTTGTTATTTGATAAAATTCTCAGCAGATTACACAGCATGCCCTGTGCTCAGTGTGAAGTGCAGGCTAGACTTTTTGATGCTCTAAATCACCAAACACAGGGGAAAGTGGATGTTGCTGCTTGAAGGATATTTGCCTACAGCATAATTCCAATAATGGCAGTAATATCAGATCGCATAGAGTTGAGGCTTTCACTCTACAGAGCTGAAAAATTACGATAGGACTGCAATGAGAATTTTCCCTTCATTTTAAATATTTGAGACATGGATGTCTCAGACAATCATAATCCTTTGGAAATTATCTTGCTATCAGAAGAAGTGAAAGATGAAAGATATTATAATTAAGATGTGAAAATCTTATTTTCAGAAAGATTTTAAACAAAGGAAAGAAAAGCAATCCAGGGCTTATATTTCAGTTAAGTTATTCTACATTCAGCTCATTTTATTTATTTATTTATTTATTTATTTATTATATTTTTATACCGCCCTTCTCCCGAAGGACTCAGGGCGGTGTACAGGGCAATAAATACAAAAACAAGATACAAAAGTTAAAAGCGATTAAATAAATGCCCAAGGTTAAAACAATAATTAAGATGTATTTAAAACCCCAACCCTAACCCATCAGACCAGGTCAGACTGCTCAAATAGATGCATTTTTAGATCACGCTGGAAGGAGCGAAGGTCGGGGGCCGTCCGGAGCTCAACCGGCAAGCGGTTCCATAGGTCTGGCGCGCCCACAGAGAATGCTCTCCCCCTGGGGGCCACCAATCGACATTCTTTGATCGGAGGCACCCTGAGGAGGCCCTCTCTGTGGGAGCGCACTGGACGGAGGGAAGTTGACGCCGGCCGCAGGTGTTGCCGTAGGTAATCCTGACCCATGCCATGTAGGGCTTTGTAAGTCATCACTAACACCTTGAACCTCACCCAGAGGGCAACCGGCAGCCAATGCAGCTCGCGGAGCAGGTGTAACATGGGAGTATCGGGAAACCCCCAGCACAACTCGCGCGGCTGCATTCTGAATCCTGAAAATTCAAAAAAAAGTTTGGTGATAGCAAATGTTTCATTTACTCATGTATTTCTGTCCCTATCTCTGCTTTAAATGCATAGATTCTCTTTGCTCATTCCAGTTCATTTGCTGTAACATTAGGGTCAGGTAAATTATTTAGTACTAACTGTAATGTGACTTATATTTGCCTCACTGAGGCATTTTGAAGCATTCTACAGCTTCAAGTAGAACTTGCAAGTAGCCACTGGGTACATGAAGTGTATATGCAGAAACCTTTTCCAACAATTGTCCATCTTAGGTGTTGTGTACTGGGTTCATTGCGCAGGAATGAAGATGAGGCAAGTGAGTTCAGCAAAGATCATGGTTTACTGCTTGCAGGATCTGAACTAGAGAACAGGGCTGCAGATGCAGCAATTTATACCCTGGCCCCTAGGCGGTGACCAATAGGTTTGAAGCAACCTATTGCCACCTAGGGGCAACCAATAGCAGCACTGGAGACGGGCTGTCTGAGATGCTGGGAGCCATCCTTCTGGCTTCTTTATGTCAAATTCTCACATCCTTCCGACCTTGGGCATTCTGCTGGTCTTTGCTGCTGGATCTCCACGTCTTTGAATCCTGCCTCTCCGTTGCCCAGGGAGGGGTCCTCTGAGCGCGTGGTCGCTAGTGTGGCTTAGCTAGCTGACTGTAGGGGGGGGGGAATTTGCTTTTCCCGCCAGCCATGCACTGCCTCTCCCCTAGTGACTTTCAGCATTGATGGAGAAGCAGGATCCCACCTTCTTCGCCAGTGTTGTGTACTGGGTTCGTTGTGCAGGAATGAAGACGAGGTGAATGAGTTCAGCAAAGATCATGGTTTATTGCTTGCAGGATCTGAACTACAGAACAGGGCTGCAGATGCAGCAATTTATACCCTGGCCCCTAGGCAGCGGCCAATAGGTTTGAAGCAACCTATTGCCGCCTAGGGGCAACCAATAGCAGCGCTGGAGACGGGCTGTCTGAGATGCTGGGAGCCATTATCTAGCTCCCTATTCCAGCAGCCTGCCAGCCATTACCATGTGGTGTTAACAAGCAAGCCCAATACATTACATTAGGAAACAAACAAACCAACCAGAAGCAAAGCAATAGCAGCCGCTGTGGTCTTAGAAGTATCAGATTATCTTGCTTTTCAAAGGAAGTTTAAGAGGGTACTTTGCTCAAACATCATCACAATGCTAATTTCAACTGTGATTGTCTCCAAGCAATGGTCTGCAGTTGGGAGGGAATTTCTAGTGATAGCTTTAGTTCTCCCAAATGGTCCAGCAATCCACTGTGTCAGTGTACCAAGAAATAAAATACATGGGGAAAAAAGCATATAATTATATTTTTCAGATGATGTGAAGACCAGCTTCGTATATATGAACTTTGATCAATTTCAACTTTGACGTTTCTGGATTTTTTCATTTTTTAGATTTTATTAGAGCTACATAAACTAGGTGCCCAATAGTTAAGGAAGATTTTAAGATTACTAACATCCCTTGGGACTATGCCGAAGATGCTGCAAATGATTGAAACTGCTGGCCAGTGTTCTCTACATGGGATATGATGATGATGATGATGATGATGATGATGATGATGATGATGATGATGATGATGATACATAAAATGGGGAAATGCCTGGATTTCAAATACTTAAAAATGAAAAGGTCTGGCATGGTTGCCTGCATAGTTATGTTAGCAGCATAATTTCTAAGAATCAATTGTTGGCAACCTTTAAGTGAGAATTCTTGTTGAAAGCCATACTGAATGCAACTGACTTTGCCATGAAAGAAAACTAATCTATTAAAATGTCAACCAGAGAACAGACATGTTGACAGATATTACATGTAGTATGGACCATGACCACCATAATCCATAATCACTTATGCAGTTGTGGTATCTCCAGATTTCCTGCAGGCTTTTATAATCCTGGAAAGGTAATTTAACGCAAAAGACAACACAAGAAAACACCACTTCAACAACTTGAGGGTCAAGTGAGATAAATTCATGTACAACATCAAAAAGCCATTAAAAAGAATTGCAGAAAGAATTCAATCTGGATTACAAATTGGCAACACAGGAATTATAACCAAAGTCTTCTGGATGAGTTAGAATAAAAAACTAAATTTATTAAAAGAATAGTTCAAAAAGAATAATTTTCTGGGGATTGTAATTTTTACTGCTCTGGTGTTTACTCCAGCAAGAAGCCTTCTTTCTATTAGCAACTTGGTACACTAGATCTTATTTTAAGGTTCAGGTAGGTATTTATGGGAAAAAGTGATCTTCCAGGTAATCTCTCGGCTTTCATTGATTCAATGAATTGGGCTCAGAAACATGCCTCTGTAGACCTTGATATCATTGCTCTATAGCAGGGGTCTTCAAACTTGGCCCTTCTATGACTTGTGGACTTCAACTCCCAGAATTCCTCAGCCAGCGTGCCTGGCTGAGGATTTCTGGGAGTTGAAGTCTACAAGTCATGAAAGGGGCCTAGTATGAAGACCCGTGCTATCTAGCAAAAGGGGGAAAATGTGGCTCAACCACGGTGGACTTTTCTCCCTTTATTTGCATTTGGTGGGATTGGGGAACAAATTTAATAGACTTTGAAATCACTTGTACATGGTAAGGTAGCTGACTCTTGAGATTTTCCATGAGCCTATCGAGGACTCCAATGCTGCTGCTGCCTGACCTTTTTCACATGCATATCTAAGACAAATGAGTAGTAAAGATCCTTAGCTAAGAAAAAGTTGAACATCCATCCCAAACATCTCCAGGGATCCCCTGCCTCTCCCTATTCCTATGAAGTAACACCCACTTGATTAACTGGGCTTACAAAGAGGAGTGCAGGTCTCTAATGTAAAGAATACTGATCTGCTAAGGGGTGATATTTGGGGCCATAAAACCCTTAAGGAAAATGCAATAGAAGGAAAAATTTTGTCTAAGAAAAAGCAGCAGCTACAATCCTGAAACATACTAAGACTCAAATAAAGGTTAATTTAGTTTGACAGAAAAAAAATTAAGTGATTAGAAAGCTAACTAACTGGACATTTAGGTCTAATGGTCTTCGGAAAGGGCCTGAAGGGCAAATACAGGTTTTCATTTTCATTTTGTCCTTAATTAGAGGTTCAAATTGAACAGGTCTAACAGAATAGGACAATAAAAATATTTATTTATTGAGTTTTTAAGGTCATTCCATTCCATTTACCTTTTGGTACTGTCCAATGCTGGGAAAGATTGAGGGCAATAGAAGAAGGGGACGACAGAGAATGAGGTGGCTGGATGGAGTCACTGAAGCAGTAGGCGTGAGCTTAAATGGACTCCAGAAGATGGTAGAGGACAGGAAGGCCTGGAGGAACGTTGTCCATAGGGTCGCGATGGGTCGGACACGACTTCGCAACTAACAACAACAACATTCCATTTACATGTGACTCTGGGTGGCATACACAAATAATCATGGGACAAGTGAAATTTTCCTTAAATGAATGAATGAATTTAAGTGTGTGTGTGTGTGTGTGTGTGTGTGTGTGTGTAGCCGCATGTGCATGCCTAAAAGTCAGTCTTGATTCTTGGTAACTGTCTGGACTAACTTGCTTTCTTCTTTTTGGGACATAGAGACAATGACTGATCCAAAGTCGCCCAGTTGGCTTTGTGGCTAAGGTGGGACAAGCACTCATAGTCTCCCAGTTTCTAGCCTGGTGCTTTGAGTATTATATGAGACTAATTCCCTTTAAGCTTTCTAGTTCAGGTTGGGGAAAAAAGTAAGAAAAAGAACACAATCAAAAGATGTATAATTATGCATGGAATAGATAAATGAGGAAGGAGAACTTGGGAAGGGTTGTTTCTAACTGTTGATGAATCTGATTATCTTCTATGAGAACAAAGATTGAAACAGAAAGAGCTTGGTCTGGACTTCTGGTTTGCTGACAGCCGTAAATGGACACCTGGAGGATGGCTCCCGTCTTCCACGTCCAGATTTGCATCACTGGGGGGTCCTAAAAGGACCAAAGAGTTGCCCTGGAGGGGTGTCCAGACAGAAGGGGCTTTTGCAGAAATGTGGGGGGGGGGCAGCAACCCCCTCGTTAGTGCCTGCATTTCCTTTGTACCGGCAGATGAAAGACTGACCATAGGAATATGGCCAGCTCCTAGGCTGCAGACAGCCGAAGTCAAATCTACCATCAGGCAATATTAAAGCAGTGTGGAAGAGATGAGGGTAAGATTCCTCTCTTGTACCTTAATCATCTTCTTTTCACCTAATTAAGCTGTTAAGTACTTTCCCCCTGTGGAGAAGGAGGGGGAATTTAACTCTCCCTTTGGAAGGCAGCTCAGGGGTGTTTTTTGGAAACAAAAGAACATTTAAGAAAGAAATAACAAAAGAAAAGAACTCTTAAAGTACTTGGGGGACACTCAGTGGCTAAATTTGAAATTGCAATTCTGACTTTCTCTTAAAAAAAAGACCAAGAAGATATTTAAGAAAACAAGATAAAGAGTAACCTTGAACATCAGATGTGAAAGCTTACAATGGAAGAGTTTCAAAAACAAATTCATGCTCTGTGGGAAATATCTTGCCAAACTTATCAGCTCCTTTCTACAGCTGGCGATGAAATAAGAGCTTTTGGAAAAGAATTAGAAAGTATCTCGATGAAACAAACTCAAATTCAAACTGTGACTACAACTAATATTTTACTGGGACAGAACTCAACAGAAGAAATTGAACAATTAAATACACCGGCAGAAGAATTAAATAGTCAACAAATACAGGTTTTTGAAGATGGTGATGGAGAAAATATGGAAGGAAGTTTATTTGGACCAGGACAATTGTACCAAGAGGTGAAAATAATAAGATTTGGTGCTGTTGACAGATTCTTTAATTCTTCAAAGGTGGAGACTGGGGGTCCACTTCAATATGATATAGTAATACAAGAATGCTTTGATGACCCTGAGGCAAAGAAGCATAAAATGACATGGCAAAGGAGGAAAGCAAGAATAAGATTGAAGAAATATGAACATTTTTAAGAGGCCAAATAGATAATATTAAAATAGACAGGATGGTACTGGGATTACAAGAATGTTTTGATGAGTAGATAAAAATATTGATTAACTAATAAAAAATAAAAAAAAATAAAAAACAAAATACAAATGTATGAATATTAACATTGAAATATTGAGTTTTTCTAAATGATATGGGTTAAGATGTATATATGCTAAAAATGATAGAATGTAACTAATATATTTGGATGCAGAGACATGAAGGATGTATTGAATGTTAAAATGGAATAAATTTTGGTTAATTTTTAATATGTTGAAACTATAAATGAGAAACAAGAATATTTTATTGTCCTCTTCTTTTTCTTTTTCTTTTTTCTTTCTTTTCTTTCTTTTTTTCTTTTCCCTTTTTTCGTTTTTTTTTCTCCTCTTTGTGATTTGCATCTTAATGACTACTATTTTAAATATTGTATAATTGATATAGATATGGAAATGAGATAAATGGGAACTGGACTACATTACTAGGTATTGAAGAGAATTGTATAAAGGAAAAAGAGGTTTTTTAGTAATATGAAATTGAGAAATCTTAAACGTTTTAATTTTAATACCAATGTTAAATTAAAGCTAGAAAAATAGATAAGATGTTTGATGTTTTAAAGATGGAATGTTAAAATATGAAATATACTAAAAGATTGATGGATATATATTCAATAAAATAAAATAAAATAAACTATTAAATGATTGATGGATAGCAATAAGAAATATGTTAATTTAGATAAGAGATAGTATATATCGAAGAAAAAAGAGAGGAAGTATTGGTTATAATAATGTGGAGATTTGTAATAATATGTATTTGTTTGAAATGGAACTATTGTAACTCGGATACCATGTTGCTTTTTAAAGATATTATTGTAAATACTGGAAAACTAATAAAATATTATATATATAAAAAAGAAAGAGCTTTAGTCTGAGCCAACATTGACCCCCCCATCCCATGCTACATCTCTACAAACTATGTGTCAAGCTACAAAACCTACTGCCTTTAGTACTGCTGTAATGTTTCTTGCTTGCCTACAGTATGAGGGTGGGAAATGGAGAGCTGTTGTGATTCAGCGTCAGCCTGTGGTTTCGGCAGCTGAATCGGACAATTCTGAGGAGGAGGAGGAGGAGGAGGAGGGGTTTGGAGAGCCTTTGGTTGCAGATGCATCGCAGAGCTCTCAGCCAGGCCCCTCCTGTCTTGTTCCTCCTCAGACCCAGCTGTGTGAGCCTGAAAGATTAGACGAAGATGATCCACAGCTGGCTTTGTTCAAGGACGCTCGAAGTAGGAGGCAGACAAGCAGAAGTGAACAAAGAAAACCAATGAGGCACCTCAGGAGGAGGCAAAGAGAAGCCACACCCTGAGACTGTTGTTTAAAAGGGGAATGTGTGGGAGGTGCTGGTTGCTGAAGGCAACCGTTTGAAGAGCTTCTGATATAGTCTCGGTCTGTATTTGTTTTACTCTGTTTTGAACTGTTTTGTTTAGTTTTTGCAAATAAATTTGGTTGGCTTAATTCCAGCCTATTGAATATAACAAAGGGGTTGTCCCTGACATTTCTGCAGGGCCAGTTGTAGGCTGAAACAGAACAAGAGCCTTTGTGATCCATAGGTATTCCTTAACAACGTGAGAGCCGAAGCCACTGAAGAATTGTTTTAGTGAACTGAAGTTTCTTCTCACAACAATTACTGGAAGATATAATGGACAATGTGATCTGAAATGTCAGAGAGGGGAGGGAAAGTTTCACTCTTTTAATTATCTGCTTCCCGCCATTTTATCAGAGCTAGCTTTCTTTCTATCTTACTGGCTTGCTAATGCCTAATAAAGTTTACATTAGAGCAGGGCTTTTCAACCAGTGGTATGGGTACCACCTGTGGTACATTGGCACCTGGCAGGTGGTACGTGACCATCTTAGAAAAGTGGTAGCGGGTGAGGGGAATGAGCTGAACTGGTGGCAGCACCGCACAAGCCTGAGTGAGAGATGGCTGGAGCTGCTGGGCTGTCAGGGCTCAGCAGAAGTGCCAGGATCAGTACCAGGCTCCAGCTGGAGCTCAGCGCTGATCCTGGTGCTTCTGCTGAGCCCAGAAGAAGCGCTGATCAGCTGGAATGTTGCAGCATCTCCAGGGTCTTGTGATTTACATTCAGATGCTTGGCAACTGATTCATATTTATGACGGTCACAGTGTCCCAGGGTCATGTGAAGTGACCAAAACCTGCTGCAACCACCCAGCAGATGGGGGGAATAAAAACCAAACACCTCCCACCCCTGGTGCCAATCCTCATCAGAAATGCTCCCAACAATGAAAATCTCAGACAGGAGGAAGAGCCCTGCCGGGCAGGCAGGCAGGTGTCTTGCTTGGCTGTGGCTTGGGGGCACTTTTTTCAGTGCCATTGTAACTTCAAACAGTCACTAAGCGAACTGTTGTAAGTCGAGGACTACCTGTACTTCATCACTTTTTCCCTTTTTTTTTGGTCATCAAGGTTTTGTCACCTTGCTAGGTGACTGGTGGTACTCAGATGTTGCCATATCCTAAAAGTGGTACAATGGGTGAAAAGGTTGAAAAGCCCTGCATTAGAGAATGCAATTTCTCTGGTGTTTTGTTTTGTTTTTCAGCCGGAACATGACACTATCTCCAGATTTAGAAATTGTACATTTTAAGAAGGTTGAGATTTATTATTTTTCTTTTCAATAGAAAGCTGCAAGCATGTTTTTTTTCATGACATGATTCAACCCTCATCTTCCACCCTTCCACCCATCTCCCTATCAGATCTTTGTTTTTAGTTCTTCATCTTTGTCCTCTCATCAGCTTAGTTTTTAGGATGGTCATGCGATACTTTCCTTTCCTTTTCCTTTTTGAAAGCTTCCTTTAAAGGACTGTTTGATGACCACATCTATGGTATTAGACGGGAGATCAGGGGAATTAAAGTTCCCTTCACATATCAGGACTCACTCCTCTAGAACCCAAGAGTCAATTTGATGGCACATTAAAGTGTTGGACTAGCCACCAAATTCAGGTTCCACCTCAGCCACAGAAATCCAACAGGCCACCTTTGGCCACTCATATACTCTTCCAGCCCAATCATGGGGCAAATACAGTGAGGATGAGGAGAATGGGAAGAAAGAGCAGTATGCATGTAGTGTTTTGCTTCTGAATGAAACGTGAAGTACAAGTTACATGAATGAATACATAAACGAACGAATGAAGCCATTGGTATGGCAATATGTTCATAATGAAGAACATAAGTTTAAATAGTTATTGTATAAATAAATTAAAAGCCATCCATTTCAGTCAAGCCACATTGGGTATTTCTTTTTCGAATGCAGTGATTCCTTGTTGCGTATGTGTCGTATGTGTCAATGTACATTTAGGGATAATAAGATGCACGTCTATTTAAGCAGCCAATGAAGTTCATAGCATGCTGTCAGTGTGACACCAGCTGAAAACAGCTGAAATCTTTCATTATTCATCCTTTGGCTTTTGAAGAACCTGCCTTTCTTTTCTAGTATGGTGCCATCATAAAAAACGCAGCAGTATGAACAGCCTCACAATAAGTATATGGGTTGTTGGACTGGGAAGAAGGATAGGAATACTAAAGTGAGGAGCAGAAGAAAGGGGTTTTAATGGGCAAGGAAGGAATTTTCATGGAAATGGTGGGACTGGGACGAGGATGGATTTTGAATCAGATTAAAATAAACATGTTATTTTTTATGTTTGAGAAAGGAAAGACATAATGGAGTTTATTCTAAATTAGTCTAAACTGAGCTATTTGTCTGTTCGCCCATGATTCAGGTCCAGGTATATCATCCTTCTTTGATTTAATCTGGTGATTCAATTTATGAATCCATTATCTGCATTTAGAACTAATGTAGTAACTCCTACACAGATATTAGAATATGTGAGAAAAATACATTTTAGGGGGCTGATCCCAAATTTCAGCAGCTGTATCAAATAAGAGTTCTACAATTCTCAGTAACCATGGCAACACGGAATCACTGCATTTGAAAGAGAAATACTAAATGTGACTTGACTGAAATGGATGACTTTTAATGTATTATCAGTTTAGACAATAACTTTTTAAAACTTACGTTCATTATGAATATATTGTCATATGGCTTGCTGCCTGAATCAACTATTTTTTTAAAGTTGGCAAGTGTATAATTTTTAGATCTATTTTGTTTATTTATTTATTTTGCTTGCATGTCTCGAATATTCCATGAGGATGGAAAGTACATGCTAATGGGAGTGGGAACAGACTAAGAAAATACAGTTATTTCCCCCCCCAAAATTCCAAATCTTTTTCAGTCTATTCTATTTTATTAATATGCAAAAGGGTGGACTACATCTATTTTAAATGTATTAAATACTGGAATACAGATAGTCCTCATTTAGTGACCACAACTGGGTCCAGCAACTTGGTCATTAAGGGAAGTGATCACTAAATGAAACTGAGATTGTGCTTATGATTCTACTTCAGCTTTCCATTGCTTTTTAAGCCTGCAAAGGTAATAAATATGAATTTTCTCAAAGGTGCTTTTTCAGAAGGCAGCTGGACTGTTTTTCCCTTGAGGAAGAAGACATTTTGCTTCTCATCCAAGAAGCTTCATAATAATTCTTCTTCTTTCTCATAGAAAAAACAGTCTAGTTGCCTTTTGAAAAAGCATCTTTGAGACAATTATGGGCAGGAAAATCTCCAAACATGTGAATTTTATTTATAATTTTTATTGCTTAGTCCCCATTTGCACCCCCTCCCCAAAAGGTACTTATGATCCACTTTCAAAGTTATGATGGATAGGTCCCTCCCTCCCACGATCATGTGACTGAATTTTGGGTGCTCAGCAACTGGCAGCATCTCATGGTCATGTGATTGTGATTTATGATGTTTTTGCTGAAAACTGGCATTTTCAAAGGAAAGAAGCAACCTAGAACTAAGGAGAAATTTCCAACTTAACCAATGGAATGGCTTTCGTTCAGAAGTTGTGGGTGCTCCATCACTGGAGCCTTTCAAAAAGAGAATGGAGGACCATTTATCTGAAATGGTATAGGACAGTGATGGTGAACCTTTTAGAGACAGAGTGTCCCAAAACTGCCCCTGCCTGCTCCACCCCCACCCCACCCCCGCCTGCCCACAGGGCCACCCACTGCCTCCACGGCCTGCTACAGATCACCCAGGTGGCCCAGCAGTACCATGGCAGCCACGCCCTCCACTCACGCCCCACAGCATCAACTGTGTGCTATGGGGCATGAGGGTGGAGTCTTGCCCCCACTGCCCGGCTGCTATGTCCTTGGCTGTGCTACTCCCTCTGGGGGGTTACTGGTGAGGAGGGGGCTGCAGGAGAAGGCAGGGGTGGGGCGACAGCGCACATACCCACAGAGAGGGCTCTGAGTGCCGCCTCTGGCATGCATGCCATAGGTCCGCCACCACTGGTATAAATCTCCTGCTCAAGCAGAAGGTTGGACTAGAAGACCTCCAAGGTCCCTTCCAGCTCTTTTATTCTATGTTCTTTGGTTTTCAACAAAAACTTCCCATACTAATGGGTTCGCTTAACTACTGCACATTCACTTAACTATCATGGTTAGTTGCTTAAGGTTGTAAAATCAGGTTGGTCACATAATGAACATTATGTGCAGACTCTAATATGATCATAAATCAAGGTGTACCTAATCCACATTCCAGAAATAATCCATAATTCCAGATAACAATTCAGATCCAAGAGTTTTTTGTAACTATGGTACAAAAATGGAAGGTGTGCATTTTCAGACTTACATGAGGTCCTTCTGAAATGAGGACCTCTAGTCTTGTTGACTACAATGAGCCACTGCAATCATACAGAATTGTATGGAATAATCCATAATAATCACAGGTCTGAGAAATTTTGTTATGACTATGTCATGTATCAGAGGCATGTATCCTTGTGATTTGACAGAAACAATTCTGTCCATAGGAGGAACCATACCAATTGTATTGATTATTTCTGACAATATCATTTTATTCATTTATTCATCTAATTTAGATAGCCACCCATATCATACCTTCTATTATTGGTATGCTGTTATGATATTACTTTGTTGTTTGTTGTTTGCATGTATACTGAGATTGTATGCACTGGAGACAAATTCCTTGTGTGTCCAATCACACAAGAGCCAATAATGAATATTACATTGTACTATATCCCCAAACATGACTTTGATTAGTGTATAACAAAGCTTTTGAACTAAATCATGGTACAAAAAGTGGCAAAAATGAAGATCTGAGGGATGTGACCTTATGGATTTTTATGAATCTATATCAAACCACCACAAATACATAAACTATGCCTGCCACTGCCTGCATGAAATCTTGCTATATGAAAGTAATCTCAAGATCTTGGTTGGGGTGTCTATATATTTCCTCTCAACTGTTTTGAATGCATATGGACTATTTAAAAAGAAAATAATTCACTCTGCATTTATTGCATTCACCATAAACCCAATTGTAAAAGGAAAAACTAAATCTATACAAAAGCAAGCCATATATCACTGCAGGTTGAAGAGGAAAATTCAGATCAACAAAGCACAGCAGGAACTACACACACCCTCCCGGTCTAGTTGTATGTAAATATACGTTTCTTCTCAATCCTGTCAAGCTTTGAAAGTATGCATGACTGTATTTTAAAGTGAACCAGAGGGAGTAAAAAACCATCACTGTTATTTCTTTTTTTTTTTTTTGCATGTATGAAAAATTGGTGATTCTTATTACCTAGCTGAGAGAATCTTTGCAATTGTCAGATATGATAATGTAAATTTACTCCTGCTGTCAAAGATTTTAACCCTGCTAAATACAAGGATTCTTATAAAAACAGGTTACTATAGTTACTACAGTCTGGTTACCTTTTTTTTGAAAAAATGTAAATGTTTTAGGGTGACAGTGCTATATAAAGAGCTGAACTGCATATTTTTTTTAACTTTAATCCAAGGCACCAAGGCTTTGATTCTAAAACTGCTGATCAAGCTCGAGACATTAAACGTAGAAGACTTTAAGAAAACCAGCGCAATTCTTCAAGGCAGAAATGGAAACTAACAAGGGTATTACTGTCTTTTGAAAGCTTAAAAAAGATTAACATTTTTTTCTTGTAATTTTCTATTGAACATCAGCATAATTGTTGATGTGGGGAATGTTCTGTATAAGCTGCTATAATAGAAATGTAATCTTTGAAAGGTGTCTAAATGTGTAGGATGTACATTCAGACCTCCTCCCTCATTTGTCCCCCCCCCACTCCTGTTTTGGAAATTGAGGGGTTAAGCCTCTATAAGACAAAAATGTATTCCCGTCTTTCAAGCTCTAAAGTCCTCCAAAATATAAAAATGGGCCAAGTAGTTTCATCTTCACCCATAGTAATATCATCTCATAATCAGATACACTCCTTGAGGATGTTCTACCCATGTTACTCTCTTCTTGAACAGAACACAGCTGTTTTAATGAGATTCTCCTCTACCTCTCTTACATGTTAATTAGTGAGCCGCTCTCACTGTCTTCGATAAAATCAGATTCAAAACTCAGCTTTCTCTATACTTTGTGAAAGAAATAGGAGAGTTAGCTGAAAATTAGTACTGGAAATTCCTTCATTCTCAATCCAATGTCTTATTAAAGTTCAAAGCATATGCCAGACATATTACTTATGGACAATTGCTTCCCATTCACTGCAAAATAATGGTTTTGATCACTGTTTTCTTCATTGATAGTTCTTTATTCTTTCAGAGTATTGTTCCGGATCAAAAACTCTTGAAGATGTCACTATTCTTTAGGGATAGCTTCTTTAAATGATTTAGTAACCAGAATTCTCTGAGCAAATGACAATGCATATTTAAAAATCTAAAGCAGTAAAAAGTCACAAAAATGATGCAACTGTAAAAATAGTACAATCCATTCATTATGAACAACTTAATTAAATATTACTTAATAATAGTTAAACAACAAATAAAAGAATAAGAAAATTAAATATATAAAGAAAAAGAGTGGGAGAGAATATAAGAGCCTTGGTGGAGCAGTGGGCTAATGCCTCCTTAAGTAACACCAGCTGCCTGCAATTAGTGCAGGTTCGAGTCCCACCAGGCTCAAGGTTGACTCAGCCTTCCATCCTTCCGAGGTAGGTAAAATGAGGACCCAGATTGTTGGGGGCAATTAAGCTGACTTTGTAATAATGCCGCTTGGGGTGTGTGTGAAAGCCCTAATAAGCAGGCATATACATAGAATGAAGGCTACTGCTAAGCTTGTAAGCCGCCCTGAGTCTTTGGAGAAGGGCGGGACATAAATGGAATTAAAATAATAAAAAAAATAAATAATTACCAGACTTACTATAGATCCACACCTGTATGTATAATAGAGCTGTATCTTTTTCCTTCCTTCCTTCCTTCCTTCCTTCCTTCCTTCCTTCCTTCCTTCCTTCCTTCCTTCCTTCCTTCCTCCCTCCCTCCCTCCCTCCCTCCCTCCCTCCCTCCCTCCAGCTTGACTCCTGATAACTGCCTGTATTAGTTTCTGTGGTTTTCTTGGCAAGATTTCAGAAGTGGTTTGCCATTACCTTCTTCCAAGGGCTGAGAGTGACTAGCCCAAGAGCACCTACCTGGTTTGTGGCCATGGATGGGACTGGAACTCACAGTTTTCCAGTTTCTAGCTTGATGCTTTAACCACTGTACCAAATTCCCTCTTGGGTCTCATCACCTATAGATTATTTATCAACATTTTTACAGCTGCCCATCTCAACAAAAGTGATTCTGGATAGCACACAAAAAACAGATAAAATATCAAATAAAAATCCATATTAATAAATACCATAAAGTGGAAAATAAATAATCATATGAGAGGGAGGTGAAAAATGACCAGTTGAACAATGGAGCCCTCTGAGCATGTATCCGTTCGACAGAAGATGACACAGCTGGGTCTTGAGGACTTTTTGTAACAGCAAAAGGGGAACATCACAATTCCTGGTGAAAAGTTGATCCTTAATGTCAAAAGTGAAAGAGTTGTATCTTAGCCTGACGTTAAAACGATATTTAAGAGGCAATGGGAAGTGGGCATCCCCCAGGTTGGCAATTCAGTACTGAGAAGTTCTTTTCTCTTGTAGCTTGATTATAGTTAGATGATTAGAAACCCATCCATTTCTAAGAAAACTACAGAAAAATGGGAAATGAATAGTTCTAAGGTTTGTCAGGTAGAAACTTCAGAAACAAGTCATGCATACATTTTTACCACCGTAATAGGTGCTGTGTGTGTGTAAGTGTATGTGTGTGTGTGTGTATAGCCTTGTGTATTGTATATTTGTAACATTATTAATGGTTTAATTTTATTTTTCTTATGTTGGTCTAGGTTCGTAATAATGAGTTTGCTTTGATGTGTACATACATAAAGAAATGTTTAAGGTTAAAATGTTGTGCTTTGTCTACTGCTAGTATTTAAACTGCAACAAATCCAGACAGTCAGACATTTCTTGCCTAGCTTTCATGAATGCACATCACCATTATCAGTTTTAGGTATCCCCAGGAAAAGATTTGGAGACAATTTTTTCCCCCCACGTTGTATTGAGGTCAAGCTAGTTTGCCATTGTGAGCTGATATTTTCAGACAAAGCATTCACAGTTCATCCAAAACTATCTGTAATACCTTTTCAGAGCAGAGTGGAGTTTTTAATATGTCCGGGGGTTTTAATATGCGACATCAAACCCCATGAGGATTTCTTATCTGGTTGAAGTTTCATGTTAACTTTTTTTTAATCTTGCTTTTTGTTGTTCTTTACCTCTAGTATGGAAATGAGATGTTGTGTTTATTACGTTCATTATTTTTAATTATTCATTTTGTTGTTATTGGGGCAAATGAGAAAGAGCGGGAGCTTAGCTTGCTTCGATTACAGTCTGTCTCTGAGCCAGCCCTGTTCACCCACCCAACTCAGGTGGTGATATGAGAGAGCCACAAAATCAGTAAGCAATCCACAACTCTTTGCCACTTGCCTTCTCTAAAAAAACAGAAGGAAGAGAGACTGTTCCAGCTGATAATAGTATGGCTTGCATTAGTGCACACAAATGTAATAAAGAACATTTGTCAAGCATCTATGAAAAGTTATGTCCAACTCTGTCTAAATTCATACAAAAAACAAATTAATGTATTCTTGCTTTTTTTCTCTAATCTGTGATGAAAAAAATGATAATCCAATTTACTAAGAACAAATTCTAAATCTTGGTTTATGGTCTCTTTCAGCAGAATAATTAAAATTCATCTGCCTTTTCTTTCATCTGTGAGCTTGAAGGTTGCTACGTGCTACAATTGACTGGCTAAATTATATGAATCAGCTTCCATTCTATTGAACAGAAATCATGGGTATGTCGATAACAATCTAGAACAACCCATTAATGAAACACTATTAATGATAAGTTGACAATCTTATCCAGGCAGAACCAAGAGGGAAAACAGTAAAAATGTGGCAAGCGGAGTAGGCCAGAAACTAGATTTAAAAGAATCAAAAGTTAATAACTTTGATATTAAACAAACAAACAAATAATAATCAATTCGGCATCAGGTGTCACACAACAAGACCAAT
Organism: Vipera berus; assembly: GCF_964194415.1. Classification (NCBI taxonomy): domain Eukaryota; kingdom Metazoa; phylum Chordata; class Lepidosauria; order Squamata; family Viperidae; genus Vipera; species Vipera berus. Next base: position 253,119,975 of record NC_138203.1, read on the forward strand.
CAGGATGAAACTGACCTACAGCAAGAGCTTTTCTATAAAAGCAAGTTTTCGAATTGCAATTCTAATGAAGGGAAAGGACCAGGATTGCCCTTTACTGTTTAGCTTAATGTTGGCATCAGGGTCCAATGCAACTTTAATTTTTCACCAGGGGCTCCTTTTACCTTCTCTATGAAGTTGACTAGTTATCATGGGAGGTGATCATCTCAAATTATATTATTATAAATACTCATTGCATGTAGGGAGTGTAATCTTGTCTTTCCAGATGTCTTGTAAATCAGATCTCACCATCCCAAATCATATCTGAAACAATGTGAGGAAGGCCAGCGGGCCTAAAATTAAAACATTTTGACATGAAAATATAGAATTCAATGTGATGTCTATAGTTCTCATAGACTTTATGGAAATTTGAACCTTGTATCTTAATTGCTAGTCATGCTTGCAAGCATCATTTCAAGAATCCCCTTCTTTTTACAAAGGCAATTATATTTTGTTCAGCCTTCAGTGTGGGAGATGAAAAATGATTTACAAAGACCTCCAACATTCCTTTTTTCCCCTAGAAACCAATTAGGGTCTCTAATTGTCAACCATGCTGCCCAAGGCAATATCATTTGTCATAGTCCAAGCACTAAAAAGTTAGGAATGAATAATTAAGGTTATCATGCATCTTTCACCAAATCAATGAAATTAAACAATAACAACAGATTAGTTAATGTTAAGCAAAGAAACAGTGTCTTAATCATGGAATTAATGACTCCCTTTGTTCTTGAAGGATATTATTCTACAAGCTCAAATAAAGTGTGCAAATATTTGCCAGTGATACATGACACATTTCTTCCATATGTACCCCTCAACATCAGAGGACTTTAAATGTTCTACAATAGGTTGCACTTCTGTTTATCATTCATTTTTGTATTAGATTTAAGGTGAATTACATTTTGAAGATTATTGTGTTTCTATAAATCTTAAAAAGAAGAAAAATCTACTCAAAAACCAGGGGATGAGTAACTTGTGGTTCTAGAAGCTACTATACCCACATTTCTGTATGTTTGTATATATGTAAGAATGTAGGAATGTATTTGTTTATTTAATTTGTTTGCTGCCCGTCTCACTGCAAGGCGACTCTAGGCAGTTTACAACATCAATATATATCTACACACACACACACAAATTTTTGGGATCTTAACCATCAACATTTTCTGACAAATATAGGCATTTCAAATAGTTGCTTTTTAAAAACAAAACAAAAAAAAATAGCAATAGTATTTTCTACAGTCTCCTTCCAAGTCCCTAAATATTGTTTTAAAGTTGAATCCAAGATTCAGTCTTCCCCAACTCAGTGATGTAATTGAACCTGCGATATTCCATGTGTTGTTTCTTAAGATTTAATTTAAAACTCATTATGGAAAAAACATATTGATCTCCATATAAGAAAAGTTGTTTATGCCAATTCTATTATTTAATTAATTAATTTAAATCCATGAAACAGGACTAAGATGATTTAGAGTTTTCGAACAACTAAATATTGTGGGTAATGTGTTGTTTGTGTTGTTATATATTTGTGTTGTTATATATTTGTTACCACAGCTTATTAGGTTGTCCTCAAGTATCCATTAAAGTAATTACAAAGTAGTTGCCATTACACCAATGAAGCATCCTATTCTGAATGGTCTAGCTGACATACATATTTATCACAACACTTAAGAACAATCTGTGCAAAGCAATTAGTTAACTGGAGCTAATAAAAATAAAGACTTTTTTGTGAAGATAGTTTCTGTGTAGTTTAAGGAAAATGAAAATACAGCAAGTCTGGTCTTCCAGTTTTATGCAGTAGTGCAGCAGCTGAGGGATCGCAGGGCTCCGCCACCCTATGGCCATTTTTTTTCCTGTTACGGAGGGACCCTAAATGGACCTAAGGTCGTCCCGGAGAGGCAACAAAGAAGGAAGAGAGCTCTGCCAACTGCAGAGAGATGGTGGTCGATCTGGTCATTCAGAGAAAGCTGTCCATAAACCAGAAGAAGAAAGGCTAGCTTCACTCCAGAGTCTACCTCAAGCTACAGGGCAACTGAAGCCAAAAAGCACTAATTCAAGCTTGATCATAAACAACGTGCTTGGAACTGGGTAAAAATATTGTTTCTGTCTCTTCTACTTGATAATTAATTTCCTGAAAAAAACCCCAAGAAGCAAAAATCCTCCAAAAGTGAGAAGGAGGGAGACTCTTGCTCCACCCTCCCACGGAAGGAAGCGGTGAATTAAACTTTTATGGGGGTCAGAAATATATTGAAATGAAATAAATATAAGACTTAAATCTGGATAAGTTTGAAATTGGTGGAATTTGTTAAGATTTTCTTTTGAAAAGATTATTGATGAAAATAGAAGAAAGTAAATGTTTGTTTTGAAAACAGAAAAAATGAACTGGTGCTGACATCTAGTGGTGGATGAAAATATATAACTATAGTTGCTCTAATACAGGATTTGGCAGAAAGCCCAGAAAAAAGATACCTGCTTTTGTGACCTTCAGTGTCTTAACTAAACAGAGAACAGCTGTAACAAAGAAAAGAAAATATTTTGGGCTACCTACAAGGTGAGAACTATAAACCTTAAAAATTGACTTCCTGGATTATGAATACTTATTGAACTGTGACTCTAAAGCTGTTTTCAGAAAAAGAAAAACTTTGAGTTTTGGCTATCACGGAATATCAGAGATCTGCAGGAAAAACATATTAAGAAAAAACAAATACTTTCCAAGAGGAAATGTATGCTATGTTGCAACTGATTCAAATGACAATGATTTCAAACCATGAGGAAATTAAAAACAACTTTGAAAATATAAATGAACAGATCTTCAATTTAACCTTACAACAAAACCTCTCAGAAAATAAAAATAGAGAATGATCAGATAAAGCAGACAATGGAAGATAAACCACAGGAAAGAGATTTAAAGATGGAACCCAACAATGGAAGGAATTATGACTTAACCCAGGCAGAGAAAAACTTGCAGGAAATATCGAACATGGAAAAGATAATTTATACTTCAAGATTGCAAAATAAGTCTGAGGACAAGAAAAGAGATGTGACAAAGTGGATTATAGAGCTGTCAGGAGAACTATGAGAACTTGAGAGACAAAAATTGATAAGAGAAATTAAGAGAGAAAGAAAGAAAAAGATTTTCAATGAATATGATGGGGTGAAACCCTCCCACAAAAACATCTTACTGGATTTGTCTCCTGTACCTACAATAATATCTACAAGACTATGGGAAGACTTTTTGGTCCAGCAAAGCATTCTGATTAGGAAAGATGTTTGGCCGAAAAAAAGAGGCTAAAGTTACAATTAAGAAATTAGATGATGGGATTTATCAGATGGAATATCTAAAAATTAAACACTTGTTTGAATATCATTAAAAATAGAAATTTTTTGGATATAAATGTATTTTACTTTAAGAGGGATGGTCCTCTGAAGTAGCATAGTTTATTTTTTTCTTTTTTTATGATATGAGAACTATAAAGATGTTGGAATGGCTTATATGAGGGAAATGCTTTAGATACTTAAGTGTAATTGATCTTGAGAAAATCTCAATTGATAAAAATGTTCTGAATACATTCAAAAGATTAGATGATTGGATTTATTAGATGGAATATTTAAAGATTAAACATTTGTTTGAATACGGTAAAAAGAATAGAAAATGTTTGGATATAAGTGTATATTAGCTTAAGAAGGACATGTTTCTCAAACAGTATACTATTTTCTCCCTTTTTTTCTTCTCTTCTTTTTTTTAAGATATGAGAAATATAAAATTGTTGGGATGGCTTGTATGAGGAAAAAGACTTAAATATTTAAGGGTAATTAACTCTGAGAAAATCTTAACTGGTAAGCATGTTTTGAACATTGCAGAGAAAACAAATCTAAATAAATAACTGAAAACAGGATCTATGATGAGGTAATTAAGATGACTAATTAGAAAAGAAGCTTTATATTGATGGGGTTATTAAATATTAGAAAAATGTTTATATTCAATTATCTATCAAAATACTAAAAAAATGTACTAATTTAAAGTTGTTAAAAGACAATATTATTGGAGGAAGGGAAACTCAAAGCTACTGTGTGGATTGTGGAATTATAGAAATTAACTGCTATTGATTGTTTTTAAATATAAACAGACAATACGCTATTTACCAAATATTAAGGTGACTATGTAAAAAAAACATATATTTTAAAAAAGAAAATACAGGAAGTCTGGCAAGTCCTCTAAAGCAGGGGTGTCAAACTCAATTTCATTGAGGACCGCATCAGCATTGCGGTTGCCCTCAGGGGGGCAGGTGGTTATGGCCAGGGTGGGCGTGGCCTACTGGGTGGGCGTGTCTAGAGTGCATATGGCCTACTGGGTGGGCATGGCCAGCTCTATATTGTTCACATCAAGGGTGCCTATGGGGGCCTGGGCAGGAGTGGGACAGATCTGAGGGTCTCTGGCAGAAGGAGGGTCTCTGGGCCAGGGCCAAGGCAGTGGGGGCTGTTCCCTCACTGTTTCCAGGATGGCTTCACGGGCCACATGAAACCACTTCACAGGCTGGATCCGGCCCCCAGTCTTGTGTTTGACATGTCTGCTCTAAAGCATCTTTTAAAGCTGGAGCAGGGTACTTTGCTGAGATTAGGGACTTATTACTATTATAAACTATCAAGGCTGCAAAGAGACAGGATTAGGAGCAAGGCTGAAATTGGGCCTAGCTTTTGGATGTTGAGAGAATGTTTTAGGACAATATGTTTAAGCTAGTAGAAGATTAAAACACCTATCTTAGCCAATATTTTTGTCTCATTATTATTTATTTCTTAATATTAATTTTACTTGTTAATATTTATGAATATACTAATTGGGGTGGAGAACTATATGGCACTCATGGATCACAAGTTACGCTATAGAATATTCTATAAAGGGAAAGCTTTTTCAACCATGTTCCTTCAAGGTCTCAAATTGAGAAAAAAATGTAATTGATCCTCTACTATAGATTTTAGTGCAAAATTACACTTGGGAGTGTTTGTTGAACTATGGAACATCTTAATGATAGATCCAGAAAAAAACTGGAAGAGATCAAGCCCCGGCATTCACAATGTGGCATGTCTTCAAGATTTCTGTGACATATTTCAGGCCAGCCATGAAGAAAGAAATGCTAAATAAGCTGCTAGGTGTCATGCAGTATGGTTGCACTTTTCCCTCAGAGTTTGCCCGCCACTCAAAGAAAAGTGTCATTTTGTGCTGTAGTTACTGTGATGTTCTATGTTAATGAATTTGCCAGGACCTTGTTCTATTTATCCAGTCATTTAGCTTTCTTTCATGCAAAGTCCTAGTCTCTAAAGGGCACTGCCAATTTAAAAGAACTCACGTTAAAATATGCACATTAGTGCTGTTTTAGGAATAAAATTCTTTTAATTCTGCCCTCAATTATAGTATCTTGAATTTCATTACAGCAGGAAAGGTTAGAAACTTTTATCAAGCAGTCATTCATGGGGATTTATCTGAGTCTAAAATATAATTAATCATCTTTTGTCATGTCTATATTATTCTCCAGTAGTCTCTGGAGCCAATCACCTTTATTTCTTCTTCATTTGTATACTTCTGACCTTCCTTTTGTCTTTGATACCAGAGACCTCAGGTAAATTCCAGTTGATTGCTCCAGAAGAACTGGATATTGTTAAACCATTTGTCAACCACATTATCAGCTCACAAACACACAATCTCTCTGCAAATGTTTAGCATTTCCCTCATACAGCACAATACTGCAAGGATTACCCATGGATGGCATCTGCCAATGTTGACAAAAATGAAATTTTTGACACTATTGTAAATAATAAAGCAGTCCTAGAAAGATTATTTCTCTGGAGCCTAAACTACCCACAAATACGATTTGCATTTTGTGCCTACAGCTGTTTCAACATGACTTGTTTGCTGTGCTTCATTTAAATGATTTGATTTGTCATATTTCAGGAGTGCTACAAGTTCTCCAATGGAACATCACAGGTATCCAAGCCGGGGTACATCAGATGTTCACAACTGTGTATATGGATACTCACAAGATCTGAGCAAAATCTGAAAGATCATTAGGGATACACTTAACAGCAAGAGCATGTGTTAGAGTATGAAAAATATATGAATTTAAAAGACTTCTCAATTTTTAAAGATCAACAGAACAGAAACCCTCTTATTTAGAAATGCCATCTTGCAGATTCTTTTCCTTGTTTATGGCAATTACAAAAGCTTGAGAATCCTGTTACCATCAATCTGAAACTAATTTAAGTGAATGAAGATTTAATAGCTATGCTTTTTTTTTTTTAAAAATGTTCACTTAGAAAGAAGTATTTTCAACAGAGAGGATAAATATTCAGGCAGACTATGGAGTCAAACTTTTCCAAGTTCTTTTTACACCAGTCTTTTAGGAAGATCATACTTATTGATTCTGACTTCTGGATGCTGGAGTCTGTCTTCTCAGCACACCAGGAAACCTTCAAACTGAACAAGTGTGATGTAACCTATACCTCAGTTTATTTATTAAATATTTACATGCTGGATTTTAAGTCAATTAATTCCCCAAAGCAAGTTTACAATTAATCTACTATAAAATTTTCCAGATAATTGTGGATTTTAGACATATAATCCAAAACATGACTATTTAAATTGATCTTCCAGAAGTAAAAAGGTAAAGGTAAAGGTTCCCCTGCACATGTGTGCTAGTCGTTTCTGACTCTAGGGGCCGGTGCTCATTTCTGTTTCAAAGCCGAAGAGCCAGCGCTTGTTCGAGGACGTCTCCGTGGTCATGTGGCTGGCATGACTAGATGCCAAAGGGGCACGGAACGCTGTTACCTTCCCACCATAGTGGTCCCTATTTTTCTACTTGCATTTTTACGTGCTTTCGAACTGCTAGGTTGGCAGAAGCTGGGACGAGTAACAGGCGCTCACTCTGTTACTTCTAAAAGTATCCCAAGCCTATAGATGGTTTTTAAATGGTCATATTGACTCATTTAATTAGATACATAAAATACTCAAAAAATTACAGCAGATACATCTTGGCGAAGATTTATGTACAGTAAGTAGCTACTAAGAGTTGATACTGACTTGATGGCACATAGTCATCATCATAATCTACCATTCTTTGGTAGATGATCTCTGAAAAGTTTGCTTATTAGTTCTTAGAATAGTTATTAGAATAGTTATTAGTTCATGGCATATTACAACAGGCAAGTCACCCTGCAATGTAACTAACATTTATCTATTTGATTTGTTCCTCTTGTCATCTTTATCTCTTTACCTCTTTCATAGTTGTATTCAACTTTCAGCTCTGCCTCACCACTGTGTCTTCTGGTATTAAGCAGGGCAGATTAAGGGTGGATGACCCCATGCATTCTTTCAATAGTCTTCCAGTGGTCTTCATTTTAGATAGTAAATTTGTTTGTTAAGAGTTTTGGTGGCACAGTGGTTAGAATACATCATTGCAGGCTAACTCTGCCCATGGCCTAGATTCTAGAATTTTATCCTGATGGAGCTTAAGGACTTCCATACTTCCAAGGTTGGTAAAATGAGGAGCCGGATTATTGGGGGCAATATGCTAACACTGTAAACTGCCGAGAGATGCTGTAAAGCACTATGGGGGCAGAATATAAGTCTAAGTGCTATTGCTAATGGTATTAAGACCAATAATTTTTTTCTATGAAAGCGTCATGTTTTCTATGAAAGCATCCTTTACAAGATGAAAAATAATGTTAGTTGAGACACTTTGATATGATCAAAAGAAACAGTCAATATTTCAGGTTCTTTCAAATCACTTATTAAGTTCTGATTATAATTACTAAGTCTTGTCTTCTAAGTTCCAGAAAAGGTTATCAGAAAAAGAAACCCCATTTATCTTTAAATCAAAGTAGAAATGTTGAAAGAAGAAAAGAAGGTCCTAAGGCCTGATAAATCATGACTCATATTGGATTGTATTTCTATATCAGGCTTCTCTGATCTACAAGATATGTTTAAATACCCCCCTTCTACACCCCCAAAAACCCTTAAGGCTCCTATTGGAAGAAAGCTTGTTATACTCTTACTTGAATATATATATATATATATATATATATATATATATATATATATATATATATATATATATATATATATATATATATATATACATACATACATATATATATATATAGTTTTTTTTTTAGTTTTTATTTGATTTGTATACCGCCCTTCTCCCTATATTTTCTGAGGTTTATATATAAAGCTGATATATATATATATATATATATATTCTTTCAAAGAATAACTGTCCCAGAATTTATAACGCCTTTCTGCTTTAGTCTGCTGTGTGTAAAATAGCACTAAGCTGAATTTTACAAAAATTTCACCTCTAGAATTGGCTTCCTTAAAGTTGGAGCTTCTCTTTTTTCCTTAGTATTGAGGGAGATCACAGAAAATTCCTCCTGCAACTCTATATCTAAGAAACCATATAAAACCTGCCACAAGGTAATATAAGAAATATTTGCAGTGTTATAACTAATAAATCCATTAAAATGTGAACTTTATGTTTTCAAAAATTCGGTTTTGCAGACTTTAAAATACTTTTAAAAAATAAAGTAAAAAATGGTTTGTATAGTTGGCTATTCCAGAGAAAAATCTATACAAATGGTCACAACAAAATCAGTAAAGAATAACAGCCCAAACAAGGTAAAGGTATTTCCACATTACAGGCTGCAAATTATGCAGCATTTGTTGGTATTTATTAACACTAAGAAGCTACATTTCTTGATGTAATCTCAAATTCTATTACAAATCAGCTTAGAAAGAGTGCATAAATTGGTCTGCAATGGTTAGCACAATCTTGCTGCTCTTATCTGCTAAATTGCTTTGAAGCAAAGTTTCTCTGAGCCCTTGATCGCATTTGAAAAGTATTTGTCTGCAGCTTCCAAACAAGATGACCATTGACTTTGTAGCTTCCAAATATCTTAAGGTACAATTTTCTTTTAATAGTCACCTTCTTTCCTTGTTTCCATTTTGCAGGCTGCTGATGGATGGTGGAATTAGGAAACTAGAGCAACATTCATTTGTCAAATGGATCCATCCACAAAGAATTAAACCATATAATGGGAGCAATACACACACACACACACACACACACACACAGACACACACACACACACACTTACATACCAGGTGGTAGGCTTTAATAGAAGGCTTAATGGTGAAAATTAAAAGGTTGCTGTTTGATAGCATCACACTGCATTCAGAGATCCTTTCTTGAGGGAATGTATGACAGGAATGAAAGAGGAATTGTTACCTTAGCATTAAAATTAGTTCAGTTCAGTGGTGGGATTCAGCCAGTAGCTAATTTTTTGTTGTCCAGGCCCAGAATGGACTTCCAGAAGTGGCATCCCCACAGAGAACCGGTTGTTCACATATTTGAATCCCACCACTGGTTTAGTTGCTAAGTTGTGTTTGACTCTTCATGACCCCATGGACCATAGCATGCCAGGCCACCCTATTCTCCATTCTCTCTCGGAGTTTGCTCAAATTCATGTTCATTGTGTCAATGACACTCAAGCATTAAAAGTTAGAGTGGCTATACTGGTCACAAGGGACCCCCCCATATTTAGAAGAAATAGCTTTATTAAGCTAGCAGAGAGATCAGAAAACAATTGTCAGAAGAGAATATTGCTGGGAGAAGGGGAGAAATGAAGAATACATTTGTAACAGGTAACTTTTTTTATTTCTTCCCATTTTAGGGATTTTAACTGTTCTGCCTCAAAAGCAGTGTTTTTGGAAAATAAAAAGCATGCACTGACATTAAGAAGATGTAAAAGCGAGACACCTCAACCTTGCAGAATTTTCCAAAGTATATAAATTCTTACTCTGTTCTGCTTGAAAGTTTGAAATATTAACCATGCTGCACCTCGAACAGAATGCTTCATTGTTTGATTTATTTGTTGATATGTTACACTGATATTCCTTGGGAATTCAAGGTGCTGTTGGTACTCAGTTCTCCATTCTTCCTTTTATCCTCATAACAGCCTGTACAATAAGTTACTAAGATGGAGATTGTGTGGCCTATCACTTGTGAGTTTCTACCTGGGTTTTCTGTTCTGACAACCACACTACAATGGCTCCCTTTCAGTGTTATTTTATTTGTTTGTTTGTTTGTTTGTTAAATTGTTTCCTCTTTAACAACCTTGATTATTCCTTAGAAATATCAGCCAAAGGAAACATTATTAACTACCTTGATATCCATGTCAACTGTAAAGGCCTAAGGCTGCAGTCATGCATCTAAATCTAGGTTGTATTGCATGGTAAATTTAGGAATGTGTATATGAAGTAGCTAATCAATGAGAAGATATAAATATTCTACATATTAAATGGCATGAGATTTCTGCATTTCTTCTTTAATATCAACAAGAGCTATAACTTTTTTTTACTTCATCAATCTAAGCTGAGGGGGCTCTAAAATCTTGAAAGCCACAACATGCTCTGGATGGTTCCCCCCCGCACTTCCTTGTGCATCCCCAAAACATTATTCCATATTTTTGTGACTGCTCTCCTTCAATTGGATAGAAAATAATTTCTTTTTTTATTGTTGAGGTTGTTCAGAAGATGAACATGGATGAAGTGGAATGGAAATCTTAATGCCCTGCCTTTAGTTGCATATTCGTTTTACAGATAAAATTTTCCAGCTTTCAATCTTTCAATCATATTCTAGGGAAAAACATCATATTGCTAACTCTTCCCATGTGCCTTATTTGGGTTGGGGAAAATAGATATAGGATTAATAAATATTACCTGCCTTCTTTTATTGAGATATAGCATTTGTATATTTTTTCCCCCTGTTTCTAATTGTACACTGTCCAGAGCCGTTCTAAGAATGAGATAGTCTCTAAATTTGATAAATAAATAATAGCCAACTTAATACGAAACATGTGCATCTGTGAATGAACATTCCCCTCCTCCATAAAAGTCTTATAATCATAAGTTAAGCTTAGTACAACCACTACCAATGTTTTTCTTGCCTGTGAGTCTGTAACAAGACGACATTTCATCTACTTCCAAGGGAAGTCATATGAGCAGTGCATAACATAAGTTGCCTAAGATAGGAAATCAATGAATTTTATAAGCCCCCATTGTTCTGACTTGCCCCCTTCCTAAATTTTGTGATGAATAAGCAGGTTAACATGCAGTAGCTTCTCTAATAAATCACAGTTAGGCCTCATTGGAAGAAGAGTCAGGCAGTAGAGAACTTTGCAAATGAAACTCTCAGTATGGACTGAAAATGTTACAGTTTTGTTTAGATGGTAAGTAATGAGCCAGATGGTTCATCTTCAGGACAAATATATAATTGGCTTAATATACTTGGTTGGGCCATGGCAAGAAGCAGCAAATGAGGCCTGGCAGTCATGGAGAAGTTTGTAGAATCATAGGTGAAAGACCTGAATGGGAGACAGCAAGCAGGAAAAAAAATAGGGCTGTGCTAACTTACAGTAACTTATTTTCCTTTGAAGAAGAGCTAAGCTCACCTCAGAGGGTTCCACATGGGGAGAGCAATGACACAGTTTTAGAGTACAATTCACTTTTTATTAATCCTTCCAAACTAAAAAGCTCAAACCAGGCAACTCTTGATTCATTACAGGCTTTGATAGAAAAAAATAAATCAGAAATACAGTATGAAACTAAAAAAAAGGCACAAAATAGGAACAAGCAGTTGATAGACAAGCATTTTCTGAATTGTCTCCTGAGAAGAAGACACTTAATTTTTCTGGCAACTAACCATCACTTGAGCTGCAGAGTTTTCAAGCCAATATCAGAAGAACAGGCCTAAGAAGCATGGTCAAGGAGCATGGACAAAACAGAAGCAGACAATGAATGAGTTCCCTGTTAGGGTTAAGACCCTGATAGCCCTACAAGGGACAAGCCAACAAAGGGTCACAACTGACCTTTGCAAAATAGAAATGGCTACTAGGTAGGGCTCATACAAAAGTCATTTGTTTAATTTCTTTGATGGATCTTTGTATGTCTGATATCCACTATTGTAACTCTAGACATGTACAGTATTTCATGTCCATTGTTTTTACATTACAGATTCTATATAATTAACATTTTTCCTCTAAAAACCTAAAGTCATATTTGATTTACACTGTTGCCAGATAATGAGATTAAAAACTAGAATGCCCACAGGTTTTGTAGGTTTTGCACCAAGTGTTAGGTTAGCTAATCTAGCAATTAAGCACATTTTTAATGATCTATGAGCGAGTTGAAAGAAAACAAACCCAAAGTGCAAAGTTGATTGTAAGTTGGGAAATTCAAGCACCACAGGTCATTAATTACCAAAGACATCACGGTTATGCTTCCTGCATTATTATAGGGACTACTTTCTCAATGGAGCTGCATGAGCAAGCTGTTGAATAATAGGATGTGAAACACCCTTCACAGGAGACTCAGATTACAGTCTTTGAGAGATTTCTACATGTCCTTCTGTTCCTTTGATGGTCCACCTGCCATGTATTAGAGGTTCCATCCATTTTTGGCAGCCTTATCTGCAAGGGTGAGTAGAACCAGGCACTCAGAATGGAGGGGCATGACCCAATTCATTTAGATTCTGCCTTTAAGCCTGGGAAGTTGGAAGATTAAGTATGCACATTGAGGATTCAGTGTTTACAATCATGCTAATGAGGGGAAATTGTCAACCGTGCTTTCTTGGCCAAAGCATTTATTTTTAACATTTATACCCTGACTTTCTGTTAACATACTCCATCAAGTTGCTTACAGCAATAAAAAAATAAAACAAAATTAAACAAATGTATTATTATTAACCCTTCATGGATTACTGCCTTGTGGTGGCGAAGGGGCTTGCGTAATTCAATGAAGCTATGAGCTATGCCGTGCAGGGCCACCCAAGACGGACAGGTCATAGCAGAGAGTTCTGACAAAACGTGATCCACTGGAGAAGGAAATGGCAACCCACTCCAGTATCTTTGCCATGAAAACCCTATGGACAGTAAGTTGGGTTGAAACTAAACATTAAGAAAACCAAGATCATGGCATCCGGCCCTCTCAATTCCTGGCAAATAGATGGGGAAGAAATGGAGGTAGTGACAGATTTTATTTTCCTGGGCTCCAAGATCACTGCAGATGGGGACTGTAGCCAAGAAATTAAAAGACGCTTGCTCCTCGGGAGGAAAGCCATGGCAAATCTAGACAGCACACTAAAAAGCAGAGACATCACCCTGTCAACAAAAGTGTGTATAGTCAAGGCTATGGTCTTTCCAGTTGCAATGTATGGCAGTGAAAGTTGGACCATAAGAAAGGCTGAGCGCCAAAGAATTGAGGCCTTTGAACTCTGGTGCTGGAGAAGACTCCTGCGAGTCCCTTGGACTTCAAGGCGATCAAACCGGTCAGTCCTAGAGGAGATCAACCCTGACTGCTCTTTAGAAGGCCAGATCCTGAAGCTAAAACTCAAATACTTTGGCCACCTAATGAGAAGGAAGGACTCACTGGAGAAGAGCCTAATGCTGGGAAAGATTGAGGGAAATAGAAGAAGGGGACGACAGAGAATGAGGTGGCTGGATGGAGTTACTGAAGCAGTAGGCATGAGCTTAAATGGACTCCAGAAGATGGTAGAGGACAGGAAAGCCTGGAGGAACGTTGTCCATAGGGTCGCAATGGGTCGGACATGACTTCACAACTAACAACAACAACAACAATTATTATTAAACAAAATTTAATACATTTTAAAACAAAACAGTTAAAACAAAGAGGGCAAATTGGAATCAATATCATTAAAATAAAATAAATTCATCTGGAAATTCATATATTCAAAGCAATGAAAGCAATGATCTGAGAATGGCTTTTGTTAATGATAATGGTCAATTTGATACCTAGCAATGATCATAATTATCCCATAAGACTGGGAACATCATCAAGTCTAACTCCATGAGGCCATTTCTGCTCTTGCCACACTAAAAGGATTGTTATACTTACATTTTACATAAGCAGAACTATCTATAGCTCTATCTCTATTTTAATGGACACCCTAATCACTTTACCTCCTTGACGTCTTCAAAGATATATATCCATCAAGTTTAAAAAATGGGAAAATGGGAAAAGGAACTAAGAATAAAAAAAATCAGTCATCTGAATTTTTGCTGAATTGTGCATTTGACCAGCTGAATGTTCTATCTGGTGTTGCTGCCTATAGACTTGGCAGAAAAAAATATCATAAATAATTATACAAATCTTATCTTATCTTAATATCTTATTGTGCACTTTTATGTATTTTGTAAGCAACTTTTCCTTAGGAAAATGCAGTTAACATAACTTTTTCTCTTGTGTCCATATTTCTTGCCAATGTTCCCTTGGTCTTTCTTTCTTTCTTTCTTTCTTTCTTTCTTTCTTTCTTTCTTTCTTTCTTTCTTTCTTTCTTTCTTTCTTTCTTTCTTATCATTCTTTCTTATCTTTCTAAACATTTATATATTTGTCCAACTTTCAAACAACTTTGGGTGGCTCCCAATCAAAATTAAAAGATAAAATTAAATATAAAAAACATTTTAAATATTATAAAAACTCAGCCAAATAAACATAAAGCATTAAAAACAACAAAAACCTACTTATGTTAGCAAATACTAATTCTACTCAGAAAATAATAATTCTAAGTGCACGATATGCATATGTCATCTGGGTTTCTCTACATATTTGGCAAGTCAAAACATGAGAAAATTCTGATGGATGATATATTTTTTTTCTATCTAGAAAAGGTAGAGGGAAAAAGAGGTAATTAAAAAGAACACTTCAGCGTACTAGTTTCTCCCTGCAGTTAATCTACAAGATTCTGCACTAAATTTTATCCATGTAAAAGCTCATAATTTAAATTAGACTCACATATACTTCAAGGAAAGAGAATCAGAAATGTACCAAAGAATGCTTTATTTTATTTTGTGTTAATATTATTGACATACAGAATACCTTGGATCATCTGATATTCTCTTCAAAGTGCTTTGACAGCAACTTTATTCTGCTGTGTGCTACAGTATCACACTTCACACTGAAGTAACTCAAAAATCATGATTCATCCCATTTGTAAGCCTACAAATTATCACTTATTTCATTCACCCACTATAGAATTGTTTGTCTTTGTTAACTTTTTTAGCCTTAGGCTAGAGAGTGTATCTAATAAGATCAAAAGGTAGTTATACAAAGAAGTTTTCTTTAATTTGTGCAGGTTATCTCATTAAATATACACAGAGATAAAAGCTTGTAACTGCTTCTATCTAGCTTTTTTCAAAAGGTTTGCTTAAACAGTTCTCAAGAAATTCTGGACAAGTGGAAATTCCATTGTCAGGAAGTCTTGTCTGGGAAGCATCCAAAACAGGATTGTTGGGCTCTATTTTTTTAAGGTCAACACTCAATCAAGGTGCTGGAACTATATTTCTGTCCATAATAATCTCCTGGACTTGCATCCTTCCACACACATATACACATAGAGAGAAAAATGTGCAGCTTATGACTGCACTGTTACCCACATGTCTCTGGTGTCTGAATAGAGAGTGGGAAATAGAGTGCCTGGGAAACAGATGTGATTAGAATACAGGCCCAAGAGCCTTAGGACCCTTAGGAGGTAAGGTTCATCCAAAGGCAGAGCAAAATTGAAGAGACGCCCAGCATGATTCAAGAAGTCCTGATCTGAGCAAAGTCATGTAGACATTTAACCCTCTTTCCCTCTTACCAGCATGAAAGATAGACTAGTCATTACAAGTAGTCCTTGACCATTCATTTAGTGACCACTTGAATTTACAACAGTACTGAAAAAAACGACTTATGATCAGTTTTCACACAGCTTTTGCAGCATCCCCATGATTGCATGATCAAAATTGGGGTCATATGACAACTGCACTGTCCTGGGGTTTTGTGATCACCATTTGTAAGCTCCCCAGCTGGCTTCAAACAAGCAAAGTCAATGAGGGAAACACGATTCTCTTAACGACAGCATGATTCCCTTAAGAACCACAGTATTCACTTAACAACTGTTATAAAATGGGGCAAAGCACACTTAACAAGCAAGCAACACAAAGTTTGGGCTCAATTGTGGTCATAAGTCAAAGAGTGCTTGTATAGTCCATCGTACTCCTAAGGGTATCCATAGAAGAAGGACAAGGTAAAATTAAGAGGCCAGGTGTGACAATGTGATGGGTGTCCTTCCTCTTTCTACAGGCATGTGACACATATCAAAAAGAGGTGGGGCTTCGATTGCGCAGTCATACCCTCTATCTTTATTTTTTTGACCCCACTCCCCATGGATGCCCCTTGTGTTTATCAGACACCAGTAATTGGTTTTCTGCTTGAAATATTTTTAGTGCCTCCTGTATCCCACAGTTCTAGAATATGGAATTTCATCCCAGGCTTCTCAGATGAAAAAACCCTAACACTGGAGTATGCCTAACTCTTTTTTTCATAATTCCACCTTACTGCTGGTTTTTAGTCCTGAAATAATGTCTCTGCTGACTGAATAAAGAGGGTGCTAACTCGGGAATGGATGTGATCAGGCAATTAGGTTCAAGAAACTTACCCAGGGCCACAGTCAGAATCCAAAGGCTTCCTATCTGTAGTAAAGAGTAACCATATAGTAGGATGAATTATTCAAAGTTCTGAAGCACATAGAGCAGTATTCTACAATACTTTGATGGATACTTGGAAGTGCCAAAATGAGATAAATAAAGCAGGTGTCATCCCAAATTTTAAATGCAACTCCATGATTTCCCTTTTTCTCTCCCTTTCTCATCCTGCTGCTTACTTACTCAATGAGACTTTGATCTTACACATCACTTTCTTTCCTCTCCTCGTCTATATAACTCTTTTTGTTATGGGTAATATGTTCCTCCTCCATGGTGATGCCTTCGGTTGAATGTAGCCTTTCTGAAATAAGCTACATACAATTCTTTTTGTAAATTGGATTGCAATTCCTCTACCTTGCAACTAGAGCAAATAATGGGTTGTATTTTATTAAACCATGTGAACTCCTTATTTTTTGTTTAAAGCATTCCATAAACAATTTACAAAGCAGAGCTGCTTATCTCAATATCTCCATGAGCTGAAGGAGATATTGTGAGTCTCATTCTGCCTTGGCTAAGGGAACCTGCTTGTTTGCAAATACCTAATGGCAGAACACCTCTGCTATGCAAAACAATAGTAAGAGGCTGCTATGGAAGCCTAAATGGATTTCCTTCCCTGAAATCATAATATAATCCCATTATGACTCCCTTAAAGAGGTAGATATTGTGTCAACACAATGCAACAAATGTTGCTAAACTATAAAAGCTCTAAAGGAATATGTAACACAGGACATAATTACCGAGGAAATTATAGTCTGCAAATGCAGTTAGAAAAGATGGTTTACAAAAACATGCATAAAGGAAATATTGATTGTACTTCTTAAGTTTCTTTTGAGGGGAAGTTCTATGGAATAACAGCCTATGCAGTAAGATGCTGCCTCTCATATTAAACAAGCAAGAAGACTGCAAAGAAGGAACCCCACATGCAATTCCCAGAAGGATTTGCAAATTGCAGAATATTCTTCAGGAAAGCAACAGTTCATGGCTTGGCAGAAACACCAGTCCAATGTATTATTTTTTTCTACAAGAGACATGCACACAAACATAAAAATATATCCCTGGAACTATACCATTGAGAAACAGCCCTGAGTTACTCTCAAGGATATGGGATTTCCTATGTAGCATAAACTGAACTCAGCAGGAAGAAAATTGCCTGCTGTGTAGTCACTGCAGTGTTATGCCTTGCTACACCTTGATATTGTAAAACATCTCAAACAATAAATAGAGAGGCACTATGGGAAGGAGACTGGGGTGGGGGCCTGCTACAATCTGATCAGCTATAAGACTTCTTTACAATTCAGAATCTGAACAAACCTGGCCTCCAAATGGTGCCTTTCAAGAGAATGAGAAGCTGAATATTCATTTTCAATGCATTCTTGTACTGCACACTTGCATCTGTTGTTCTTAATATTTTATTTATTTGTTTTACTAATCTTTTGCGCTGCCAAATCAGAGAACACTCATATCTTATTCTGAGCATCTTATACACAGGAATGACCAACCCCTGCCTGCCTTTCTGCTGCTTTAAATGAAAGAGCTACTCCTCATGAGGAGTTCACAGAAATTTAGTTTCTTGTGTCAATTGTGAGTCAAGCAGGTTGAGAGCCAAAGGATTTACAATGTGCCCTTAACTGCTGTGCAGCCTTGATGGACATTTGAACAGCAAATATCTTACCTTCTTAAACACTTTACAATTTAATTATCTTACAAACTAAGAGAGATATTCCAAATGGCGGTGGAGATCAAAGATCAAAGATCACAGATCATTTCTTTTTAAAATTAAGAAGCTATTCTAAAGGATTTCAATTTAAAAGCAAAAGTTAACAAGACTGTGATCTAAGAAAGTTTCAAACAGACATTTTAAAAACAGAAGAAATATATTTTTTTCTGACGAAACTGCCTTTGAAAATAGTAAAAATAATTAGATTAACAGATCAGATCTTTTTAGAAATATTAACTTTATTTTTAAGAACAGGTGTAATTCATAGATTATATATAAAAAAAGATAAGGATGATACGAGCTAATTTTTGAGTGTGTAACTATGGGGAATTAATTGGAACTAAAGTGTTTAAGATAGAGATATACAAAACATAAAAATAAAATACCTTTTACTACCTTTTACTTTCACCATTGTAACTGATATATTTCTCACCATGGCAACCAACCACAAGGAAAAGTGACAAAATTAGAAAAAGGACCCAGGGGTTCACTAGAACAAATTACAGATAAAAGCATTTCACCAGATTATTTCAGGAAATGTTTGAAGAATTTGGCAAAAAGATGACACCAACAGTTAAAAATGAAATGGAAGATAGATTTGTGGTGATAACAAAAGACCTGAAAATTAAGAATATTAAAGAAAACAGGGCAACTGACTGTAGACCTAAAAACAATATTGGCAAAGTAGAAGTTTGGAAACTAAGACAAAAGTTATAAATAGAAAGAGGGAGAAATATTTGGACAATTTGGCATTTTTGGAACTGAGAGAAAAATAATTTTGCTTAAGGTTTAGATCGTTCCAGAAAAACATGGAGAGGATATTAGAGATAAGATTACATCTGGTTTCCTGGATTGGGAGGACAATGACATTAATACTGTGCTTGATAAGGATCAATTGCAAAATTAAGAAATGTTCCAAGGGATGTCCTTGTGCATTTTGTCACAAAGAAGACAAGAGATTAAATTCTACAGCAGTTTTTAATACTATTGGTTTGGATAGTGAGATGAGCGATATATAAGTCCAATAAATAATGGTAGAATGAGTATTAGATGATATAAACATAATTCTACTTCAGGAAATTCCTATCAGAATATACTATGCAAGAGAAAAGTTAAGTTTTCTTCTCACAAAGTTAAACAGAAGGAAATTGGACCACTTGGAAGGAGGGATTTTTATTTTTAAACAACAAAGATTTAGGTTGAACACTATGAAGAAAGTAAAAGATTTTTTTTAAAAAAAGAACTGATGATGACACAAAGGGAAGTAACAATGATAGATAAGACTAAACAAATGCCACAACAGATATAAGACAGATATAAGAAGATTCCATGTTGGGTACTACAAGTGTTGACTTTTCCAAAAACGTGGCCAGATTATAGATTATAGCTGTTTAACATGGAATATAAATAAATATAAATGGCAAATGACCCATGAAAGCGAAAATAAAGGTTTCATTATTTGAAAAAAATAAAATAAAAAAAGAACTCACAAAAATCTGGAATTTATTTCAACAGGATTTAAAACTCAATGGAGCTGTTTTGTATATAAAGCCCCAACTATATCCAAAACTTATATTGAGTAGTAATTATGACAGATGTGTTGGGATGAAAGTTAATCTACAGGGGGCTAAGACTTTGATATTGGGAATTTATGCCTGAAATAAAGATTAAAACAGCATTTTAGAAACGACTAATAGATATATCTATGCTTCTGACTGCTGTAGAAATGTAAAGACAGACTAAAACATGCTTTAGGGAGAGTAGAATTTTTATAATTAGTGTATATGTTCACAGAATGGACATAAATGAATCAATGAATTAGCTGGGAGAATAGATATAACTTTTTCTTGTCAATAATAATTCATATAATATATTTGAATTAGATACCTAAGGGATATTAGATTTTTTGGAGGCTATCTAGTTCAGCTTTCCCCAACCTTGGACACTTACAGATGTCCATCCTTCAACTTTGAGAATTTTTAATAGAAGTCATGCTAATTTGAATCTGGGACAAAGACTTGAAAGAATGATGCTAAACATGGAACTGATAAGGAAGAATTGGCTTGCTTAAACACCTCCAGAGGTAGCTTATTTCATTGCTCTTCAATTCTCAACCCTCGGAAGTCTCCAGATAATGGGCGTAAATTAATAAGAGAATAAGATGGGAGTGTTATATATAACACCTTTTTCTTTTTAAATTTTCCTTCACAGCAGCAATATAAATATCAATTACTGAAGCAAATTAGTTATACCTTTTGACTTATGTGCAAAGGAGAACTTTGCTACTTTATTTTTTTTAAAAAAAGGTTCCTTATTAAGGTGGTTGTCTAGTAATTAGAGAACTGTCAAAGCTTGTTATATTATCTCCTAGCGTTTGCTGTGCAGTATCCTTCTTGCCATCATTGATTCAGCTGGTTTGCTATTAATATGCAGCTTTAGTCTAGAAGAAGTTCAAAGGGTAGAATTTAATTATGAGACCAAATTCATAATTTTCAATTATTGTGGCACTAGGGAGCTGCCCTTGAGAAAGGGCAGATAAAAAACAGCTTTGCAGTCTTCATAAATGTATGAATAAGTAGCGAAAGCTGATAGAAATATTTATAGAGTAAGTTGGTTAAACCAGGAACATTTGTACCTTCTTTGAGAAGTAATCCCCTATGCTCACTTCTGCTGTAAAGCAGTTCACTTATGCAATGTTTGCACCAGCTTGTCTCAAACCATAACTCATCCTTTTTGCTTTCTTCCCCTGTTGACTAGCGAAAATTCAGAATCCTCCCATCCCATCCAAAAAATACTTTCCTCTTATTAAGTCAGGCCAAGCACCAAGCAATGTCTGCCTTTCACTGTTGCTTGTAGCCCCTTAATCTTCTGAGAACATGCAGGCAAACTCCAAACAATGGGAAGATGACTTCCCAATTATTTTCAGTGGAAGACAACCTGTTCCAAAAGTTATGTTCTAGTCCTGCTAGTTCTAGAGACCTCTATGACAGCCCCCAATCATGCCAAAATGACAACATGCATGTGATGATGTACAAAATGACATCCAGAAACATTATTATGTCACTGTTTTGCCAACAGTTTCTGGCTGACCTTTTATTCCTCTTTTTAATATGACCTCAGTTGCTGAATACATTTGGGAAATACACCTCTGTACCTTTTTAGGAAAGACACTGGTTTTCTATAATTTTATGCTCCAGAAAAGCTTTCATTTTATAAGCCACCCGGGGTCACCTATGTGTGAGTTAGGCAGCTATGTAAACACATAGCCTAGCCTAGCCTGACCTGACCTGACATAACATTACAACAGTACCACTTTATAATGCCTTGGTAAGATCGCATTTGGAATATTGGATCCAGTTTTGTTGAGCAAATATGTTGGGACTTTAGATTCATAGAAGAGAAATAAAGATGAAAAAGGGTCTGGAAATAAAAATATATGAAGAATGGTTGCAGGAACTGAGTGTGTCTAGTCTAGGGATCTTCAAACCTGGCCCTTTTATGACTTGTGGACTTTCCTCAGGCATGCTGGCTGAGGAATTCTGGGAGTTGAAGTCCACAAGTCATAAAAGGGCCAAGTTTGAAGACCCCTGGTTTAGTCCAACAAAAAGAAGGACTAGGGGTGACATGATAGCAGTCTTCCAATATCTGAAGAGTTGTCATAATGAAGAGGGGGTCAACCTATTCTCTAAAACACCTCAGGGCAGGACAAGTTACTTATTGTCCTGTCCTTAGGTGTTTTAGAGAATAGGTTGAAAACCTATGAAGGAGAGATCCAACCTAGAACCAAGGAAGACATTTCCTGACAATTAGAACAAATAATCAGTGAAATGGCTTTGCCTTCAGAAGTTGTGGGTGCTTCATCACTGGAGGTTTTTAAGAAAAGACTGGATGTCATTTGTCCAGAATGGTATAGGATTTTCTGTTTGGACTAGGGTGTTGGACTAGAAGATCTCCAAGGTCAATTCCAACATAACATATCATAACAAACACAGCATCAGTGGCTGCTTATCATAGAGGACTACAAAATAGAGGATTACAAAATTCACAGCGAAGGATTGGCAGCTACAGAATACACCTCCTAAACTTGATTTGGCTGCTGTACCACTGTTATAAAATGTATTAGAAAAGCTTACTGGGAAATTGTTCCTTCTTTTTTTGTTTTTTAACATTCATTTTGCCACTTCAAACAAGTGGGAAAGCACTAAGAATGAACAGACCTTCCAAAGAATCGAAGACTGGAGTGCTCAGAAGAAATAAATCTGCCAGTCTTGTTTGATTTATGCTGTAGTCATAATCTCACAAGAAGGCCAGATGCGAGGGCTAAAACTGCCATTGCCAAAACAAGGAGCCTAAGATCAGACAGCAGCATGATCAAAACATTGTGTTTTAACTTCAAATAATTTATCTCAGAAGCCAAAGAGCCAATGGAGCAGTGCCCGGGAAAATCCTTCTCAGCATCATCAGTCAAGTCTGTTCACAATTCCACCTTGGCACTTGTAATTCTTACGATATAAAGGAAAACCACGGTTCTTGCGATTCTTTTTATAATTCAGCATTCATGCTTTTCAGAATTTTGCAATATAAATACTAAATGTTATTTTTTAAAAACAAACAAACAAACAAAATCTCAGTGAATTTTAAATCCTATTAGTGAAAATGCTTTGCAATGCCTGCACTGGATACATATAGATTTTATACAAACATCACAACAATTCTACCAAAAATGTGTGGAAATGGGATGACATGAACTTAGGATTAGAAAGCTGAGAATCTATGAAACATTGAAATGAGGGGATGTCCTCATCCCTATATTTTGGAAGAGATAACCATGGCATACCTTTGTCTTCCCCCCCTCCCCCTATGATCAGATGCATTGATTTCTGCTCCTACCTACTTGGTGATACCTGCTTTCAATTGTTGCAGAAAATATTATTGTTTAGTGGAACACAAAAGGAGAGATTGCTATGAATCATTGGAGAATTCTATAACTTCTGTCTGTGAGCTGAGCTACCTTTTTAAAAAAAAAACAAGAAAATTGTTTGCTGCTCTGGCCACTTCTATTTTCGATTACTTCAACCTTCTCTTTTTAAGTGTCCAATTGCATTACTCCCATTCAACGTTCTGCTATTCAAATAAACTCTATCCCATTAAATTCTCTCATCCTACACCCTGACTCTTCCCTCTCCACAGTCTTTGATCCTCCACCTCTATCATCTGGTTCCTCTCTCCTTTACCCACAGACCTTCTTCGTACATGATGCATGATGCACACAAGATGCTATTTCTATTCTTCTCATCACATTAAAAAAATATAACAGAACTGGAAAAATGTGGAAGAGGACAACCAAATTGATCAGAGTTTTTCCTATGAGCAAATGCTAGAAAATCAGGGCTGCCTCAGATTGGGAAAACAGTGATGCAATCAAGGTGTGACAACTTGAGCACAAACAGGAAGGGGTTGTTTTTTTGCCCTCTCTTAATATTAGATTTAAAGCTGATCTCAAGGAGGATTAGAAAATGCTTTTTTACACTGCCTGCACATAATCTAATTGGTGTAATTCATTACTAATGATGGTCGCTGACATGGATGACTTTAGGAGGTGAATGGTTATATTTACGGAAAACAACTCTATTTTGGCAGATTCTTCTCACCTATCATTTGACAAACAGGGACTTCTTCTCTGAATCAACAACTCCTATTTATTATTGCAGAAAACCCCAGTGCATTTTAGCCATCTCTCTTTCTTTAACAAATTAATCAAATTCCTCCACCCCTCAGCCTAACTTCTAAAATTTAACGGTTGGTATATTTGTATTGCTTATGTACATTTTGTCAATGCTGCTAACATCAGATGTTCTTGCTTTGACAACGTATGGAGATGCAGCCATTTTCCTTCTTATGTTTTACTCTGAGAATTAGAGTTAGAATTAGATGATACTCAGGGGGAGGAGGAGGAATGTGCATGGGATTTACTTAGACATAACAGTATTGGAACAGTGTGAGAATCAAGGTTTTTTGAAATAAGAGATGATAAGAAATGGCAGGTTGGAGAACTGGAGGGGAAGCCTGCATTTCAAACTAATTGGAGAATGTGATTTATGACTGTTGAATTAGAGGAGGGAATTGTGCTTGATACTATGTGCTCAGGGGAGGGGAATTCAGATTTTGGTTTTGCCTATGTACGTGCCAATTCTATGCTACTCGAATAAAGATTCTTTAAGGTAAACAATACCTCGAAGTTCTTTGAAGAGTTTCATCTGTCAGAAACATAACACATTTACTTTGATAAAGAAAAATCAAAGGATTACTCTGTAACTAAACAGATAACGTTCTGATTTTGGACAGACATTAACAGTTTAATACACAAGAGACATAGAAATAAGCCATTCAAAAGAAACAACAAAATACTAAGAAGGAAACAAAAAGACCAGAACACATCCTCTTCAAACACATCCCATTCAGCAGCCAACACACAGATAAACAAAGATTGACACCAGACAAACAATCAAGCAAAAAACAATACCATAATCAAAGAACTACCAAGGAGAAAACCACACCCTTACCAACACTGACATAGCAAGCCACTGTATATAAACAGAAAGCAAACCTCACTTTCTTCAAGATAGATGGATGGATGGATGGATAGATAGATAGATAGATAGATAGATAGATAGATAGATAGATAGATAGATAGATAGATAGATAGATAGATAGATAGATAGATAGATAACCTTTATTGTCATTTTTTACTGTGGACACACTGGCACACATTAAAAATGAAATTCTGTTGCCTGCTCTCAAAAGTGTACACATACATAACACACATACAAACATGCTATATACAACATATGTATATACCTACACCCTTACATATAAATACATATAAATATTAATCATTGTCCATCTTGAATACATAGTGGATGGAGGAAGCTTCAGAGTTCACAAGGTTAACACTATATGGAACAAAACTGTGACAGAATCTGGATGTTCTGCTTCAGATCCCACAAAGCCTCCTCCCAGAAGGTAACAAGGAAAACAGGTCGTGAAGAGGATGTGTAGTGTCCCAGACAATCTTGCGGACCCTGCTCAAGCAATGCTTCTGTGCTATATCCTGGATGGAAGGGAGGGAACTGCCAATAATCTTTTCTGCTATCCTCACTACTCTCTGCACTGCCTTTCTGTCTGAAGTAGTGATGCTTCTAAACCAGCCTGTGATGCTGTATGACAGGATGCTCTCGATCGTCCCCCTGTAGAAAGTGATAAGGACAGGGGAAGGAAGATGTGCTTTGCTCATGTGACACAAAAAATGCAGATGCTGCTGTACCTGGTTCTAGCACCAATGATGTTACCTAATTGGGTAATGAAACATCAGCAAGGAAACAACCAAACTCAGAGAGCACCAAGAACTCCATAGGTTACTATATTTATTAGGACTGTTGATGCTAGGTGGTAGCAGTTCAGTCACCAAAACTCAAATGCATGCAGCCTTAACCATTGAAATAAAGCTCTGCTTACCAATATATACATATTCCATTGAAATTAAGTCCCTTCCTTCTACATTATTTTATACAGACCACTTGCACAGGTCTTCAGTATTATTTTGGTTTCGTTAAAAAATGGTCATATTTCTATCCCCTTTTATAAATTTCCAATCATTGGACAAAAAGTGTAAAAAAGAGAAAGGCGAAAGGTGTTTTTAGGCCCTCTTGAAGTCAAGGGTGCAAGGGACAAATCAACTTAAAGAGCAGTTGAAGAGGAGGCATTGAGGTCTTGAATTTCAGATAAAAATGCAACCTAGTGGGATAATCATTTTCTGGAACGCTTTACATTTCAGGTTGTTGTTTCAAACTTTTGCTTACACAAAGTGTGTTATTAAAAGGAAGTGGCTGATGTCTAGGACTATTATTTATTACTCTTCAAATGAGGAAGGAACATATTGTAAGTCTATATCTGTATAGGTTTTAGAGTAGGGGTTTTAAAACTTGGCCCTATTATGACTTGTGGACTTCAAATCCTAGAATTCCTCAGCCAGACATGCTGGCTGAGGAATTCTGGGAGTTGAAGTCCACAAGTCATAAAAGGGCCAAGTTTGAAAACCCCCGTTTTAGAGCATTGAGCCTGTAATTGCAATCCAAAGCATGACTCTAATGACAAAGCTTCTGAGATACTTATTCAGAAAGTTAAAAGAATGGCAGAAAACTGTTTATAGAACAGAGCAGTAAAGTTACAGGTGAGACCTTCCAAATGTTGCACCCTGAGATTTAAACCACTTACCAATGTCTGGAACTCTCTTCTATAATCAGATAGCAATTTGTTCTTCTACTCAGTTTTTTGATTTAAACATTGGTGCAAGGACTAGATGAAAACATTAACTAAGATCTATAGACAGTGCACAAATCTGACTCTAAATCAACTACGAAAACTCAAGGATTTTCATAAGGTACCAAAAATATATCTGAACAATTTAACAAGTTGTTTATTTGGAGAAAAATAACTCAGCCGGTAGAAAGGTCTAAGACTACTGAATGAAGGAAGTAAGGTAAAGCCCTTTTTGGAGGGGATGGGATTCTCACACCAGAAAGATTTTAGTAGAACAGGGTTCTAGAGCTAATGGTGTATTTTCCAGGAAACGCTGTTTAGGAAACACTTAAGGAAGATCTGTCTCACCCACCAACACTAACACAGAATTGGGAAACTATGCCCCTTTTATGACTTGTGGACTTCAGGTCCCAGAATTCCAGCATGTCTGGCTGAGGAATTCTGGGATTTGAAGTCCATAAGTCATAAAAGGGTCATAGTTCCTCACCCCTGCACTAACATTTCACTATTGCAGTACACCTCCCTAATCCAGCTAAAGACAAATCAGATTAGTCCTTTTAATCCTACCCTTTTCAAAAGAGGTTATGTGGATTTTCATGATGCAGTGCTATATAAAATATACTACTAGGATGGCATATAAATGACCCCACAAAAAAGGTGCCAGACTTTGAACTACCACGTCAGCAACGGACAAACCTGAATAGGATTCGCACCACACATGGCGCCTGCTGGGACTCTGCATAAATGGGGCAGAGTATCCTCCCCTCAGTGGGACTGCAGGGCCCTACGTCAAACTGTAGATCACATTATGACCAGATGTAAGTTGAGGACATATACTGATCCAGTACAGTATCTGATTTTTAAAAATATAAATGATACTGTGCTTCATTGGTTAGATGGCCTAGATCAGGGTAGGCAACCTTGGCTCTTTCATGACTTGTGGACTTCAACTGGAATTTTGGGAATTGAAGTGCACAAGTCATAAAAGAGCCAAGGTTGCCTACCCCTGGCCTAGACATTGGTATTTGAACATAGATCATTTTAACATTTATATTTTATTGTGTTTACTAAACTAGGTAAAATGTTTATCTTGCTAGTCCATATATGATATGAATGGAATAGAATAAACCTGGAAGGGACTTTGGAAGTCTTCTAGTCCAGCCCCCAGCTCAAGCAGGAGAACCTAAACCATCTCAGATAAATGACTGTCTAGTCTCTTCTTAAAAACTTCCAGTGATGGAGGGCCCACAATTTCTGGAGGCAAGCTGTTCCACTGGTTAATTGTCCTCACTGTTAGGAACGTTCTCCTTAATACCAGGCTGCTTCTCTCTTTGATTAGTTTCCCACTATTGTTTCTTGTCCTGCCCTCTGGTGCTTTGGAGAATGAGTTGACCCCCTGTTCTTTGTGGCAGCCCCTCAACTACTGGAATACTGCTATCATGTCACCCCTATTTCTTCTTTTCTTTAGACAAGCCAAATCCAAGCCCTGCAGCCCTTCTTCATATGTTTTAGTCTCCAGGCCTTTGATCATCTTAGTTGCTCTTCTCTGATTTTTTTTCCAAACTCTCAACATCTTTTTTGTGACATGGTGATCAAAATTGGCTGCAGTATTCAAGGTGTGGTCTTAATAGGGTTTTATAAAGTGGTACTAATACTTCGTGTGATCTTGATTCTATGCCTCTGTTTATACAACCCAGGATTGTATTAGTTTTTTTGGTTGCTTCTGCAAACTGCTGGCTCATAGTCAAGTGATCATCTACTAGGACTCCAAGGTCCCTCTCACAGCTGCTAGTTTTGAGCCAGTTCTTGCCCAATCTATACTTGTACCTTTGATTTTTCCTGCCTAAATGTAAAACTTTGCTTTTCTCCACCTTGAAACTCATTTTGTTGGAGAGGGACCATCTACCATACGCTAAATAAATAAATAAATAATATACTGCTCTATAAAGTTATACAGCTAGCCATCAACTTACAACAGTTCATTTAGTGACTGTTCGAAGTTACAACAAAACTGAAAAAAGTGACTTATGACCATTTTCTCACACTTATGACCTTTGCAGCATCCCCATGGTCATGTGAGTTACATTCAGACACTTGACAACTGACTCATATTTATGATGGTTGCCGTGTCCCGGGATCATGTGATCCCCTTTTGCAATCTTCTGACAAGCCAAGACAATGGGGAAGCCAGGTTCACTTAACAACCGTGTGACTAACTTAACAACTGCAGAGTTGAAATTGAACAATCAAATACATTGGCAGAAGAATTAAATATTCAACAAATACAGGCTCTTAAAGATTATAATGGAGAACAGATGGAAAAAAATTGTTTAGACCAGGACAATTATATCAAGAGGTGAAAATAATGAGATTTGGTGCTGTTAACAGACTCTTCAAACCTTCAAAAGTGGAGACTGGAGGGCCACTTCAATATGATATAGCAACACAAGAATGCTTTGATGACCCTGAGGCAAAGAAGTGAAAAATGACATGGCAAAGGAAGAAAGCAAGGATAAGATTGAAGAAATATAAACATTTTAAAGAGGCCTGAAATAGATAATACCAAAATAGACAGGATTGTATTGGGATTATGAGAGATTGTTTTGATGAGTAGACAAAAATACTGACTGACTAAAAAAATGAAAATAAAATAAAATACAGATGTATGAATACTAACATTGAAATATTGAGTTTTTCTAAATGATATGGGTTAAGATGTATATATGCCAAAAATGATGGAATGTAACTAATATACTTAGATGTAGAGACATGAGAGGATGCATTAAATGTTTGAAATGGAAGAAATTTTGGTTAATTTTTAATATGTGGAAACTATAAATGAGAAACAAGAATATTCTATTGTCCTCCTCCTCTTTCTCCTCCTTGCAATTGGTATTTTAATGACTACTATTCTAAAGGGCGGTATATAAATCTAATAAAATCTAAAAAAAATCTAAATATTGTAATACTGATATGGATATGGAAATGAGATAAAAAAGAACTGGATTACATTACTAGTTATTGGAGAAAATTGTGTAAAGGGAAAGGAGTTTATTTAGTATGAAAATGAGAAATCTTAAACGTTTAATTTCAATATCAATGTAAAATTAAAACTAGAAAAATATATAAGGTGTTTGATATTTTAAAGATGGAATGTTAAAATATAAAATATACTAAAATATTATAAATATTAAAAAAAAACTATTTAATGACTGATGGATAGCAATGAGAAGTATGTTAATTTAGATAAGAGATAGTATGTATTAAAGGAAAAAAGAGAGAGGAAGTATTGGTTACAATAATTTAGAGATTTGAAATAATATGTATTTGTCTGAAATGGAACTATTGTAACCCGGACACTACATTGCTTTTTATAGATACTTTTGTAATATTGGAAAACTAATAAAAAAATTAAATAAAAAAAAATAACAACTGCAGCGATTCACTTAACAACTGTGGCAAGAAAAGTCGTAAAATTGGGGCAAAACTCACTTAACAAATTTCTCACTTAGCAACATAAATTTTGGGCGCAGTTGTGGTCGTAAGTCGAGGACTCCCTGTTTGCTTTGGGACTTCCTCTGGAATAAGCAAATGCGGCTCTGTCCTGTAACCTTCATTCAATATAGTCAGTTTACTGAGTCAAGACTCTTAAAACTCACCGAGAACTTGTTTTCATCCTGAAAACTTTCTCATTCCCAAATCTTACCTTACAGACACCCTGGTGTACATTTTTATAAGTAGGTATCAGCTTGTGAAACTGATGATGATGATGATAACCATTATTACTGCCAAATCGCTAGAATAAGGTATGAATTTTTAACCATTTTTTTTGCAGGATTGAAGACGAAAGGTGTCTTTTACACAAGCTGGGTAAAGAACTGTCTCTGGGGAGCTCAGTGGGAAAAAGGATAAATAGCCCTTGCGGAACTCTTATCTGGTGAGAATCTGTATGCTATGAAAGAGAAGTATTAAGGCATATTTTTGGATGTAGTTTTAAAACATTTAAAATGTATATAAAACCAGCAGGGAACACCTTTAAAAGTTATTTAGCATGAAAGTCCAATAAAACCTCCTTAGGTTTGAGCAGTGTGAAGTGATCTCTTTCACAGTAGGTATTGTTAGCCAATTCTTATATTCAGAAGTATTCGGAACAAAGGCCCTGTATTTAATGATCTATGTCAAATCAAAGAAAGGTGGAGTAGGGAAGGATTGATTTTGCCACTCAGTGGGATTTACATGTAGTGCAAATTCAACCTGAAAATGAGGCTTATTTGTCCAAGGCTGCTTAAGAAGAATGTAAAAAAAATAAAGCAAGGAGTTAAGGAAAAAAAAAAGGACAGAAAAGGTCATGGGCAAACCCACACACTTTAAAATACAAAGCTTCTTGATTAGGCATTCTTTGCTGTTGGGAGATGGCTGGAGTACTTTTGGAGTAAGTGCTTCCTGTTGGGGGAACATAATGGGAGCAGTCAGGTTTCATCAATCATTGGATCCCTTCTCGGGTGAAGCCACTCCCACCAAAATCAAGGGGATCCACTTCACATAAAGGACCGAAGATTGGAGCACTGGAGTTCTCCAAGCACTTCTTTTTCATGCAGTTTACAAGAGGGATACATGGCGGGGAATGCAACACACTGGCAGAAAACTTATTCAAGTTAGTTTCCACTTCAAAGAAACCACTCTTGTGTAGGCGACAGTGAATTCTTTGATTGGATCTTGTTTCAAGTTGCTAAAAAACTGTTTGTGTGGGATTGTATTGCTGCACAGAACACCCCTCTGTGGTAATCTGGATTTACTTTTGTTGTTATATTTAATTCCCTTATTTTCCATTTTGGATAGCAAATCAGCACTAGTAGGTTCCTTAGCAATCCCCCAACAAGAACTGTCTACCTCTAAATATATTCAGTTTTTGTCACATTGATTCAACATGAATGTTAGTGTCACAAATTCAGTATGGACCATATGGAGCATTAGACTTGAAATAACTCATCCCAGCACATAGGTATAAATGCTCCAAGAAAGGGAAATTGAGTAATGAATGTACAGTCAGGTTTTACAGATGGTTAACAAGTGTAGAGAGGTCTAAATACAATATAGATGTGTAGAGATGAATGCATTTATGTAAATGACATCAAGGAAGACTTAGTGGAGAGGAGCACTTGAAGGACTTGTAAATGGCAACATTAATAGTGTGCATATAACAGAAACTCAGTGGAATGCACAATTTGTTAAATGTTGTTGAGACTCTAGAAAAAGTACAGAGAAGAGCAATAAAAATGATCAGGGGACTGGAGACTGGAATTGGGTATGTCTAGTTTAATGAAGAGAAGGGCGAGGGGTGACATGATAGCTGTGTTCCAATATCTTATGGGCTGCCATAAAGAAGAGTCAAGCTATTCTCCAAAGCACCTGAAGGCAGGACAAGAAGCAATGGATGGAAACTAGTCAAGGAGAGAAGCAACCTAGAACTAAGGAGAAATTTCCTGACAGAACAATTAATCAGTGAAAGAACCTGCCTCCAGAAGCTGTGAATGCTCCAACACTGGAAGTTTTTAAAAATAGACTGGACAGCCATTTGCCTGAAATGTATAGGGTTACCTGCCTGAGCAAGGGTTTGGACTAGATGACCTCCAAGGTCCCTTCCATTATTATTATTATTATTATTATTATTATTATTATTATTATTATTATTATTATTATTATTATTATTATTATTATTATTATTATATAAATTTCCCTAATCACCCCAGTTATTTGTATTCAATGGACCAACATTTGTCACAAAAGTTTTAATTTGGATCCTTTACTGAATACAGGATTGGACTCAAAAGTCCAAATCATCCCTATAATTTTAGGAAAGATAGGAAATCTGTGACCCATTGGCTCATCATTTCAGCGATATTGCCTTACCTAAACAGAGAAACAGAATGACCATGGGTGGGCAAAAAAGCAGTGGGAGCAGGAGTGGCTTCTGATTTTCTGTTGGCTTCCCTATTGACTTTCCTTATGTGAAACTGGCAGGGAGCATTGGGGATTTTCCTTCCCTCCTTCCTTCCTTCCTTCCTTCCTTCCTTCCTTCCTTCCTTCCTTCCTTCCTTCCTTCCTTCCTCCCTCCCTCCCTCCCTCCCTCCTTCCCTTCTTCCCTGTCATTCTTTCATTATCCCTCCCTCCCTGCCCCTTTCCCACCATTCTCCTCCCTTCCCCAAAGCAGGTAAGATCTAGTGGTGATATGGAGGCTGCTAGATGGCTATATTGATTGTACTACATGGATTTTGCTCTATTGCAGATTATGTTTTATGATTGATTGGTTTTATTTGATTTGGTTATTTATTTATATTTGTATTTTTGGTGTTATTTTTAACATGTGAGTCAACCAAAGACCTATATGTGAGGTGGGCAGCTATATGGATGGATGGATGATTGAAAAGACTTATTCCTGGCCACATAAATCTCCTTTTGATTTATCAACTTTGGCGTTTATTTTGTATGTCTCAGATTCCTTCCCCCCCCCCTTTCCATTGTTTTTGTTTTTAACACAAAACACTATGTAAAAAAATATGAGTCTTAGTAAAGTATAATAATGATCATCTAAAATGTGAAAGACAATTATAGCCGCCAGCACCATTGTGTAAAGGCTTTTAAATGGTCACTGGGGATATTTCTTTGCCCACCTAACAAGCTGATGAAAGTTTTTGGATCAAATGATTTCCCCCCCCCCCCTGAATAAGTGCTGGAGTTTAGAGACTGCTTCAAATTATAAAAGGTACAGTGTATCCCCTGGTCATTCAAGGCTGTTCTTCCCCCACACTAAGGAGCAGAAGTTACTTACGCTTGAGTTAACTGTGAACAGCTTTCACAAAGACAGAAAGTGAAGTTAAAGAACCAAATAATTTCAGAATGGTTGTTTTATCAAGCCACTGATACCAGTTTTCTGAAAATCCCACTCCAAATTCAATGTAGTTTTATCCAGAAAAAAAAAGAAAGGGCAAACCATTTTGACTTGTGTTGCTAAACATATTATTACTCCTACAATCCTCTCACAGCACTAGAGTGATAATTTCTGCAAAGGGAAACAGAGTCTACTCTTGTAGAGCTAAGCTTCTTACATAGTTTACAGCTTTGCTTTCCTGGGATTTAACTCTCCCCTCCCATGTATTGTAGACTTCTTAGATGTGCATGAATGACCCCTAATGTGATTGTAATCAAGTGGGGAATTTGAATTGACTAGAGTCACAGCATAGATGATCCTTCAGCCTGCATAGGCTGCTGGCATTTAGTTATATCATCAACCTGCATACTTATACATATAAGACAGTCTTCCTGTACTGAATTCCACAATACGATGCTAAGAAAAATATTGCTTGGACCAAAATATTGCTGATTGGTTTTGCTGGGACTACAAACCCCTAACTTTCCACCCAATATGATCAGAATAGTTTAGAAAAAAATTACTGCAACCTTACAGGCTCTTATCAAAATAATATATGCACACACAACACAAAGGAACATTCTACACTATTTTGACAAGGTCTCTTGAAATCTTATAGCAGAGCACCTACACCTGGGAAGGCTGCCAAAATGTGATGAGATTTCATTGCAACCTTAAGATGTTTTGGAATTTTCAGATAAGATCTGAAGGTATTTTGATATTCTCATGAGACTTGAAAGTTTTGTGAACTTTTGGGGGGAGGGGGAGGCCCTGGTGTGCTCCAAGTGGTGATAGTAATATCCACTTCACCATCACATTACTGACCACTCCTTTAGGTGTGGGATACTTACCATATAAGGAGTGTCTTTGTGGTTTAAATTTCATTTTGAACTTTGCTCCTGATTTATTCTTTTTTTGACTCTCTTTCAAGAATGCAATAGAAAAAGTGTCACTCTGGAGCCCTAAGATAAAACAGTAGTTCTTAGAAAAATGAATGCTGAGAGCAATTTCACACTTGAACTTTTCTCACTGGTGTGGTTTTCTGTCCCCATTGTGTATATTGGTTGCCCAATATTTGCAGCAGAAGAGAAATGAATTATGACCTATCCTTGTGTTCCCTAAATTAGACAAAGCTATCAAGAAAAGTAATTCCTGAAATAGCAATTGCATCAGCAGCACACAAATACAGGAAGTCTTCGACTGACAACCACAATTGAGCCCAAAATATGTGTTGCTAAGCAAAACATTTCTTAAATGAATTTTGCTCTATTTTATGGCCTTTCTTGCCACAGTTGTTTAGTGAATCACTGCAGTTGTTATGTTAGTAACATGGTTATTAAGTGAATCTGTTTTCTCCATTGACTTTGATTGACATAAGGTCAGAAGATCACATGACCCTTGGACACTGCAATGTCATAAATTTGAGTCAGTTGCCAAGCATCTGAATTTTGATCACGTGACCATGGGGATGCTGCAATGGTTGTAAGCATGAAAATTGGTCATAAGTCACTTTTTTCAGTGCCATTGTAACTTTGAACAGTTACAAGTGAAATGTTGTAACTCAAGAACTACCTGTACCTTATTAAAAGCAGCCCATGAAATGGTTTAGAGAAAGACTATATGTTGCATATTGTTCTCCAAATGTCTGTTACATTGCAGCTCTACACTGTGTTTGTGATCTTTTATTCTCTGAACTATACTGAGTTGTGACATGCCAGAAGTATGTATGTTTCTCTTTTCCCAGTCCTTCTCAGCTTTCCTGCAAATACTTTGTTTTCTCAAATGACTTTCTACCATACTGACATGAAACTACTTCTGAAAACTGGGGTCTAGAAAGTCTTCTCCATGATTCATGACAAGGGCCAATTATAGCTGAACACAGGCCATGCAAATCTTGACTTATATTAAATCAACCTAATGCAAAATAAACAAAATGTCAATTATCATTATATATAGGGAAATAGGATTACTATGGATATTTCTGATTATATCTTCCCTTTCTGAAGCTTTTTTGGGATATCTAACATAAAGCTGATTATGATGTTTAAAAATTCATTAGCTCTACATATGTCCACTATGAAGTCCCACTTAATGAACCGAAAAATCACTGTCTTTTTATACAATTTCATGTTGTATAGCAGAGGTCCCCAAACTTTTGAGCACCAGGGACCAGTTACATGAAGAGAGATTTTTCCATGGACCAGAGGGGGCATGGTTTTGTGTGCTGTCTGCATCCTGTGGATGTGGCTTTCCTTGTTTGTGCAGACCAGTTGCTGGCATGCCATGGCCTGGTACTGGTCCATGGGCCGGGAGTTGGTGCCCTTGCTGATTTTATGAATACTCAGAAACATCCAGTGGAAATCTTTGTTCTAAAATGAAACCAAGATGCAATCCATACTTTATTTATTGTTAGGCCTTCTCTTTGCTATCATCCTATCCCATATTTACAGTAGTGGCCAAAATTATGGAAACCTTTTGGGAAAAGTATATTCTTGCGGTTTGATGGCTAATAACACCACCTTTTTTGGAGTAGTACCATAAAATTATATATTAATGGAAAGATAATTTAATCAAGAATGTAATGCAATAAAGTTTGTTCAATTATCTGTACTGTATTCTATGAAAAGAAGCCAAGTAACCAGCACAACTTGCTTAGGTTGATATCAGGTAGCTTTCCTTCATATGATTGCAGCCAATGAGCATGAGTGTTTAGAGAGCCAATCAGGTGTCATCTTGTTTTGGCAATGAGCCAGTCAGATCACAGTAGGATTCAGTTATTGATGTCATGTATTGAAGCTGAGAGGAGGACATTTGTCAGTGTGTTATGTGATCGCTATCAAGTTGGTTGGGTTTTTTTGTGTTCTTTCATTTAGTGAGCTTGTAAAATGTAATAAAATTAAAGTAATGGTGCAAAGAGTTGACTGGTTGCCCAGAAAGTGATGTAAAATAGTATTATTAAGTGAACAAGGTTACAGTTATAAAGAAATTAGAAGAAAATTGGTGGAAACTTAACCAAAGGTGGCATTTCTACCGTATAGTTTTCCCAAAAGGTTTCCACAATTTTGGCCACTACTGGGGCCTCATTTTCTATGCTTATTGGCTAGTTTAGAAAAATCCTGGATTTTGACCAGCTTTTATTAATTACATTAATATATTTTTTGTGTTCTTTTCTTCTGCTTTATCAATTCTAGTTTTCTGCCAACTTGGTTATTTAGGTAGATACAGTTTTAAATGGTGGAATATGTATAAATCACCAAGACAGATGAGGAAGACACAGTTCAAATAATATTCAAGTACAATTCTATAAACTTTTCGTAAGTTCATTTGAAAATAGGAGAATAGCTAAGAATTGGTGAGAAGAATAGGTTTATACAGTTAAATTATTTTTCTAGGATGAGATGGTTATAGGGTTGTTGTTGTTGTTCTTTGTCAGAAGTTACTCCTGGTGACTGCCTGGATGAGTCCTTGCAGTTTTCTTGCAAGAATATTGGAACTGGTTTGCCATTACCTTCTTCTTCCTAAGGCTGAGAGAATGTGACTGGCCCAAGGTCATCTGGTTGGCTTTGTGCTTAAGGTGGTACTAGAAATCCCAGCCTCCCAGTTTCTAGCCTGATGACTTAATTACTACACTAAGCATGCTCTCAAGAGGAATTTAGAAAACAAGAAAGCTAGAGATAGACATTTCAGCACGTTGGACAGCTCACTGAAAGTTAATAACTGCTTGGTGCTAGATTGAGTTTCAGATTAACATAAAACTGTCATATACTCCCTCCATTCTTAGCACCAAAGTGGGGGAGGAGACAAGGAAGAAATAAGGAGAAAAATTGGTGGAGAAATATTATGGCTATGGGGTTGGCATTTCTCAGCTCAGAAGTCTTACATTTTAGCAACCAAAGACAGCAGCAAGGACATTTTTTTGGTAAACCTCTCTACTTCCCTTAAATTGTCTGTACTGCATGTATGTTGGAGGGGGTGAAACTAATACTTTAAGTGGTAGTAATATCTCAGTTCTGGAGCTTCTTTTGCCCTAAGTAATGCAGTCCAGCATCTTATCTATCATGCCATGCTGAGTCTTTCCCTTTGTGAAGCAGGGTCACTGAGAAAATGAAGGAAACACTTGATAAGCAGTCTTATGTAGCAATCTCCAAAGGCAGACTGCCCTACCCATGCTCTGTCCTTTGGCCAGAAAGAGAGAGCATCTTAAGTGATCAAATCTATTTTGGAGATTTTCACCCATTTTTGTACCTGTTATTCTGTATTGTGTATTCTAATCTCTATTTGGCCAACTCCTCCCCCAAATCAGCCAAGTTAAGATTACTTTCTCATTAAAAAACTAATGTCTATGGAGATTCTCAGTCATCCAGGTTATGATTGTCCCAAAGGTGCTTTTTCAAAAGGCAACTGGACTTTATTTTTTCCTTGAAGCCATTTTGCTTCTCATCCAAAAAGCTTCTCCATTTCTGAAGAAATGAAATGAAGAAAGATTTTGGACGAGAAGCAAAATGGCTTCCAAAAAAAAACAACGAAGTCCAGTTGCCTTTTGAAAAAGCACATTTGGCTTAAAAAACTAATATTTCTCACTCTTTGCTTGGAACTTTCTCTTAAAACACACATGTGAAGTCACCAGCATATTCCTATAAAATTCTCCTTTTTGTGTGAAGCCTTGAAACAACTTTCTAGTGCAGATATGCTGGTAGAAGCTAAGACAAAATATATGTACCTGATATAGCAATACACTAGTCACCTGTTTGCTCATTTCTCTATTCCCTACTCCTTATTGGGAGTCCCCTGTGTTTTCTCTTATTTGGAAAGTTAAGGACTTGTCATACTCATTCTATATAAAGCATGATGCACCCAGATGGTACAGTAAAAATAGAGTCTCTTGAGTTGTAGAACAGGAAGCAAGGTATTGTGGGAAGAAGGGAGGAATATAGGCCATAGTTGATTGCCCCTATATTTCTATAATACACCACTGTTGTTTTCTTAGCCAATTAACAGCT
Source organism: Vipera berus (assembly GCF_964194415.1). NCBI lineage: Eukaryota > Metazoa > Chordata > Lepidosauria > Squamata > Viperidae > Vipera > Vipera berus. Next base: position 253,158,559 of record NC_138203.1, read on the forward strand.
AAATCTCACTGGTCCACTGATAATAATTATATCTGCTCCTCATTTGCTGTTTTATATGTAACCAAGAGTGCAGAGGGAATGCATGTATGTTTTTCTCCACAAACATCTTTGAACTGTAAAGTAAAAAATAATGAAGATATCATAGCTGTGGCAACAATCATTAACAGAACCATTTAATTTTTCCACTATATCTTCAGTTCCATAGGACGATTCCTCAATGTTTTTGCTCAGTGTGGTACAAATAAGTATAAAAAGTCATCATATCAAAACATGCCTAAAAACCACAGGTTTGTTTTCTGCTATGCAGTCAATACACTTCAGCTCTACCAATCTTTGGATCATGTGAAAAAGCAAAAATGAATTTTCCTCTTTTTTTAAAAAAACCCCCTCAAAGGATCATATTTTTAACAGAGGAAGATGAGACAGAAATCAGAAAGTGAAGCTCATCATTGCAACCAAGAAGGGTTTCACCTTGTTATATTCTGTTAGTGAACCAATTAGTCAAGAAAATGTTCTCAATCAATTTTATTTAATCAAGAAAAGCTGAGTGAAAATGAGATGTACCTTTTTTGGAAAACTTTCACAAGATTTCATCCATTGCAGTAAATGGGAAATGACCATTCTCTATCCAACCAATACACAACATTGCCCTCACATTTAATTGGCTGTGCAATGTTGTAACATTGTTTTTATAGTATTTATGAATCCTGGTTTCTAATGAATCCTTATTAGTTGGAATCCCTCTTTTTAATTTGAAAACATTGATTTAAAAAAGTCCATTTGGGGGAATGAGATCATTTAAATTCCTTTAAATGTTTTTCTCTTTTTTTTAAAAAGGCAAACTTTTCTTATAGTTGTACCAATCATATTGTCCATGATGATAGAAGATATAGATATTAAAGAAAAAGAAATATGATTCTAATTGAAAAAGGAATCTCAAGATATTTTTCCTGCCTGCTTAAAGGAAGATCTATTTTTCTAAAAATCTCTTGTGACTTTCATAAAATTTGCAGCCTGAAAGGGGATAGTTAGTTGAGATACAGCTACATTATGCCTCTTGAGGTAGAGCTATCAGTTTCAAACTCAACATTTAAATGGACTAGATCAGGGGTAGGCAACCTTGGCTCTTTTATGACTCATGGATTTCAACTCCCAGAATTCCTGAGCCAGCATGGCTGGCTTAAGAATTCTGGGAGTTGAAGTCCACAAGTCATAAAAGGGCCAAGGTTGCCTACCTCTGGACTAGATCAATCCTGACATCATAGTTAACATTTAACAGTGATGCTAGTTCTGACAAAGAATCTGCCATGCAACAAATAATTCAGATCCATTTCTTGACCATAAATGCACATAAGTAAACATCACTGCTCTCCGTTCAAAATGAGGGCATAATCAGACAGCTTTAATTGTGGAACTGGCTAGAAAAAGTGATGAAATAACTGATCCTTGAAGAACTCTTGAGTCAATACTTTGCAAATAAAAATAAGTAGTGGTGTACTAAAGGGTGGTAAATCTTAAAAGCTTAATCACTTTCAACATACTGTAAGTCTGATCATTATTAGTCTTGTGAGTGTGCTAGGAAGATTAACATGTTCTTCAAGCTATGAATAGAGCTAATATATGCAATTATGCTGCTATGTTTCTATGTTGTAAGTTCAAAACAGAGCTCTGCTAGTATGCTTCTTGTTTGCCTGAGTAGAAGAGAAGACAAACGCAAAGAGAATAACCAGTTTACTTTGCTTATGTTTCATGCAAGGTTTGGGTGCCCAATTCTGCCTTAATCAACATGAAAACTAAGGATATTTTTGAATATTCTCATTCCCTGTTATATACATCATTGTTCTGGAAGGCTCCAAAGGTACTATAAGAATGGGCCTCTGGGTCTATTCACTATGAATAGTAAGATGAGAGGGTAAGCTGGAAAATTAAGTTGCTATAATTTTATTCAAGTCCAAACTGTGATGAATGCCTCATTGTAGGAGGAGGTGCTGCAGCATGCCTTAAAGAAGGGAATGGTTTGACTTCTTAACAGATGAGTCTTGGATCTAACCATGTTGGACAACTTTTATCCAGTCTCCAAAATTTCCTTTTCAGGAAAGGAACTCTGGATGGTAGGTGATCATTTTAAGGAAGCTCTGGGAGAAGGAGATTATCTATTCTGTTCAGGATTCAGGATGGGTTATAACACTGAGACAGCATTGGTAGTATTTATGGATCATCTCTGGGAAACTCAAAATGAAATTTGTGTACCTATTCTATCCCTCCTTGGTGACAATAGATTGTCAATACCATTGACGAACTATTCTCTAGAATGACTTTAGGGCTTGGGAATGGGGAATACTATTCTGGGGTGGTTCTCTTCTTTCCTCTGTGGCCACTTCCAGTGGCTGTTGGGGTGAGGATGGGGAGAGGTCAATCCCCAGGCCTTTGCAATGTGAGATATCTATGGACTAGATCTCTTTCTACTTTTTCTTCTTTTTTAACATCTATATGGGATAGATGTGTATGAGATAATGGAGGAGGTCGTCTGAAGGCAGAGGGTGCAATATCATCAGTTTGCATCACCCCTGGCCAGTCAGGCAGTGCTATTCAGGTGTTGGCCCAGGCCCTGGCTGTGAGGATCTAGATGGGCCAGAATTGACCCAACAAGATACAATGGCTCTGGGTTTGTTCCCCGGTATCTGGTGACATCTTATTTTGACTCTTATCTGAGTAGCATTCCACTGGACAAAGCTGGTGCATAATTTGTGGGGGGTCCTCCTGTCTCACAATCCTGCTTGAGAGACAAATGGCAATCATGGCCAAGAGACGCTTTGCACAGATTCTTCTTGGGCATCAATTGCACCCATTTCTGGACTAGGATACCTTGCTTAAAATCACTCATATCCTGATTGCTTCCTGGCCAGATTACTGCAATATGATCTAGAAGGGGGATGCTCTTGAAAACCAGTCAGTACATAAAATTGGTCCAGAATGCAGTAGTGAATAAAGTTTGTCCAGATAATATTGGAACTGCATTGGCATATAACCAAAGGTGCTAGTTATCATCTTCAAAGCCCAGAATGGCACAGGAGCAGGTTATTTGTGGTATTGGCTTTTCCTGAGGGTATCCACCCATCCCACCAGGTTGAATAGGGAAAGTGCACTCCAGTCTTTTCCTTTAAATGTACAGGACTGTAATATTAGTCGTAAAAAAATCAGATATCTTAAATAACATAAGAAGCAATATAGCAATATTTCAGCCAATAATAGTATACTGGATTGATAGTATACTGGATTTTTGTAATGGTATTTGGAGTGATACATAGGCAGAATCTTGATGTAACTGAAATCCTTGAAAATAAGACTGAGGCCAAAACAAATGAATGAGAAGCATAATTGAACCAAAAGCCAAAAATAAGACCCTTTAGGGGGTGTCTAAACAAATCCAAAACAAATTCTAGTGGTGCAGGAGATTGTGGAGTTCTTGGATTAATCTATAAACCATCTTCTACCTTAGGCATCTTCTATGACTTTCAAACATTAAGAACCTGCAGATGATTCCAAATATTATTGAGATAACTTTAACCTGAGCTCTTCTTTTAAACGCTAGTAGATATTCTGACAAAATATGGCAAGTAGCTTTCATTAAAAAAGGAAAAGTTTAAGAAACAAACACTCTTAGAACATTAATGCTACTTGTTAAATTGGCAGTGCAATCAATACGGTTCTAGCTGTGAATGTCAGTTTCTAAAGAAAAACAGCAGACATTTCTGTGGAGTGTACCAATGAGATCTAATGGAGTATTGAAATTAAGACTAGCACGTTCAAGCATGACAGCTCAAGGTAATGAGTAAGTGTCAACTTTTTTGAAAGTTTACATCTATTTCAATTGCAGTCATTACCCAGCTGAGTGTGTTTCTTCTATTGTTATGCCTATAGGTGCCAAGGGAAGAAAAGTAGAACAGGACAGTCTCCTTGAAAGCAGATCATATAATATATATCTAAGTGTATGCAAAATAACTATTTTATATTTCTTGGAAAAAAGACCCTAATGTTGGGAAATATTGAAGGCAAAAGGAGAAGGGGATGGCAGAGGATGAGATGGTTAGATAGTGTCATCAACATGATGAATGTACATTTGGGGAAATTCCAAGAGGCAATGAAGGACAAGGGGATCTAGTGTGCTGTGGTCCTTGGGGTCATGAAGAGTCAGGCATGACTTAGCAACTGAACAACAACATAATGTTTCAGTGCAGCTGCTATAACCCCCATGTTATTTTTCTGTCTTCCTATGTTTGTTCAATTCCCACATAGTTAAACAAAACAATGACACTATATGAATGTATGACTACTCCACTGCTTTTTAAGAGCAGTTGCTCATGGTTCAGCTAGTCTTTTATGGATCTGTTGCTAAATCTTGGCCTCTTGAAAAAAAATATTTAGAATGTTTCAGAGTGCACATTTCTTTCTTCTGGAACCCATCAGCAGAGGGTCATGCCCTAGAATGTACTTGACATTTAAGTATTGCTGGAGAATATCAGAATGAATGGATAAAGCCACAAGGTTGCAATTAGGGTATGCTAATTATGCACTGAACAATTTTGTTCAGATTTATACTTTGTGTCATTCTACTGGATTGCCTACATTTGAGCTGGTAGTGGAGAAACCTCACCATCACCAATGCTTGTCTTATCCATCTAGAGAGTCCTAGGATTGTTTGAGTCTTCTGAGATTTTTTTTTCTCTCAAATAAACATCCAAATATGTCATGTTGTAAGATTTATTTATTAAATTTACATGCCACCCATTCCAGTGACTCTGAGAGGTTTACAAAATGGTCAAACATATTAAGAATGGGCTATTCATGGACAGCTGACTATTTATGGCCTCCAATAAATAGTTTGCACTCCCTCACACCAAGATTCAGTTGCAATTTTCAAATTTTTTGCTTGAGAGGTTTTAAAGAGGAGGCTGGGAATGCAAGGCCTCCCGTTTCTACCTTTAAAGCATTTCATTCCTCCAAATCAATGACAAAACAGCAGCAGCAGCAGCAGCAGCAACAAAATGAGCATAGTAACATGTCTTTCAAGGCAGGGAATAATGGTTTTTTGGCAAGTTAATGGATATTGTGGCCCTTGGTTGATCTTCTGAGAAATGGACAAAGAATTATTTCTGTGTACTTCTATGCACTCTCAGTGAAGACATCAACAACCTATCATAATCAAGACATTGACTACACTCCTTATTCATAGGGTATATAATGGAAAATCATGTGGCTGTTCTCCCTTTTCTCCATGATATATAAGTATATAAGAAGAGACAGAAACCTTCCATTTCCATTTTTGATCTAAATTTCTTCCATTTAGATCCCAGAAGTGCAGTCTGATCTAAATGTTAGTTAAAAATAAGAGTGAGAGTTGATCTTCTACAGTATGTATCTGTAGCAGTTTCTAGTTTGGGCCCAACTGGCCAGGAAAGGCTGCAGCTGTGTCTCCTGGTTTTCAATTTGCAGCGATGTCTGCATATTTAGGGAGGAAATATAGCAAGCAGGATCTCAGAAAGAACAAGGTGGTTCAACCATACATGCTGTGCAAGAGTAATAATAATAATAATAATAATAATAATAATAATAATAATAATAATAATAATAATAATAATAATAATAATAATAATAATAATAAAGTTGGAAGGTACCTTGGAGGTCATCTAGTCCAACCCCCTGCTCAGGCAGGAAACCTTATACCATTTCAGGCAAATGGCTGTCCAGTCTCTTCTTAAAAACCTCCAGTGTTGGAGCATTCACCACCTCTGGAGGCAGGTTGTTCCACTGGTTAATTGTTCTAACTGTCAGGAAGTTTCTCCTTAGTTCTAGGTTGCTTCTCTCCTAGAACTAATTCTTGAAAAATGCCCCAAACCTTCCCTTCACTGATTAGCTTCAGAACATTAAGCTTCAAAATCAGCCACTGATGCATAAGAGGTTTATCAAAAGCTTGAACTAATTTAGAAGTTGCTTTCTGAATGACTCTTAAGGGAACCCAACATTTGAGGTCATTTTTAATATCTTAAGTAATAGTTTAATATCTACCTGACATAAGCAGTAGTCTATAAACTGCAATACTTTGTCCTAGCAAAGGTCTAAAACTGCCATTCTTTTGCTCTTTAGAAATCCCTCCTGGCATTTAATAAATGTATTTTTATGAACAGGGAAAGTGCAGTATATGGTGTTTTCGAATAAAATGGCACCTGTGCCCATAGGGAAGGGACATCCATTTCCCTTTCTAAAAAATTGTAAAGCTGCAAATCAGATTTATTTCAGTCTTTTTTTTAGGGGAACTTTCTTAAACACCCCAACTCTTAAATGGAGATAAGTGGAGTATTCTTTCTCTCTTAAATTCTGATTTAAATACTTAAGTGGATTACTATCTTTTATTATGATTTAGAGTGACATATCTATGGATACATTCATTGTTTCTGAGTTTATTGGCATTATTGCATTGCCTACTATGAACTTTCTGGGGGTAATATGGCTTCTGACAAATAATCCCAATAGATTTAACATGATTAATTTGCACTGACAGTCACTGGGATTTCAAAAGCACAAACTGATTTTAACTACACCAGTGTTTACCTAAGGCTAAGATAAACTAGATAAATTGCATTTCACTTATTCAGATAATAACTATTGAACTTTTCATAGAACTGTCAATAATACACCGTATGTATAGTTTTTCAGATTCACAAAAGTTAAATGGAATCTTGCAACTAGGAGAAAGCCTAGTATATAATAGATATGTGGGACACCTTTGACTAAGCTAAATATATGTTTTTGGCACACTTACGCAGTTTGTATTAAGATCAGGGCATTAAACTAAGACCAACTCTTTATGATGAGCCCGGAATGCAACTATTAAGATCAATAGATCTTTCAGTCTAAGAGTGATGTGATGCATAGTACGATGTATCCCAACTCATATTGGAAGGACCTTTTCAAAATTATTGGATACAGTACTTTCAGTTGGGAATGTTAAGGTTCCATGCCACAGAAAGTAATATCAGAGCAGCTAGAGATGATGTTCTTAGGTTGTGGCCCATATCTTATGGAACAGCCTTCCCCCAGAGGAGACAAAGGTGACAACTCTGGCATTATTCCAGAATATTGACATGTCCAATTTCTTGACAGCAGTGCTTGTTTTGTAAAAGAAAAAGGTGCCGGAACTCACACATGTCATACAACCCGCTTTGCCTACCCTACAAGGTTCCATCCAAAAAAGGTGCTGGAACTCCGTTCTGAGCGTTCTATGAGAAAAAAAGCCCTGCTTGACAGCCTTGCCAATACGTGCCTTGGTGACTGCCTGGATTAGGCCCTATTGTTTCTTAGGAATGGTAATGACAATGAAAGTGGATCTTCTAGTTAGGATAGCTGACTTTTACAATTTTAGTTCTCTTTCAGGCCTTTTTCTGGGCTACTCCCTGAAGTTTTTGGTGCAAAATTTCAGAAATGTTTTGCCATTGCCTATTTCCTAGGGCTGGGAGAGAAGGACTGGCCCAAGGTTATGTGTTTTTGAAGCAAGAGTATCCTGGTTCAGATAGGGCCATAATTTGCATACCAACTGGGCAAAAACTGCCCTGCCACTTCTTGAGTGGCAGCCAAGAGTACAGGAGGACTGTATGTTGCAATCACATCCTTTGTGGGATAGTGGGGCCCTACTCTGAGTAAATATCTGGACTATATCTGGCAATGGATTGGGTGACTAGCAATTCCATTTTGATACAAGTTAATCTGAGATTGCTTTGTTCCATCCAGGTTTTCACATCTCCAGACTTCAAGACTTCCAGCATTTCCCCAGGTTATGAGTGTTATTAACATACTATGACATCTTACATTGAACTGACAAAGTAGGTTTCATTTCACTGTTGAACTGTAGGGGAAGTCACCAAATGTGGTGATGCCCCCGTTGAAGCAGTGGAGTCTTGACTGGAACTTCTCAGATATATAAGAGCAAATGGTGCTCCAGCTGCCAACCCTTTTAGTGGCAGACAAGGATACACAGTTGATGACATCAAAGGTCTCTGTATAATAGGACAAAGGGGGCACATCCCCACACATGATCCAACAAAAGTCATCCACAAGGGTGATTAGTTTTGTTTCTTTCCCATGACCAGGACTGAGTCCCACTGAATTCAGCCACTTGTACTTTTAATGACATAAACCACATTATGTTATAAAGATTTCACTGAACTGTTGATCATGGTCATAAAAATCACTCTGCTATGCTGGGCTTGTCTTCCATAAGTTATGAAGACATGGCCAAAGCAAATGTGTCACTACTGCATCTTCTGTTCAAATCTTTCGTCTCTATCACTAATGAGAATACTGGCAAAACACACACACACACACACACACACACACACACACACACACACACACTCCTGAGAGTTTCCAGAATCTTTTACTGATGTTTACAAAAAGGGCTGTATATTTTCTGTTTGGTGTAAGCTGTTTTCATTCATTCATTCATTTATTCATTGTTGAAGACATGCATAAATGGCCCAAGGCCCTTACAAAATCAGGACAGTCTACAAAGGACATGACTTAAACCAATTGTAGGGGCATAAAGTACAACAAAACAATAAATATAAGTTTATTTTTCTATTTATTTGATTTATGCCTGCCTTTTCCACACCATCCCCAGAAAAAATAAATGGTTCTCAAGAGGGCTAAGAAAATGGAATATAAAATAAAGATAGAACTGAAAATCAAATCAAAATTAAGACAATATAAAAATTACACACATAGACTGTAGGAGAATGAAACAGATACAATGACAGTTTTTATTAAAACAGCTAAAGAAGATGAGTAGAAAATATATTTCTTTCGATTTTCTACACCTTAATAATATTCCCCCGTTACTTTTTCAAGCTAGAGAATTTTACTATCTTTTTTAAGCAAAACAAAAAGAAAAAAAGCACGATGCCCTGCACAGAGGCATTAATCACAATCCTATTTTTTTAACTTAACTAGTCATAAAAGGTAAAATTTGAATGGATCCATGGTAGATATTAAAGGAATCCAGAAGAACTGGAAAAAACCCCATATGCCAAGTTAGATAAAGTTTTATGTCCAGATCGACACTGATCCAAGTAAATGTGCAAAGAATTAAACAAATTAGTGGTGTCTCACATTGACAGGGGATTGGATTAGACAATTTCCAAAATCTCCTTCAAATGTTACATTCTACACATCTCTGATTTATGAATGATTGTTCAAGTTCTTTCCCTTCTGGTGAAAAAGAGATCCACAAAATTCAAAAAATTGTACTAATAGAAGAGAATATTCAAAGGTCAGGGTTTAACTGTGGTGTCCTTGATGTTCTCTGAGCTTGGTTGTTTTCTTGCAGACATTTCATTACTCAATTAGGTAACACCAGAAATGATGATGTTAGTTAGTTAACAAAACATCTGCAAGAAAACATCCAAGCTCTGAGAGCACCAAGGACACCAGAGAAAACTTTGCCCATGCAGGAACAATGTTGACAAAATAAATGTTTTCATCACTGTCCTCATTTCTGTGAAATGTCTCCAAATGTACAGTTGTTCATGTTACCTCTGATTTATCCTGAATTATTTCTAGTAACATTTAATCTTTTATTTTGCTATTTTGCTATGCTGAAGCAAGGATTATTTTTAAAGTAGGGGTTTACCAAGAGTTGATTCAGGTGTAGTAAGGAAGAGGACATTTAGAAACAAGGACTACCTCTAATTGTATTGCTTTTGTCTTCGAATTTAAAAATTAATAACTAAATTAAAATACATTTCATTCAAGGAATCATTCAGGCAAGGCAGAAAACTGGATCAGAGTGGCAGCCAGCTGAACATCTGCCCTCAACTGATTTGTCCACAACAACAAAATCACACACATCGCTTCTACTTTTGGACAAACAATTTAATGCAAATAGAGTAGAGAGCATGGGACCTATTACTAACTGGAAGAGGTCAGTAGTTGCCAGGTTAGATGTGACTAAGCAATCTCAGTATGACAGTGGCAATCTTTCAGAGTTCATTAGGCAGTACAAATTGAAGCATGTACTTAAAATGAGAAGACTGCTTGATCATAAAGTTCTCTAGCAAGATAGAATTACAGACTACGGCTATTCCACATTCCTGCCCTAGAAGATAATATTTTGGAGAAGAGTCACAGAAAGCATCCCCCAGCTGTTTCTCTGATGCTTTTGAAACCATTCAAATAAGAATCAGATTCCTTAGATTAAATTACATCTTTGTATTAAAAAACAGAACCCTGGAGTGTGAGTTTGATGCACAGGTTAAGGCACCAGGCTAGAAATTAAGAAACTGGCCTTAGGCACAAAGCTAGTTGGGTAACCTTGGGCCAGTTCTTCTCTCTCGGCCCTGAGAAGGAATCAAGGGCAAACCACTTCTGAAATTTTGTCAAGAAAACTTCAGGGACTAGTCCAGGCAATTGCAAAACTGGAAGGTGTCACTGTCATTATCATTTCCTTACTTAAACTGCAAAGGATAGAAGAACTGGTATATGTCCATCTTTTTCTACAACAGCCAGACTGGATCTCTATTTCCAATTGAATGCTCCAACACTGGAGGTTTTTAAGAAGAGACTGGACAGCCATTTCCTGAAATGGTATAAGGTTTCCTGCCTGAGCAGGGGGTTGGACTAGATGACCTCCAAGGTCCCTTCCAACTTTTTTATTATTATTATTATTATTATTATTATTATTATTATTATTATTATTATTATTATTATTATTATTATTATTATTATTATTATTTCAAATCTCTTCACCCAAGATGGGCCTACTAAAACTGCAAAGCACTGTTTCCAGTGTGCCCTTCCCCCCTCAAAGACAGCCTTTTGAGGCATGCAAAAGAATTTACCCTCTCCTAAAGGGCATCTTAAAGGGGTACTCATTTTGGTGTGGAGTCCTAAGTGGCAACTACATCAGCAACAAAGCCTCCAGCAATGAGGTTGAGTGATAGATTCATATTGTACCTCTATCCTTGGGCTTGTCTACAAACAAGAACTCAGTGACCAGCAAGGCCATTTGGAAAAGACTTTTTCATCAGAAAAATACCTCATGAGCAGGCAAACAGCAGAAGCCCCGTTTCTCTGGGAAAGTGAAAGTTCTCTGCCCCTTTCCCTGTCCACCAGTGCCGTTGCAAGATACTATTTCATATTGCTTTTGCCTCCCATTTTATTAAGCTATCTATTCTTTCTGCTCCTTTATTAACTAGACAATTGTTTGGTTCCACCTCTGGAGGTTGGTTCCACCTCCATCCTCTGGTGCAAACTAATTTATCCAATTCGTATACTGTCAACTAAGATGAATGGATTTGGACTGCACAAAACTAATCACAGCACCAGATAAAAGCAAATGATAATACTTTTCTCATTCCTTGTGGTTGTTTTGATTTTAGCAGCCTGATTGTGATAGACCAGGTGTCAAACTGTTAGCCCATGGGCTGGATGCATCATGCTGAAACCGTGCTCACCCCATTGCCAGCAATGGAGAAAAAGTCATGATACATTGTGACACGTCATGGGACATTGCGAGTTTGACACCCCTGTGATAGACCAAATCTGAGCTAAACCTGCAGATCAGAAAACAGTGATCATTCAGTTTTCACACTGTTCCCATTTTTTTTAAAAAAAGAATTTCATAATGTGTACTTTTGGTGGCAGTGCTGAGGGACATTAACCTTGCACCTTTCTATGCTTTGAAATCATAGACTGATGTGGAAATTTGATACAAGAGACAGGAATAGATACATGCTGGGAAGTGGACAGAGAAGGAAGAGATTGATCTACCCATTTCTAATGGACAATTATTTCTCAGTCAGGATATTTGGACCACAAGAAAAGCTCAAAATAGATATGGCTTATCATCTAATGTGCCTTCTGACTTCTTCCCTGAACAATGTGGGTTTCCTGTCTATCTTTTGTTCCAAGATTCATGCCATCTCTAAAGCACTGTATTCACTTAAAATGACAACAACATTAAATTTAAGAGGAAATTCCAAAGGAAGAGTAGATAGAGAGAGAGAGAGAAAAAATAAGAGAGACAAGAATCACACATGATACTATATTTCTTCACCTTGTCAATTTAGGTTTTAGGGTAGTGGAGATTCCTCTTCAATACGTGTGTTTTTGTGTGTCCAGAAACTTAACTGACAAACCATACTGGCATTTAGAAGTTGGAATTTAAATACTTCCACAAACTAGATAGAAGGAGAGGAAATAGCGCTGGAAGATTGGTTGGGGAGTGGCAGGAACAATAAAAAAAATACAGATTTTAATGCAATCACTTGCACTAAGTTGTTTTTCGTACTGTTGTATATGGGGTTAACATGGGCTGAATATTAAAAGATGTGTTCTGTACCCATAGTGCCTGAAATATAATTCACAATTCTTTTATTAAAAAAAAGCTATAACTGCATTTAGCTTGGGCTACAATTCAGTAAATAATAAATGAAGACAATTTATTTTGAGGGGAAAAAAACCTCTTAGGTAAAAAATAGTTTAGTTTTCCATAGTAACCAAACTATCTCCAGTTTTTGGAGTAAATTAACAACAGCATGTTAATTTGAAGTACAGAACACTGCCAAGGAATCAAGAGTATCTATCTATCTTCTCTCTTTTTCACTCTTATTTATTTAATGCAACCTAATCCATCCAAAGTGGAGAGGAAAAACTGTTCTAGTTCAGGCTAGAGTATTTCTTCCAGCTCTGGGAAGAAGTAATCTCCAATTGGATGATTTAACGGTACCAAGAAACTTTATCAGTAGCACGGAAATCTTCTCTCATCTTCTCTCCAATTTGCAGAAGTTTGATCAAAGGTCTCCAGGGAGAAGCACATACGAAACAGCACTGCTTTAAATGAGAATAAATGTCAAGCACTCAAAACTGCCTGCACAGAGGAAGAGTGTACAGGCTTTATTAATATTATAAAATATAACAGAGAGAGAACCAAATGGACAGCTTTGCAAATACGTCAACTAATAAGCACATTGCCCATCTCTCTGCTTTTTTTCCCCCCTTTCCTTTTCATTTCCTTATGGTCCCATCAAATCATCAAAACATTTTCTGGAAAAAAAAAGACAAAGCCTATCTAGAAATGTGAAAAAGCCAAATACAGGTCTATGAAGGAAAATTAGAATCTCAAATGTTAATCCTGAGTTTCTTCTCTCTGAGTTCAAGGTATCCAGTCTTAGACTGGAAACTAAAACCTTACAAGATCCTTTCTCTTCACCTCCCACTATCAATTTCTAAAACATTTACTTTGTCCTTGATTCTTGTACTGCAACAAAGGTTGTCCTTTTATAATTTTGCCATCATTCAGCACTGACTCAGTCCTCAGATATGCTTTACAAAAATTCAGTCTTAGCAAGAATTCTCTGGACTGAGGTTAATTGAACAGTTACTCTCAAGGATAGAGATTCTATCAATTATAGTGAATCAACAACTAAGGAACATTTTAGGCTTTACCAATTTTACCCATTCCTGTAGAAATAAGGCTCTCAAGTATTTGAAACTGGCAGGTTATATTTTTAGCCAAAAATATTTCCTTTAATTATATCAGCATTACCTATACATTATGGTTTGCTGTTCAGTTCATACTTGGCTGGCATAGTTAGCAATGGGCAAATGTACATGAGCAATGATTGGGGATGATGGGAGCTGTGATCCACAATACTTAAGAGTTACACTGGCTCTCCCTCCTTGCCCTGAAAAATCTAAGTAAATGATCTCATTTTAGCCAGAAGGCAGTTTATTTATTTTATTTATTTTTATTTATTTATTTATTATTTATTTATTATTATATTTGTATACCGCCCTTCTCCCGAAGGACTCAGGGCAGTGAACAGGGCACATAAAAATACAGAATACAAAAATTAAAACAAGAATTAAATAAGAGCCCGAGCTAAAAACAGTAGAGTAATAAAAATCCCCAATAAAAACCCCAGCACATCCCCCATCAGGCCAGGCCGGCTTGCTCAAATAGGTAGGTCTTCAGGCCACGTCGGAAGGAGCGAAGGTCAGGTGCCATCCGGAGCTCAACCGGCAGCTGATTCCATAAAGCCGGGGTGCCCACAGAGAAGGCCCTCCCCCTGGGGGCCACCAGCCGACATTCTCTGACCGGTGGCACCCTGAGGAGGCCCTCTCTGTGGGAACGCACAGGGCGGAGGGAAGTTGACGCCGGCAGCAGGTGATCCCCGAGGTACTCCGGACCCATGCCATGTAGGGCCTTGAAAACCATTACCAAAACCTTGAACCTCACCCGGAAGACAACTGGTAGCCAATGCAGCTCGCGGAGCAAAGGTGTAACATGGGAGTACCGGGAAACTCCCAAGACAACTCTCGCGGCTGCATTCTGTACCAGCTGGAGCCTCCGAGTGGTCTTCAAGGGAAGCCCCATGTAGAGAGCGTTGCAGTAGTCCAGACGAGAGGTCACGAGCGCGTGAGTGACCGTGCACAGGGCATCCCGGTCTAGATAGGGCCACAACTGGTGCACCAGGCGAACCTGGGCGAAAGCCCCCCTAGTCACAGCCACTATATGATCTTCCAAAGTAAGCCGAGAATCTAGGAGGACTCCCAAGTTGCAAGCCCTATCTACGGGGGGTAAAAACTCACCCCCCAATGGAAAGAGATGGAATAGTCTTGTCGGGGTTGAGTTGAAGTCTGTTCCTCCCCATCCAGACCTGAACCGCCTCCAGGCAACGGGACATCACGTCGAGGGCATCACTGGGGTGGTTTGGGGTCGAAATGAAAAGCTGGGTATCATCAGCATACTGATGATACCCAACTCCAAAACCACGAATGATCTCACCCAGCAGTTTCATATAGATGTTGAACAGGAGAGGCGAGAGGACCGACCCCTGAGGAACTCCACAAACGAGAGACCTCGGGGTCGACCTCTGCCCCCCTGCCAACACCGACTGCGAACGTCCCAGGAGATAGGAGGAGAACCACTGAAGAACTGTGCCTCCCACTCCCAATCCCCTGAGACGCCGCAGCAGGATACCATGGTCGATGGTATCGAAAGCCGCTGAGAGGTCTAATAGGACTAGGACAGAGGAATATCCCCTGTCCCGGGCCCTCCAGAGATCAGTTTATACTGATAAGATGTAATATGCATTGAAATCCTACTGCAAAATCTGTGCAGACAATTGGAGCTAGTGCTATAGGATCTAAAACTGTTGTGTTCCATATTATTGCACATGAGACATATATTAAATTCTCTCTCTCTCTCTCTCTCTCTCTCTCTCTCTCTCTCTCTCTCTCTCCTATGAATTATTAAATATATTAGTAAAAGAGTAGCAATAAGACGCTGTTCTCATACACATCTTAGTGTTTGGTAACTAATGCTACACTGCATTAAAGAGGAAAGTATAATAACATGATCATATTTGACTTATAGCATGCAGTCAGAGTTAGACTATGTCTACCGTGCTGGGAATAATAAAGAACTAGAATGAGGTTGTGCAGAATAATTTTTCAGCCTTAAGGAATAACTGCAGGAAAGATCGATATGTCATGGATTAGGACTCCATTCTTTAAAATTAGCCTTTTAATCAGCAGGATATTATTTAATTCTTAGGCTTACATCCCTCCTTCCCTTCAAGAATTCAGAGTAGTGTACAAGTTTGAAAGAGCCATTCAGGTCATTAGGTTTAATTAACTGCCCACTGTCAATCCAAATTAAAGCCTAAAGGAGAGATAGATCTTCAACCCTCTGTTTGAACATAACCAGCAAAATGAAGTCTATTAGTATCCCAACTTTTGTCAAATTACTCTTACCATTAGGCAGTTTTTTCTCCTAGCATTCAACTGCAATCTCCTTTCTTATTACTCTAGACTATTATTATGTGCTCACCAGTCTGGAGTGACAGATAATAGGTTATAGACTCTTCTGTATGAAGTTATGAAGAATGCGGTCATATTTTCTTGGTTTTCCCTTTTTGAAATTAAGTCTAGTTCCTTCAGTTACAATTTATGGTCTTTTTCTATTCCTTAACCTCAGCAAGGGGCTACACCTAGCCAATTTTGGTTGCATTCAGAAAGCTCTGTGGGATAAGACTTAGTTATAATGTTGATTACCAAGAAAAACCAGTTCTTGGAATAAAATGGGAATGTTGTCACTGTCATTTACTTACAACTTCCCAGTGATCATGTCAGGCTATCAGTTGCAAAAATCAGCTGGTCAATTAAACATGAATTTTAAATGAAACATGGACTTGGATCATATGTAAAGGGATCTAGTTCCTTTCTCAGGCAGAACAGGACACATCTTGGTGAGAAGGTTCACGCCTAATCGATAAATAGGGTGAGTACCAATTTTGAGATAGAAGAATCTGACAAAATCCCATTGTTCACTTATAAGGTTTTGCCTTGGTCTCTTTTCCCAAAAACAAATTCATACTCAAAATATGCCTTTTATATGCCTTTCCACTCTTGATTCCATCTATTACATTTTACTTGAATATGATGCCAGTAATTAAAAACAATGTAAATGTATAAATCTTGTTTGTTTTAATTAAGACACATTTGGTTTACAAAAATAAAACATTAAGATTCTCTACTGTTCCAAGCATCCCAAATGCAGAAATGCAAATATTTAGATGATAAAAACAATAAAATTGGATTATATTTTCCCTTTGGACTGCCTAATTCACCATGATAAGATTTACAGGTGGATGGGATGAGACTGATATACATAGCACATTCCCTCCCAATATTGCTATTTATGAATGCCAGAATAGTATTATAATATATTAATGGAACACGTTCCAGGAAGAGAGGAAGTCACTGCAGAAATTCTGATGTAACTACAGACTCTAACTTTGCATTATTCTTCCTTATTTGAGACAATAAAGAAGAAATGGGGGGAAGGTGTAATCAGTAGTAGAACAAAAGTCATTAGTATTGCAGCAAATGTATTTATATTTTAATAGCATACAATAGATAATTGAATAATGGAGCACTAAAATAGCAATAGCAATATGCTGATGTAATGGGAAAGAATTGCATGCATAAATCAACTCTTTGGCCTCTTGAGGCCTTATCTTTGAGCAAAATATTAGCATGGGCATAACATATCTTCCTCTTTTCCCTTGGTCTGTGTCCTGAGAGTGCAGATGAACCTTTCTTCCATTCAAGCAGAGCTCAATCAAATGATCAGTCAGTATTTCTGATGGTATGAGATGGTCTACTGGAGCCTCAACACCAATGGAATGGTGGTTAGAATGCAGTATTGCAAACTAACTTTGCCCATAGCCAGGAGTTTGATCCTGACTGGCTCAAAGTATGCTCAGACTTCCATCCTTCCAAGGTCAGAAAATGAATCAGATTGTTGGGAGCAATATGCAAACTGCTTGGAGAGTCCAGATAGTCTTATTAAAGTGGTATTAAAATTGTGACTTTGAAGTTAAATTGACATTTAAGCATGAAAACCAGTAACTAATTACTACTTTATTGCATTAGAAAAGTGCTTCATTGCACATATTGTGTGATGCTGCACAGTTTTTAATATGGCCTGTTCTAGAAAAAAAAATGAAAAATACTTTTTCAGTATCTAGAACAGGGGTATCAAACTGCCGGCCCGCGGGCCAGATGTGTCATGGTGAAACCACGCCCAGCCCATTCCTGGCAAGGGGGAGAAAGTCACTATATATCGCGACATATGACATTGTGAGTTTGACACCCCTGATCTAGAAGTAGCCAAAAAGAATGCACGAAAGATTCACAAATTCTCTGTTCATCTGCTCAAGTTTGGAACAAAAGGAGCTTTATATGCTGAGAATTTTAATTTTAATTTTAATTGGGGGCTTTTACTTTTTCAGGGACTGTTGTAATTTTTTTAATCGTTTTTAACTTTTGTATTTCTTGTTTTAATTACCCTGTAAACCGCCCTGAGTCCTTCGGGAAAGGGCGGTATACAAATCTAAATAAATAAATAAATAAATATGCAAATGTAAAAGGTTATCTAGCATTTAGAAAATACTCAAAAGCATTTATCAAGAAGTCAAAAAATTATTTACTAAAATGCACATCTAAACTTAGAAACATTTTCTGCAGATGCTTGCAAGAAATGTTAGAAATGTACTCTATAATACTCTATGTATTAGGAATATTTTTCATTTACATATCAGACAATTATATATTTGGGGATAAAACATTCAAATTTCAATCTAATTATACAAGAAGAATGGCATTTACATATATATTAAAAAGGTCAAACCAAATACTTTACAATCAAGAAGATAAGTAGAATATAGTGCTGCTAATGACTGAACAATTAGAGATCATATTATCCTTGTTATGAGTACTAGCTATATGTCTTAAATACGGGAATGTAGTCTTTAGATAATTAACAAATAATATTCTGCAGTACCACCATTCCATCAGCAATGAAATTCTAATGGACCCTTAAAGTCTTATATTTCTGGTCAAATAAAAAATAAATCTTCTCTTTTATAATATTTAATTGGGTATATTT
Organism: Vipera berus; assembly: GCF_964194415.1. Classification (NCBI taxonomy): domain Eukaryota; kingdom Metazoa; phylum Chordata; class Lepidosauria; order Squamata; family Viperidae; genus Vipera; species Vipera berus. The sequence goes on from NC_138203.1 coordinate 253,177,067, forward strand.
TTCCTTCCCATTTTTCTCCCTTTGTATTGAGACCTTTAATTTTAATCCTCAAGGCTAAGGGGTTGTAAGACTGTTTAAAGTTAAATGAACATTGCTTATTAACACCAGTCACTTTCTCTGATATATTGTTTCCCTTTTAGCAAAGCTGTTAAGACTTAAGCCAGAGTTTTTATCTTCAGCTGTAAAACCAAATTTATTTTGAGCAAGAGCAATTCATTATAAAATCCTTTTTTTAAAAAAAGTGCTGTTTTCCTGCTTGTGCTCTTTCTTAAACTAGTCCTGGGACATTGTTCTGTCCAAACTATCACATCCACTTCTTTATTTCTTAGTCCATGCAGTTTTGAATTTGCTTTGGCCAGCTCCCGGCTGAATTAATTTGACATCCAGGATGTCACCTTGCTATCTTTGTTTTCCTTGTCACCATAGTCCACTGTTGACAAGGGTAAGGAATGAATATCTAATAGGTCACCTTGAATGAGTTGTAGTTATTTAATTTTACAATAGAATGTAATGTAGGTTTTGATAGCCATGTGAATGTCACACAGTAAAACATGAAGCAGAATTTGTGCCACTTGCTCTGATTTTGGGGTGATTATGATAAGCAAAAGTACTTAAACAGTAGAAAAATATACAAAAACTCTTCTTCTGTTAAGGACATGTTAACTCCAGTGGTGGGATTCTGCCAGTTTTCCCCCCTCTTCGGCAGAACCGGCAGCTAATTTTTTGTTGCCCAGGCCCAAAACGGACTTCCGGAAGCGGCATCCACACAGAGAACCGGTTGTTCACATATTTGAATCCCACCACTGGTTAACTCTACATCATCCCATATTTGTTCATATAGTTCTTGCAAGTTTTGACGTTTTTGTAAACATATTTTAAATGAATAGACCAGTTGCTCACCAGACTAAGGGGTACACATTAAGGAAAGTTCACTGGACTAAAAGTAATTCCACTCTTTTGGTTTATGTGAATTTAAAAATAATTATTTGGTATCTCAGGAACTGCAATTTGATTATTTTTGGGGTTGTCAGAGCCTGGAAAATCAAAAGTAAATCTGTGGAAGAACATGAACAGCCTCAAGGAAGAGAAAGATAACTACCCAAGAAAATTCTTCATTTCTTCATTGTTTGGGATATTTATAGTAAGTTTGTAATATTGCAAACATATGGTGTCATTTAACAAAAGTCTGGGTGCAATATTATTATGTTCCAATTCAAATCTGGATAAGATAAAATAGGATGGGGTGTGATGGGATGGGATAGGGAGCTAGTTCACTGAGAGATTTGTATTCAGGCAATATTTCTTAACCTTGATTACTAAAGATGTGTGGCTGGGGAATTCTGGGATTTGAATTCCACACATTTAAAAGGGCCAAGGTTGAAAAATAGTGATATTTGGGAATGATATTTGATACTATTCCTCTATTTGCCCATTATCTAATTCTCTTCTCTTTTCCCATATCTTGTGGCTTTATTCATATAGTGAGTAACTAGACCGGTGCAAGATCTAGCAAATGTATGAAGACAGCACCCTAAACTTGGTAAGTGCTAAGCTTGATTTGCTTTTGATCAGCATGTTGTGAGAACATAGTTCCAATTGATCTACCTATGGTTCAATATATTTTGAGCATTGAAAAAAATGAATTCAATAAACAGATTTAGTGTTCTGTACTACAAAGCACACAAAGACAAACACAATTGCATGTGCAGTTACAGATAGATATATTATTCTTAATTCTTTTTCCCCCACATTCTTTTTACCCCCCTTTCACACTAGCTGATGGCTCCTGAGGAACATTGTTATAAGCCAGACATGTCAAACTCACAATGTCACATGAGGTTGTGCAACATATCGGGACGGTTTTGCCATTGCTGGCAATGGGGTGGGCGTGGCTTCTGGATGACGCATCCAGCCCGCAGGCTGGCAGTTTGACACCCTTGTTATAAGCCAAGGGTCTTCAAACTTGGCCCTTTTATGACTTGTGGACTTCAACTCCCAGAATTCCTCAGCCAGGCATGCTAACTAAGGAATTCTGGGAGTTGAAGTCCATAAGTCTTAAAAGGGCCAAGTTTGAAGACCCCTGTTATAAGCAGTGATTAAAACAGTGAGAACAATTTATATTGTGAAAATTTGCTTCTTGGGATAGCAATCACTTGTACTTTCCACAGATAACAATGCAGCATCAGAAAGGAATATTGGAAAAAGCATTGATCCTCATATGAAAAGTTACTCGTGCTTCAAATCCCACAAGGGTTGAAGTGACAAAAGCATTGATGAGAGTGAAAGGTGTCTCTACTTCTGCGTTTCTGACTAATTTGGGAAAACACTTTTCCGTAACTGTTCTACCTTATTCTAAATTATTTGCTCAATAATCAAATCAAAAGAGAAATATCCATTTGTTCTAATACAAATGTGAAGGATTTAGTCAAGGAAATTATATGCCTTCACCTGCCCCGAAGTGATTGGCTATACCTTGTTGGGATCCCCTTATCTATATTTGTACGGCTTTTGTCACACAACACAAAAGTAAAACCTGATTGCTTTCTGATTTTCCAAGATGATTGGGTTTTACTAAAAAGCATCGACCATATTTTAGCAGGAGAGAACTTTACTGTGCTTCCATAATTACTCAGCCTGTCCAGAAGGAGCTATGGGAGGAGGAAGTTTATATCAAAAGTCTAAGTACTTCACAAACATTTGAAAATTGCAAATAAAATGGTGGGATCTTATAAGTAAACAATCATCTAGAAATGAAAAAAACCCACCTCTCCTGTAAAAATAAACTGAATAGAATTGGATTAGTTTTCCTTAGACTGTCAAACCTCAAAATATGAGTTCTACAGTCCCAAACTGAGATTGATTTATTTAGATTTTTGGACTTGTCTGACTCCAGAGCAACTTTGGGTAGTTTACAGTATAACAAACAGAATGTATCAAATAAATAAAAAAAATAATAAGGGAAATAAACAAACTAGCAACTTATATCCCTACTTATCCCTACTTATCTATCAAATACTTCTACCAAAGAGGGTTTCATCTACCTTTCTCCAAGCATATAAACTATATGTGTAATATATAGTTTTAGACATAGAGTAGAAATTCTGACTGTTTTACTGGCCATGCTATCATCCATATGTTGGGTATACACAATGGAAGAGGATCCTTTACAGATTTACTCAGGAGTTTCCTGATTAACTGTTGTTGTTGTTGTTGTTAGCTGCGAAGTCGTGTCCGACCCATCGCGACCCTATGGACAACATTCCTCCAGGCCTTCCTGTCCTCTACCATCATCTGGAGTCCATTTAACTATCTGGTTAACTATCTGATTAACTTGTTGTTGTTAGCTGCGAAGTCGTGTCCGACCCATCGCGACCCTATGGACAACATTCCTCCAGGCCTTCCTGTCCTCTACCATCTTCTGGAGTCCATTTAAGCTCACGCCTACTGCTTCAGTGACTCCATCCAGCCACCTCATTCTCTGTTGTCCCCTTCTTCTCTTGCCCTCAATCTTTCCCAGCATTAGGCTCTTCTCCAGTGAGTCCTTCCTTCTCATTAGGTGGCCAAAGTATTTGAGTTTTAGCTTCAGGATCTGGCCTTCTAAAGAGCAGTCAGGATTGATCTCCTCTAGGACTGACCGGTTTGATCGCCTTGCAGTCCAAGGGACTCGCAGGAGTCTTCTCCAGCACCATAGTTCAAAGGCCTCAATTCTTTGGTGCTCAGCCTTTCTTATGGTCCAACTTTCACTGCCATACATTGCAACTGGGAAGACCATAGCCTTGACTATACGCACTTTTGTTGACAGGGTGATGTCTCTGCTTTTTAGTGTGCTGTCTAGATTTGCCATGGCTTTCCTCCCCAGGAGCAAGCGTCTTTTAATTTCTTGGCTACAGTCCCCATCTGCAGTGATCTTGGAGCCCAGGAAAATAAAATCTGTCACTACCTCCATTTCTTCCCCATCTATTTGCCAGGAATTGAGAGGGCCAGATGCCATGATCTTGGTTTTCTTAATGTTAAGTTTCAACCCAACTTTTGCACTCTCCTTCTTCACCCGCAACAAGAGGCTCTTTAGTTCTTCTTCACTTTCTGCCATTAGAGTGGTATCATCTGCGTATCTTAGGTTGTTGATATTTCTTCCGGAAATCTTAATTCCAACTTTTGATTCATCTAGCCCTGCCTTTCTCATGATGTGCTCTGCATATAAGTTAAATAGGCAGGGCGACAGTATACAGCCTTGCCGGACTCCTTTCCCAATTTTGAACCAATCAGTGGTTCCATGTCCAGTTCTCACTGTTGCTTCTTGACCCGCATATAGGTTTCTCAAGAGACAAATAAGATGGTCTGGTACTCCCATCTCTTTAAGAACTTGCCACAGTTTGTTATGATCCACACAATCAAAGGCTTTAGCATAGTCAATGAAGCAGAAGTAGATGTTTTTCTGGAACTCCCTAGCTTTCTCCATGATCCAGCGTATGTTGGCAATTTGATCTCTAGTTCCTCTGCCTCTTCGAAATCCTGCCTGTACTTCTGGTAGTTCTCGATCCACATACTGCTGAAGTCTAGCTTGTAGGATTTTAAGCATGACTTTACTAGCATGAGAAATGAGTGCAATGGTGCGATAGTTTGAACATTCTTTGGCACTGCCTTTCTTTGGAATTGGAATGTAAACTGATCTTTTCCAATCCTGTGGCCACTGTTGAGTTTTCCAAATTTGCTGGCAAATTGAGTGTAGCACTTTTACTGCACTGTCTTTTAAGATTTTGAATAGCTCAGCTGGAATACTGTCACCTCCACTAGCTTTGTTGTTGCTCAGCTTTTCTAAGGCCCACTTCACTTCACATTCTAGGATGTCTGGCTCGAGGTCAGTGACCACCTCATTGTGATTATCAGGGACATTAAGCTCATTCTTGTATAGTTCTTCTGTGTAATTTTGCCACCTCTTCTTAATCTCTTCTGCCTCTGTTAGGTCCCTGCCATTTTGGTCCTTTATCATGCCCATTTTTGCATTAAACGTTCCCTTCATCTGTCCAATTTTCTTGAAAAGATCTCTGGTCCTCCCTATTCTATTGTTTTCTTCTATTTCTTTGCACTGTTCATTTAAGAAGGCATTCTTATCTCTTCTAGCTATTCTCTGGAATTCTGCATTCAATTGGGCATATGTATGTTTTTCTCCCTTGCCTTTCGCTTCCCTCCTTTCTTTAGCTATTTGCAAAGCTTCCTCAGACAGCCATTTTGCTTTCTTGAGATATGTTGATCTTAAAATGGCTCATGGTGATTCAAGATCTGAAATGGCGTAGGGTCTCCTGTTTGAGCAGGGGGTTGGATTAGAACACCTCCAAAGTCCCTCCCAGTTCTGTTAGTCCATGTTCTATGTTCTAACTCATTTTCTTTTCTTCTTTCTGTAGTAGGCAACTATGGGGCATGCTATGGGTAGAATCCCCATATTTCCATCCTTTATGTTTAGATACCAAGCATTATTTTGACTTAACCCCTTCCTCCAAGATGCATCCCAGATAACATTACATCACATACATAACATTAAAAAAACATTCCTGAGAGAGCTGGTAGAATGTCATGGTTCTGGCTGAAAAGCCCAATGAAATAAATCCACCAGAGACATTGCAATCTCTAATGTAAAACTCTTTATTAGGCACAGCATACCGGCACAGTAGAAGGAATAGCAGCTCTGGCAATATGGTGGGAAAAAGATAATTTAAAGAGTAAAACCTTACATTCCCTCCCCTCTCTGACAGTTCAGTTCACATTGTCCAATTATTCTTCGAAAGTTTGTTATGAGAAGACAGTTTTTGTTCGCCAAAACATTTCTTCAGTGACCTTGACTCTCACATGGAAAGAAACTACCTGTGTGTTCCAAACCATTTTCCTCCCCTCCTTGTAACTGTAGGCAAGCTAGAAGCATTATGGCAGTTCTAATGCAAGGGGTATTCATAGCTTGACAATGACATTATTTTTTCATCCTGTTTGAATTTATGCCACAGCCAACATCAGGGCCCACAAACATTTCCCTCCTTTTTTTTCCTTTTAACGCAAGCAAAACATTCACTCCGAAGACTTTTTGCTGGTTGTAATGGCATTTTGCTGTCGATGTTGTAAAAAACAAAACAAAAACAAAAAACCATGAGTGAACCAACACAGCTGCAAACATTTTACAAACTGAGTGATTCGTTTTAAAACTAGTTTTATCTGGCTTTTTCATTGCAAAATTATGAATTATCTCCCTAAGGTCAATTTATCTTTCAAACTATTTTGTCTATTTTTATAGACAAAACACTTAGTGGATGGCATTAGCATTCTTTGCCTGTTAGAGGATGTCTAGTATTGCTGATGAGCATTAGCTTGCTGGAATATCTACCCTGATCATTGGCAGTGTGCAAAAATCCATACGGCCATATCTACACTTCAGTGATATTTAATTGCAGTTTATTTTTAAAAAAAATATTTTGGAAATATTAGTTCATAAAGCACATAGGAATAGTTAATAAATCTGAAGACTCCCCCTGCCCTTCCTTGGCATGTATATTTCACAAAGGAAATTATTTAAGATACAGTAGGCAATTACTTCCATACACACTAGGCTTGCATTTCCTGCAATCAGCTACTGCTCCAGCTGTCCATTATTATTGTTTCTTCATCTCTATCCCAGCTACAACTCTTTCCTGCTTATTCTCAAAGAATTTAATTGGTCCATAACTCAGTGGCCCATATCTTGGCACTATAGCCAAAGACTACAGCACAAATAGCCATGATAGCAAAGTGGTTAGAATGCAGTATTGCAGGCAAACTCTGCTTATAGCCAGGAGTTCAATCCTGACTGTCTCGAAGTTGATTCAGCCTTCCATCCTTCTGAGGTCAGTAAAATGAGGACCCAGAGTGTTGGTGGCATTATGCCAACTTTGTAAACTGCTTAGAGAGGACTGTAAAGCACCATGAAGCAGTATATAAGTCTAAGTGCTATTGCTATTACTATTACACCTTTGAATTATTGACAAACTATTTTTGCATCATTGTAATTGAAAGTATTAGTTTTAATCTATCAAGATCGACATGGTTTGGCTCCAGATATCTGCAGGATTACCTTCACTACTACTACTGCTGCTGCTGCTACTACTACTACTACTACTACTACTACTACTACTACTACTACTACTACTAATAATAATAATAATAATAATAATAATAATAATAATAATAGGAAGTGACCTTGGAGGTCTTCTAGTCCAACTCCCTGCTCAGGCAGTAAACCCTATACAATTTCAGACAAATGGCTGTCCAGTCTCTTCTTAAAAACTTCCAGTGTTGGAGCATTCACCACTTCTGGAGGCAGGTTGTTCCACTGATTAATTGTTCTAACTGTCAGGAAATTTCTCCTTAGTTCTAGTATGATTCTCTCTTTGATTAGTTTCCATACATTGCTTCTTGTCCTACCTTCAGGTGCTTTGGAGAATAGCTTGATTCCTTCTTCTCTGTGGCAACCCCTGAGATATTGGAACACTGCAATCATGACACCCCTAGTCCTTCTCTTCATTAAACTAGACATACCAGATTCCAGCAACTGTTCTTTATATGTTTTAGCCTCCAGTCTCCTAATCATTTTTATTGCTCTTCTCTGTACTGTTTCTAGAGTCTCAACATCTTTTTTACATCATGGTGACCAAAACTGGATACAGTATTCCAAGTGTGGCCTTACCAAGGCATTGTAAAGTGGTATTAACACTTCACACGATCTTAATTCTATCCCTCTGTTAATGCAGCCTAGCACTGTGTTGGCTTTTTTGGCAGCTGCAGCACACTTCTGGCTCATATTTAAGTGATTATCCACTAGAACTCTGAGATCCCTTTCACAGTTACAATAATTAAGCAAAGTATCACCTATACTGTACCTGTGCATTAGTTTTTCTTGCCATAATGTAGAACCTTACTTTTTCACTACTGAATTGCATTTTTTTAGATAGTGCCCAGTGTTCGAGTCTGTCAAGATCTGCCTTTATCTTATAAATAACCTATTCAGTACATGTCCTCATAAAACATGTTAGAGGTTCCCCATTATGAGAGGAAAAATAGCAGGACCTATAGAACCATGTTTCTCAGTTGCAGCATCAATGAAAATAGAAAAGCCTCTTTTTTTACAAATTTTATTGATTTTCTAATATTACATTCACATATTTGAAAAGCAATGTGGTGGCTGAGTAGTAGTAACTCAATTACATACAGATATCATTAGTACAGATTTCAGATTGCTACCATAAACATTTCCTCTCTTTTTCCCTTCATATATACTATTAGTAAATTTAAAGACAGGTTTTATCCTATCAATTACATAGAAAATAGCTTTCTTACATATATCCATAGTTTTTAGTTCACACATCTTCTAGTTGTTTTAACATGCAATCTTTTAGACAATCAATGACCTAATAGACTTTTCAGTTTTAATTTCCACTAACATTTAGATTTAATGTTTGATATTTATCATTCCCAAGGTTTTTAATATACTCCCAATTCATCTATCACCATTCCTCACAAAGTCTAATATTCAAAATACACATCCTGTCTAGTTAACGTCTCACCCTCTATGTCAACAAATGAAGGATACAATATGATATCCTTCCTTTTTGCTAGTTTTCAGTTTTTTTTAAGTAGTAATCAAAATTTCTTTTTATTTCAGTATTTAATACTTCCTCTCTCTTCCTCTTTGTATCTGCTATCTCTTGCTTAAACTAATAATTTTCATTTTTAACATTCCATATAGACCTATTTCTTACTTTCAACAATAGGTTTTTAGCTTATCTACATTATTAACCTTTACATGACCTTTATGCACAAATCAATATTCAAATTAGCTATTAGTATTTATACTGCTGAAGGGACATGGTGGCTCAGTGGGTTAGGACACTGAGCTTGTCGATCAGATGGTCGGCAATTTGGCGGGTCGAATCCCGAGTGCCGCATAACAGAGTGAGCACCTGTTACTCGTCCCAGCTTCTGCCAACCTAGCAGTTCGAAAGCACGTCAAAATGCAAGTAGAAAAATAGGGACCACTACAGTGGGAAGGTAACAGTGTTCCATGCGCCTTTGGTGTCTAGTCATGCCGGCCACGTGACCACAGAGACGTCCTCAGACAAGCGCTGGCTCTTTGGCTTTGAAATGGAGTTGAGCACCGGCCCCTAGAGTTGGAAACGACTAGCACGCATGTGTGGGAAAACCTTTACCTTTACCTTATTTATACTGCTAAATTTTAATGACCAAATTTTTTCTTTATCTCAGTTCATAACAATGTCTTGTGTTCAACATGCACATCTTATCTATTTAAGTACATTCTGTTTTAGATTTCAATAAGATGGTCAAAACTCCATTCTTCTTGAGTCTTATTCTGGCTTTTTTCCTTTGCCAAATCATCTTCTATGTCCTTGTTTTTGGGTCATTGAACCAATCTCCTTGTAATATTATGTATATTAATTGATACTGGCAAAACTATCCGGTCACCATTTTTTGAGAGGACTTGTAGATCTAGTGGGTCATCTCATTATTCTTCCATATAGACCTGGTTGTTCTGAATTGTTTATCTTCTCATCCAACTGTTCTTTTTCTAGATCTCTAGTTCCTTCTCAGTTGTATAGGAAACCTTTTCCTTTTTCCAAGTTGTCGATATCTTTTCTGGATTTTCAAATGTCAATATTTGTTGAATAGTAGATTCTTCTGTCATAGTATTTAAATGTTTCATTTTTTCTATTGTATTTTGTATAGATGGTTCTTTAGTTGTGGTCAAAGTTTGGGCTGTCTGCTTGTTCCTTCCCATAGCCTCTTAGTATTTCATTGGTTGTGGTAAGAGTTTGAATTAGTGTTTTCAAAATAGAGAGAATTTGTTGATCTTCATCTATAAGGAAATTTTGTTCCTGTCTTCTTCCATATTGGTATTTTAGACTAAAGGCTTTACACTTAGAAAATCAGAGAGAGAGAGAGAGAGAGAGAGAGAGAGAGAGAGACTGTGCCCACCCCAGCTCCAGCAATGATGTTGTGAGTTTGACATCCCTGTTTTAGATAGTGTCCATACTGATGGCCTTCTGGAAGATGAGAAAAGCTGATATGCCAGAAGACACTTGGAGAATGTTGAGTGGACATCATCTGCCCTTTGCATTGTGGAATGATTGTAATGTCTGATTTCTAATCTGTTTTTACTACTTCATTGTTGTAAACAAGAGGGAGTCCATGTCTGCTGATATATAATTAGTTTAGGATTTGATGGAGCTTAAAAGAATATATTGCAGAAAGAAGCACCAAAACTCTCAAATTATAAATCCTAGAAACTGTCTCTGTTCTAGGTCCAGACTATTCATTGGTCAGAGCACATTCTATTCCATTCCAGCAAATTTAGCAATACCTCCACAATTAGGAGGATACAGGGAAGTCTGTTTCCAAACATTTCCACAGGAATAATCTAGCTTAAATAACCCATTACTGCAATTAATTAAAGTAAAAGATTTAGTCAACCTTTAACTGATCTTGAAAATGCAACACTAATGCTAATTTCATGGGAGACTAGAACTAGAAATTGAAGTAATATCCTTTTAAAAAGGCAAAAATAAGCTACTTTCATATTGTAGCCATGAAAAATACATGGAGATCTCCAGGAAACCACCAAAAGTTGAGTTCAGCATAAAAATGACTTTGGATATATTCCAGTAAAGTTTTGAACATATAACATATATACAAACTACCATAAGGCAGCCATCTATGCCTGATATGTTCCAACAAGAATAATAATAATAATAATAATAATAATAATAATAATAATAATAATAATAATAATAATAATAATAATAATAATGATGATGATGATGATGATGATGATGATGATAATGATGATGATGGTGGTGGTGGTGGTGGTGGTGGTGGTGGTGGTGGTGATGATGATGATGTTGGAAGTGACCTTGGAGGTCATCTAGTCCAAGGGTTGGCAACCTTAAACACTCAAAGAGCCATTTGGACCTGTTTCCCACCGAAAAGAAAACACTGGGAACCACAAAACCCTTCTGCTTCCCCTCTTCACAGAATGCCCCGCTGCTGCTTCCCCCAGTGGTGAAGGTGGAGTTTAGGAGGCAGTGGCAGGGTGTAGCCCAGGCATAGCCCAGCAGCAGCAGCAAAGCTCATCCTCCCCACTCAAGAGGCCATCAGTGGCTCCTTGGCCCCATCTGAGTTGAAGAAAGGGGAGGCGCAGCAGCAGGATTGCTCTCAATAAGGTAGGTGTACACGAGCAAGCAGCACACCGGCTCATTGTTTGAGAGCAATCCCACTGCTGCGCCTCTGTTTTCTTCAGCTTGGCTCCATCCAAGGCACCCAAGCCACTGATGGCCGCTTGAGTGGGGAGGACAAGGGGGAGGAGAAGAGAGGTGAGGCTTTGTGCCAACTGGCCAGCCAGGCAAGGAGTAGGTCGGGCGATGGTGGCTGGCTGGCTGGGGAGGGGGGATCATGGCCATTAGGGGAGAATCTGCCAAGCCTCATGGCAGTGGCATTGGCAGCTCCCCCACCCGGGCTGTTGCCCCAGCTCCGTACAAGATGCTTAGCAGAAACAACCCCCCTTCCCGCCCCTGATCAGACCCATGAGGCACCTTCTTTTCAGCTCTGACGCGGTCCTCTGTCATTTCCTCTGCTGCTGTGTGCAGTCCACAAACAAAAGAAGTTTGTGGGACTAAAAAATAAAATCAATCAGTTCCAACTTTGCAAGATCTTTTTTTTTCCACGAGAAGTTGGAATTAATTGATTGAACTTTTTTTTAGTCTTTTCTTTGTGGGACTGCACATGATGGCAGAGGACAGGGAGCTGCAGCAGAGGGATGAGAAAGCCTCATGCAGTTCCAGAGCCATGGGTTGCTGACCCCTGATCTAGTCCAACCCCCTTCTCGGGCAGGAAACCCTATACCATTTCAGACAAATGGCTGTCCAGTCTCTTCTTAAAAACTTCCAGTGTTGGAGCATTCACCCCTTCTGGAGGCAGGTTGTTCCACTGATTTAGTTTAACCTAGAACTAAAGAGAAATTTCCTGACAGTAGAACAATCAATCAGTGGAACAGCTTACTTCCAGATGTTGTGGGTTGCTCCATCACTGGAGGCTTTTTAGAAGAGATTGGACAACCAATTATCTCAAATGGTATAGGGTCCCCTGCTTGAGCAGGCGGTTGGACTAGAAGATCTCCAAGGTCCTTTGCAACTCTGTTATTCTGTATATGTTAATTTATTTTAACTTTGTATACTAATCTTAGGTTAATAACTGCCCTATTTAGCAACTGTTCAACGTTTTGACAGTGTTGAAAAAGTAACTTCGTCTGAGTTTTCACTTAATGACCACCTTGCCTAGTGACTGAGTTGTTGTGGTCATTAATTGAGGATTATATTATGTGTATGTATAGATATGTGTTCCTAAATTTTGTATACTTATATTACATGAATATATAATAGTATTTATGGCTGTAAGATTGACCCATAGAATTGAAAGTAATTGGCAATTATTTTTCTAGAAGAGAAAGCTGGGAGGACAAGGCAACAGATGGGCAACTCTTAGAATTAAGCTAGCAACCACACAGAACAGGAACAGGTTAGGACTGCAGTATTGATACATTAATATTTAGTAAGTTATAACAATCTAAGGTCTGCCCCATGGATACCTAAGAAAGAGGTATTATTTGAATTTGGCAGGTGCATGATGAATGTGACATTTCATTTTAGCTGATTTTACTCTTTAACAAGTGGGAATCTTACTTCTAAGATGGCAGTTTTTCTGAAACCAGTGTGCCCTGTATTCTGAATTGACAGAATAAAAATGAACAATTATGCCTTGGTGGTCACTTCATGGATAGATTAATGCAGTGCATTCCATACAGGGCCACCAGTGAAAACTATTCAGAACTGCCGGTGGTGTAGAATGCAATACCACAAGCAGTGACGGGTAGATGACACCAACGCTCATGCTCCATGAGTTGCGCTGGCTAGAAGTTGGTTTCAATGTTCAATGAAGTTTAATGTATTGATTGTCTCTAGGGCCTAGTTATCTGAGGAACCACCTGTTTGTCATGGTTTCTTTGGAACTGGCAAAGTTGGCTCATTAGTGGTCCATCAATTACGCAATGTCATCTGATGGGACCCAGGAGGTGAGTCTTTGTCACAGCAGCTATTTTCTGGAACAGTATATATCTTGAAATTTCCATGCCCCTTCCCCCTTGCTAGCCACTAAAGAAGCATTTTAAAGCATTTTGTTGTGAGAAAGGCAGTTATATAAATAAGATAAACAATAAATAAAAAAACATAGCTCTTTCCCCAGGCCTTGGATTAAGGTGTTTTGGGGGTTTGTCTCTGCTTTGATTTCTGTGGACAGGGAATAGACTTGGTTGTTGCTATCTTTTGGACTCTATTTCATTTTTTTGGTGTGTTTCTATATTACAGTCATTGGAGTTCATTGAAATGCAAATAAATAAACAAACTTGGCTTTCATATTACAGAGGCAAGAAAAAAGTCCATAATGCCCTAATGAACATTTCACTTTTAGGCTGTAGGCACAGCAAAAGGAATGGAGCCAAAAGTAATAAACCTGGAAACCTTGAAATCCGTAAAGTACTAGAACTATCTCTGTCCATAAAATCCCCCTCCCCTGTTGACTTTTCATAAAATCACTTAATAACATTATTCTCTGTGTGTGTGTGTGTGTGTGTGTGTGTGTGTGCGCGCGTGTTGAAAATACTAGTTCTGATTTAAATTATTTGCTGAGCCTGTGATTAATAATTAAAGAGGATGTATCACAATGGAAGACCTTCCAAGATGTGACAGAGGCTGCAGATTTATTCAGTCCATCATCTCTACTAATTATATGCCTTTCATCTGTTGCAAATGTTTTTTTTTTTAAAAAAATATGGGGGAAATGGGGAGAAACGACCACTGAAATCATTAAGATATCTTTACAAGAGCCTCCGTATCATTTTGACTACCAGGCAAGCATAGTTATTTGCTAAGAGATTTAGAATGAGTTCTAAATAAACACATCAAACTCCTTTGTTTCAGTGAAAACTAGTCAATAAACATCTGAAAAGAATTCAAGCCTTCGTGCTTGTCAAATATCGTTAAAGGAACAACGACAACAAAAAAAAGGAACACAAATTATTAGAAACGAGATTATAAAAGACTGGGCCTTAGGTCCCTTTTACTTGGTAAGTGGCACTTGGCTCCCCGATGCCCCTTCGCAATGGCAGGCACAATTCTTACCTTGTCCCTTCAATATCTCTATACTGATGGCTTCTACTTAGGTTTCTACTGTGCCAAAGTTGCACCAACTTGTACCTCAGGGTGTAGGATTAGTATTCAGCCCCTTTTCCTATTGATTACACCAGGGCTTTTCAAACTTTTCACCCACTGTACCACTTTTAGGATATGGCAACATCTGAGTACCACCAGTCGCCTAGCAAGGTGTCAAAAACTTGATGACCAAACAAAAAGGGGGGGGGAAGTGATGAAGTACAGGTAGTCCACAACTTACAACAGTTCACTTAGTGACTGTTTGAAGTTACAATGGCACTGAAAAAAGTGCCCCCCAAGCCACAGCCGAGCAAGACACCTGCCTGCCTGGCGGCACTCTTCCTCCTGTCCGAGTATTTTTTATTATTGTGAGCATTTCTGTTGAGGATTGGCAGCAGGTGTGTGTGTGTGTGTGTGTGTGTGTGTGTTTGGTTTTTATTCCCCCTGTCTGCTGTGTAGTTGCAGCAGGTTTTGGTCACTTCACATGACCCTGCGACACTGTGACCGTCATAAATATGTTGCCAAGACCCTGGAGATGCTGCGACATTCCAGCTGATTGGTGCTTCTTCTGGGCTCAGCAGAAGCACCATGATCACCGCCAAGCTCCAGCTGGAGCCTGGCACTGATCCTGGCACTTCCACTGAGCCCTGAGAGCCCCGAAGAAGTGCTGATCCTAGCGCTTTCACTGAGCTCTGACAGCCCTGCAGCTCCAGCCATCTCTTGCTCAGGCTTGTATGGTGGTGCCACTGGTTCAACTCATTCCCCTCCCCCGCTACCACTTTTCTAGGATAGTTGTGTACTACCTGCCAGGTGCCAATGTACCACAGGAGGTACCCGTACCACTGGTTGAAAAGCCCTGGATTACACAGATCAACCTTCAGATCAACTCTTAATAATGTCTTATGATTGTGTTACAAGCAGAATTGATCTATTTTTCTATAGGTCTGCCCAACAGGAGTCAGCAGGCATGGAGAACTGTAAAAAAATTAAGTAGTTTAGGCAAAGAGACTTTGGCATATGTTAAGTTCTGGTTTTTGCTTCTTGTCCATTTGTTACTCTTGTGGCTGTTTGAATCGTAATCACTACCTCAGTGACTGAGGCAGCATACAAGTTGATAAAGAAATAAATAAAATGTACATGAACAAAGAGCTGAATGATATAATTCTTTGAGTATTATTTTGTTAAGGATGAGAACAATCCCGATCATCTATATCATACTTTCACATGGTCAATGCACTTCACATGCATTATTCTACTAAAAGGGAGCTGGTGTGATGTGTAATTAAGGTGTTGGGCTAGGATTCAAGAGATCCAGGTTCAAAATCCACCCTCAGACATGGTCCTCACTCAATGACCTTGAGTTTGTCATTGTCACTTAGCCCAATCTACCACTCCTGCGGGAAAAAAAAACGAGGAAGAAATGCAATGTATGCTTCTTTGAGCCCTTGAAGAGATGGTATAATATGCAGTTAGCAAATGAATAATTAACTTTTGAATTTGCAATGACTGCTTCAAAGCTACTTGATGATTCCCCCAAGGGAGCTGCTTGCAACTCCTAGTAAGCAAAACCAGTTTCATTCATGCAGGCGTTTAATATTTATTGTGTCTGATGAAATAGGCATTTTGTAGACAAGCGGGTACTACTCATATTGTAATTGATTCCTTTTTAGCCACACTAAAGAATTCTCTATAGGGGAAGAAATGGAATAAATATTTAATATCATTAAGGTAAGGTACATTAGTACCATTGCAGATAGGATTAAAGGCAGATAGGATTCCGAGAAAGTATCCAATGAATACATGGCAAGATGAAATTCAGTTTTGGACTATAGTTTAGTGCAATGATATGTTTGAGAACCAGTTTGGTGTAGTGGTTAAGTAATCAGGGTTGAAACAAAGAGATTGTGTCCCCTCTTAGGCACAAAGCCATTAGGTAACCTTGAGCTAGTCATTCTCTCCCAGCCCTAGCAAGAAGCAGACAATGGCAAAGCACTTCCAAAAACTTCCCAAGAAAACTGCAGGGGCTGTGCAGGCAGTCACCAAGGGTCAATACATACACACATACAAATGTTTACAGCCTAACAGATACTCGTATAATAACATTAATCATCTGTATATATTTTTTTCTTTATCATTTTTTTCTCTACCCTTCGCACAGACACTCATACCCCTGTCATCCCCCCATTGGATTACTGCAGTTTGCTGTACCTCGAGCTACCCTTGAAGAGTGCTTGGAAGCTACAACTGGTACAGAAGGCAGTGGCACATACAGTTCTGTGCCATTTGGTGGCACATATGGCACCGCTGTTAGGTGAACTTCATTGGCTGCCTGTTTGGTTCTAAGTCTAATTCAAGGTATTGGTTATCACCTTTAAAGCCCTTTAAGGCCTGCGTCCAGAGTATCTGAGGAAATGCCTTACCTTTTGGGACTAACCCACCCGACTCGTTCCAGTGGAAAAGGCCTACTTTGGATCCATTGGCCAAAAAAATTTCAGCTGGCAGGGTTCAGGAGAAGAGCCTTTTCTGCTGTGGCCCCCACTCTCTGGAATATTCTCCCATCAGAGGTGAGATCCTTCCACTTGCTCCTGACCTTCGGGAAGAACCTTAAAAACTTGCTTTGCTTCTTGACCTGGGGCCCTGATACAATGGGGTTGGTTGACAGGGTAGAGACGATTCTCCCCTCCAGGCTGCCTATTAATTTTATTTTTTTATTCTAATTTTAATTGTTTTTAGCACTTTTTACCCTTTTGTTAAATTGTAAGTTTCCCAGAGAAACTGTATTAGTGGGGTGGGTGGCATAGAAATTAAACAAACAAACAAACAAACAAACAAAGAAATAAATAAATAAAACAGCCTCCACCCACCTGGAAGATAAATAGGATTCTAAAAGGAATAGTCCAGTTGCCAACATTTCAGTCACCTTATCTTATTATCTTTCAATAAATCTTGTTAAAGAAACTCTGAAAGAAATTTGCTTCTATAAAAGTAGGGAACCTAAGAACTTGATACTTAAATTTTAAGTCATGGTTACTCTGCCAGGAAGTTATTAAATGGTTGCACTTTGGCTATAATGCTCTTCAATCATACCAGAAGGCATAGAAGACTGCTCATATCCAAAGATTTAAACCTTTTAGTCCCTTTTACTACAGGCCCCTGGGGCTATAGACCTTTCCACCTGACCTCTTTGTGAGTCAACCACAGTAGTTCACATCTCAACATAGTATTATTCTGTTAGGTCACAACCTGTTTATACACCACACTGTCACTAAAAATGATTAGGATCATATTGGTGAAGTGTCACAATGTGTAATTTTTGGTTCAATAGTAAGCTGCAGACACATGGTATTTTAATTACTCAAAGCACAACAAAAGAAAAGTTTGGGTTGCTAAATTACAATGCTTGGTAAATTTTCGAAAACATGGTTGGCTGTGCTGATTCGTAAATTGCTTTGTAATTTTCAGCTGGCATTTATGCTTTTCGGAAAAATTCTAGAAGCCATATGTTTACACCATTTGGGATGCTCACATCAACACTTAACACACATTTGTTCTGCCTTGACAATTTCAAAACATGTTTTTATTTGTAAAATTAAATGTGGGCTAAAAGTGGGGAAGATTGTTTAGTCTTTCCCTAATTTTTCTTAACTATATTAAGTGACCAAATTTAATTATTTTGTTGAAATCCTGAACCTTACTATTGAAGGATAGGATGAAGAATTTGTCAGTGTAAGTTGACATTAGCTGGCAGAATCATTCATATCCCCTCCAAGTTGGAAACATCCAGGAACATCATCAAGGATGAATTTCTCTTCATTTCTACCAGAGGGAAACCAAGAGGATGGTCTGCAAAGACACATGTACAAAAGTGATGGGATTTTGATTGTGATGCTGGATCTGCCATCTTTCATGGAACCTTTTCATTTCCACCCCAGGATTCTACCTCTTATCGATAAGTTGATCGAGTAGGGAATAAGGAGAACATTTAGTTTAGTCTCTGGAAGATAAAAGTTTTATAATCTCCATCAGAGCTATTTAGCATGCTCTCGAAATAGAAAATGTGGAGCATTTGCAACAGGCAATTTTTTAGGGCTGAATCCATGTCTGCTTGTTTTGATTTTGAGGCTGAAAATTGAAGCTAGCAGTAAGAAGGCCTGAAATATCTCCACTCAATGTTTTGATGTAACTGACACCTTTGCTTTAAAATACATCTTTCCTATTAACATGCACTGAGGGAAAAAGAGTGAAAGAGAGCAAAAGAGGCCAAAATGCTTAAATTGTATTTTAAATATAAACATTCCAGTGTGGATGTTTGTGTAGATATATATTTTTAATTGGAGGCTAAGGCAAAAGAGAAATGGAAAAGATTTATAGGTGAAAGCATGTAAAAGTGAAATGGATCAGAAATAACCTAATTTAGATGCATTAGATGAATCGACAAGAAAACAGGAACAGCTCAAATCCCTTGAAAGTCCCTGCAATGTTTTATTCAATTTCACTTTTAGAAAGGATTTGATAGAAAGAAGTGCTACACTGCTTGGTAGAATAAAAAGAAAAAAAAATAAGAAAAAAACAAGTATAACAACTTTAAGGCACTGTTTTCCTAGGAGATCTTCTAGGATGAAAGGTAAATAGCTGCTGGTATGCCTTACAGAAAAAGTAACTTTTAAAATATTTTCTTTAGACCTCAAGTTATTATCTAGGCTCCCTACAAATTCCTTTGCCAGGCTAAGGTCTAACAATAGGCATATCTGCTCAGTCCCCACTTTGGAGAGATGACTAAGGACCACAGGTAAGTCACACAACAAGATGCTTCAGGGGGAAAACTTAAAGTGTATCCTGAAGGCCTTTGCTTTTACTTGCTGCAATATGTGGGATTCATGTCCATACAGAAAGAAAATCATACATAAAGTTCATTATTTATTTTATTTTATTTTTATTCCATTTATATCCCGCCCTTCTCCGAAGACTCAGGGCGGCTTACAAGCTTAGCATTAGAAACCAGAAAGAATTTTACTTCTTTTTGAGAAAGAGCTTGACAAAAAGCATCATAAGTACTTCAAGAATGCAAAGTAATTAGTAGACTTTCATACAACATACCCTTTTCTAAATTCTAATCTAAACCATAACATTTCAGTTTAATCTACTATAATCCCATCCCAATATATGCACACTCTTACCAACTTTAGAACAGGGTTCCCCACCAGAATCCTGTGCCTCATTCATGCATGCGCAAGATCCAGGCAGCATGAAAACCATGCCCCCACCCTGATCTGCAGAAAAACCACCCTCCGCTGAATTGGTGTCTCCCTGGCAATAAAACGGTTGGGGGCTGTTGTTTTAGAGAACAGCTGTGGACTGAGAAGACATTACATTCTCTCAGTGATCACTTCTTCTTTTTAAAGTTTTATTATTTATTTATTACCTTCTTTTTCGAACAAGCTGGCCTGGTCTGACGGGATGGGGTTGGGTTTTTATAAATAGATCTAATTTTAATATGTATTAATTATTATGGGCACAATGGTTTAATTGCTTTTTAATTTTTGTATTCTATCTTTTATTATGTATTGCCCTGTTCACCAGTATACAAATTAAATTATTATTATTATTATTATTATTATTATTATTATTATTATTATTATTATTATTATTATTATTATTATTATTATTATTATTATTATTTGTTTTAACAGAGTTCAATAATAATTATTAAACAAAAATGTGTTGTCTGAGTATCTTATTCACTAATAAAATTAAATCTTTTCTCTGACCATTGATAAAATAGGTCCCAAGTTTGAAAATATCCTGTTTCTTCTTTTTCTTTCAACCTTAAAGTAAGTCTGTCCATTTCTGCACAGTCTAATATTTTTTTGATTATTTCTTCTTCTGGTGGTATTTCTTCGGTCTTCCAATATTGTGCAAATATAATTCTTGCCGCTCTTATCACATGTAGAATCAAATATGTGCTACGCTTATCAAGTTTTTCTGGCATTATACCTAGTAAAAAAATAATAATACAGGTTTATAGTCTATGTGTTTCTCTAACATTTTTTCTAACCAAGTGTGGATTATTGTCCAATATCTCCTTGCTTTAACACATGTCCACCACATATGATAAGTACCTGGTTTGTGTTTACATTTCCAACATTTCTCTGACATGTTTTTAAACATTTTTGCTAATCTTGTTGGTGGCAAATGCCATCTATAAAACATTTTATATGTTTTCTTTGTATGAAGCTGACATTGTCAATTTATAGTTTCTTTCCCACAAACTTTGCCACTTTTCTAAGTCTATATTATATCCAGAATTCTTTGCCCATACTATCATTGTCTCTTTTACTTGTTCATCTTCCATTTTGAAATTTAATAAAAATTGTACATTTTTTAATTTAGATTTTCATCAAAAGTTAATAATGTCTGATCAAACATAGTCTGTTCTTTGTAAAATCCACACTGTTTAATATCTTTATCATATCTGACTTGCATTTGTAAATGTAACCACCATGTTAAATTGATGCCCTGATTTTCCATCTCTTGCCTGGATTCTCTGAAATTGGTTGCTTTCCTGCAGACATTTAATTACCCAAACTATGTAACGTCATTAGTGCACTCATTATGTTACCTAGTTTGGTAATGAAACGTCTGCAAAAAAACAACCAAGCTCAGAGAGCACCAAGGATCTATCATTTCAACCCTGAGATACAAATATTCTCCTCTATAGGATTAAGTGTATCAGAAAATATATAGTGGGTACTTTGTCAAGCATAAAAGCATCTCCTCTAAACTCTACTGTCACTGGCCGCTGACATTTTTAATTCTTATGATGGTGTCTGGTTGACTGCTTCAATTTTTCTTTCTCATGTCACCTACTTCTTCCAAGCAGTAGAGTTGGCTTTTGTAGTCATATTTTGAAAAATGGGTTATTCTTATTTTGATTGACAGTGCCAAGAGCCACACCATCCTGACAGGCAGGATGACCTTTGTGAGCAACAATAACAAAACAATAACAAAACAATAACAAAATTTTCATCAACATTTCTTCATTCTCCCAAATACATTTTGATGATGCAGTTAATGTCATGTTTTGTTTTTTGGTTTCATAACAGCCTGAAAAACTGAAGGCTTAGTCCAAATCCGAAGCTCCACTACAGCTTTTCCTCCACAGATTTCATTTAGGTTACATTATTATGACAGTGCCAAGGGCAGGGAACAATAAATTGTAAAGACATCAGTCATGCTAGATATGGAAGCAAAGACATGTGGCTCTATTAAAATAAAAGACACGGCATCATGGGAATCTTAACATGGCCATGCAGATGTCCAGTGGGTGGTGCTGGCTTCATTCATACATGGTCTTGAGGGGCCCTGTGACTAATCAGTGGTGTAACAATAACAAACAGTTCTAACAGGAGCTTCTGGTTTGTGCATATGATAACTCTGGTCAATTTGCTGCTTATTAAAAATGCTCCACAAGATGTTTGTTATCTGTAAACAGTAAATGAAAATCTTCCTTTCAAACTTGTTATCACCAACAGTTGGGAAAGGTCACTGTGCCTGTCCCATATACCTTGAGCTTTGCATAGAAATGAGCTGGATAATTATCCCGCATTTTAATTCCAAAGACTTTTGATAGTTAGTAGCTTGTTTTGCAGTTATGAAAGTGTTGCATTGCAGGGTTTTCTGTGAACAATGGCTGCTCTGTGCCATTTCAAAGCAGAATTTGAATTACTGACTTTAAAATTAAATTTGTTTCCAGGATCTATCTGAGTATCTTCCCTTGGAAGTCGTACCACCATTAGGTGTGTACAAATATAAAGTTTAATTAAGATTTTGGTTCATTTAGTCCAGTCTTTTTCAAACTTGAGAATGTTAAGAGATGCGGACTTCAATTCCACACAGATCCCAATCAACACAGTTACCAAATTTGAATAACACTGTTTTACTCCAAAGTTATCATCAGTGGCAACAACTATCTGAGATCTCAAAGAGAGATTTTTCAGCCCAACCTGGAGATGTGAAGAATTAAAACTAGGACTTTCCGTACTTCATGCAAAGTAGGACCTCTACCAATGAGCAATGGAGAAGAAAGGGAGAGTGAGAGACAAGAAACATCAGTGCTGTTTTCAATACCAGAAGAATTTTGAAACTATATTTTCCAAATTTGAAATGTCTATTTAAACCCTGTTTCAACATTTGTTCTGAATACATATATCAATTTACTTTGTTCATTATTGATTTCAGTTTCATATAGCAAACATCTTTGAAAAGTTTTGTATTGATTATTTCAAGCCAATAAATATATGCCAAAGGCATCATTTCTGAAATTCTGAAATCAGACAAACTTACTAGGACTACTGCAAAAGTTTGACAATGGCAGACATTTTTTTCTGAAGAGGCCTGTATTGATAGGACCAGATTTAAAAAATAGCAGATATGTAATAAGACAAATTATAAAAGTTATTGCCCAATATCACTATTTCCACTTGAATTATTAAGAACAAAATAAGAATTGATGAAATAAATGAGAATTTTAGATTATACTGAATAGGTTATACAAGGATCTTCAAACTTGGCCCTTTTATGACTTGTGGACTTCAACTCCTAGACTTCCTCAGCCAGGCATGCTGGCTGAAGAATTCTGGGAGTTGAAGTCCACAAATCATAAAAGGACCAAGTTGGAATACCCCTGGGTTATAGGGTAGTATATCTGGTTAATTCACCTCTGTGAAATAAATGGGAGGGAATACTCAAATAAAGCTTCCATGATAGAGAGAAGAAGGTTTTATGGTTGTTTTGGAGGCTTTGACTCTGTTTTGTAAGCTCCTCAGGGATATGGCACATAAGATAGGTAGTTATACTTCTTCCTTCCTTCCTTTCCATTAGTGCTATAGCTTTACTTTTTTTTTTACGAGTTTTGAATTCGAATATTTGGTGGTTATGCTTCTAACTCACTGTTTGGACTCCACAGGATTCCAAATAGTGTTGAGTCTAATCTTAATATAAAGTAATGTGGGAAATTGAAATAGCAAAAGGACTGATATGGAGCAAGTCTGATATGCAGTGAGGCAATTGGTGCCAGAAAGTAGCTATGTTACGTTGCGATTAGAACTTGAATATTTGGCATGGGCCATGCTCACTTAAGCATAGATTTTTCTCTAACTCATTAATTCACAGTTTTGCAAGAATACAATAATGCTTTCAAAGGAGCCAGGAGAGGTATTTGTTAGCATCAGGGGAACTCTGCAATTTTGTTTCTTATAGTTAAAGCTTCAATAAAATTACTATCCCTTTATTTCCTCTCTTATTTACAGGATTAAGTGGCAAGGCAGATGGCTAAGTTTCACAGATACAAAGAGGGGTGTTTTTAATTGGCATTTTTTTTCTTAAAAGGATTGTTTTCTAGTTTTGTTCCCACATATTTGGCCTAGCATGGAGATTTAGAGTTGTGTTAGGAAACACAGTCTATGGCTTAAGCCTTCAAATACTTGCTTGGCTTCTCTGGGTTGTGCAAATGGGGAAATTATTTTACAAATGTGCATAAATGCCACAATATCTTGTTAATACTAATAACCAATTTCAGGAACTTGTCCTCCCAAAGGTTGTTTAATTAAATTTCACCATAGATTGACCTACCTTCCTTCCTTCCTTCCTTCCTTCCTTCCTTCCTTCCTTCCTTCCTTCCTTCCTTCCTTCCTTCCTTCCTTCCTTCCTTCCTTCCTCCCTCCCTCCCTCCCTCCCTCCCTCCTTCCCTCCCTCTCAACACCTAACACAGCATGAAGGTTATATAACCTAATAAAGACAGTCCAGATAATTCTAAACCATATGGAGGTGCTCCATTCTTTAAAGTAAAGCGACATGTAGGTCCTTTTTGTCACAAGATTAATGTAATATAAAGTAAATTAATGTAAAGTAAATCAAATAATGTATAATTATTGTCTGAATAAACTATGCTTTTCACTTCTACACACAAGCAGACCAAGTATAATAAAAAATAGCTTGTTGTTCAATTTTTCCTGAACGTGCTGGGGAAAAATGAAAACTTTTTTTATCGAAAGGATAAAAAGTGATGATGATTATTGCAATCAAATCAAAAGATAAAATTCTGGAAATAATAATAGAAAAAATAGTTAGCTATTGCCCTCTGAACAGCTGGAAAAGTATCTTTATGCTAATACACAAAATCTTTGAATAGCTTATGGTTGAGAAATGCCTCAAAGCCTGAGAGATCACTCTTTTCTTGGACCTATAAGGAGTCTGCATCAATCAATGGCATAAAATCATTTAATCTGAGCAGTAACCTGCCCTCTTGTTTTGAACTGTGTCAGATCTGAAAACTCTGTAGGACAATGGGACAAGATTGCTCTCTAGAGACAGATAGATCACACTTCAGTCAAGCAGGCTTTCTTGCTTCAGTGAGTTGAGCATTCTTTGAATTAGAATCTCTGTAATATATCTGTCCAAAGGGGAAGATATAGCATATTTTTCAATATTCCAACATTGCATGGTTCTAGATCTGAATCAAATTATTTGTAAGAGAATTTAGGAATAGAAACATCAGAACCCTATGCATAATCAATTTAAAAGTCTTTTAACCTATAGTCCTGTATATCGTTGTCTGGGACAGAGTTTTGTTCAATGGACTTATGACTGAAGAAAGCATGGGCAATATATGACTGAAATTTAATTGCCCAAAACCTTAAGCAACATGCCTCATAAGGAAGGATATTTGTATTTCAGCAACATCTTGATGACCATAGGTTACTTTTGTTTTAAAAAATACTTTTGCTTTTGAACTAGTTCCTCTACATGTCTCACAGATTTTGTTTCTCTGTGTCCATTATTTTAATACTCTAATCCACCTGAAGAACAGGATTCTAAATTACAGTATATTTGTATTATTATTTTAAATAAAACTTCAATTGCACCAGGACTTTAATGTCCTAAGTCTTCTTGTGTGTTGTTTCTGTGCCAGCCAATGTAAGAAGAGATTTTGGGGAAAATATATATTGGGATCCCTTATAATTCTGAATTGAATGCATTGCAATTCCAAATTTGACAAGGAAACTGGATTCCTTTTATTAACAATTTTATTGGGCACTATAAGCTTGTAAGCCGCCCTGAGTCTTCGGAGAAGGGCGGGATATAAATGGAATTAAAACAAATATATAACAAATATAAAACAAATATAAAACAAAATGAAATTCAATGGTGAAAAAAGTAAGGCTCTAGATTTAGGCAAGAAAAACCAAATGCACAGATACAGTATAGGTGGTAACTGTGAGAGGGATCTCAGAGTCCAAGTGGACAATCATTTAAATATGAGCCAGCCGTGTGCTGCAGCTGCCAAAAGAGCCAACACAGTGCTAGGCTGCATTAACAGAGGGATAGAATCAAAATCACATAATGTGTTAATACCACTTTACAATGCTTTGGTAAGGCCACACTTGGAATACTGCATTCAGTTTTGGTCACCAAGATGTAAAAAAGATGTTAAGACTCTAGAAAGAGTACAGAGAATAGCAACAAAGATGATTGGGGGACTGGAGGCTAAAACATATAGGGAACGGTTGCTGGAATTGGGTATGTGTAGTTTAACAAAGAGAAGAGTGAGGGGTGACATGATAGCAGTGTTCCAATATCTCCGGGGCTGCCACAAAGAAGAGGGAGTCAAATTATTCTCCAAAGCACCTGAAGGCAGGACAAGAAGCAATGGATGGAAACTAATCAAAGAGAGAACTAAGGAAAATTTTTCTGACAGTTAGAACAATTAATCAGAGTTGGAAGGGACCTTGGAGGTCTTCTAGTCCAACCCCCTACTCAAGCAGGGGACCCTACACCATTTGAGATAATTGGTTGTCCAATCTCTTCTAAAAAGCCTCCAGTGATGGAGCAACCCACAACATCTGGAAGCAAGCTATTCCACTGATTGATTGTTCTACTGTCAGGAAAATTCTCTTTAGTTCTAGGTTAAACTAAATCAGTGGAACAACCTGCCTCCAGAAGTGGTGAATGCTCCAACACAGAAGTTTTTAAGAAGAGACTGGACAGCCATTTTTCTGAAAAGGTATAGGGTTTCCTGCCTGAGCAGGGGGTTGGACTAGATGACCTCCAAGGTGACTTCCAACTTTATTATTATTATTATTATTATTATTATTATTATTATTATTATTATTATTATTATTATTATTATTATTATTATTATTATTATTGTTGTTGTTGTTGTTGTTGTTGTTGTTGTTGTTGTTGTTATTTAATTATTATTGTGTTCTTGAATGTAAGTGGCAAATAATCACAGTCAACACTTTTAATACATTAAAATGTACATATAGGCAGGCACAACCACAAGCTTTGAAACAAATGTTCCTTTCCTTCACTTCCCAGCATTTTCTCACTAAGACCTCCTGCTATATTTACTTTGTTGCTTAGGAGTTATAAAGACATGCTTAACAAGCAAGATGTCTCCGATGTGAAATTATGAAGGTGTTTTTCTGACAGGTCCACTGGTGCACCATTTCATGATTTTCCCCCAGCCATTTATGGTAGAATGGTTTCCTATCCAGTGCCTATATAGCAAATGAGGCTGCAGATTTATCACTGGCTCAATCTGGAGCAGGAAAACATTAGAGATAAGTAAACAAACATAATGTCCATTTTTGCCTCTCAAGAGTGTTGGTGGCTTATATTCACCACTGAGCAACCTGGCATTAGAGATATGAGGAATGGTTGCTGGAATTGGGTATGTCTAGTTTAATGAAGAGAAGGGCGAGGGGTGACATGATAGCAGTGTTCCTATATCTCAGGGGCTGCCACAAAGAAGAGGGAGTCAAGCTATTCTCCAAAGCACCTGGAAGCAGGACAAGAAGCAATGGATGGAAACTAAACAAAGAGAGAAGCAACCTAGAACTAAGGAGAAATTTCCTGACAGTGAGAACAATTAACCTCTGGAACAACCTGCCTCCAGAAGTGGTGAATGCTCCAACACTGGAAGTTTTTAAGAAGAGTCTGGACAACCATTTGTCTGAAATGGTATAGGGTTTCCTACCCAAGCAGAGGGTTGGACTAGAAGACCTCAAAGGTCCCTTCTAACTTTACTACTGGGAGCAGTGGGGCCTGCTCTATATGGCGGGGCTGCGCGGTGTGGGCGGCGGAGGCAGTGCGGGCCAGGCGATGCAGACCCCCCCTGCTTTTATGTTTTAATCTTATGATTTTAAAAATATTGTAAGTTGCCCCAAACCTCGCCATGTGGTTTTGCTACAAATATTATATAATCGGTAAATAAAGGTAGAACATATGTTAAATATATATCAAATGATAATATGCTTCCCTACAAAGTCAATTCTTGCTCAATGACAGACCAAGGAGTTAACTCGGAAAGGCAAGAGGAAAATCTAGAAGAGGTCTGTGCAACTTGGAGAAGGGAAAGGCCCACACTGATAAATTAAAAATCTTTGTGGTCTGCAAAGGAATGCTGATGGGCTAATCAATGATTTGGTGACTAGAGGAGCATCTACAGTGTTGGAGTTCGTGGTCATGGTAAGCCATGGAGGCACTAGGCAACATGACTTTCAGGGCAGTGGTGGTGATTTTATTACTTTTTTTTTTTAAAAAAAAGGTCTGTGCTCTGTCCAAGGGTGCTTGGTATGCTGCGTGTACAGGCCTGGTCTAGAATTTATTTTGGAGCATTCAACTATCTAGAGCAGGCATGTCAAACTCATTTTGTTTGAGGCAACTTCTTATAAAAGAATTGCCATTAATTTGTTTTAATAAAATAATTTAAATCAATTTTTCACTTGATTTCAAATTAAATGAATTATATTGGTTGACAATGAGATTTTTTTTAGTACAATTGCCAAATGCAATAAACTGGTTTTAGGTATGTGTGCACTATTTATTTTAACACCAATACATTTTAACAACATATTCTATTTGTAAATGAATGCAAATGCAAATTATACAATTTTTTGTGCAAAAATAAAACAAAATAACAGATTTAAATGCTGTTATCATTAGTTATCCTTAGATAAAAAATAATTCCATCATCCAAAACTTTGTTATACTGTTGCAGAGATGTTAACATAGGAAATAGATTATTTTGTTATCTAATTTTACCTTCCAAAAGACAGAAGCAGATGAAAAATGTGAGGTTCTTTCCAGTTGGCTTTTTTGAATTAGCTGTTTTACATTCTAAAAGTTTAGTTCCTACAGAAGTAATCCTGTAAATAATTTTAATGTCCTCTTCTAGTGCAGGCTCTTTTATGACTCAAGGACTTCAACTCCCAGAATTCCTGAGCCAGCATGGCTCAGCTTGGAAACCTCTCCCTTTCCCCTCAGCATGGCTGGCTCAGGATTTCTGGGAGTTGAAGTCCACGAGTCATAAAAAAGAGCCACGATTGCCTATCAATAGGCTTTCAGAGAGAGTTTTTTTTTTTTTTCAAAAAAAGGTGCCGGAATGCCGTTCTGAGCGTTCTATGAGAAAAAAGCCCTGGTAATAGAACAGAAGCCAAAAGCTCTAGACATATATTGGCTGGAAGCAGGATAGGTTCAAATAATTTTTAAATTTATGAACAACAATTTTGGAGATACTTCTTTCTTTAATAGGCAACTCTAATGGCAGAGAAATTAATTTTGAAGGCTGGTGCTTGACTTGGTTAGTAACTAAGATTTGTTAATCTTGAATATTATTTGGGAAAGTAACATCCTAGTGTTTTTGGGTAAAAGTTACCGTGATTTTGGGGATAAGGGTTACTATTATAGATATAGTTATTCTATTCTATTATTATTTATTAAATTTATATGCTGCCCATTTCATGGTTCAATGCAACTCTCACAATTTTCATATAATAATAAGACAGCTACCTCATGGCTTTCATGCCTATAGGAACCTAGAAACAGTAGAAGCCAAACAGGTTTTCTAAAGGACATACTGTATTTCTGATTCCACAATGTGTCCCAATTTCAGTCCACCTGGCTGAACATAGAACTTTACAAATAGGACAGATTTACTATGGTGCTTGCTTAATAATACCCTAAATAAGTATATTACAGGTTTTGTTCCCAGAAAGATAAACTAGGTTAGAAGATTAAGTAGTATGTATTTGAGTGTGTTTATGTATATGTATAAATACACCCCTCTACACACATAGATACCTGTACCTATACCAATATCTAAGCTTCTCTCTCTCTCTCTCTCTCCTTCGCCCTCCCCACCTCTGCCTATCACACACACACACACACACACACACATACACACACACACACAGAGAGAGAGAGAGAGAGAGAGAGAGAGAGAGAGAGAGAGAGAGAGAGAGAGAGAGAGAGAGAGAGAGAGACTGATGCAAAGAGATCAACCAAGTCAAAGGGAGACAGAGCTTACAAAGTATATCCTTTGCCTCAAGTTTATAGTATATCTGGCTGTATCATATCCAGCTTTGTACGATTTCTATGATGTTTTGCATAAAATGAGAAGAAACTCAAATAAAAACAATTTATGAAAACTTCAATACCCCTACATCTGTATCCCTTTTAATTTGTGCAGAAATCTTACCTGTGAATACTTCTGCACACTAGGCATTTTTTTTCTTCAAAATACCTATCGTCGACAAATTGAAAAAAACACACACACACATGAAAGGTGTTTAACTTCAACAACCACAAAATTCCTTCATGTATTTCACAAAGAAGTTTATACGCTAGAATATTTCTTTGAATACTGCCAAATGATATACATTGCGTAATATGAAAGATGGTGTTTTGGGGGAAATGAGGAAAAAGGATGCATAGGAATTGGATTTTAAAGATTTAAGAAGGTCTATTTAGGCTTTTTTCTCTTCAATAAGGGAAATGCTTACAGTAAATTTACTGAGTTGCAATCAATTTGGGTTGTGTATATGTGCAAAAATATCGTGCTTCAGAAGATGCATCTGATCACTTGCTTGTAAAAAAATGTTTTCCCCTTGCATAGGGTATTTTGGCTGTGAAAATGTATTAGGTAGTGAACATATCCAATATTCCTTCTTTCTCCTATTTCTCCAACAACAACAACCCTGTGGGGTGAGTTGGGCTCAGACTGACTGGCTCAAGGTTACCCAGCTGGTTTTCATGACCAAGGCGGGAGTAGAAGTCATGATGCCTTAACCTCTAGGCCTGAAGTCTAAAATATCTCCCTTTCATAGCCTTTTTTTCCCATTCAGTTGTCATCTACTGTGACATTCCAGAGCTCATACCGAAATAATAAACTCTCTTAAGCTTTTAAGGTGAATTAAAATTATTAAATGTAATAAAATAAAATAAATAAATAAAGTTGGAATTAAGATTGCCGGAAGAAACATCAACAACCTAAGATACGCAGATGATACCACTCTAATGGCAGAAAGTGAAGAAGAACTAAAGAGCCGCCTGTTGCGGGTAAAGAAGGAGAGTGCAAAACTTGGCTTGAAACTTAACATTAAGAAAACCAAGATCATGGCATCCGGCCGTCTCAATTCCTGGCAAATAGATGGGGAAGAAATGGAGGTAGTGACAGATTTTATTTTCCTGGGCTCCAAGATCACTGCAAATGGGGACTGCAACCAAGAAATTAAAAGACGCTTGCTCCTCAGGAGGAAAGCAATGGCAAATCTAGACAGCACACTAAAGAGCAGAGACATCACCCTGTCAACAAAAGTGCGTATAATCAAGGCTATGGTCTTCCCAGTTGCAGTGTATGGCAGTGAAAGCTGGACCATAAAAAAGGCTGAGCGCCAAAGAATTAAGGCCTTTAAACTATGGTGCTGGAGAAGACTGCTGCGAGTCCCTTGGACTGCAAGGCGATCAAACCGGTCAGTCCTAGAGGAGATCAACCCTGACTGCTCTTTAGAAGGCCAGATCCTGAAGCTAAAACTCAAATACTTTGGCCACCTAATGAGAAGGAAGGACTCACTGGAGAAGAGCCTAATGCTGGGAAAGATTGAGGGCGATAGAAGAAGGGGACAACAGAGAATGAGGTGGCTGGATGGAGTCACTGAAGCAGTAGGCGTGAGCTTAAATGGACTCCAGAAGATGGTAGAGGACAGGAAGGCCTGGAGGAACATTGTCCATAGGGTCGCATTGAGTCGGATACGACTTCGCAGCTAACAACAACAATGCTGCGACAGTTTCTATTTTGACAGATCATAATAATTTATCTGAAAAGTAATCTATGGGATAGATTTCTTTTATATCCCAGTTTTAAGATGTTTGGAGTATTTGAAGTTGTTTTAAATAAAGCTAGTTAATGAGTGATTTGCGATCCTCCATTTGTATCAGGAGGAGAATGGAAAGCTAAACTGAAATGAATATAAAATAAGCAAACATGAATATGAACATTAACTTAAATGAATTTGAAGGACAGTCAAGTAAAGATGACTTTAAAGATGAGGAAGTATTATTCTGATCATTGCTGCCATTCTTCCATGATAAATCACATAGAATCCCTCAGTTCAAACATTTGGCATGAATGTGAGCAAATAGCAATTGTGTTCCCTCACTCTGTCCCCATGATTTCACCACTCATTCTAAAGGCTGAAAGGGTGAGATCACAAGGGTTGTTAAAGCACTATTCTTCCCACACAGTACATTTTGCACAAAGAGCAAAGCATTAGATATTCTTCCTTTTTAGTATGATTGTTATGGTGCCAATCTTTCTAGTATAATGGAATTTTCAGGTTCTGAAGTGGGACAGAGAAAGTGGGAGAGGTTATTCCATCACAGCTTAGATTAAGCATCTTGAATTGTAGCATTGGGAGTCATATCCTTCTTGCAAGGTTTTTAAAGTTCTCTATGAAAGTTGAGATACTGGACTAATGGATCTTTGAGTGGATTGATCAAAACACTTTTTTATTACTAGCCAACTCTTATTGTTATTGTTGTTTTTAAAAAAAAAACACATACCAGAGAACAAAAAGTCCATGTAGCAATTGCAATAACTTACCATATATTATCACTCCATAGTGCTTTACAGCACTCTTTGAGCAGTTTACAGTGTCAGTATATTATGCCCAGCAATCTGGGTCCTCATTTTACTGACCTCAGAAAGATGAGCCAACTTTGAGCCAGGGAGGATCAAACTCCTGGCAGTGGTCAGAATTAGCCATTCTAACTGTGCCACCATGACTTTATGTAGACACTTTGTTTGGCTTAGCTCAAGAATCAATCCAACAAACAGACCAATAGATTTTAACAAGGACAACATGAGCTCATATACATATTCAGATAAATTTAGACAAGCAAGACCAAGATTTTGTAAACATAAAAGTTTATTTTAAAAGATATTATATAAAGAGACTTTATATTTAAAGAGGTTCTGTCTGCCCCATTTGGTGCAATCAAATAATAGGATAGCTGAAAAAATATTTTTTTCTTGTTTAAAGTGAAATATTAATCTGAATAATTCCTGCCCGTTGCTCTTTCTTTTAGTCTAACACAATCTGTGTATATTAAATACCACCAAATGATATTTACAACTTGGTGTGTCTCCTACAGACCAGGTGTTATGTTTCTGTTTAAAGCAGAGACCTAAATAAGATGCCAGTGACAAATTCACACTTACCACTCAGGAACAGGCATCCAATACTTATTAGGCATTAAAAATTACTCCAAATTAAGATGTGTGATACAGATGGATCCAGGCAAGCGAGGTGTCTGCCAAATGGTTTTAAAGATCAGAGATTTTGCTCTCATATTGTAGGCTTGCCTAGGTCTCCACTGCCACACTCCTATCTATTTTCCATCTCATGTGGCAATCCCACAGCTGTTGAACCTCATTTCCTTTTGCTTCAGTAACATAGCCATCTGGAAGAATCTTACTGTGTACTTCCACTTAAATAGCTCTTCATCTATTTTCAAATCTCCGCAAGCATCTTCCATCTCACCTACCACCTCTGATTTCTTTCCCCATCTGGCTTTGTGTTTTTCAATGCAAGAGTGGAAATGATTAAAATGAAATACAGTCATGAAATTTCATTAAGCTGGCTTCCCTGGCTGTAGCCTCTCAACCCTCTTGCAATCATTCAGCTTGACTGTATGAGAACGTGAAGTATGTAGGGTTGCCTGAACCAACAACACACCAGTGCCCTCCAGAGGCTGACTCCATCTTCACTCTCCTACGTTTCCTACATTCTGATCCAAAGGAGAATGTTAGGACATTCACATGAATATGCCTGAAAGGCTCCTCATAATAGCACAGGTTTAGTCATAATGGCAACACAGATGGACAGAGCTTCCTTAACTTTTCCACTCAAATCTTATTTCTGACAATGGATGAAATTAAGGCACCAAGCTAAGAACCAGTAGACTGTGAGATCTAGTCCAGGGGTCCCCAACCTTGGCAACTTTAAGACCTGTGGACTTCAACTCCCAGAATTCCCCAGCCAGCCATTCTGGCTGGGGAATTCTGAGAGATGAAGTCCACGGGTCTTAAAGTTCACAAGGTTGGGGACCCCGATCTAGTCCCACCTCAGCCATGGTGACTTTGAGCCAGTCACGCTCCCTCTCAGCCGAACCCACCTTACAGAAAAACTAGGAGGAGGAAAGTGTGTTGGATATGTTTCCTGCCTTGAGTTATTTGTAAAAATAATGAAGAAAATAAATAAGTAAATTGATAAGAACTTATTGGATCAAACCAAATGCTCACCCATTCCAACCTTCTGTCTCCACTTAAACAAATCTGAGGTGTTTGGGAAGCAAGACACAGCATGCATCTTGTAGCATTGTTCTGCTTGTGTTCTCTACTGATTCATATCAGAGGGAAAGTTGTTTCCAACAATAAAAGTAACAGGTGATCATGGCTACCTGTAGGTACTAGGAGATTTATTGTCAATCCATATTTTCTAGTGTTCCTTTAACACTGTCCAAACTGATGGTTATTACAATTGTCACCATTTGACTGCATGTTGGGGGACAACACTTCTTTTTGTAGATCATGAATTTCACAACTCAGGTGCAATAGATATTCCTAGTTTTTAGTATTATATTAGAGCAGGAACATTTCTCCCTTTCAACCTACACTTTCTTCATAGTATTACCATATATCCTGCCGACTTCCCTTATGCCTCCAACTCATTGTTCTTTTTCTTAACTTGAAAAACTTTAAGGATTTTGTTGTTTTAGTTTCCTTTTCCTATCTGCAATCCCATTAGTGTTGGCATTTATATTCCTTACTTTCAATTCTGGGTTGCATATGACTTAATGCCCTTCCTTTCTGTGTCCTTGTCCTGTTAGAATAGGCAACAAGGCCCTTCTCTACTCTGTGACAACACAAAATCTTTGGATTTAGGACCAGTGTCTTTACAGAGACAAATATCTATGCTGGAACGTGCTGGATTATGACAATTTATTTCATTTATTTCATTTCATTTCATTTATTATATTTGTATACCGCCCTTATCCCGAAGGACTCAGGGTGGTGAACAGGGCACATAAAAAATACAGAATACAAAAATTAAAAAAGAATTAAATAAGAGCCCAAGCTAAAAACGGTAGAATAGTATAAAAATCCCCAATAAAAACCCCAGCACATCCCCCATAGTTATAGTTATAGTTATAGTTTATTTGATTTATATACCGCCCTTCTCCTTGGTGGGACTCAGGGCGGTTCACAGGGCATACATAAGAAACACTATACAAAAATTAAAAAGAATTAAATCCATGCCCAATTAAAACAGAAGTACAGATTAAAAACAATTAAAAGCCCATAATCCCCCATCAGGCCAGACCAGCTAATTCGAACATCAGGCCGGCTTGCTCAAATAGGTAGGTCTTCAGACCGTGTCGGAAGGAGCGAAAGTCAGGTGCCATCCGGAGCTCAACTGGCAGCTGATTCCATAAAGGCGGGGCGCCCACAGAGAAGGTCCTCCCCCTGGGGGCCACCAGCTGACATTCTCTGACCGGTGGCACCCTGAGGAGGCCCTCTCTGTGGGAACACACAGGGCGGAGGGAAGTTGACACCGGCAGCAGGTGATCCCCGAGGTACTCCGGACCCATGCCATGTAGGGCCTTAAAAACCATTACCAAAACCTTGAACCTCACCCGGAAGACAACTGGTAGCCAATGCAGCTCGCGGAGCAAAGGTGTAACATGGGAGTACCGGGAAACTCCCAAGACAACTCTCGCGGCTGCATTCTGTACCAGCTGGAGCCTCTGAGTGGTCTTTCCCCTTTTCTTGTGTGAGAAGAAGATATGCTATCTAATTATATGCTTTCAGACTATATTCATAGGCCAAAGTGTGGTTTTGCTTAGTAATATATCTCATTCAATCGGGTAGAATGGTACAAAATTGTTGCTCGAAATAGGCTGCCTGAAATATTTACTTCTCACGATTTGCAATTCAGATTTTAGGAAATGAAATAGATATAAAAATTATGTATGATAATGTATAATTAAAGCAGGCATTGTCTTAGTATTTTCCATCATTTCTTTCATTCTTTCCTTTACCTATTAAATATTATTTTAGTAGAAAGAACCTTTTGAAGAGTGAAGAGAAGTACTTGAAAGATGTCTGTACAATGTTTCACAAAGGGAAAAAAAGAGCCAGTGAAATATTTTGCTTTCCTTCCTTGGCATGAAACAGATAAGCTAAATACTTTCTAGCACAACATTTTTAATAATCTATTCTCAGTTAAGATCTCATGGACCTGCCCACTTCGTTCAACTCAATTTGGAAAGAGAAGATATTATTTCATTAATCAAAACCCAATCCTAAATCCTAATGCATTAATTTTTGAAGATCAGAATGCATTTCATTAGGTTGTTATTATATATACACCCACACTCAGTCATATATACAGAAAAAGAGAATAAAAGAGTTGGAAGGGATTTTGGAGGTCTTCTAGTCTAATCCCCCTGCTCAGGCAGGAAATCTTGTACCATTTCAGACAAATGGTTGCCCAATCTCTTCTTTAAAAACTCCAGTGCTGGAGTACCCACAACTTCTGGAGGCAAGTAGTTCCACTGATTAATTTTTCTCACTATTAGGAAATTTCTCTTTAGTTCTGGATTGCTTCTCTCCTTGATTAGCTTCCATCCATTACTTCTTGTCCTGTCTTCAGGTGCTTTGGAGAATAGGTTGACTCAGTGCTTTTTTGTAAAAGAAAAAGGTGCTGGAACTCACACGTCATACAACCCGCCTTGCCTACTCTACAAGGTTCCATCCAAAAAAAGGTGCCGGAACTCCGTTCTGAGCGTTCTATGACAAAAAAAGCCCTGGGTTGACTCCCTCTTCTTTGTGGCAGCTCCTTAGATTTTGGAACACTGGTATCTTGTCACCATTAGTCCTTCTTTTCATTAAACTAGACATACCCAATTCCTGCAACCATTTGTCATATGTTTCAGACTCCAGTCTTTGTTCTTTGTTCTGTTTTCTGCACTCTTTCTAGAGCAGGGGTGTCAAACTGCTGGCCCGCGGGCCGGAGCATCATGGAGAAACCGTGCCCACCCCATTTTCGGCAATGGGAAAAAGTTCCGATACATCGCACGATGTCACGTGACGTCGCGAGTTTGACATGCCTGTTCTAGAGTCTCAGCATCTTTTTTATATCATGGCGACCAAAATTGGATGCAATATTCCAAGTGTGGTCTTAGCAAGGCCCTATGAAATGGTGCTAACACTTCATGTGATCTTGATTCTATACAAACAGATGTTACATGTCATGTTATCTTTTTCAGCACAATGTTGATTAAGACCCTACCCCAAATCAGGAGGCTACTCATAAAAATGTCTGAATTTTTTTTTTGAGGAACAAGGTAGAACAAAAAGTATTTGAGGAACAAGGTAGAACAAGGTCTGCTGTAGAGTACAGACTAATTGTGATAAAATATTATTTCAGTTATAGCTAGGAGGGGATATACTATAAAACAGTTCTGATTAATCAAATTGGAACCAAGAGATAGAATATAAAAATAGGAAAGGCATATGTACTTGTTGCATGAGTAAGTTGAATCACAGGACAATTAAAAACTAAGTTAAGAGTTGTTTCTTGACTCCCCCCCATCCATTCTTAGTTTCTATGTACTGTACAAGAAGTAGGTTTTAGGCTTATGTCAGTCAATCTTCCCTTCTCATATTTTCTAGCCATCCTTCCCATCATCTTTGTACAGTTAAAGAAGCGCTGGATCCTATGTACATATTTATGAATAGACATTGAACTTTTTTTACAGAAAGGTTAATACATTTCTTCATTGAAAGAAGGTCTTCATAGTTACCCCCTCGTGTATTTAGCACTCTTTGTTTTAGGCAACCAGTTGTATCTAGTCAGGAAATTCTGCAAATTCTAAAAGCTGATACAACTTCTCTTTTAACATGTTTCTGAAACCCAGTTCTAGAAATGATCTTCTAAACAGGCTGAAGTAGAAATTAAAAAAGGTTACCATTTTTTCATTAAGTAATTTCTTATGAATTTGCCTTATGTGATTTTTTTTTAACCACTGTTTGAACTTGGTGAACATCTTTTCAGCTTTGTATGTCAAAGTAGCTTCTAGTTTTAAATGGATTTATATGCTTTCTTGTTCTCTAACCAGAGTTGATAGCAGTAACCTTTCCTATTTTGGACCTATAGTATTTGTGGACTTGACTCTCAGATTTGAGAGAAGAAATGAAGAAGAGGGGAGTTAGGGAAATGGGTGAGGAAAAATATTGGACTCTACAATCTCACTCAGTAGCACTAAACCTTGTTTTCCTACCTATAATTGTGGACAGACTGAAACATGTAACAAAAGATGTTTGATGCCAAATGAATCAACTATAGTTTTCTCAACCTTAATGATTCTTTGATGTGAAGCCAGCTTTCCAGCTCATAAATTAATATGCTTAGTCAAATTACAACTAGATACAAATCATTCTTTGTTGAACCTTGGCCTTTCTGAAGATTTGATTTTTGTACATATGTCTGACTTGGACTCTGAATCTGTGTGTGAGATGAAAGAAAGAAATTTTGGCAGTTGGAATTTTATAGTAAATTGACTGCCAGCATCCAGAAATAGCAATAGCAATAGCACTTATACTTAGACTTATATATTGCTTTATAGTGCTTTACAGCCCTGTCTAAGCAGTTTAGAGAATCAGCATATTGTCCCCAATAATATGGCTCCTCATTTTACCAACCTAAGAAGGATGGAAGGCTGAGTCAACTTTGAGCCTGTCAGGATCAAATTCATGGCAGTGAGCAGAGTCAGCCTGCAATACTGCATTCTAACCACTGTGCCACCACAGCTCTTCATGGTGAGAAACTTGGAGAAAAGGATAGTCGGTGGACTTCAGATAGTGCCACCCATCCAGAACCAGAGCTACTTAGTTCTGTTTGTTGAGCTGAAGCCATTCAGGCCCCCACAGCCTCCCTCTGTAGTGAGACTGAACCTCCACATTATCATTCAGATGGCCTGGGGTGGAGGTAGAAAGCTGAATATCATCAAGCTGCTGCTGATACTTAATCTCAAACTGTCAGATGACACCAAACCCTGAGGCAATCCATATAGGAGGGCCTGATTCCTCCCTCTTCCCCCCCCCCGTCAACACTAACTGGAACCAAACCCAAAGGAGGAAGTACTAGACAACACCTAGTACCAGACAACACAAATCCTAGAGGTTGTCTAGAAGAATACCATGATTGATGGTCCTGACAGCTGCTGACAGTAAAGATGGATGAACCACCCCCATCCAGCTCCTTCCAGAGGTCATCTAAGAGTACAATCAGTGCTGCTTAGTCTCATACCCAGGCCTTAACACTGACTGAAAGGGGACCAGATAATCTGCTTTTTCCAAAATCATCTGAAGCTGCAGGCAACCACCTTTTCTACAACTTTCAGGGAAGGATGGAAACTGGGCAAAAATTATCCAGACTGGTGGCATCTAGTGATGGCCTCTTGAAGAGGGGGTGAATGACATGGATCAATGACAGGGTTTCATTCCATTCTCTCTTGCTTAAGAGCGAAAGGAGACAGGACAGCCTAGCACAGCTTACATAGTTGTGCATAACTTTACAGGAGACTGTACTGAAAATGGAACTAGATACTAGATGTTAAATAAAGGAAAGAAGTCTGAAGTGGTATTTAGCCCTGAGTTTTCTACCAAAGAGATGCGGTGGCTCAGTGGGTTAGGACGCTGAGCTTGTCGATCAGAAGGTCGGCAGTTTGGGAGGTCGAATCCCAAGTGTGGCGTAGCAGAGTGAGCTCCTGTTACTCATCCCAGCTTCTGAAAACCTATCAGTTCGAAAGCATGTAAAAATGCAAGTAGAAAAATAGGGACCACTGTGGTGGGAAGGTAACAGCATTTCGTGTGCCTTTGGCGTCTAGTCATGCTGGCCACATGACCACGGAGACATCCTCAGACAAACGCTGGCTCTTCGGCTTTGAAACGGAGATGAGCACCAGCCCCTAGACTTGGAAATGACTAGCACACATGTGCAGGGGTACCTTTACCTTTACCTTTTACCTTTCTACCAAATCCTGAGAATTTCCAGTAGGTATGGGCATATCTATCTGTATTTCTTCTATCTTTTTACTGACAAGGACAGTTGACAGAAAGGAGACAAATAAATAAAGACGTTGAATTATTTAACATTATAAATAATTAAATTGTTTTACCCAGTTACAAATATTTTATTAACAAACACTTTGCAAGAGGGACAAATGAACAAAAGAAGACTAAGTAAAAACTAGGCAATTGGGAAATGACTACCCTTACCCAGCCCCAGCCCCCCCAAAGTTTAATATATGCATCCTCTAGAAGGATGGGGGAAAAGAAGGAAAAGAGAAGGTGAGGAATGTGAATGAATGTCAGGGAAATATAAATAAATGAAAGAGACTCAGTGGAGGAAGGGAATGAAAATGTTCAAAAATTATCAGTTGTTCAGAACTGTAATTTAATCAGAAAGGGAAAGTCAAGTCACATAAACTCATTTAAGTTGATAGCTTGTGTGACACCATTGATCCTTCATTCTCCCTTTTCCATCAGTATTAGTGTGTTTGGGTATCTGATGGTGGTTTAATTGTAAGACTAATTTTGTTCTGAAGATTGATCTATTAATTCTAAATCCATTTATTCTCCTTCTCTCTCTCTTCTTTCAGATTACTGTTTTTGTAAAAGCTTTCAATTTTTCCCCTCTGATTTTAAATGGAGGCCATAGAATGGAAGTTTCTAAACCAAGACAAATGGAAATAACTCAGAATGTAGATAAATTAATATGTTAAGTTATGAAACTCAGGTTATCACACCACAATGTAATTTCCCCCCCTTTTGTACTTGGGTCACCATGTTGTGCATAAATATATAAGAAGCAGAGTTTGTGTTGCAATGTGATGCTGTACATTTCATCCCTTGCCCCTGCATTGTCCATATTAATCAATAATATTACAATAATATTTGACAATATTCAACTGAATGCATAGCTGTGTGTGATGCCATCTGTGCTGTCCTGCTCACTCACACAGGTAACTGTAGTTTACTGAGTTTATTAATATTCCCCAGCAATTCCCTTCACCAAAAATCCAGAACTGTTCCAATTAAGTCCAGCCCAAAGCAGACCCATGCTAGTCCACAGAGCAATAGCCAAAGAGTCCACAAGGCACTTGAAAGTTTCTCAATCAAAATAAATCCACCAGGCATACTTAAATCCACAACACAAGAGAGTTCATGAGGCAAGGAAAGTCCAGAGTTTCCAAGGCATGATCCAAGTCAAGAATGGTTTAATCCAAAGCGAGACAGGAATTACAATGACCAGAAATACACAGGTAGGAAACAAACATGTTGTTCCCAGCATTGCCTCCATCTGTCTGCTGTGCTAAATAGCCAGCTTCTGGTGCAGCCCATCAAGAAGGGCAAAGCTTTTTCCTCACAAGTAATCTGGCTGA
Source organism: Vipera berus (assembly GCF_964194415.1). Classification (NCBI taxonomy): domain Eukaryota; kingdom Metazoa; phylum Chordata; class Lepidosauria; order Squamata; family Viperidae; genus Vipera; species Vipera berus. The sequence continues at coordinate 253,218,211 of NC_138203.1, forward strand.
CCTTCTCTGCTCCTGCCTTTTCTCTGTCCTATGTGTTTTTGGATCAGGTGCAGAAGGCAGTTCCTCTTCCTCATCACTTACTGGATGGAGCTGCATGCTTTCCCCATCTGGATTCTCAGGACTGTTCTACTGCATCTGCACTTTAGGCTTCTCCCTTACAGACAGCTGCTTGGCACCCTCAATCAACCCAGCTCTTGATGTGCCAGGAACCAGTCCATCCTTCCCTGAGCTGACATCTAGAGAGGTATCTGGGGAAGTGTCCGGGGAGTCATCACACCATCCAATTCAAAGGCAGTTAAAAATTGGGAAGCCTGGATTTTTCCAAACTATTAATTTTGCTGAAATTCTTAATTGTTTCCTGACAAATTTGGCAAACTTTAGCATGAAACTAAGGAAAACTGATTTTTGAGTATATATTTAGAGTGGCCAGGACCTCATGAGATTGCCAAATTTTGAGAGATTTAATGTTTCCTCCCAAATGTTACAGAATTTGAGAATGTTGTCTGGCAGCTTAGACTACTATATATTTATTAGTTTATGTATCAGTCCAGGAGATGAAGACTATTGATTCTGATATAACTGTTAAAGATTGGAAGTTTGGGATCTCATGTGACATCGTGTGACGTATCGGAGCTTTTTTCCCATTGCTGGCAATGGGGTGGGTGCGGTTTCCTCGTGACATGTCCGGCCCGTGTGCCGGCAGTTTGATACCCCTGCTAGAGTAATGAAATCCTCAAAGGAACCCCAGAAATACAAACAAAGGTTTCTATTAACCTTTGCAAGCTTTATTAATGACAACTGGTTAAGCATTACACACACACACACACACACACACACACACACAGCACCTTACTTTCCTACAACCTAGCCAGGTGCTGCATGGGGACTGGGGAAGACAGCAGCACACTGTAAATGCAATCAGACACTGTCCAGCCTTCTTTTTTATCCTGTGCCTGCCTTATTCCATTATGTATCACCTCAGTTGTCCTTCTGTTGACAGGTTGTGGGTCACTTGTGATTTATTGCATGGCAGTTAACTCTCTTGTTATTGCTTGCTATTCTCAGGTCCTTGCCTACTTTTAGAGTTGATTTCCTTTCCTTTTGGCTTGCTTGCACTTGCATTCTTCTCTAGGGTCAAATGTTTATCAAAATGATGAAAGGTTGATCATTTTGCTGCATGACATTTAAGTACCTGAAATACATTTATCATATACTTTCCTATTTAGGTAAGGACCATATAGCACTATTTTCCTTTTTGTATATTAATAAAACAAAACATAGTCGGAAGCACCATTACTACAATCCTGTGCTTTCCCAATTAGACGTTGTGTCTCCAGGCCTTCAGAAAAATAATGAGTTTTCTTAAATCAAGGCTTCATTCTGATTTATTAGTGAAATGAAAATCCAGGTTATTTGTTTCTTTATTAAAATGTATACCAGAATAAAAACTAGTCTATTGGACCTAGTGCCTGTATTTGCAAACTACATAAAGCTTGATTGCATTGGTGATTTATGTTTGGTTATTTTAATATTTTGCTCTTCTTCTTATATCATTTGCTGTGAGTACCCAACCAATTTGATTTATGATTCAAAGTATGCACCAAAATGAGTGACTAGAGTAAATAATTGTGTTGTACAAACAGCCAATGAATAACACTCCCTATTTTGTACCTTCTTTTTTATTTTTATGGAGGTTTTTCTCTATTTGCTTGGTTAAGACCCTGTAGTATAGAATGCTGCAAGGTGTTTCCATGAATGAAGTTTGGGCTGACTTCCCAGTCCTAAGGCATTTCAATGAATCCTGCTTCACATAATATCCTTTCTGCTCCAGAATGATCTGTTTTCTTGATATTCAATCTGTGTTCCAGAAGAAAGCAACAATCCTAGGGAAAAAGAAAATCTGGCAGCCTACTATCATCCCCTACTCCATTCAAGAATCCAGAATTCCATTATTGTGTCAAAGTCATCTCCTACATTGTCATCGCTGCCATCTTTGCTTCACTCTGCTAAGCTTGCTGGCATCCTGCCATAAGTGCAGGGAGGGTGCAGGGGAAGGGAGGGGAATTGTCAGAAACCAGATGTGTGAAAACTGGACTAATCCAGTTGCCCAAGGATGCCTGGCCTGGGAAAGAATGCAAAGCCATTTCAAGACGTGCCTGACATCAAAGCAGTTCCCAAAACATTGCACTGGGATGCCATTAGGCACTGATGATCTGGTCGAAGGGGCAGGTGGAGGGGGGGAACACTGAGGGGAAAAACTTGTTGTTTTGCATGGAAATACTCAGTTACTGCCTCCTTTTGCTGCAACCATTAATCCTTAGTAAAAGAACTTGTCATTTCAACCAGTTGGAGTTGAGGGTCTTCTTTCCCCATGGGACTTAGCTAGGGCAAGCCTGACATTGATTCCTATTCTGCTTCCACTGCCTTTGTTCCCAACATCTGTTAGTTCCCCAACTTTCAACTGAAGCAGTGAATGACAAAGCCTAATAGATTTTACTTCCTTGAGGCCAGCTTTGGGTGATGTTGAAATAAGAGCTAAACACTACTTAAACAATTCTATAGCTAAGGGTGACTTGAGGTTATTTGACATATGGTTGTTTCCAGACTAATTGAAGGCAACCTCATAGGGACTTGGCAGAAAAAAGAGGTTGCCAGGGGATGCTTCTGCCATGGTTGAATTTAATGGAAAATGACTCTATTTTTGTTAATGATAAAAAATACTCTTTGTTAGTAGGTTTGATGACAAATAACTACAGAAAACTATGTGCACAAAAATGCTAACATACACTTAGTATATTAGTATATCAAATATACTTTGATTGATTGGGCTATCAAATAGCAAACTATACAGAGAACATAGCAATAAATAAAGAAAATAAGTAGATAATGTAACTATGTTGCAAATTAATAGCAAACTCATAGACATTTATCCTGGGGGACACTTTGTTTTATTCCATTTCACATATTAAAAATTGAAACAGTTCACTAAAATATCTCCTACCTTACAAGAAAGACTCTCTGTGGTGGCAGAACTGATATAAATGTGTTGCCTGCTTGGCTGATAGACTACTCTGAAGATTTATTTTTTAAAGATATAATAGCCAAAGCCATATTTCCCTAGTGATAAAAAAATCCTTTTCATAATCCCTGTGAAATCCTGCAGGGCTAAAAAGCAATGAAGAAGATTTCTAATGGTAAGTTATAAATCCTTTTAGAAAACATCTTACTTTAAAATAATTCAAGGAGAATTGGGGAGAAAACTGAGTATCAAAGAATGAAGTGGCATTATTTAGAAATCCTTCAGCAAGAGCAAAGGGACTCCTTAGGATCAGCCAATTCAAAATTGGGAAATTGAAACCAAAGGAGGGATGATGGAAGAGAAGAAACATTTCAACATATAATACTGGATTTAGGAACCATGGCACATGGATTGCATTCATGTATACTTGCCAAGACTTCCATCAGTTTAGCAAGTCCATTGCTGATCTCCGGTTCTGTTCTTCATCTCCTACTTTTATTGTCTCTTCTCCTGCCTTCTTTGAACGTGCAGATAGGAAAAACTGGAGCAAACACCAAATCCAATGGAATATTTCTCTCTCTCTAGCTGGACAGAGAAAGCAAATGAAGGACATATCCCCCCCAAAAAAAGGAAAGAAGGGAGAAAGTCCCACTGAGCAGCCATTCTCAGCTACCGTTGTGTCCATGTCTACCAGTACAATAAAGTCCACTATGTTTTCAACTTCAGGTTTTGCTACTAGAACTACTGCTGATTCCATTACTGCTAGGAATGGAAAGCTCAATCCATTTCTGCTTTGTGTGAATCTTAAAAATGTGTGAATAGAAGAACTAGGTACTTTCAGATGAGAGAGAGAAAAAAGCAGAAGCTATCTAAATTCTTTAGAGATGCTCACAGGTGGGACATGAACACAATAATGCAATGCCGTTCGTGAACACTAAATATTGGTATCAAGCATCCAAATTTTCTGATGCAAAAGGTAACTGAGATACATCTTTATCTCATGCTCCATTGTTATATAAATCCTTTTTAAATTGTCAATGATGCTGGCTATTGCCTATTTGTATTTATTCTGTACATTTTCTATATTAATCTGCTCACTATTTTTTTTAACTTGCACAATGCTGAAACTATTAAAATAATTTCTCAATGTGCCATGTAAAATACTCTGCTTATCTAGGTATTATTTTCTCTGATTGCGTGTTTTTCTATCCTTTTTTTCTAAGCTGAAAATTGCATTTGGAAGTGCCCAAGTCTGAGGAAAACAAAGTTTCCAATCCATATAAATAGTTTAGGAAGTGTTTGGATCTATATCCGAATGTGTAACACTAATTTTCTCAATCAGCTTTCATTGTTTTCTTTCCACCATTGTAACTGCTGTCATGCACTAACAAATAGACCAACAGGTAAAAAATAATAGAAACCATTGATGTTGCTAAGCACAACATAGAAAGACATTGATTACTTCCATTACTTCATTTAGTAATGCAATTATGTCTTCAAATCTCAGTAATTCTTCAATCTACTTTGTTTATTATATTACATAGTTAGGAAGTCAGAAGGCAAGCAACTGTATCTATTTTTTTGTAATTAGAATTGTTTGATATTTATAATTGAACCGAATGTGTTGTGTTGTTTTTATGTCAATTTTTCGCAAAAGAATGGATGACAAGCCTGATCTTTACCACAGTTATGTCATTATTATTTCTAGTTTTCTCTCTTTGACTATTATTTTTGCCATGTAATATATAGCTTATAGCTTTGGTCAATTGGGAAATCTCTGCAAATTCCCATGGAAAGAAGCAAAACACTACATTAGACCCACACATGCATTTGTTATCCTGTACTTCTAAAGCACATTCTTCAATTAATAGTTGAATGCTTGGAAGATGAAGCGACCTATATGTTTTATGAAAAATGTTTTGTAACATAAATCAATAAGCATGACTTTATATCCACAGGGACTACACATGACAGCGAGATGATAGTCAAAGGAAAAAGAAATGAGAGTAACAATAAAGGATTTAAATGATCTGTATGCAGAACATGAATAACCCAAGGCTTAACTTTTGGAATATTATTGTCTGTTGTAGGAGTCAGTGTGGTGTATTGGTTAAAAAGTTGAACTAGAGCAGGAAGAACTCCTCCAGAAGCCCACTTTTAGTTATGGATACTCACTAGGTGACTTTCCCAGTCCCTATTTGTTTATTCAGCCTATCTCACCAGTTTATTGTTATGGGGTAAAAGTTAAATGAATAATTGACTAATATTTGAACATACTAAAAGGGATTAAAAATAGAGTACCCCAAACATTACCAGCCATCTTTACAATCACACTGGTTGACTGCTTCTTAAGTTGTGTTTTTTGTTTTAGGAGTCCAGTCTCTGGTAATAATTGTGGACTTCAACCTTGCTTTTATGAGGCAGTTAGGAAGAAAATTCTGAAATTAGGATATTAGGGATTCCTGAAGAAGTCATTATAATTCAGTTCATACCACAAAACTTCAGAATCTGTTATAGTTTTGCAGAGCATGTTGTGACCTGAATCTTTATATCTGTTTTTTTTTTATTTTGTCTTTCTTTCAGCCTGCCACACTGTGGTGAGGTGAGGATTAGGCTGCCAGTGCTTCAGACCATTAGTCTACAAGCTCTGTAACTCCACCAGTTGAACTGCTCTGATTCAGCTGTTAAAGACAATGATTGAACAGAGAAGGTAAAGCACGATCTTAGAGTTGTGCTATCTGCAGAACTCAGCTAGCTAGGAGGGGATTTGAAGATTCTGAAATCTGGGAAAAGAGTCCTATCTATCATAAACTTCTGGACCATGCAAAAACTGACTCATCTAAATCTCCAAGGCAAATGCCTGAGTACAAAATATGCAGAAAGAAAAGACTTGCTTTTGTCTCTAATACTGGTCCCTCCTCACATTCTGTTGACTCCAATTTATAGTTTGAAAATTGTCTTCTTTCTGTCCATTTTTAGAAACTGACTTGATGTATGCCAAAACCTCTTACCCCAAAAAATTGTTTACAGGCTGGACTTTAAGGGACGAGGAGGAGGAGGAGGAGGAGGAGGAGGAGGAGGAGGAGGAGGAGGAGGAGGAAGAGGAGGAGGACATCATTAGCCTCTTCAACAGGCTAATGATACACATGTATCATGAACTGCTTCCTTAACTTCCTTTATCTAGGTTGCTCTTTCTTTATAGACTTTATACTGTCTATAACTTAGTTTTAGTTTGCTAAGCTGTAATATGGAAAAATGACTCAAATCTTGAGAGAATGGCCAAGAAGGCACTTTATACTAACGCCACACCTCCATTTCAAGTGGAAACTCAATGTACTTAGACTGTTAGCTTGATTCATAAGTTTATTGCAAGGCACCATGGAAGAGTTATTATTTATTTATTTATTTATTTATTTATTTATTTATTTATTTATTTATTTATTTATTTATTTATTTATTTATTATTGGGACTTATATGCCGCCCTATCTCCCGAAGGACTCAGGGCGGCTAACAACAATAACATACAATAAATACAGAAGTTAAGATAAAATTAAAATTAAAGGCCTCTGTACAATAAACTAAAATTAAAATAAATTAAAAATTAGAGTTAAAAAATTAAAAACATAATTAAAATCCCTGTCAGTTCAGGTCAGCCAGGTGGAAAAGGAGTGTTTTGAGGCTGCGGCGAAAGGACTGGAGATCTGGGGCCATCCGAAGCTCATGGGGGAGCTGGTTCCACAGGGCTGGCGCTCCCACAGAGAAGGCCTTCCCCCTGGGGGTCGCCAGCTGACATTGTTTAGCCGACGGTACCCTGAGGAGGCCTTCTCTGTGTGAGCGTACTGGGCGATGGGAATTCGTTAGCTGGACTGGATGCTTTTTTAGTTAATGCAATAATCATATAGTGCATATTAAAAGCATTTCAGAAATGAATGGGTTTCTCAGTATACAGTATCTGATATTTTATAAGACCACTAATGAGGTATTTCCAGAAAAAAGAAACAAAGTTTAATGTGAGAAGGCAAAGAAGTTCTAATAATACAGTTGTACTGTTGCATTATCACAATGAATGGGTGAAGGTATGCCTAAAGCGATGTCTAAAATAACAGTTTACCATAGGGTATAATATCAAGAATGGGATTGGGAAATGTTGATAAAGCTAGTATCATAATAAATGACATTTTATTTTTAGCAAAGAATCTTATTATATGGCAGCTTCCTTAACATTTCTCAATCTGTGAAGAAAAAGGAAGCTATTGGCTAGGTACCACATACAGTGCCTGCTTTGATATCGGGAAGAAGCTAATCTGATGTCAGCTAATTGCATAATTTTATTGGCCTTGGCACACAGTCAAATTCAAAGCAGTTCTTTTTTTTCTCCCCTTTTTCCTGCCTTTCGCTTTTCTCAGAAAGAAAGAAATCTGGAGAAAAATACAGAGCCTTTACAGTTAAAATTGTACAGTTGCCTATTTTAACAGTTTGCAGCATTCTTCAATCTGAGATGCCATATGATAATCTCAGTAAAAATAATAAATTGGATAACTGTGAAAGGATTATCTTAGACACATGATACTTATTAAGCATTTGATAATGGAAAAAAAATATTGCCTGCACGTTCAATTATGTCATAACAAGTGCCAAATCAGACAGAGAATATTTGCATTTTTTACATCCTGTTGTTTTTTTTGGCCGAGCTGGTTCATCAGCTGCCAATCATCAAGGCTTCAATTATAGACACGTGAGGTCTATATTACCTGACAACTGCAGCTCCAACCTTTCTGTGTGACTGACAATGCCATGCTAATAAAATTTTACATTATTCCAGTATAATGCTTTCCAGGATAATTAATTCATACATTCAGTTATTACTCTCAAAATGCATAGAAATTAAGTGATGTAGATGCATACATGACTCAACTTCAGTGTTGAGTGAATAATGACAAGAAACTAAGAGATGTGTGTACTTATAAGAATTGAGTCAGTCTAAGCAAAAATAAATACCATAGAACAAGGGCAGGCAACCTTGGCTCTTTTATGACTCATGGACTTCAACTGCCAGAATTCCTGATCCAGCTGGCTCAGGAATTCTGGGAGCTGAAGTCCACAAGTCATAAAAGAGCCAAGATTGCCTACCGCTGCCATAGAGCAGTAAATGTTACCTGAGGAACCCTCTTTGTCCCATTGCATCAGCCGGCCCCACCCAGTCAGGCAGGGAAAGTGCATTGCAGACACAGTCAACCAAAGCATGACAACTGGTGCTTGCCTTCTCTGCTGTTGCCCTCACTCTGTGAAAATTCCACCCGGAGATAGGCAGGTTTCCTGTCTCCTGGCCTTCTAGAAAGATATGAAAACATAATTCTGCAGCCTTGCTTGGGCCATACAAAGGAGCACACAACCATGGTACAGATTAGCACCCTGGAAGTTGACTCCCCACCTTTGAATTAATATTTAACATTGCTTGCCTCTTTTTAAATTTATACATGGTTGTTTATGTTTTTATTATGTTATTACTATCCTGCCCAGGGTCTCTTTGTGAGGGAATGTGGTGTGATGTTAAAATTAGATAATAGGTACGGTAGGTAGGTAGATAGATGGATTGATGGATAGATAGATAGATAGATAGATAAATGTACTCCTAACAGAGAATTTAAGACCATTAATACTCTTATTATATGGATTAAGTAAGACTAAGACTAAGTGTTCTGAACCAGCCCTCTTCTGGCCTTGTAATAAGGCAAACCCCTATTCAGATAGAAGAGACTGGAGAGCGTCCAAGGCTAAAAGGCGTCTGCCAAGTTTTATTACTCAATTAACAAAAACACTAGAGCTTGTCTCCTCAAGCGGAAGAGTTGCTTTCAGCAACCAGCCCCTCCCCAAACACTCCTTTTATTGAGAGCTCAGGGCGTGGTCTCCCTGTGCCTCCTCCCGAGGAGTCCCACAGCCTTTCTTTGTTTGTTCCTGCTCGACTGCCTCCTGCGTCGGGCGTCCTTGAACAGGGCCAGCTGTGGGTCATCATCCTCCGCACTATCGGGCTCACGCAGCTGAGAAGAGGTCCCCGGCTGAGGGCTCTGCAAAGCCTCCAAACCATCATCAGCCGGTTCGTCTCCCTCCTCCCCCTCATCTGAGTCATCCGATACATCGGAGCCGGCTGTCGGACCCACAGGCTGGCCCTGAGTCACAACACTAAGTACAATTTTGTTTCTTAAACTGTGAGTGCTTTGTCATATTTAATTTTGGTTTTATTAGTGCGTTCTCTGTCTTTTTGTATTAATCTTAACTTCGAATCAGAGAAATGGTTCTCTGTATTCTTTGCTTTTCAGTTTGTTCTTAAGTTTAAGGAATTCCTGTAGTGGAGCAGTGTATAAGACATGAGCTTAAAAGATGCACAAAAAACCCCTGAATCTTGCTTTGTAATCATGATGCTGAAAGTTAGTTTTCAGTTTGTTTTTTCATATACTGGCACTGATAGAAGTAACACTAATATCATAAGTATCATGATATCATACAAATGATACAGAATATGTAATTTGCATCAGCGACCCAATGAAGCCATGATGTAATTTTCACTGTTTGCTTCATTCAGTAATTATGTTGCAGTGTTCATGGCATCCATTGTCTCCCTTGGTGACTCCAGCCATTACCCATGCTTTCTGAGCAGATAAATTCAAAGTAACCCGTGTTTGTGTTCTTAATTGGTGGTTGCCCAGGCTTTTGCAGCCCAGATATGGCAGTGTGACCTCAATACCTTGGAATGAATTCACAGACATGAGATATTCTAATTTCACCTATTATGATCTGTTAGCTCTGCCTAATTTACTCTGCTTACTTTTAACAACTCTGCTCCCTGCTCCATCAGCTCTAATTCTGTATATAGTGGAATTATCTTTTGTCAACTATTTGAATATTAGTAGGATTCCAAGAAACTAACTAATCCTAACTTGTGAATGAAGTGAATATTTATTCAGTGTTAACTGAAGGAGAACACTAATGCCAAAATGCTACACATCTTAGAGAGAAGGATGCCCTCATTGAAATTATAATTATCTTTCAGAAAAATGTTTTTACCTTTTGTTACTATATGCTCCATATACTTTGAGACATAGAAAACTCAGAGCTTTAACTGCAGCAGTGATTCATTATGGGAGTTGTTAAAACTGTCTTAATAGAGCAATTTCAGATTCCCTCTACTGTATCCTTAGCAGGCTTTCCTTTGACAAATAGCCTATTTTTAAATACAAAGATACATTTTAATAGGGAAAATATTTGTAGTTTTATACAAGCATTCTGAAGCCAGGGTTACCTCATCTACCTGAAACTATGAGTTTGTACTTTGTAGTTTTAGATTTTCTAAGTGGATCCTGCGAGTCCCTTGGACTGCAAGGTGATCAAACCTGTCATTCCTAGGGGAGATCAACCCTGACTGCTCTTTAGAAGGCCAGATCCTGAAGTTGAAACTCAAATACTTTGGCCACCTAATGAGAAGGAAGGACTCATAATCATAATCATAATAGTAAAGTTGGAAGGGACCTTGGAGGTCATCTACTGTAGTCCAACCCCCTGGTCAGGCAGGAAACCCTATACCATTTCAGACAAATGGCTGTCCAGTCTCTTCTTAAAAAACTTCCAGTGTTGGAGCATTCACAGCTTCTGGAGGCAGGTTATTCCAATGGTTAATTGTTCTAACTGTCAGGAAGTTTCTCCTTAGTTCTAGGTTGCTTCTCTCCTTGATTAGTTTCCACCCATTGCTTCTTGTCTTGCCTTCGGGTGCTTTGGAGAATAGCTTGATTCCCTCTTCTTTGTGGCAGCCCCTGAGATATTGGAACACTGCTATCATGTCACCCCTCACCCTTCTCTTCGTTAAACTAGATATACCCAATTCCAGCAGCCATTCCTTATATGTTTTAGCCTCCAGTCCCCTAATCATCTTTGTTGCTCTTCTCTGTACTCTTTCCAGAGTTTCAACATCTTTTTTACATCGTGGTGACCAAAACTGGATGCAGTATTCCAAGTGTGGGCTTACCAAGGCATTGTAAAGTGGTATTAATACTTCAAGTGATCTTGATTCTATCCCTCTGTTAATGCAGCCTAACACTGTTTTGGCTTTTTTGGCAGCTGCAGCACACTGCTGGCTCATATTTATTGTCCACTACAACTCTGAGATCCCTCTCACAGTTACTACTATTGAGCAAGGTACTCCCTATACTATACCTATGTATTTGGTTTTTCTTGCCTAAATGTAGAACCTTACTTTTTTCACCATTGAATTTCATTTTGTTAGATAGCGCCCAGTGTTCAAGTCTGTCCAGATCCTCCTGTATCTTAAGCCTGTCTTCTGGAGCGTTGGCTATTCCTGCCAGCTTGGTGTCGTCTGCAAATTTGATGAGTTCCCCATCTATCCCCTCATCCAAATTGTTAATGAAGATATTGAAGAGCACTGGGCCCAGAACAGAGCCCTGGGGCACCCCACTACACACTTCCTTCCATGTAGATGCAGTTCCATTGAGGACCACACACTGAGTATGGCCTGTCAGCCAGCTACGAATCCATCTGGTGGTGATGTTATCTAACCCACATTTTTCTATCTTATCAAGTAGTAGGTTCTGATCTACTTTATCAAATGCCTTACTGAAATCCAAGTAAATTATATCCCCAGCATTCCTCTGGTCTACTAATTTTGTTACTTGGTCAAAGAATGCAGTAAGATTTGTCTGGCATGATCCGTTTTTGACAAACCTATGTTGGCTTTTAGTAATGATTTTGTTTGCCTCTAGATGCTCACTGATTTGTTGTTTGATTATCTTTTCCAGAATCTTCCCAGGTATTGAGGTCAGGCTGATAGGTCTGTAATTTCCTGGATCCACTTTTTTCCCTTTTTTGAAGATGGGAACTACATCAGCTCTTTTCCAGTCCTCTGGTAGTTCCCCAGTGCTCCAGGATCTTTGAAAAATATAGTTCAGTGGTTCTGAGATCATGTCCGCCAGTTCCTTGAGAACCTTGGGGTGTAATCCATCTGGGCCTGGTGATTTGAACTCATCTAGGCTGGACAGGTGCTCACTTACCATTTTCTTGCCTATCTTAACTTGTGTTTTTATTCTGTCTTTTATGGCACTGGTTCTGATAGGTTGCTTTGTTTTTTCCCTTTGTGTAAAGACAGATGCAAAAAAAGAGTTAAAAAAGAGTTTCTCTCTCTTGCTTGTCACCTTCTTGCCACTTTCACCCACTAATGGACCAATCATTTCCTTCACTTTTTTCTTGGTTTTTACATGTTGAAAGAAGCTTTTTTTGTTATTTTTGACTTTGGTCACAAGCGTTAGTTCATTTTGAGCTTTAAGCTTTCCTCACTTCATCTTTGCAGGCTCGGGCTATTTGCTGATATTCTGACTTAGTTATGTGCCCCTCTTTCCACTTTCTATACTTGCCCTTTTTATCTTTCAATTTATCAGAGAGTTCTTTATGCAGCCATGCCGGTTTCTTTTCAGAACTGTTATTTTTCCTCTTTGTTGGTATTGTGCGAGACTGGGCTTTTATTATCTCACTTTTCAAAATTTCCCAAGCTTCTTGAGTTGTTTTCCCTTTGAGGATTCTCATCCATGGAATCCTTCCCAAGCTCTCTCTAAGTTTATTGAAATTAGCTCTCTTAAAGTCCAAGACTCTAGTTTGACTGTATTCTATTGCTTGTGCTTCAATAATGCTGAATTCCAATATCGCATGATCACTTCCTCCCAAGGTTCCTGTGGCTTCAACACCTTCTATCATTTCATCTCAATACCTTCTATCATTTCATCTATCATTTCATTCACTGGTGAAGAGCCTAATGCTGGGAAAGGTTGAGAGAAAGAAAAGAAGGGGACGACAGAGAATGAGGTGGCTGGATGATGTCACTGAAGCAGTAGGCGTGAGCTTAAATGGACTCCAGAAGATGGTAGAGGACAGGTCGGACACGACTTTGCAACTAACAACAACAAGAAGTGGATCCTACACAAAGGTGGGATTCAGCCAGGTTGCAGCAGTTCGGCAGAACCGGTAGCTAATTTTTTGTTGCCCAGGCCCAGAATGGACTTCCGCAAGTGGTATTCAGAAAGAGAACCGGTTGTTCACATATTTGAATCCCACCACTGGTCCTACACTTGTGACAAGTGTCATCACTATTGTTTCTAACTGCCCCTTTGGTTCTGCTAGACTGTTATGGAGATGGGATGTATGTATGTTATGTATATATGTACTGTATGTATTAAATGTTTACACACACTGATTGTGCCTGGGCAATTACAACAACCATTCATTCATTCATACTGTATAATTATTTACTGTATTTATAAGGCTACTCAATTCAAATAAAGAGACTCTGGGCATCCTTAAAAGATGTGCCAAAGGTCCAAAAGCATGGCACACCCCACATGTTCCCTTTCAGAACACATTAATATCACCAGAATGCTGGATCAGTGTGGATTCTTCTCTTGTTGTCTTTCTCTCTTTTTACAAACTTCTTAATTCTTTCAGCATTTCAATTCATCCATTAAGGCAGCATCTCCCAACCTTTTCTATACCCTACACCCATAGAACGCTTCTGATATATTCTTGCACCCGTTACAAAAGTTCAAAATAACAAACTATGCATATACACTATAATTTTGAAACTTCTAAACCCAAGTTTTTGCACCCCCTGGAATATCGTCTCACACACCCAGGGGGTGCGAGCACTTCTGGTTGGGAACCCCTGCTGACAAATACGAAAATAACATGTTAGAAGATTAATAATACTTTCCCATGAGTACTGGTGCTGGGCAGAAAAATTATCTGGCATTATCGTTCTCACTTCTTATTCAATTTGGTGAAAAAAGAATGTCACGGACCATTTGGATGTTATATAACAGTGTTTTTCATTGTACAGTTATCTCTTCAGTGATCTGCAGAGTAGCTCCATTAAACCCTGAAGGAGGATATTTGAAGGATAACCTTTTGCTTTGGGGGTTTTAGTTTCACTGTCATGGCAAACTTCTTGGAGAAGGACTCTTTTCCTGGGAGAAATTCAAAGAAATTCTCTATCAAATTTCTCTGACTACAAATTATATGGAGCATTTCAAAAGATCATTTGTCTTTGGTGCCAATCAATACACAATGTGCTATGTATTAGATGCCTGAAAACATGTATAAAAGTGCTATTTATCAGTTTCAAAGTTCACATCAAATGGATGAAACTATATTCATGTTTACAATTTTTTGGTTAAAAATACATTTTTGAACTAATTTCTCCTGTCTTTTTCTTATATGTGCATTTTTATTCAGTTTCTGGGTCAAGAACAGTGTGGCCAAATAAGGAAGCACCAGAATATAATAACAAAAGTAAGCTTCTAATTCACTGGGGTTTAGGAGATGACCAGACTGAACCCGAGGGAGGGTCAAACACATCATAAGCCTCGAGTCCCTTCGTGATCACAAGAGATCTAAATCCAGCCCACCTTGAATTCCATTAACTCTTATCTACTGCCAATTTGCTTTGACCATTAGTAGTTCAGATTCTTGTAGAGAGCATGAGCAATAAACCTTTATATTCATTTTAAACAGCCTGGACTTTTTGAATTTCCTGTGCTTGGCAGGGAAATGTGGACACAGTTATAGTTATTGTAGTCCACTACAAAAAATATGACTCAAACAAAATTGTATGATATCTCTAGCATTTATGCTTTTTCTTTTGTATTCTCTCTCTCTCTCTAGTACTCATTGCCCATGTGGGTTACACAATCATGTTCAGCTGGTCAGAAATTTGGAAAAGATAGGGATTGTAAAAAGTATGGGAAAAGGAAAGCTGAAAATCATTCCATATCTTAATGTGTCTTCTGAGTGCAAGGATGACTGCAACTGATTCCAGTTTGATGAATATAAGATATAAAATGCAGTCGTACCCCAGATGCTTAAGAATCCTTTCCAGTTTGAAGTAATCTATCATGTTTTGAAGCTCAAAACTTAGCTCAAATTCATAGTAATTATTTGTAATCACTTGAATCTTAGTAGGACTGTTGCAATGGTTTGCTCTTTGTTCTAGTTTATGAAATTTTATTCACTTTCATGAGATTGTGGTGATTAAGGCACTTGACTAGGAACTTGACTATTTCTCTCTTAGATAAAGATGTTGGCTAGGTCAATGACTTTCTCTCAGTGAAATAAAAAGAAAACCTATCTACTCACCTGCACTAGATCAACATAGTACTCTAAAATCCATAACCTTCAGTAAAGATACTACTTTCATTCTGCAGTGGATTGATTCAGACTAATGATGATGATATATTTAGAAAACAAATATATTAACGTACTATAGATATGCAACCCGCTATTGTTTTTCAGTGCCAGCATTATGTAAACCATAAAAAGGGATTAAGAATTAGCAAGTCAAAGAAATTAAGGAAATGATATATTTTTAAAGGAAATACTTGCTCAATGAGTGTAGATTTTTATAGCTACCATGTATTGCTAATATTAGATTCTGGTAGTACCAACATGAGACACATTTCTTTTAAATTCTAGCCACTCCACAGTGGATTCTTTGTTCAACCCCCTTTGTCCACTTCCAAAATCAACTTTTTATTTTCATCAAACTTGCTTTGCTATTCCTCTTTCACTTTTAATCTTATGTGTTTCTCCCTCTCTGGGCTACATTCAAGGCAACTATCACCTTCTCTAGGCAAAGTATACAACATCTCTCATCCTCATTTTTTGCAGCACTCATTATTTTACATGCAGGGGCTCTTAAACTATTGGTCATGACCCTTCAGAGGAGTGATAACATATTCCTTTGCAACCTGATCAAAGTTGCCTTGGCTAAGTTGGGTCCCTGTCAAAGATGGCTTCAGGTTTGATCCTCCCTTTGGCTTGCAATACAGGGCTTTGGTACTACAAAGTTCCCACAACTCAGTGATATCGGTTTTTTAAAAAAACACCCCACCATCAGAATAAATGAGAAAAGAGAAGCAATCAAAGAAGCATGTGAAAGGGAGGAAGCAAAGAGATGGGATGCTGATTTCCAAAGAGCAGCAAAGAAGACAATGAAGTTTACTGGGACTGGAAAGCAAGCAGCTAGAAGGGGGCTGCATGAGGGGCCACACCAGGAATGCATTTGCGTAAGTCAAAAGGATTCAACACCATTTACTGCACATAAAAGCATCATCAAAAATAAGCAAAGGGGAAAAAAAACCTGTCTGACCAACAAAATCTCAAAAACAGATGGTGAGAATACACAGATGAGCTATATGCCAGCAACAAAGATGCCCAACCTCCCAAGGATGATGGGGGAAAGGAAGCAGAAATAGAACAACCATCCTTCAGGAAGAAGTCACATGGGCAATGAGCCAACTGCCAAGCAACAACACCCCAGTGGTGGATACCATCTCTGCAGAATTGCTGAAGCCTAGACAGTCTACAACTACCACAGTCTTGTGCCAGAAAATTTGTGAAACAAACACATGGCTATAGGATTGGAAACTATCAATGTTTTTCACCAAAGCACCAGAAGGAAGGATGAGAAATAATGGATGGAAACTGATCAAAGAGAGAAGCAACCTGGAATTAAGGAGAAACTTCCTGACAGTGAGGACAATTAACCAGTGGAACAGCTTGCCTCCAGAAATCATGAGCGCTCCATCACTGGAGGTTTTTAAGAAGAGGCTAGACAGTCACCTGTCTGAGACAGTATAGGTTCTCCTGCTTGAGCAGGGGCTGGACTAGAAGACCTCCAAGGTCCCTTCCAGCTCTATTCTATTCAATGTTCATTCCATTGTCCAAAAAAGGCAACTATAGGGATTGCTCCAATTATTGCATAATTGCTCTCTTCCTCAGGCTAGTAAGATTCTCCTTTAGATCATACAGCAATGTCTATTAAAAGGGAATGAGCAGATATGCAAGTTAGTTTCAGAAGGGGTCGTGGCACTCATGACCATATTGCAAATCTACACTGGATCATTGTGAAATCTCAATAATATCAAAACAATATCTGCTTTATTGATGAAAAAATCCTTCAATTGTGTTGATCATAACAAGTTGTGGAGAGTCCTAGAA
This sequence comes from Vipera berus, assembly GCF_964194415.1. Taxonomy (NCBI): domain Eukaryota; kingdom Metazoa; phylum Chordata; class Lepidosauria; order Squamata; family Viperidae; genus Vipera; species Vipera berus. The sequence continues at coordinate 253,235,277 of NC_138203.1, forward strand.
GACCTGGGGGTGCTACACATCTGATCAAGTTGGTGTAATTGTTGTACACAAATCACAAAGCCACTATGCAAAGACCATATGGAGACACTGATTGCTCCAAGATGGAAAACAGAGTGCAGCTAAGTTATAGTCTCTCACCTTTCTTATTCAACTTGTATGCTGAAGTAATCATGAAGAAACTGGAACTTAAAGAATAAAAAATCAAAGTAAAGAGAAGAACATCAACAATGTTAAGTATGCTGACAACACAACTCTCAGAAACCAAAGAAACATCTGATCAAAAGGATTAAAGAAGAAAGGGAAAAATTTGGTCTCTTCATGAACATCAAATAGAGCGAGCTCATGACCAATGTGAGGAACGGCAATGTCAAAATTACAATTGACAGTGAAGATATTGAATGCTTTCCTTGAATTGCAGATTGATCAAAGCAGTGTATGCAATCCAGAAATAAAGCCTTGAATCACACAGGGTTACACAGCTTGGTGAACATGAATTGAGTATGGAAAAGCAAGGTCATCAGCCTGGAAACTAAATGCAGATTAATCTACATTATCATGTTTCCCATAGCTACTTATACCTCTGAAAGTTGGACCACACACACACACACACAAAATCTTGACAGAAAGAAAATCAACTTGTTCAAGCTGTGGTGTTGCAGAAGGCTCCTGTGCATTTCTTGGACAGCAAAGGGGACAAACAAGCAAGTACTGGAGCGCAAAAAACAAGATATATATCACTGGGAGGCAAAAATCACAAAACTCTGCCTTACTTATTTCAGCCACAGCATGCAAACCAATTGGAAAAGGCAGTTATGCTTAAAATGGTCAGCCATAAAAGGAAACAGGTCATCCCAAAACACAGTGGCCAGTCACCCTCAAATATGACACCAGCCAGAACATAAAACAACTGAAAAACAAGATTGGAATGTAGAGAGAGCTAATCCATAAAATTATTAAGGATCAGACACAATTGAACAGATAGCATTGCATTATTAAAAATAATGCAATTCTTGCCAACTCCAAATTCAATTTTTATATTACACACACACACACACACACTCATCTACATATACACATCCATCAATGGGGACCAGATTGTCCTGATTCCTGTACTATTTTAAGGTATACAGGTAGCACAAAGTTTAAGAACTCTGTCTTACATGTATTTTTCTCAATTGCTGTGTCTTTCACTTCATATTCTACCAAGTATGTTTTTTGATACTCCCCACTAGAGTCAGCCCACATTTATTTTAACAGTGTTCCTAGCAGTTTCACAGCCTCTTTTCATCCTTTGCCTTTAGTTCAACTTTCAGTCCAGTTTCTTTTACATCTTTGTTTAATGTCCATGATCCACACTTGACATGGCCAAAAAAATTGTTCTGTTCTATATTCACAACCTCATCACTTTTTATCCTTCACTAATTAATTCAATAATTTTCCACAGACAGCATCTTTAGACTGATATTCATTTCCTCATGCTGTGTATAAATGAATAGACTATCATCAAATAAGTGCGTACTCATCAGTTGCTATTGTCAATCATTCTTGGGTCCACTCCACAAGATCACACCACTTTTTTCTCAAATATATCATCTTCCTCTTTCTCTTAGCTACAGTGGTGTTAAGGTGTTAGACCAGCACTTAGGATATCCAAATCCTCAACTACTTTAGCCATAGATTCTCACTAGTTGACTTTGGGTCAATCACTCTGGCTCAGCCCAATTAAACCTACAGAGTTGCTGCTGTGGAGAAATATAGAAGAGTATAAGGAGTATTGCTTTATACTCCTTAATATGCTGTGAAATACAAAACAAACATACAAAATAATCCATCTTTCCTCCCTCCCTCCCTTTTATATTCCAAGTCCCAATCTTCTATATGCCATGGTTGCCACCATTAATGGTGGCCTCTTATCATGGTTTAGTAACTTTAAGTTTTCACATCATGTTTTTTAGTGATGCAGGAAGATACTCTTCTATGCAAGCAATGAGCTTTACTCCAGAGATTATCTTGCAAGTCAAAATATTGTTGCCTGAATCCTGCCAACCTGAAGGTGCATACATCACATCAGTGTGCACCCAGAATGCACCAGACTTTAAATTTATCTGAACGCAATCTTATTAGCAGAGGAAAGATCAATTGTTCCATTTGTAAATGTGAAATGGAATGCATCATATAATTCCTATGGTATTATGTTTGTTATATTACTTAATATCAGCTACTACTGGCTGCTTTGAGAAAAAAAATGTTTTCTCCATCTGTTTGGGGAGCACATTTCAGAGGGAGATAATTTTGAGCAGTGCTTGTCAAATAAAGTTAGATTTAGTGCAACAACACTGCTAGTCATAAAGGGAAAACACAGATATTTCCTTCTTTATAATTAGATGTTTCCATTGATATATTCAGCAAAGCTACGTTACAATGGGAAACACATTTCTTGCCTGGAAGGGGCATTGCAATTCCTGAAATTTGTCTTGCCCTTCTGGGGGTAGGGAATGCACCAGAGAGCTCTGTACCACTGATTGAACTGTCATAAATCTATCAACTAAAAATGTGAGAGAATGTTTATATATCCCCTGTTGCTTCTGCTTATATTTTCACACTTCACATTGGAAAAGGAACTGTAAAAAGTGATGCTCTGGAAAGGAAGGTACTTTCAAATTAGTTGAGAACAAAACTCTTACTCAGTACGTGTGGTCATCCAGTAAGGAGACCCTGCTGAGATAAGCATGCTAACTCTGCCTTCCTTCTGCCTCCATCCCAATCTTTGCCACCTTCCATATATTTAGAAAGATTTAGATTGATATAAAGAACCCTCCTTGTCCATAGCATCTCCTCCCAGGAAGTAAAACCCTATAAGTGCACACAAGCCTCCCCCACCCCACCCCTGCAAAGGATATCTGTATATGATTGGGTGGACTTCTTCAACCTTCCAAGTCCCACTTCCAGGACCATTAATTGCACACCGTATCCTGCCCATTATCAGAGATTGCTGCTAAGTCCCACTACTAACCATGAAGTACATAGAGGAATCTTTCTGCTCTGCTTTGTCGTTCTTTGACTCAGAAGATTTTTGCTTCTTTGGCTAAAGGCAGGTATCTATTTGAGATGGATAGATCACCTACAGTGCCCCTTTTAAAAATGTTGTTCAAAGACATTTGGATTTTCCAGATATGTTCTTCTTGAGCATGTGGATCTCTACTTGGTCATATTTTGCCTTGAATCGCATCACTTGGGCGATGCTTATCCATTCAGGTTTGCTATTAAAAAAAATTGTCCTATTCCTATACTCCTTGGTATGCATAGTTCATGAGACAAATGAAATAATAAATTGTTACTATTGCTCAAATAAACCTCAAAGGTTCAGGTACACAACTGAGTTGGAAGGAATCTTGGAGTTCTTCTAGTCCAACCCCCCTCAAGCAGGAGACCTTATACCATTCTGGACAAATGGCTGTCCAGTCTTTCCTTAAACACCTCCAGTGATGGAGCATCCACAACTTCTGAAAGGCAAGCCTTTCCACTGGTTGATTGTTCTCACTGTTAAGAAGTTTTTTCTTAATTCTAGGTTGCTTCTCTCTTATCCAACAAGTTAAAACAACTGATACTCGCTGTAAGAAGTTCTGTAAAAGCAATCAGTGTTAGCGATTGGGGTATCAATAAGAGCTTTGGGGAAGCATCAAAAATGTCTTTCTTTTCAAAACGCTCTTGAAAAGAGGAATATCTAAAACTCACCAAATAAAAGTTCAGGTTCTGTGACCCCCCCGCCCGAACATGCACATGTTCTCAGTGCCACAATCAAATACTGTAACCTCATCTGATTGGCTATATGCATTATGAGGTCATTATTAATTGTTTAGGATTATAGATGAGTAAACAAAGAAAAAAGAGTAGCATTTTTAAAGAAAACAAAATTGTTTTAAAGAGAAAAAATAATGTAACTGAATAGTTTTTAAGAGGATGGTGATGGTAATAATGTTGATGATAATTGGTTTTTCTTTTCATTTAAAATAATAATAAAAAATCCCTCCAGACCTATATTTGAAGATGTATACTCAACTATGCATTTTGATTGGTCAGCTGTATCCTCAATAAAAGGTATTTTTAAAATGTCTACAGTGAGATTTCTACAAGTATTTTTTGTTAGCTAATCCAGTTTAGATTTGACACTGATGAGAAAATAATATCTGACATTCTCCTATGAAACTCAGGCCTCCATTTTGATTCCAGTCCTGCCCAGAAGGCCTATTTGGAGCAACAACTTCATTGTGTACTCTACCTATACGTGAGGAGCAAAGTCTGTGACTGGAAACGTCTTTTACGAATCACATTATTAATCATTCTGGCAGGGCTCCCTGTATGGTGCTAATTTAAGAGAAGTGACAATACAAGAGAGGCACTTATTGTAATTACTGGCAATTACAGACTGCAGTTGATCTGGCCAGTTTCACAGTCACTGGCGCTGCATACATTGGGATTGTAATTGAAGAGAAGTTCTAATTGCTTTTCCAACTCAGTGGTCGGTTGGCCTTATTTTGGAGGGGTTTATAACAGAGAGGGGTACCCAAACAAGCACAACTCATTGGTGCAAATCTTTGGCTCTAAACTACATAGCGAGGGCAACATAGTGAGGAGGTGTAATATATAATTTAACGCAGCAAGGAGATGTAATACAGGAGGAGGTATACAATCCTCAATTGTATAAACAGAGGCATAAAATCAAAATCACATGAAGTATTAGTATCCCTTTATAAAACCTTAGACCACACCTGGACTACTGCATCCCGTTTTTGTCACCACATTACAAAAAGATGTTGAGACTTTGGAGAAGAATGGTTGCAGGAACTGGGTATGGCTATTCTAGAAAAAAAGAAGGACTAGGGATGACATGATAGCAGTATTCCAGTACTTGAGGGGCTGCCACAAAGAAGGGGTCAGCGTATTTTCCAAAGTACCAAAAGGCAAGACAAGAAACAATGGATGGAAACTAATCAAAGAGGGAAGGAACCTGGAATTAAGAAGAAACTTCCTAACAGTGAGAAGAAATAACCAGTGGAACTGCTTGCCTTCATCACTGGAGGTCTTTAAGAAGAGACTGGACAGCACCTGTCTGAAATGGTATAGGGTCTCCAGCTTTCAGCTCTATTCCGGCTGAACTTGATTGAAATCTCTACCTCATCTTTAAAAGAAGCAATTAAGATATTCTCAAGTCATCTTTAACTCTTACAACTCTGTGTCCTCTGTATAACAATAAATAAACCCAACTATAAGAAGATCAATATTTTGGTCCTGTTGGCATTTTGAAGATTCCATGGCTATCCATAATGAGGCTTGATGTGTAGCTGAATATAAGGTGGGTTTTGTGGTCTGCAAAATTAATCATTTACTAGGGGGAAAAAGAGTGCATATCAGAGACAAATTCACAGAAACCTACTGTAAAAATCTACTTTAATTGGCATTCCTATGTGGCAGTTTCAAAAACTGGTGCACATCTATATTTTGACCCAAGAAACAAAAGTGCAGAGCTTTTGAATTAAAGATTCAGTGCTTGGGATTAAGTGGTGTTTTTGACCAGACAGAAGGATATTAGCTATCTGCATACATCTATCTTGTTGTCAGGGTTAAATTCAAGACAGGAAAGAGATGTTCTCCATGTCCAGCTGTAAAAGGCATGGGCTGGATTGCCAATGAATCTATTGCCAATGAATCTTGTTTTCCAGAATGGTTTCCAAATTTCTAAAGTGTGAAAATGTTAGATCCGTACTGGCTCTCCTCATTAACTTGGGAAAGATCCAATGGCAGGAGACCAATTTCTTGCAGTCTTGCTTTCTGCCTGCATTATATTGGAAGAGGTTCTTGAATCAGTGCTGCCTCAGCAGGAATCACTCTTTGTAATGATATAGCACCCTCACTGTGCTTGAGGAACAGCCAGTACTATGACTGTATGAGAAGAAAAGGGCTCTAAGCCTATGGCATTGTTTGGAAAGTCAAATGACTAACCTCTTTCAGCCCTGCCTCCCTGGCCTGTCAATTAACGCTGAAACAATGATGAACTGTAAAATGCAGGAAGATGCTTGCCTAATATATCTACATTTAAAGATACCCCCAATCCTGATGTGCTTCAGCATGTTGTTATTGTTGCTTTCATTATCTCTGAATTTGGTGATTTTTAACTTTTAAAACCTGTATTATGTTTTCCCAAGCTGTTGGGTATGATCTGATGGATCCATTTGGTTATAACTGCATCATCATTATTATAAATAGCCCTTCATGTACACCCGATCACCTAATGCAGGCATGTCAAACTGCCGGCCCACGGGCTGGATGCGTCATGCCGAAACTGCACCCACCCTATTGCCAGCAATGGGGAAAAAGTCTCAATACGTCGCGCAACGTCCTGTGACATCACGAGTTTGCCATGCCTGACCTAATGAATGTTAAAAGCTACAAGGAACTTGTAAAAGGTTACTTACAATCTGTCCTCCAAGTTATGACTGCCACATTATCCTCATGGTCGCATAATCATATTTTGGGTGCTTAGTAATCAGCTCACATTTATGACCCATTGCAGCAGCATCACATTTGACAAGATATTTTTTGCCATTTTCCAGCAAAAAAAAAGTTCTTTCCATACATTGGATTTAGAATGATGACCACCTGATGGCATGAATCATTATGATGACCCACTTAATGACCTTTGTAAAAACAATCATAAAATCAAGTCCAACCATGTGGTGACTTGAATTACGACCACATTGTATTGAGAAGAAATGTTGTTCTATATGGCATTTAATGAATGATCAATTAGTAAGGTAAAGGTAAAGGTAAAGGTTCCCCCGCACATGCGTGCTAGTCGTTTCCGACTCTAGGGGCCGGTGCTCATCTCCGTTTCAAAGCTGAAGAGCCAGCGCTTGTCCGAGGACGTCTCCGTGGTCATGTGGCCGGCATGACTAGACACCAAAGGCGCACGGAACGCTGTTACCTTCCCACCGTAGTGGTCCCTATTTTTCTACTTGCATTTTTACGTGCTTTCGAACTGCTAGGTTGGCAGAAGCTGGGACGAGTAACAGGCGCTCACTCTGTTACGCGGCACTCAGGATTCGACCCGCCAAACTGCCGACCTTCTGATCGACAAGCTCAGCGTCCTAACCCACTGAGCCACCGCGTCCCTTTGATCAATTAGTACAATATTGCAATTATCAATGCAGGTAATCTATCAGGATTAAAGCACTTCTAATGCATAAACAGATAAATATGAGCAAAGGATTAAGCATCCTGTCCCTCTTGAGAAATCACTGGCTCACCCCAGCTTTCTTTAATGTCTTTCTTCAATTTTTGTAGTGTTGATCATCATCACCATTTCCCAGCAGCTTTTCTGTATCCTACTTTGGATGTAATTCTCATTGGGCACTGGGTCTGGAGTATTTATCCCTGTCCAGAAAAATTTTCTTTTTCTTTTTCTCTTTCTTTCTTTCTCTCTTTCTTTCTTTTTTTCTTTCTTTCTTTCTTTCTTTCTTTCTTTCTTTCTTTCTTTCTTTCTTTCTCTTTTTCTTTCTCTCTCTCTTCTTTCTCTTTCTTTCTTTCTTTCTTTCTTTCTTTCTTTCTTTCTTTCTTTCTTTCTTTCTTTCTTTCTTTCTTTCTTTCTTTTTCTTTTCTAGAAATGCCTAACATACCAGCTATTTGGCTGCCCATGTGCTGCTTTTCAATATACACATTGTATATAGTTTTATATATTTGGTAGCAAAAGTGTCATGAAAAAAGACATTTTAAGAGAGAGCAAATGCAAATTTGTAATGCTAGGCTGGAAAAGCAATTTGGCCTCATTCTTTCCAGGGATGGCAAAGCTTTTTAATCTTAGCTGAGTAGACACTCTTTTTAAAAAAGAAAAAGAAAAAAAGAAAAAGAAAAACTTGACTATTACATTTGACATTTGAAGGCATGCAAGATGTTTTGGCTATTATTCTAGTTTCTTTTCCAATGATCAAATGGCCAGAAGGTAGAGAGCAAAACTGGTTATTTTGAAACCACATTTCAATGGAATAAAAAGTTTAGAAACTAATTTTCTGCCTGCTTCTACTTTTTATATGTGGTGCTTTCCGAAACGTTTAGCAAAAACGCACTATTGTATACTTGGACTTGAATTCTAATATTTTATTTTTATCTCTATTTCATCTATATACAGTAAAGAGGCTAATCTGAATTCACATTAGCAGTGCTGATTTTCTATATTTTTCTCACTGCTTGATATTCTTCTCACCAAAAAAGGACTAGATGCTTTAACCAAATCACAATCAACATCATTATCAACTCAGAAATGAATGATCATATTTACTTTAGCGTTTTCATTCTTTTATAGTTATAATCCTTTGAAAAAGATACAACAGTGATTACCACAGCTGATCAATCCATTGCGTATCTTTCAACAGTGGCAACTGTAAAAGTGGATTTCTATTTTAAACTGTGCCCCATGTGTCCTGGCTCACCATTGCAAATCACAGCCCCCAAACCATTTTGTGTGAATAGTTTCCCACACGGTTTGACCTTTTTTTGCCACATGATTTGAGAGTGCAAATACAGAAAGTTTGCAACAGAATGGCAGGGCCAAAGCTTCACAGGAAGCCCATTGAGCTGAACAGATTGTTCTCCAAAGCAGTCTGCATGTGTCGTTGTTTCTAAGCAGCATACTGTAAAGCTACTAATGTTGATAGCATGTGTGAATCACACAGAAGGAAGACTATTTGTAATGTGTATATGCGTACATATATACACACAGCGTACTACAGACTTTATTCCAAGGAGTGCAAGTCACTGACAATATACCTCTTTTCTCCATCTCATCTCATGATAGCAATAGCACTTAGACTTATATACCACTTCACGGTGCTTTGCAGCCTTCTCTAAGTGGTTTACAGAATCAGCCTGTTGTCCCCAACAATCTGGCTCCTCATTTTACTGACCTTGGAAGGTTGGCAGGCCGAGTCGGTGAGATTTGAACTGCCAAACAGCTGGGAGTTAGCAGAAGTAGCCTGCAGTACTGCATTCTAACCACTGCACCATAAGTGGGTAGACCCTGAGGAGATTAAATTGACTCAATAGATTTTATAGCTAAGGAGCTTGTTCCTTTAGAGCAGGGGTGTCAAACTGCTAGCCTGTGGGCCGGTTGCATCCTATGGAGGCTCCACCCACCCCAGCTCCGGCAATTAAAAAAAAAGTGCTACATTGTGACATGTCATGTGACATGGTGAGTTCGACACCCGTGCTTTAGAGGAACAGGAAAAGAATAATTGATGGGACAATATTGTTTAGATATTGCTGAATGAAAACCTCCTACTAGTCATGTTGGTTAGACTGCTGGGAACTAAAGTTCAGCAGGATCTGGAAAGCTGCAAGGGAAGATCAAAATGCTCTTGAGTCAAGCTTGACTCCTGTGATTTAATTTTAATATAAGTCTCTTCAACTTAGTCAGTTATTGCTAACTATGTTGAAGGGACTTGTGCATGATAACCTCTTACTATTAAAATACTATTTTAATCATATTAAAATTATTTACTATTACTTACTACTTGAAAAACAACATAGCAATTACTACAATAGAGATAAACTGTTTCTTCTTTATTAACTTTTCCTTGCCATTTAACCTAGAAGATACTAGAGATGTTATAGTCTATTCAAGATTACTTCATTTTTATCTTCTGCATGAGCAGCTCTAAACCGCAACATTTCTTTGGGCTATTTCATTACCATGATTTTTTTTCAGAACTGCTTCTCAACATTGGAGCAAAACTGGAAATAATTTTATAGAATAATGTTAGAATTTCACTGCCAAAATCATAATCCTTAAGCTACAAACCAGGACAGGTTTATCCAGGAATTAGTCTCAACAGACTGAATAAGACAAACTTCCAAAATTATATCAAATCTTTTTTATTTTAGAATTGGCTGGCTGGGGTTAGCCACATTGCTTAGTCCCCAAATGCTGGGTGAAATATGAAATCTAAAACATCTAAAAGTCTAGTCTATAACTGGCCAGTGGCTGTTTTGCTTGTAAATGCACCCATTTGTCCAGAAAAAGGAAAAGGAAGTAATAGAATACGGTCCCTTTACAAAAACCAACTTCTAGATGAGCATATATAGGATTGTATTTTAATAATGGACAACAAAATTCAAACATTAGTCTGTGAAAGTATTTTCAATTTTTATTTGCATGCTGAAACTCAGTTCTGGAGGCAAAGACAAGAAATGACATAGCCAAGATAAGTGTCATGACTGTGGGGACCTCAGTGCTCTCTGAGCTTGGTGTTGTTGCTTTTTTTTTTGCAGATGTTTCATTAACAAACTAGGTAACATCATCAGTGTACTCATAAGTGTTATGATTAAATGGGTGCTTTTGGACTAGCCAACGTACTTTTGTAGCTATTTTGTGAATATGGAAGCTCTACCTTTGTGAATGTCCCATGACATGTTCTCAACATGCCAAAGGAAGCAATTGTCCCCCAAATATTTCCCTATGTCAAGATCCCAGTGCTGTTTGGACTAGCACTGGAATAACATACATATGAGATGGGGAAAATATAAACAAAAAAAACAGCATTGCGTATATTGCTTCCTCACTGAATGAAGAATGCAACGTCCGTCTGTGATAGCTGTATCAGCATCTCTCCTTTAAATGATGACTGCGGCTGCATGAAACTTCTAATGAGAGTTTTCCTTTGACAAACTTCAAACAAAGCACCCCCTCCCCTCCCAACTGGCTTGCAAAGCTACATGCTCTCCTCATTTTTAAGAGTGAAACAAAGTGGCCCTGTTGTTTACTGATGATCTGCTTTTAGGCTTCTTCCACAAAGCTTACACCAGGGCTTTTCAACCTTTTCACCCATTGTACCACTTTTAGGATATGGCAACATCTGAGTACCACCTAGCAAAGTGTCAAAAACTTGACCCCAAAAAAAGGAAAAAAGTGATGAAGTACAGGTAGTCCTCAACTTACAACAGTTCGCTTAGTGAATGTTCGAAGTTACAATGGCACTGAAAAAAGTGCCCCCCAAGCCACAGCCGAGCAAGATACCTTCCTGCCCACCTGGTGGCACTCTTCCTCCTGTCTGAGGTTTTCATTGTTGTGAGCATTTCTGTTGAGGATTGCAAGCGGGGGTGGTGCGGGGGTGTTTGGTTTTTATTCTCCCCCCCCATCTGCTGGGTGGTTGCAGCAGGTTTTGGTCACTTCACATGACCCTGGGACACTGTGACTGTCATAAATATGAATCAGTTGCCAAGCATCTGAATGTAAATCACAAGACCCTGGAAATGCTGCAACATTCCAGCTCATCGGCACTTCTTCTGGGCTCATCAGAAGCTCCGGGATCAGCACTGAGCTCCAACTGGATCCTGGCGCTGATCCTGGTGCTTCCACTGAACCCTGACAGCCCTGCAGCTCCAGCCATCTTTCGTGCAGGCTTATGCAGTGCTGCCACTGGTTCAGCTCATTCCCCTCCCCTGCTACTTTTATAGGATGGTCGCGTACCGCCTGCTAGGTCCTAATGTACCACAGGTGGTACCCGTACCAATGGTTGGAAAGCCCTGGCTTACACTGCTGGAGGAAATGGAAGACAATTTCTTCGATCAATGCTCTAAGGAGAAGCTGAGATGAGAAGCTGAGAAGCCCTAGTCAAAAGAATCCCAGTCTGGGCAGCTTCATCATATACTGAAGGATTGCCCAGGGCACATGCTAAGGCAGGGTTCTTCAAACTTGTCCCTTTTATGACTTGTGGACTTCCGCTCCCAGAATTCCTCAGCCAGGCATGATGGCTGAGGAATTCTGGGAGCGGAAGTCCACAAGTCATAAAAGGGACAAGTTTGAAGAACCCTGTGTTAAGGGCAACAGCCCTGCCCGAGCTGCTCGATATCCTCTCGGGTTTGGTGGTTGAGTTTCCCAAACTTATAGTTTTGGGAGACTTCAATCTACCATCCCTGGGAGGTTCATCTGAGCTAGCTCGGGAGTTCATGGCTTCCATGGCGGCCATGGACCTGACGCAAGTAATTTCAGAGCCAACTCATGAGGGAGGCCACACCCTTGACCTGATTTTTTTATCTAGACGGTGGTTGGATGATCTAGGTGGGGGCTCTCCATTTATTATGCCCCTGTCATGGACCGATCATCATCTCCTGCGGCTGGTCTTCCACTTTGCCACCCCCCGCCGTGGGGGTACGGAGCCAATTAGATGGTACCGCCCCAGACGCTTAATGGATCCTGATAGATTCCAAGCGGCGCTGGGGTCCCCACCTGCCTCCACTGCTCACAGCTCGGCTGATGCCTTAGTGGAAGCCTGGGGAAGGGCAGCCACTGAGGCACTTGACCGGGTTGTACCCTTGCGGCCCCTGACCCGGCGCAGATCCCAGCGAGCTCCATGGTTTTCCGCGGAGCTCCGGGAGATGAAGCGCCGGAAACGGGGCCTAGAGAGCTGCTGGAGGTCTAGCCGATCCAAACCCGACCGGTTGCGGTTAAGAACCTATATTAGGTCTTATCTCGCAGCGATGAGGGTGGCGAGGTGTAATTACTTTTCCACCCTCATCGCGTCCGCAGATAATCGCCCGGCCGCCTTGTTTAGGGTGACTCGCTCACTTCTCAATCAGGAGGTGAGGGAGGATCCCTTGCAAGGTCGTGCCGAGGAATTTAGTCATCATCTGTCGGATAAAATCGCTCGGATTCGGACCGGTTTGGACTCCAGCTGGGCAGAGTCAGGCGATCAGGACACGGGCGGTCTTGTCAATGTTATCTGGGAAGAGTTTGATTCTGTGACCCCTGATGAAGTGGACAGGATTATGGGGAGGCTGAGCTCCACCACATGTTTATTGGACCCGTGCCCTTCCTGGCTGGTTTATGCAGCTAGGGAGAGGACACGAGGCTGGCTCCAGGCGGTTATATCTGCTTCTTTGAGTGAGGGTTATTTCCCCACCGTCTTGAAGGAGGCGGTGGTGAGACCTCTCCTCAAGAAGCCTGCCCTGGACCCAGCCGTTTTGAACAACTTTCGTCCAGTCTCCAACCTTCGCTTTCTTGCGAAGGTTGTTGAGAGTGTGGTGGCGCATCAGCTCCCTCTGGTCCTGGATGAAGCGGATTATCTGGACCCCTACCAATCGGGTTTCAGGCCCGGGTACAGCACGGAGACGGCATTGGTCGCTCTGGTGAATGATCTCTGGAGGGCGCGGGATAGGGGACATTCCTCTGTCCTAGTCCTATTAGACCTCTCAGCGGCTTTCGATACCATCGACCATGGTATCTTGCTGCGGCGTCTCAGGGGATTGGGAGTGGGAGGCACAGTTCTTCAGTGGTTCTCCTCCTATCTCCTGGGACGCTCGGAGTCGGTGTTGGCAGGGGGGCAGAGATCGGCCCCTAGGTCTCTCGTTTGTGGAGTTCCTCAGGGGTCGGTTCTCTCGCCTCTCCTGTTCAACATCTATATGAAACCGCTGGGTGAGATCATTCGTGGTTTTGGAGTTGGGTATCATCAGTATGCCGATGATACCCAACTTTTCTTTTCGACCCCAAACCACCCCAGTGATGCCCTCGCCGTGATGTCCCGTTGCCTGGAGGCGGTTCGGGTCTGGATGGGGAGGAACAGACTTCAGCTCAACCCTGACAAGACTGAGTGGCTGTGCATTCCGGCATCCCGGGACATTCCAAATGTTCCATCTCTTTCTATGGGGGGTGAGCTCTTACCCCCCGTGGATAGGGCTCGCAACTTGGGAGTCCTTCTAGATTCACGGCTTACTTTGGAAGAGCATATAGTGGCCGTGACTAGGGGGGCTTTCGCCCAGGTTCGCCTGGTGCGCCAGTTGCGGCCCTATCTGAACCGGGATGCCCTGTGTACAGTCACTCATGCGCTCGTGACCTCTCGCCTTGACTACTGTAATGCTCTCTACATGGGGCTTCCCTTGAAGACCACTCGGAAGCTCCAACTGGTACAGAATGCGGCCGCGAGAGTTGTCTTGGGAGTTTCCCGGTACTCCCATGTTACACCTTTGCTCCGCGAGCTGCATTGGTTACCAGTTGTCTTTCGGGTGAGGTTCAAGGTGTTGGTCACGATCTTTAAGGCCCTACATGGCATGGGTCCGGGTTACCTCAGGGACCACCTGCTGCCGGCATCGACTCCCCTCCGCCCTGTGCGTTCCCACAGAGAGGGCCTCCTCAGGGTGCCGCCAGTCAGGGAATGTCGACTGGTGGCCCCCAGGGGGAGGGCCTTCTCTGTGGGGGCTCCGGCTTTATGGAATCAATTGCCGGTGGAGCTCCGGATGGCACCAGACCTTCGAACTTTCCGTCGGGGCCTGAAGACCCATCTGTTCGAATTAGCTGGTCTGGCCTGATGGGGGATTATGGGCTTTTAATTGTTTTTAATCTGTACTTCTGTTTTAATTGGGCATGGATTTAATTCTTTTTAATTTTTGTATAGTGTTTCTTATGTATGCCCTGTGAACCGCCCTGAGTCCCACCAAGGAGAAGGGCGGTATATAAATCAAATAAACTATAACTATAACTATAACTAGTAGTCTCTCCAAGTTAAGAAGCTCTGGTGTATAGAGGTAGTCCCTGACTTTAAACCATATTTTTAGTGACTGTTCAAACTTACAATGGTGTTGTCAAGCACGGGAAATCAGGAACCAAACCTGTATTCATTTGAATACAGGTTTATTGCATGCTAACTCTCTCTATTAGAATCTGAACTACTAATAGTCAAAGCAAGTCGGTGGTAGATAAGAGTCAGTGGAATTCAAGGTGGGCTGGACTTAGATCTCTTATTGGTATGCAGGAACTCAATACTAATGATGTGCTTGACACCTCCATTGGACTCAGCATGGTCATCTCCTACAGGCATTGAAAAAAATTGACTTATGACCAGTCCTTACACTTATGATCATTGCAATATCTCCACAGACATGTCATCAAAATTTGATTGCTTGACAACCAGCATTTATTTATGAAGCACACTGGGATTATGTGATTACCATTTGCCACCTTCCCAGCTGGCTTCCAACAAGCCAAGTCAATGGGGGAACTTTGATTTGCTTGTTAACTCTGTGCTTCATTTAACAAGTGCAGTGATTTGCTTAACAATCTTTGGAAAAAAAAGATTGCAAAATGGTGTACAACTCACTTAACAACCACCTTGCTTAGCAATGGAAATTCTGCTCCTGGTTGTGGTTCTAAGTCAAGGACTACCTTTATCAGAGGCAATCTTGTAGTAAGCAACTGTGCTTCCCAGCCTGGAGTCTCCTTTGGTCTGGTATCAAAGATTTTGGTTAGTGCTTCCCAGGAGAAAAGCAGCAGATCTTTAGACCTTGCTAGAGGATCAGGTGTAACCTTTCAATGAGTACTATGGGAAAAATATTCCAAGCTGAGCACATGAGACCAAAGCACTTGATGGCATATATCCTCTCCTACAAATCTTTCTGACTATCAAGTAATGCTTCAATTATTGTCTTTTTTTTCCTTAAGAAAGAGAAGACTTTTGGCATAGTAGCACCCCAATTTTGGAATAATGTTATCTTTAAAGCGCCGTGCAAAAATGCAAAATGGAAACAAAACAAAAATCTCACAATCTTTGGAATTTACTTCTTTCAGTGTGTTTCACTTATATTTTCATCTTTTTGTACTGGCTTTTTAAAAAATAAATATCATTAAACCAGCCAGAAATCCCTGGTTATACAACTTGATATACAGTATTAGCAAAGCAATAGCACTTATATACCACTTCACAATGCTTTGCAGCCCTCCCTAAGCAGTTTACAGAGTCAACCTATTGCCCCCAACAATCTCATTTTACTGACCTTGGAAGGATGGAAGGCTGAGTCAACTTTGAGCTGGTCAGGATCAAAGGAAGGAATTGAACTCCTGGCAATGTTAGCAGAGTTAGCCTGCAATACTGCACTCTGTACCACCATAGCACATTATCTTTCTATTTCAGGGTTAAATCTCAGCCTCTAAATGTTTTAAAAGTTCAGCCATAGCTAACATGCCTCACTGCTGCTAGCCTTTATTTAGAAAAGAGTTAACTGCTGAACTTTCTTTTCTTGTGAGAAAATCCAATTACTCATGAGAAGCCATTTAATGTGCACTTGAAGAAGCTACTTCTGAATACTGCATTCAGATTCCATTCCATTAATATGCGACACAATACATTACACTTGAGACAGTACACAGAGCCACAACAAGTCCTGAAGTGTGCCGGTGGATGAGAGCGCATGACTTCTACTTCATTACTGCCTGATGTTTTGACTCTGCAGCTCTATAGTCAGGCTTAATTAGGGGGCTGCATTATCTCCTAATGAAGGCCAATTAAGAATAATTAACCTTTGTCCTACTTCCCAGCCATGATGGACAGTGAGCAGTCCTGGGAAAATGGATTTGAAAAGGTGAATTTGAACTAGTACCATGAATGGCTGCTGCTGTTTTGAAGGTGTTAAAGAAGTCATTCCTGACTATAGTTTTAATTCCATCCAGTGCAGCAGGGCATCTTGACATATTGATTGATAAATGAGAACAATATATAAGCTGTCATGCAGGCTAAACATTTATAGCAATTTATGCTGAAACATGTGCTTTTCTGCATTTGCAGCTATTGTTCTTTGTTATCAATATAGCATATTGATGTAAACCATTACAGTCCTAATAAAATATTCATTAGCCATGCATTATATCCCCCTTATTTGTAGTTTGGTCATAGATACACAGACATGCCTGTACATTCCAGTAAAGAAAGAAAATAAAAAATCAAAATACAGACATCATCATCATCAATGTCGTCATCGTCATTATCAGAACTGATGGATAGATATTCAGCTTCCTAAGTCTAGGATGTAGACATCCAACCTTCAGGCAAACTTCAAATATGAATAAAGCATCAGAATAGCTAAAGAACAGAGCATGCCCATAGTAAGCTGATGTCCTCAAAGCATGTTTGCACAGTTCTTTCTCTGTGTTTAAGTAAAGGTAAAGGTAAAGTTTTCCCTGTCTAGTCATGTCCTACTATGGGGGCAGTGCTCACCTCCGTTTTTTAGCTGAGGGAGCCAGTGTTATCCAAAAGACATTTTCATGATCATGTGGCCAGCATGATTATGCACTGAGGTGTATGGATGGCTATTACCTTCCCACCAAAGTGGTAACTATTTGTCTGCTTGCCTTTGCATGCTTTCAAACTGCTAGTTGGGAAGGAGTTGGGAAGGAGTTGGGCAGGAACGGGAGCTCACCCCATCACATAGTGCTTCAGTCTCAAACCCAGGCTGTGAGCTTTCCAGCTGATGAATTCAGCATCTTTAATCACTGAGCCATCGTGCCCCCTCATATTTAAGTATCATATGCATATTTTGCTTCTAACAAATGGGGAAAGTACGTTTAACAAGTTTTGCAATATATAAAACGATGCCCTTGCCTATTTACATTTAGCACAGAGGGACTTGTCAGATTTTGAATTAGCCAGAGGCCCAAGCCTAAAATGCCCTTTCTGTCTCTTCTCTACCTTTGATTTCTTAGCAGCAGGTATAACTTCAAACAGCTCCAATCATACAGAAAAACAAAACCCACAAAAATGTACAACTACATGGAACTAACTACTCAAGGTGTGTATACCTGTTAACAGAAGAGAAGGATATCAGTTTCAGCCTAGTTCAATAAAGAAACAAAACAAAACTCTGTAAGTACACTTTTGAATGATTGATAGATGAGAATATTTGTAGCTCAGGTTTGAACCGTGGGATCCTTGGTGCTTTCTGAGCTTGGCTGTTTTCTTGCACATGTTTCATTACCATGAAATGGTAACATCATCAGTGCAAGGAAACCGTCCTAGAAAACAACCAAAAGCACACTAAAGACTGTACTTTTGAATTAATTTAATTTAATTTAATTTAATTATTATATTTGTATACCGCCCTTCTCCCGAAGGACTCAGGGCGGTGAACAGGGCACATATAAAAATACAGAGTACAAAAATTAAAAAAAGAATTAAATAGGAGCCCGAGCTAAAACAATAGATAGTAATATAAAAATACACAATAAAAACCCCAACACATCCCCCATCAGGCCAGGCCGGCTTGTTCAAATAGATAGGTCTTCAGACCGCGTCAGAAGAAGCGAAGGTCAGGTGCCATCCGGAGCTCAACCGGCAGCTGATTCCATAAAGCCGGGGCGCCCACACAGAAGGGGGCCACCAGCCGACATTCTCTGACCGGTGGCACCCTGAGGAGGCCCTCTCTGTGGGAACGCGCAGGGCGGAGGGAAGTTGATGCCGGCATGAGGATGGAATAATCTGAAGTCACAGGCGTTAGCTTTTGTTGCCTTAGTTTCCCTTCACCAGCTGTTTTTCGTAAAAGAAAGAAAAAATCCTGTCCTATTCTATGTCCCGACTGGCAGCAACTGCCAATTTTCTACAAGTAGTATCCAGGGGGGTTGGGGGCAGTCTGGATCTAGTAGGAAAAATGGTGGTGTAATTGTGGGTATGTAATTTCTCCAATAGTAGAATAAAAAAAAATGAAATGGTACTGCCTTTCACTAAGAATGATTTCGTATTTGTTGAAATCTTTGTTGTGTCATGCTTCAGGATATTTTGAAAGCCTAATAATTCTCCATTGAAGTGTTAGTACATTTTACTCAAATTTACATAAAATATAAAAACACAGAAATAAGTTAGGGCAGTTTGTGATGGGGTTCCCGTATACTACAGAGATATTACTTAAAATGGCTGTGCCAAATGTTGTGGCTGAAGGGACTACACTTATGAAAAGTGCAAGTGTCTGGGAGATTTTCATTTTTTATTTCTGTACCCTTGAATTTTCCTATTCATTCTTGGCAGGGGACTTTATATGGGGAGGGTTCTTTCTCATCAGGAATTTTTGGAATGCCTGCGAGATCACACACAATTGCATGGTCATTCCAGAAACCATTGTTGAAGCAAACTCCTTTCTAGTTGAGAACAGAATATATTTTAAAGTAAGAAAAACTAACAGAGTAGGTATTCCCATCTACCCTTAGATTCTTTCTGGAATTCCAATAATAGTACAATTAACTTTTTGTTTTGCCATTCTACCCAAAATGTTTAATCAGCCTAGGATTCCTTTCATATCCAACTAAGTAAATTAATCAGTCAGTCAGTCAGTAAAAATCCTTATGAATAATTGGCTGCAGTGTGGATAGAACTCTCTGATATGTACCTCATTATATCTTAGAAAGATAGGAAGTCAATACAGGTGAAGGCTGTGTCATGAACCCAGCTTTCAATTGTTTGAGATAAAGGGTGACCTGTAATATCAATTTCTTTCATTAAAAACCAGCAGCTTTTATTTCTATGATGTTAATTATTTCTTGCAGATCATCAAAATGAATTATTTTAGTATGTGCAGATTAAAGGCACTCACTTGTGCCCCAATAATAAAGACTCTGGATTCTGCCTCTCAATTCATGGCAAATAGATGGGGAAGAAATGGAGGTAGTGACAGATTTTATTTTCCTGGGCTCCAAGATCACTGTAGATGGGGACTGTAGCCAAGAAATTAAAAGACGCTTGCTCCTGGGGAGGAAAGCTATGGCAAATCTAGAGAGCACACTAAAAAGCAGAGACATCACCCTGTCAACAAAAGTGTGTATAGTCAAGGCTATGGTCTTCCCAGTTGCAATGTATGGCTGTGAAAGTTGGACCATAAGAAAGGCTGAGCACCAAAGAATTGAGGCCTTTGAACTATGGTGCTGGAGAAGACTCCTGCGAGTCCCTTGGACTGCCAGGTGATCAAACCGGTCAGTCCTAGAGGAGATCAACCCTGACTGCTCTTTAGAAGGCCAGATCCTGAATTTGAAACTCAAATACTTTGGTCACGTAATGAGAAGGAAGGACTCACTGGAGAAGAGCCTAATGCTGGGAAAGATTGAAGAAGGGGACGACAGAGGGCAATAGAAGGCAATAGAAGAAGGGGACGACAGAGAATGAGGTGGCTGGATGGAGTCACTGAAGCAGTAGGCATGAGCTTAAATGGACTCCAGAAGATGGTAGAGGACAGGAAGGCCTGGAGGAACGTTGTCCATGGGGTCGTGATGAGTCGAACACGACTTCGCAGCTTACAACAACAAAGTGAAAAACCTGGGATTTTTGTACACTTATTTAAAACCTTAGACTCTCAATACATTGATTTTTTTTTAAAAAAAAAACCTTTACATTTAATGCATCTTTTTAATGAGATCCAAAGTACCAGAACAGAAGTAAAATTTGATCTTCAGTAAATTCAAACACACCAAAGTACTTACAAACATACTTAACTGTAGAAATCAATGCTTTAATCCTATAGAAAGAGAAGAAATGAGTAGAAGACTGAAGAGTTTTGCCACATTCTCAAACAGTGACTCTATATGATACACAGTTTTTAGATTTAGTTCCAGGTATCTTCAGAGAAAAGGATTTTAAATACAGGTCGTGCAATAAGAGAATAACAGAGTTGGAAGGGACCTTGGAAGTCTTCTAGTCTGTCCAACCCCTTATACCTTTTCAGTCAAATGGTTGTCCAGTCTCTTCTTAAAAGACTCCAGTGAATTTTGATCAAATCCAACAAGACTCTTCATTATGATATAAGGAGCTGTGATATCCTATCTTAACTTTGCTGGCTTCTTGGTAAGGAATCCAGTGATGGAGTACTCACAACTTCTGAAGGTAAGCAGGTTAATTGTTCTCACTGTTAGGAAATTTCTTGTTCTAAGTTGCTTTTCTCCTTGATTAATTTCAATCCATTGCTGGAAAGTAATCAAGGAGAGAAGCAACCTAGAACTAAGGAGAAATTCCCTAACAGTGAGAACAATTAAGCAGTGGAATGGCTTGCCTTCAGAAGTTGTAGGTGCTCCATCATTGGATTCCTTGCCAAGAAGCCAGTAAAGTTAAGAGTATATCACAGTTCCTTATATCATAATAAAAAGAGTCTTGTTGGATTCGATCAAAATCCAGGTCAAAAGTCTAGCTAATTTTGCATTCTCTTCTCACAAGGACCAGACAGATCCCAGTGGGAAACACCGAAGCAAGATAGAATTGCAACAATCATTCCTATTTACATTTCCCTGAAACTGTTATTGAGAATCATATTTAATTTAATTTTAATTTAATAACATTTATATACCGCCCTTCTCCCTGAGGACTCAGGGCGGTTCACAGGGCAGAATAAAATAGCGAATACAAACATTAAAATAAGATTAAACAAATTGCCCTAGTTAAAAACAATATAAATACAACACTAAAAACCCCCAGAAAAGTTAAAAAACGAAAAATAAAATAACCCCAACACTCCCCCTCAGGCTAGGCCGGCTTGTACAAACAGAAATGTCTTGAGATCGCGACGAAAGGAGCGAAGATCGGGCGCCATCCGGAGCTCAACCGGTAGCTGATTCCACAGCTCCGGAGCGCCCACAGAGAAGGATCTCCCCCTGGGGGCCACCAATCGGCATTCTCTGATCGGTGGCACCCTGAGGAGGCCCTCTCTGTGGGAACGCACAGGGCGCAGGGAGCTTGATGCCGGCAGCAGATGTTCCCTGAGGTACTCCGGCCCCATGCCATGGAGTGCTTTAAATACCGTTACCAGTACCTTGAATCTCACCCGGAAGACAACTGGCAACCAATGCAGCTCACGGAGCAGAGGCGTAACGTGGGAGTATCGGGAGGCTCCCAACACCACTCTCGCGGCTGCATTCTGTACCAGTTGGAGCTTCCGAGTAGTCCTCAAGGGCAGCCCCATGTAGAGAGCGTTGCAGTAGTCCAGACGAGAGGACACGAGCGCATGAGTGACCGTGCATAAATCGTCCCGGCTAAGATAGGGCCGCAACTGACGCACCAGGCGAACCTGTGCGAAGGCCCCCCTAGTCACGGCTCCTATATGGTCTTCCAAAGTGAGCCGTGAATCTAGGAGGACCCCCAAGTTGCGAGCCCTATCTACGGGGGGTAATAGTTCACCCCCCATAACTAGAGGTGGAATGTCCGAATAAACCCGGGACGAAGGTATGCAAAGCCACTCAGTCTTGTCGGGGTTGAGTTGGAGTCTGTTCCTCCCCATCCAGACCCGAACCGCCTCCAGGCAACGGGACATCACGTTGAGGGCATCACTGGGGTGGTTTGGGGTCGAAAAGAAAAGTTGGGTATCATCAGCGTACTGATGATACCCAACTCCAAAGCCACGAATGATCTCACCCAGCGGCTTCATGTAGATGTTGAACAGGAGAGGCGAGAGGACCGACCCCTGAGGAACTC
The DNA here is from genome assembly GCF_964194415.1 of Vipera berus. Taxonomy (NCBI): domain Eukaryota; kingdom Metazoa; phylum Chordata; class Lepidosauria; order Squamata; family Viperidae; genus Vipera; species Vipera berus. Next base: position 253,257,527 of record NC_138203.1, read on the forward strand.
CACAAATGAGAGACCTCGCGGTCGACCTCTGCCCCCCTGCCAACACCGACTGCGAACGTCCCAAGAGATAGGAGGAGAACCACTGTAAAACTGTGCCTCCCACTCCCAATCCCCTGAGACGCCGCAGCAAGATACCATGGTCGATGGTATCGAAAGCCGCCGAGAGGTCTAATAGGACTAGGACAGAGGAATGCCCCCTGTCCCGAGCCCTCCAGAGATCATTCACCAGCGCGACCAATGCCGTCTCCGTGCTGTACCCGGGCCTGAAACCCGATTGGTACGGGTCTAGATAATCCGCTTCATCCAGGACCAAAGGGAGCTGATGCGCCACCACACTCTCAACAACCTTCGCAAGAAAGCGAAGGTTGGAGACAGGACGAAAGTTGTTCAATACAGCCGGGTCCAGGACAGGCTTCTTGAGGAGAGGCCTCACCACCGCCTCCTTCAAGACGGCGGGGAAGATACCCTCACTCAAAGAGGCCGATATAACTGCCTGGAACCAGCTGCGTGTCCTCTCCCGGGCTGCATAAACCAGCCAGGAAGGGCACGGGTCCAGTAAACATGTGGTGGCGCTCAGCCTCCCCATGATCCTGTCCACTTCCTCCGGAGTTACAGAATCAAACTCCTCCCAGATGGTATCGACAAGACCACCCGTGTCCTGATCGTCAGACTCTGCCCAGTCAGAGTCCAAACCGGTCCGAATCCGAGCGATTTTGTCCGACAGATGTTGGTTAAACTCCTCGGCACGTCCCTGCAAGGGATCCTCCCTCACCTCCTGATTTAGGAGGGAGCGAGTCACCCTAAACAGGGCGGCCGGGCGATTATCTGCGGACGCAATAAGGGTGGCGAAGTGGTTAGACCTCGCCTCCCTAATTGCAGCGAGATAAGACCTAATATAGGCTCTTAGTCGCAATCGGTCGGGTTCAGATCGGGTGGACCTCCAACCGCTCTCTAGGCCCCGTCTCCGACGCTTCATCTCCCGGAGCTCCGCAGAAAACCATGGAGCCCGACGGGATCTGCACCGGGTCAGGGGCCGCAAGGGTACAACTCGGTCAAGGGCCTCAGTGGCCGTCCTTTCCCAGGCCTCCACTAGGGTCTCGGCCGAGCTGTGAGTGAGGGAGGCAGGTGGGGACCCCAGCGCCGCCTGGAACCTTTGGGGATCCATTAAGCGTCTGGGGCGGTACCATTTGAGTGGATCCAAACACCCACGGCGGGGGGTGGCAAAACGGAAGACCAGCCGCAGGAGATGATGATCGGTCCATGACAGGGGCATAATAATTGGAGAGCCCCCACCAAGATCATCTAACCACCGTCCAGACAAGAAAACAAGGTCAAGGGTGTGGCCTCCTTCATGAGTCGGTCCCGTAATTACTTGCGTCAGGTCCATGGCCGCCATGGAAGCCATGAACTCCCGAGCTAACTCAGATGATCCTCCCAGCGATGGTAGGTTGAAGTCCCCCAAAACTATAAGTTTCGGGAACTCAACCACCAGCCCCGAGAGGACATCAAGCAGCTCAGGCAGGGCTGCTGCTGCGTGACTAGGCGAAAGGTACACCAGCAGCAAGCCCAACTGCGCACCAGGGCCGCATCTCAAAAAGAGAGACTCACACCCGACTGTCTGGGGAACGGTGGCCTCCCGCGGACACAAGGTCTCCCTCACAACAACAGCCACTCCCCCACCCCTACCCTGAGCCCGAGGCCGGTGCAGCACCCGGAAACCTGGTGGGCAAAGATCAACCAGAGGAACACCGCCCTCTGGGCCCAACCAGGTCTCCGAGATGCAAGCCAGGTCAGCCTGCTCACCCTCGACCAAGTCTCGAACGAGAGGAGCCTTATTAACGACCGACCTGGCATTCAAATACACCAGCCGGAGCTCAGGAGGCTGCACATCCTCACTCCCGGGACCTCGGGGCGGAACCAGAGGGTCGGAGTGCCTCACCGCTTGTAAGCAGCGGAGAGGCCTTCCCTGAGACCGATACGGCCCTCTGTTCCTACACCTGCTGCCATTCCCTATCGTCGTGGGAATAGGCAATCCCACGACTGGCCCTGGAGCCCCAGAAGCAGCCAACCCCCGCTCCTCCCCATCGCGATCAGCCTCAGCACTAGCCTGAACAACGGTAGATGGACTGCCCCCCTCGTCCAAACAACCAAGAAAAGAACCCTCCCTCCTCCCTAACCCCCAAAAAAATTTTGACAAAAAACAAATCAAAGACCTCCTGTTGGGTCTACGTCGGAGGTCCGTAACCGTGCCCGGCCATCTCTCAGGATCCCAATAAATGGGACCTTCCTCGAGATTATACTCGGCCGGAAAGGCGGGCCGCCTCCAGGAGGGGGGAGCACCCCTGAGGGCGAGCAAGTCTGTAGAGGAGTACCTCAAACAAGGCATAAAGCAGTCCAGATATAGGCAGTCCATAATCAATTGATTTAAGGAGGAACCAAACAGAGAGCAAGTAGATGTCCCGAGCCTCCACCCAGCCACTGCCACTCAGCTGGGTGTCCCCCAAGATAGGCCAACCACCGCCCTCTCACGACAGTTGGAAAGCCTATACCAGGGGGGAATAGTCCGAAATATCCATCCTGGGTACAGCATGTCCCCTAGAGCTCTCACCTCTAGGGGCAGCAGATGTAAGTTCAGGCCACCCTCTCACTGTGGCCAGTACCCAGGGAACTCTGAATCCTTTGGGGCCGATATGTGAATGGCAATAGAGAACAGTCCAAGGCAGGGATAAAATAATATAGTACATCATCAAAGTCTGAACTACTAGGTGGCCAAATCCTCCGCTGCTCTGTCCTTCGAAAAAGTTTATCATGGCCAATTCTGCAGTCATTGGGGTCTTCCAAGTTATCTAATTCTTTTAGGTCCACAAATCCAATGGCACCAACCAGAGTCACAACTGGTGTCACGGGAAACATAAATCTTTCAAGGGACCACTGGGCTCCACTGGGATCCACCGGCATTAACCGGCTAGCCCAGGAACCCTCGGGGCCACCAACAGCAGTAAGAGTACCAGGCCATCCAGAAGGAACAAAGCAAGCAGAGGAAACAATAAGTTGATTACAGCGTCGCCGCTGAGCCGCCAGGGCGACCGCCACCACCGGAGCATTGCTGCAGACGCCACCGCCATTGCTGCCGCCGCCAGGACGCTGATGGAGCCGAGAGTAAACATTCGATGGAAAGGGAGGCCTAAAGCGGCCCCGGCACAACGCCGCCGCCGCCGCCATCCCCGTCGCCATCCAAGCGAGCCAGGAACGCCGCCGCCGCCACAGCCGAGGGAGACCAGGCCGACCACAGAAGCGGCCCGAACGGCCCGAAACGCCTCCACCGAAGCCGCCAGAAGCGAGGGACCATCCGAAGGCCGGCTCCGCAACCGCCGAGGACACCCAGCAAATGGCCGATGGAAAGGCGGGCCCAGAACGGCCCCGGAGAACGCCGCCGCCGCCGACGCCGTCCCCGTCGTCCCCGGAACGAACCAGCAACGCCGCCGCCGCCACAGCCGAGGGAGAGCCGCGAAAGACCAATCCGGCCACAGAAGCGGCCCGGAACGGCCCGAAACGCCTCCGCCAAGGCCACCAAGGCCGCCAGCAGCCAGGGACCTCCCGTGAACGCCGGGTCCGCCATCGCCGAGGACGCCGCCGCCGAAGCCGCCGGCCGCCGCAACCACCAGGCCCGCGAAAACGGCCCGAAAAACGCCCGAGGGAGCAGGTAGGCGCCCCCAACATCCAGTTGAAAAAAGGGTAGGGCTGGCAGCTAACGGAGTCCAAAACCTTCATCCTTCAGCTGCCTAAACTATTGCGCTCACTATCCCCCCAACCCAGAGGGTGTAAACACCCCTGGGGGGCTCCTAGGACACCTATTTTTCTAAGACTTGCAGAGCTCACTCGAACAGATCCGCCCGCACGTCCGCCATCTTCCTCATCATCTAGAAATAATCTAGAAATTTTTAAAACAACTTAATGTGTTCCAATAGTTACAGAGGGAAAGCTTTTGCTTTTGATACTTGATGCTTGTTGACACTAAACTGCATTAGCCATTTGTTTTTGCAATATATTTGGAGTGCACCATTGTCTCTTTTTGTTGTAGCCTCTCCATATAATTTGGTGTCATTACGAAAATTGGCCCTCTCTACTGCTCACTTGTTACTTTAATTCATTTAGGAGGAAATATAAATTCAGTACTCCCAATATTGATATTCCTTTGCTGACAAAACTGTCTACTGAACCCTACTGTCTGTTTTTGCCAATTGTTTATAAATTCTTATTTTCTGAGAGTCTTTGAAGGTCACTGGAAGATCGTGCTGTCAATTTTCATCAATAAGAGACTGAAAATTGGTGATGGGATTTCCTATCAAAGTTTAGCAGGAAACAATGGAAAATAAGTGTTTTAGACCTACAAAACTGACTTAGTTTAATAAGAATAGCCCCCAAACCACATATGGAAGAGATGAGACCAACATCCTATTCCATTATTTCATTTCATCATTTGTGATTCTTTACTGTCCCAAAACTAATGTTAAAAGTTGTCCCATGCTGGCTAAAAAGCATATTACTGAAGCTAAAGAGATTTGGATCTGTCAATGCCCATATGACAGGCCTTTTGAGAAATCTAAGAAAAATGCAATTACATTCTGTTTTGTGAGGTCCTTGGTGCTCTCAGAGCGTAATTGTTTTCTTGAAGATGTTTCATTATCCAAACTAGGTAACATCATCAGTGATACTGTTGTTCTGCAAATTCTGGTGTGTTTTTTTAATGTTCTTGATACCTCATAGCTACTTGCATTTGTCTCTGCTTGCTGGAGGGCACCTATATTTGCAGTGCCTGCCCTCGAGCCAAAATTATGGCACTAAAATTCAATGGTATATTTTTAGACATTTAGAAATGTAAGGGTGAGGAAATGAATCAAGAGCTCCTGGAATCAAACACTATTTCCAACCTTACATTTCTCCCAAACCCTGAAAAGTACATGAATTAAAATAACCTTTAATAAAGATAGATATCACACAAATTAATAACATCTGATGATTGGTGTAAGATTAATTTGATGGTAATTATTTGATCTGTCAATTAAAATAAAAGCCATTAAACCCTTTTGCAATGCTATTTTCTTTTTCATTCTCTTTTCGCATGTCCAGATTTTGGTTTAGGGATTCATGGTATGAATGAGGCTCAGTAGTAAAGTTCTTTGTAAACTTGTGAGATTTGTTTGTGAGATACAAACTGAATTCTCATAAATGCAGCATGCCAGCAATATAACCTTCATCTGAAAATTTTATCTATGTACCTTTTCCTTCCAAGAACATCTCCAACAGTCCAGGTACCATTTCTACATAGTCCTTTCCCATGTGGACATCCTATTTCTAAATAGGATTCTAACTTGAGGTCAAAAGCCAATTCTGCAACTGTTTCTCTCTTTACGATCTATAAGAATTATTTACAACCATCTAAAGATCTCTCCCATCTTCAGCTTTTTACCTTTGCGAGCCCTTTCCTGTATAATTTGCAGCATTTGAGATCTGCTGATCCTACCAGCAGATCTCAAATGCTTTCTGCATAGGGTTGTCTGCATTGCCTAGGAAAGTTTCAGATTTGGTTTACCTCCCCCACCCCACCCTCCAATGCTCATAATTCATTAGTTTGGCCTAGTAAAGAGATGAGTGATGATATTTTTTGCAAGTTATAAACTCCCTAGGGAATGCAGGACACAAAAAAGCAACGAAGAAGATTAGGGGGCTGGAGGCTAAAACATGATAAACTATTGCAGGAATTGGATATGTCTAGTCTAACAAAGAGAAGGACTGGGGTGACATGTTAGCAGTCTTTCAATATTTAAGGGCTGTCATAGAGAAAAGGAGGCCAACCCATTCTTCAAAGCACCTGAGGGAAGGACAAGAAATAGCAGATAAAAACTTATCAAAGAGAAATTCAACCTAGAACAATTAATCAGTGGAACAGCTTGCCTTCAGAAGGTGTGGGTGTTCCATCACTGGAGGATTTTAAGAAGAGATTGAAGGGCCATTTGTCTGGAATGGTATAGGGTCTCCTGCCTGAGCAGGGGGTTGGACTAGCAGATCTCCATGGTCCCTTATAACTCTGTATTGAAAAGGTAAAGGTAAAGGTTCCCCTGCCCATGCGTGCTAGTCGTTTCCAACTCTAGGGGCCGGTGCTCATCTCCGTTTCAAAGCCGAAGAGCCAGCGCTTGTCTGAGGACGTCTCCGTGGTCATGTGGCTGGCATGATTAGACGCCAAAGGCGCATGGAATGCTGTTACCTTCCCACCGTAGTGGTCCCTATTTTTCTACTTGCATTTTTACATGCTTTTGAACTGCTAGGTTGGCAGAAGCTGGGACGAGTAACGCGCTCACTCTGCTATGCAGCACTTGGGATTCAACCCGCCAAACTGCCAATCTTCTGATCGACAAGCACAGCGTCCTAACCCACTGAGCCACTGCGTCCCTAACTCTGTAATATGAAAGGATTTAAGATCTGCCTATAGATTGGTACAAGCTCAGTATTCACTATTTTTATTTAAAGCTCTCTGGTGGCTGAATATAGGCAGTCCTGACTTACAAAACCATTCTGCTCTGACCCACTATATGTCAGCCCGCTTTTCCATAAATTGTATCACCATGTACACTATACACATATGCCACTTTACACCTGCATAAAAAGCCAGCTATTATTTTTCACCCTCTGTGTGCCCTATAAAAAAATCCATAAAGTCAAGTATATGTATGTCAGGACATATACTGCACACAGAGCTTCCCATGAATTCATTTGTGAATTAACAGCCTTTCATCATCCTTTTATTAAAAAAATGATGCAAATAAGTTTTAATGTTCTCTCCATATGCATTTTAGTTTGTATGTGCTTTTGAATATTTTTATTTATTTATTTATTTATTTAGTTATATTTATATACCGCCCTTTCCCTGAGGACTCAGGGCGGTTTACAGGGAATTAAAAATCCAACATACAAAAGTTAAAACCGAATTAAAAATATTAAATTGTCCCTGTACACAATTAAAACCCCAATTAAAAATTAAAAATTTCTCCTCAGCCTGGGCCCGAGAGCTCAAAGAGCCAGGTCTTCAGGCCCCGGCGGAATGATCGGAGGTCGGGGGCGGTCCTCAGCTCCACCGGCAGCTGGTTCCAGAGGGCAGGCGCTCCCACTGAGAAGGCCCTATCCCTGGGTGTCAACCGCCGGCAATCTCTCACCAGCGGAACCCTGAGCAGACCCTCCCTGTGGGAGCGCACTGGGCGAAGGGCATTTGATTTTTGGGTGGGTTGCAAAACATTCCTCCTGACAGACTGCTCTAGAAGTTATTGAGAGGGACAATTAATTTTTAAAACTATTAACAAATGCATTGAGAAACTTCTGAATCATTCAGTTCACCATGGTGTCAGAAATGCATGGTAGACCAAAGCCTATGGAAACAGCCAGCTAGTAAACCTTTTTAGTGTAATGTAAGCATAAATTCTGTAGTGAGGAAAAGATAATGAAAGGAAAGATCACAGCAGCTCCTTTCTAAATTTCACTAAATGAAAGTTAGCCAAGTACTTGGAGGTAAAATTTTAGGAGGTAGTCCCTCAAGGGTGAATAAAATGGTTAAAAGCAAGGGACACACAGGCCTCTGAAAAAAGAGAAAAAGCAGACAAACTTTCCAATAGTGATTGGGAACCAAAGCTGAGGAAAATTTACCTCACGATCATAAAAACTGTGTGATTGACAGGGACATGCACTTCTTTTGAAGAGCTTCTAACTATGCAGTTAATTTCTCTTCATAGGAGAAGACAAGAAAATACACCCAATCAGATTACTGAAGACGTACCACTAATAATATATTTTTCTATTCATATTTTGACTTGGCATGTGATATGGGGATATGGTGGCTCAGTGGTTAGAATGCTGAGTCTAAACCGTCAAAGGTCTATAGCTCGGCAGTTCGAGATACGAGTGACGCAAGATGAAGTGAGCTCCTGCCAACCTAGCAGTTAAAAAGCATGTGAATGTAAGCAGATGAATAAGTACCACATATAAGTATGCAGGAAGGAAATAGTGTTTCATGTTTCACTGTATGCTTTGTGCTGCGGCATGATGTCATGCTGGCCACATGAGTGCAGAAACATCTTCACACAATGCTGGGTTAAGAAATGAAGATAAACACTGTACCCTAAAATGACTAGCAGGGTTAAAACCCACAGGGACACCTTTACCTTATGTGATACTCTGCAGGTTAATCAGTTTTCAATCAGAAAACTCAATCAGGGTTAAGTCTTGATGTGATGGAACACCGAACACATTGATGAATGTAGAGCCTTTTCCCACAAGCATCCAATTAGTGGTCTTGATATAGAGTTGGAACACACCAGCAGGCATGTTCCAGTTACCCCTGCACACCCTCAGGGCCCACGTGAAAGATTTAAACAAGTACCCCTAACGTATGAACTCATCACCATCTATATTTATACTGATGAAAACAACCAATTGTTTTACGTCTTCATCATCAACAGCTCTTCTCATTCTCACTATTTTATTTCTTTCATCTAAACTGAAGCTGTTCTACTGGAAACAAAAACACAATAGTTTAATCCTCATTTCTCTCTGGATGAACATAAATCATCTGTGTTCTCCATTTCTTTGACACAAATGCTGAAATTGTGTTAGGAGATAATATAATGCAGTTTATTGAGTCAGAGGGTAAGAGTTCCAGAATTTAGTTTGCTGTAAGTTATTTCAGCAAATGCCCAATTTGATAGACCTCTTCAACTACTCCCTGCAAATGGTCAATATGGAGCATCATAAATCTCCTCAAGACATACGTCTCCTTTTACAGTGAATAAGAAAACATCAAAGGTCAAACAAAAGTATGAAATGTTTCCCCTTCATTGTTTTTTTTAAATAATAGACTTGCTCAGCATATGAAAGCTAATACTAAGTCTATATAAAACAGTAAGTGCATATAGGGGAGGAGGGTGACCCTACTATTTAGAAGTAATAGTTCCAAGCAAAGCATGTTCCCTTTCACTCTGAATTTTTCAGTTTAGCTTTAAAAAGATTGGATTATTTGAAAATCTGAAGTAATCAATATTCCAGCAGTCCATTGAAGATGCACTAAGAAGAGAATGCCACTGGCTATGTTACAGTGGTCACAAATAATTGGCTAGGGAAAAAAAATCATTCTCCGTAAACCATTTCCAAAAACAGGCCCATTAAAAGTGAGTGATGGAAAAAAGTGGGTGTTACTGTATATGGATCAGCAGGCTGAGGAGGGGTTAACAGAGTGCTATTTTCAGTTGTAATTGCTGTTTTAATCTCCTCTTCCTCCTCCTTCAGTACAAAAATATCTATACCATTTCACAATCTGGACTAATTTATATTTTGGGCCTCCCTAATCCTATCCAGATCTACTGTATTTTGCAAAACTGGAGTAAAGAGTGTAATGCATGGATGAAAATGTCCATGCACCAATGCAACACAAAAAGTTCAACCCTTGGCTTTTCTTTTTCTTCATGATTACTGTTTGATGTTTGTTTTTCTTTTTCTCTATTTTGTATTTTATCCTTGTTGAAAAATGAAAATAAGTATGTAAAAAAAAGTTTAACCCTTGCATTATACTCTTCCCCTGTACTGTTTTTGTTTAAGAGAACATGTCCACTTTACTAATCTTAAAAAAAAATATTGGTTTGTATAGCAGTTATTGGCATTATGGCACAACTTCAAAGTTAATCATTAAGATAACTTAAAGAGGGAAAAATACATTTTACATATTTTTAATATATAAACATATTTTTGTTGCATAGAATGGAGGTTCCTTCTCAGGATACATTTATAAAATAATGAACATATATATTTATGGATTTGATGTGTCCCATTGCCCTGTATTATAAAATATATTTGAACAATAGTGAGCAGCATTATAGTTCCCAGTATAATTGTACAAGATGATGATGCCTGGTTCTGTTAAATACTCATTACCTTTTTTTGAAAAGTTATAGACCCATTTGCAGGTGGAGGGATCTAAATCACAAGCTATTGTGGTTTCAAAAGCTATTGTGAAAATATAGGGGACAAATTCACTCATCTTTTCCATAAACTAGGTCATGAACCACAACTCATTAAAAAAAACCCAACAGCATCTGAGTTGGGAAAGTCTACAATGAATGTCTTCAGGTACACCAAGATACTGTGATTTGGATAACCAATGATGGCAGCACAATAATAAGGTATTTCTTATTTAAAAATATACCTGTCAATAATTGAATCTAGTTGTTCTCTACTCTATTTTAATCACATTGTGGAATCTTATATATGAGAAATAGGACTTATTTCCTTTCTTCCCTCCTTCCTTCCTTCCTTCCTTCCCTCTTTCCTTCCTTCCTTCCTTCCTTCCTTCCTTCCTTCCTTCCTTCCTTCCCTCCCTCCCTTCCTTCCTCCCTCCCTCCCATGATACCAGTTTGCTTCAAGAAGATATCCATTTCTAATAGAAAATGGTTAAACTGTATAACAAAGGATTTTGTTTTGGATTTCAGTTTCTATTTGATACATGTGATCAAGGCTAAGGAGCTAAGGCTCCTAAGTTCTCAGTGAAAATTAAGTAATTGTGTTGAATATCAGTCTTTTACTCACAATTTCAAGCTTGTCCATGTGTTCTGTAGAATCTTTCTGTATTAATAATGTTAAAATTTCTCCAATAGTTTCATTCAAAGTTCATAAAAATCTCCATTCAATGCTATTAAAATCTCTATAGTAGATCAGCACTATCTTCTGGTTTGTTCTGATCATTATATTTTATTTAACATTTACCTTCTTACTTCACCTAACATTGAATGTTTCCATTTTCGTTAAGTAAATATAAAGAAAGGGTTATATCAGCTATATTTTATTTTTTTCCAACTACAACTTGCTTTTTTTTACCTTATGAGATTGATTTAATTCCAAAGGAAATCCTGAAACCTCTAGGCACATATTTTTATGCTACATGGCCAGGGGGTTACACTCTCAAAGTTATTTCTTTTTCTTTTTCTTTTGTATTTTTATCTTTTAATTGCAAAAAACACTGCTAGGGTTCCGACAATCTCTTAGGGGGAAGACAACAAATGAGGCATCCTGCAGATGGTTGACAATAACAGTATCTACTACTGAGCTGTTATTGCTGAAGCAAGATTTTCAGATTTCCAATCTTCCACTTTATGTGCTGATAAAATGCTATAGCATTTTATATGTTTCCTTAATATGGGGATTTTGAGTACTTTGAATTTGAATTTTACTGCAAAAGACTGAAAAGGGTTAACTGTTATGTAGGAAAGCGTGCTGGACATTTTTGTACTGAGGTTTGAACTGCACAGATTCTTCTAATAATTAATATAATGGTTCATGCTCAAAAAGTTGTATTTCTTACTGTGCTTTCACTGTCCCCTTCTTGGGGACATTAGTTGTGGAATATAATATGGAAAGTTGTATAAGATTATTGAACTTCATATACTTATAGTGTGCAATATCTGTCAATGCTGCTAACATCGGATGTTTTTGCATTGACAACAGATGGAAATGTAGCCATCTTTTTCCTTTCACTTTTAGAGTTAGATGATGCTGGGGGGGGGAATGTGAATGAGAATCCAGATAGACTAACAACACTAAATGTAGCATGAGAATCAAGGTGATTGAGCCCAGAGCTGATAAAAAATTGGTGGGCTGGATAGCTGGAGAGGAAGCCCACGCTTTAAGCTAATTGGGGAATGTGATTTATGACTGTTAATTGGAGGAGGGAATTGTGCTTTGATACTATGTGCCCAGGGGAGGGTAATTCAGTTTTTGGCTTAAACTATCTAGTGCTGATATTGTGCTACTCGAATAAAAGATCCTTTAAGGTAAACAATGCCTCAAAGTTCTTTTGAAGAGTTTCATCAGTCGGAACCATGACATTTTCAGAGTTAGAAGGACCCTCAATCCTTCTCCCTGCTCAATACAAATTATAAAACCTTTAACAATTATAGAAAGCCTACAATCTCAATAGCTAACTGCTTCCACCGTTCAGCTGCTCTGATTCTAGGAATCTGCAATTTGCTTTCCTATAATTTAACTAATTATTCTAAGTCCTGCAGACTAGGAAATTAGATAAATCATGGCTTTCTTCTGGGGGAATGCCTGTTTGGGTACATGATCACAACACCTTTCATTTTTTTTCAAAGCTAAATATACACATATAATATCCTTACCTATCATAGTCCCAGTTATTATAAGTGGATTTTCAGGTCAAATCATTAGTGTTCCTTTCCTCTTAACATCTTCCATTTTGCTAAATCATTCTTAACATGTGAATCTGAAATTGGCACAGTGGGTCTAACCTTACCTCTTGTGGCTTAAGAACTGATCCTAAGTCAATTGCTGATATGTTACATAAATAGGGGACAAAGCCTAAATTTACCAAAATCAATAGCAGTCATTTTTAAAATGTGTATAATATATATACTGTATATGTATAATAAATTACATTTGTTATGCTTTCATTTATTTTATCTTATGGTGGAGATGTTGGGATCACAGAGAACATTATCTGCAATTTACTACCTGCTGAAGAGCATGAACAAGGCTATTTAGAATAAAAAGGCCACCAAAACGTACCCATGATAACTCAGTGAGAGAAGAAGAATTTGGTTGTTACATTTTTGTAACAGGGGAATAAAAATTCCAGAGAATAGCTATGGAGAATTTGGATTAAAAGGAAGAAGCTGCTTGGTGCTTTGCAAAAATCATTATAGTATCCTTTAAAATACATGCTGTTCAGTTTCATTTATTTTATCCATCACAGAAGATGTCAATCAATTCTCCAAGTGTGCATTAAAATCTTAGCTATGCCTCTTTCCAAAAGCAATAATACAAATGAGAAACTTTATTTTTCTCTTTTTAATGGACCCCTTAGGAGCTCTTGTTACTTGGATTCCATGATTTTTTGTCTAATTTAATGAACTGTTATAAGTTAAGAAAGAAGCAAGTAATTGAAAATGTCAGGAAAGACATACAGAGAGCTTCAGTGCTGTGCTGTGTAACTTATTTTTGAGGCAATGGGTCTGAGTTCTGAATGCCTTAATCTGACTTTATATACATGTTTCATTCTTTCCCCCATCAATTCTTCCATGACAACTATTATAAGAATACTCTTTTCAGGAAGGTGCAGCTTTGAGTAATGAATGGGATATAAGCCGTTGCTTTATATTGCTCATTCGTGAAGGGAATACATAGCTTATCTTCTTGTTAGCTGCAATTGAACAGCCTTAATGGGCTCTGGGTGTGTTAGATATGTTTGGCCCTGTTTCCACTTGGAAAGTAAACTCTATCCTAATCCATGATTCATCCACAGAGGATTCATAAGTAGATACTTTCATTTTTTGCTTAACAGAAAAAATGTTTAACTTTCCCATCTCTAAAAATGTTTAACTCTCTCATCTCTAAATTTATCTTCTCTTTTTGGGGAGTTTTCCACTTCTCTGTGTATTCCTGGGTTTGGTGAGATTACAGCAATGCAGACATCATTATTCTGAAATTCCAGTCAACGTTTATGGAGATTCTCACTCATCCAGGTCATGGTTGTCCCAAAGGTGCTTTTTCAAAAGGCAACTGGACTTTGCTTTTCCTTGAAGATGTTTCGCTTCTCATTCAAGAAGCTTCTTCAGTTCTTCAGTTAGAATTGATGAAACTTCTTGAATGAGAAGCAAAACGTCTTCAAGGAAAAACAAACTCCAGTTGGCTTTTGAAAAAGCACCTTTGGGCCAGTCAATGTCTGAAATAAAATACCCTCAAATGTGTTAGTGACCTTCCATTCTTATCTTATCCCAAATGCCAACATGCTTCCTGGCTGCCTTGAGATTAAGCAAGCCATTGACTACCTGAAGTGATGTCTTTTGCCAGCCTAATGATATAGACCAGGGGTAGGCAACCTTGGCTCTTTTATGACTCATAGACTTCAACTCCCAGAATTCCTGAGAAGTCCACGAGTCATAAAAGAGCCTAGGATGCCTACCTCTGATATAGTCAGTCCCATCTGCCTTTGCATTCCACACTAAAGAATGGAAGCAACTAAAATTTCATGTTTAATGGTGAAAAAACCCAGCTACAGTTGTATTTGGAGAGAGGCCAGAGAAGCACACTGCCTTAGATAGCTGTTTCTGTCTTTTACTGTGATGAAATAATATATCAGGGCTATAAATATCTTCCTAATGCTGCAATAATGATACCTACTTGGAACATCACAATAACACCACTTTCTTGGTCATGGGAATATCAATGAGGGCATAAATAGTTGTTATGATTTCTCCTGTCTATCTTCAGCTCAACCTGCCTAACCTAATAGATGGGCTGCAATTGCCAATCTATACAGCTCAAATATAAATATATCTATTCAGGTCCAATCATTTCACTGCATTAGTCCCTAATTCTTGTCTGTAAAATTCAGGATTGGACTGTTATTGTCAAGGTTATTATTTTCCAAGTGCAGAAAAGGCCAACAATCTCAAACATACCATGTTTTGGTGTATTTTTATAAACATTTGCAATCTAATATGTGATGCAGCTTATTAGCCAATTTTATAAGAGGTAGAATCAGCCATCAAAAAAATCTCACTGAATAATTGATCAAAAAATATGTGGAGGAGTCAGAAATATCCCACTTTTGATCAAATATGTTACCATTCAGGTCTAATTAGAAATATTCACTTGCAAGCTTTTCCTTATTTATAGTAATTAGAAACGTTCTAATTCAGAGTTCTCTGGTGGTCAAGCCTATTAAAGTATCACTTACCCAATAGGTATAGCATATCCTGTGCAACATACAGGTTGTCCTTGACTTACAACCACAATTGAGCCCAAAATTTCTGTTGCTGAGTGAAACATTTGTTAAGTCAAATGTTTGCACCATTTTATGACTCTTCTTGCCACAGTTGTTAAGGGAATCACTGTAGTTTCAAGTTAGTGACACAGCTATTAAGTGAATTTGGCTTTCCCCACTGACTTTGCTTGTCAGAAAGAAGCAAAAGGGGATCCCATGATCCCGGGACACTGCAACTGTTGCCAAGTGTCTGAATTTTGATCGGGTGACCATGGGGAAGCTGCAACAGTTGTAAGCATTAAAAATGGTCATAAGTCACTTTTTTCAATACCGTTGTAATTTTGAATGGTCACTAAACAAACTGTTGCAAGTCGAGAACTACCTGAACAATCAAAAGTCAGAGAAATGTTTGTTCCCCATATCTGACTACCAACCACATCTTCTTTGAAGCTAGTTTGGGAACATAATATACATTGCTACATCTATTTCTTTAGGATGCAAATTTTACTTAATTATAACATCTAACACATCTGCACTGTTTTATATATATATATATATATATTTATATATATATATATATATATATATATATATATATATATATATATATATATATAATATTTAGTTAGGTAACTAAAACAATACGTTGTATTGGGGAAAATGGTTGTACATAGTATATAGAACATGATTTTTTTTATTTCTGCTACTATTACTTGAATTTAAGAGAGTGAAATATTTGAGGTGTAGAAAAGCACACTGATACAATTGGATTTGTAGTAAGGAAAAGAAATGATTTTGTCAATTTCTCATAAGACACAATAGTTATTCTTGCCACAGCTTTGCAGAAACGACACTTGAAAGCTACTCACTTTCTTAAAGGCACTTGCACAAAGCCACTGAGGGAGTCCATAGCTTATCAGGAATTTGAAGCTGCTTTTCTTGAGCCTTAACCCAAAAGCTCATCAGCTGGACTCACTTGAAAATCACATGCCAATAGTTTATCTGCTAAGTTTCTTACCCTTAGCTCTAAGATCGAAAATCATTACAAAATTGTAAATCCTCAGGAGACATGTGATAAAGATTTAAACAAGGCAGTGATGAAAAATGCTCTCAATCTGACACGTTTAGCAGATTAAAGTATTATATGGATTATGCCTGTAATCTTGTTGCAATTATGTGTTGTCATCGAATTTAGCAAGATCCCCTACCTCAAAACTTGAGAAAATTAGTTGAAGCCAAGTGGGCAACTTAATATATAGACATTTCTCCTTTTTGTACTGTACATACAAAATATGGGCACAGAACAACCATTAAAAGTACTCTTCAGATGTTATAACCTGTGTGCTAGTAGCCTGTCTAGCCTGGGGTCTAAAATCATGCTAAGATCCTATCCGATCCATGCATATTTAATTGGACACTGTGTTTAACATGTTTGTTGTTTTACCTTCTGTTTTTTTGTTTTTACTTCTATATTTCAGCAGAATATAACAGTGTGACTAGATGGTAACCCTTAGCTGAGCATGGTTGACCTTGAAAAGTTGAATAGGGTCAGATGAGATTAGATTTTTAATAGTAGGCTAATAGAAAATCTCAGGGTTTATAGGCCAAACTGGATTTTTTAAGATGCACAACTTTTCTGAGAGAAGAAAGTTTTTATAGCAATTTCGTTTCACACAAAAGTTCTCAAGAAAATGTACCACTCTTGTTCACCAGCACTAGATTTAGCAGCTGGGGGACTTCAGGAACTAGAGTGAAAAACGTTTGGTCTATAGACCTTCCCTACTTTAAACCAATAGGGACACGGTGGCTCAGTGGGTTAGGACGCTGAGCTTGTCGATCAGAAGGTCGGCAGTTTGGCGGGTCAAATCCCGAGTGCTGCGTAACAGAGTGAGAGCCTGTAACTCGTCCCAGCTTCTGCCAACCTAGCAGTTCGAAAGCATGTAAAAATGCAAGTAGAAACATAGGGACCACTACGGTGGGAAGGTAACAGCGTTCCGTGCGCCTTTGGCGTCTAGTCATGCCGGCCACATGACCACGGAGACGTCCTCGGACAAGCGCTGGCTCTTCGGCTTTGAAACGGAGATGAGCACCGGCCCCTAGAATCAGAAACGACTAGCACGCACGTGCGGGGGAACCTTTACCTTTACTTTAAACCAAGATGCTCTGATGATGCTTGCAATGGTAACAATGTTATATTCAGTTATAATATCTAGGTAACTTTTAAGCAATACAAATTCTGAATACTCTGACCTTCTTCCCCATCATGTTAGCTTCTGAGTCTTGCAGAATACATTAAGCTTGAGAATCGGTTGCAGAAATATTTTGTACACTTCATTGGTAGCTGCAATTTGCTGAAACAGTCACAGATCAAATAATCTTTCAGAAGTAGACCTTCCCCCTAATTATTTCCTTGTGGCCTTACTTTCTTTCTAACAAAAAGTGTTTTGCTATTTGTCCCCAATCTTATTGACACATCATATACACATTTACTTATCATAGAGCTTTTATAGTATGTTGTGTTATAACCAACTACAAACTGATATTTATATACCCAAAGATGTCCCCAGTGTCTTCAACCCTCACTAACTGATCTGATATAGAGGTGAAGGGCATAACCTTCTTGTTTAAAAATCAATATTGCTTCCCAGTGCTGTTAAATAACTCTGTCTCAAGTTATAATATCTAGTATATTACCCTGTGTCACAGCCTACCCTTTAAATCACCAGAGCTTCAAATTTACTAGCTAACAAAAGTGGGGAAAATGCTGTGTCAGTAATAAAAGTGATTGTTTGCAGCTTAAATTATGAGATTGTGGCTGCAGGATGGACAGGGTTTTCTTGATTCTCCTCTACAAATTGTTTTTCTTGGGTCTGCTATTTTTCCTGTCTTCTTCAGATAGACAGTATCTACAGTTGGCAATGGAGAAACCTTATTTACTCTCCTGTTTATTTATTAAAAAGGTAAAGGTAAAGGTTCCCCCGCACATGCGTGCTAGTCGTCATCTCATCTCCATTTCAAAGCCGAAGAGCCAGCGCTTGTCCAAGGACATCTCCATGGTCATGTGGCCGGCATGACTAGACGCCAGAGGCACATGGAACGCTGTTACCTTCCCACCGCAGTGGTCCCTATTTTTCTACTTGCATTTTTACGTGCTTAAACTGCTAGGTTGGCAGAAGCTGGGACGAGTAACAGGCGCTCACTCTGTTATGCGGCACTCGGGATTCGACCCACCAAACTGCCGACCTTCTGATCGACAAGCTCAGTGTCCTAACCCACTGATTACAGCCATAACCTGCCTTTTTAAGCAGTGTATAACCCAAAGTTTTCACTTGAGGCACAAATAACTAGGCTTAAATTATCCTACTTCAGGCACATTATGTGAACACTTAGCTCTCTGGAAAAGCCTCTAATTCTGGGAAAGGTGGAAGGAAAGAGAAGAGGATGACCTACAGCAAATTGAATGGACTCAGTTACAGTGGCAATGAGTGCTCCATTGGGAGACCTGAAAGAACAAGTTAGAGATATGTTGTCACAGAGAAACTCTATCTCTGTGGTTGCTGGGAGCTGAAAATGACTTGATGGCACATAATCAATCAATCAATCAATCAGTCACAATTTCTTAACTATTTTACGTTGATAAAAGTAGACTGTAAAGTAGACTCTTGATTTGTAAAATAGATGACATGCAGGATAGATGGGGGAGACATTACACCTTTGCTTTTTGCAGTGCCGACAATCTGAATCAGTTTCAATATCCCCTCCAACCCGATGCTTGCAATACACAACGAAAAAAGCTTTCACGAACCATTTGTTCATTAAAAAGTATGTATACGTACTAACATTTTCCCCATTCAGTGATTCTGAATGCCACAACATTTCTAGTCTATTAGATCAGGGTTTTCCAAATTGGTAAGCATGTCTCTCTGGAGGAAGGGTATGACAAAATTCTGGGTTTGTGAGTAGGCAAAGATTTTGTTTTTTACAGAAAACATCTCACAGCAAAAATGCAGTAATTTCTAAGTAAAGACCTAATAGATTAAGCAGATCAGTGTAGTGGGTGGGCTGCTGAAAAAGAAGGAAACACAATAGATTGGTGTGAGAAGTTCAGCAGCAGATTACTGTAAACAAAAGAGATATGTGTGTAAAAATACACAATATCCTTTTGCACACACAAAATGGGGAACAGATAAAAGAGACATCTGGGTAAGGAGATGTAAGAGTTAAAAAACAAAAAGTGGGGTCAAGATACCAAAGTGTTTAAAACCCCTGCTTTAGATAATGAAAAGATGCTGGCTTGTAATTTCAAATATTGCTCCATAGCTCATGATACATCCCGATGCTAGGAATTTATTCAACTGAAACAGTAGGGAATTTTCTGTAACATCATACAAGCCTTAAAAACAACTGACTCCTAAGTATGTATTTTCTTGGCCCTGCTACAGAAGGGGTTTCCTATTGCCTTCTTGTTGAATTTTTCTTTTTAACTTTCCAGAATAGTATTCACCCCTGAATTTTCTTAGTGGTCCCCAATTCAAGTACTAACTTTCACTGCTTTTTCAAGTGGGATGCTTTTTAGTATGCATTATCTGTGTTTAAATCATATGACTGCCTCAGTTTAGTTTTTAAAACTCAATAATGGATGGCAAAAGAGTCCAATCTTACTATGGTACTCATTTAATTGTTGATCTTTAAGATGTGATCCAGTTTTGGTCACCACATTACAATAAAGTTTTTGAGACCCTAGAAAGGGTGCAGAGAAGAGCCACAAAGATGATTAGGGGGCTGGGGGCTAAAACAGAACAGTTGCAGGAATTGGTTATGTCTAGTCTCAGTGGGTTAGGACGCTGAGCTTGTCGATCAGAAGGTTGGCAGTTTGGCGGGTCAAATCCTGAGTGCCGCGTAACAGAGTGAGCGCCTGTTACTCGTCCCAGCTTCTGCCAACCTAGCAGTTCGAAAGCACGTAAAAATGCAAGTAGAAAAATAGGGACCACTACGGTGGGAAGGTAAACAGCATTCCGTGTGCCTTTGGCGTCTAGTCATGCCGGCCACATGACCACGGAGACGTCCTCGGACAACCGCTGGCTCTTCGGCTTTGAAACGGAGATGAGCACCGGCTCCTAGAGTCGGAAACGACTAGCACGCATGTGCGGGGGAACCTTTACCTTTACCTTTTTAGTCTAATGAAGAGATGGATTGGTGACATGATAGCAATCTTCCAATATTTGAGGGGCTGTCACAAAGAAGAGGGGATCAACCTATTCTCCAAAACAACCTTAGGGGAGGACAAGAAGCTTATCAAGAACTAAGGAGAAATTTCCTTACAGTGGGGACAATTAATCAGTGAAATGGCTTGCCTCCAGAAGTGGAGGGTGCTCCTTTATTAGAAATTTTTAAGAAGAGATTGGACAGCTATTTGTCCCGAAAGACATAGTGGGGGGTGGGGGAGGGTGGATTAGAAGATTTCCAAGGTGCCTTCCAATTCTGTTGTTTTGCATTCTATGCTGTGTTCTAACATTATTTGGGATAGTGGTAATTATAAGAATGAGTCATCCTTAACCTATTGGTTAAAGCTGTATGTTCTCAGGCTAGAAACATTCCACGGCTTCTTTGGTTCATTATATGTCTTCTGGACAAAATAGGCCAATTCACTACGATGTACTTCTTCGGAATGTTTGCACATTACATTTACATTCTGCCTGAATTTCGCTCAGATAACTTTGGAATCTAATCCTGCTCTCTCTTCTAGCTTTTATCATTAGCTGACAAGAGCTCAATTATTTAAGTATTGAATGAGCAACATTCATGGTAACCGACTTATGTGTGTTCTTGCTTCTTTTTCTTTCTTCTCAATCCAGCTGAGCCATGTGTCTTTTGGCTGCATTGGCACTTATCTTTAGCCCTCAAGGATGCTCCAAGCCCCAGATGCCTCACAGAAAGATGTTGCGCTGGGCAATCATCTGGGACTCAAAACAGTTGGAAACGCAGCTTATGCTTGCCTTCCATTCATTAAGCATTAATATTATGTAGTAACAAGGATATCCTAAAAGT
The DNA here is from genome assembly GCF_964194415.1 of Vipera berus. Taxonomy (NCBI): domain Eukaryota; kingdom Metazoa; phylum Chordata; class Lepidosauria; order Squamata; family Viperidae; genus Vipera; species Vipera berus. The sequence goes on from NC_138203.1 coordinate 253,278,393, forward strand.
TTTTGCTTCAGGGAAGCAAGGCAGGGCAAAAAAAAATTGCTCTTCTTAATGTGACTGAAACTGAGATAAAGAAACAGGTGGAAACTGGTCTTTATAAGAAAAGGCCAGCTGAATTTGCAGTTATGTAAACTTTTCTGTTCATTTGGTTATTAAGCTAGTAGATTGGGATTCCTCTTGTTGCTTTTAAAAACATTGTGCTTCTTTCCTTTTCCTTAGTCCCATTCCTCCAATTCAAGGTTTGTAAGCAATCAGGAATGACACGCTCCATGATTTTTAGCATATGAGTTTAATTATCACCTTATTATTTTTGCATGTTTTCGTTGTGCATGGGGTTCAGAACTGTATATACTAAGATTTTTGAAAATGAATGCTACCTTCTTGGTAATGCTGCAAACTAGGTTCAAGTAAGAGATGGCACCCCAAAATATCTTTGGGAAAGGAACGTGATAAAAGCTTATGTTACAGATCAGTTTCTCACAAAATAGTGCCCTTCTGCTATGATGAAATGCTATTTCTAAAATTCCCAATCCCCAGGGCCAAAAATCTAGAAGGCATTAGTGGAGAAAGCTGTATTACAAGCAGAATATCCCAAGTTTGATTTCCTAAACTGAAAAATGTCAGTTTTCCTGAATGTGCTAGTCAGTTCATTTCTCAGGAGTGTGAATGAAAAAGGAAAACATATACCAAAATGTGTCAGGCCGAATAATAAAAAAAACTATAGGCATTTGGCATTATTCCATCTCTTTTTCCCCCCTTCTAGTTTAGCAAAACCTATTGGCTTTCAGTTGCTTTGGTACATTACTTTGGTACATCACTTTGGTATATCATTTGCAATGCTGCATCATTTGGTTTGAATATTTATGATAATGACCTTATACCTGCTTGTTCTTGTCTGCCTGTTGTATTTTTTTTTCTGAATGGAATTATAATTTTATGAAAGATCCCGAGGTCTTCAGAACAATTTTATGGTTTCTCAAGTGAATTATTACTTTCATAACTTTTGCCATATTTGTAGAAGAGCATGGCTCTTTTTGAATTTTCAAGGATGCCTTGGTTTATTTTGACTCCTACCCATAGAGTATACTCTATCCCACTGCTGTCTTCTGACGAGGATTGGGAACATTGTTGGCTGAGCAATTCAAATGCATGGCTGTCAGATATCATGTTCCTTTTTAACACTTCATAACCAATGAGATACAGTGGTGAAGGTACTGATTGCACCAAGACTGGAAACTATAGAAATTCGCTTGGTCAGTGTTTCTCAAACTTGACCACTTTAAGATGGGTGGACTTCATCTCCTAGAATCCCCCAGCCAGCATGGTGATTTTAATTGTTCAGATCAATCTCCTCATAAATTCTATTCTGGGAATAAAATGAAGGAGACACCTCATGGAAGCTACTATGAAATCTTAGAGGAAAAGCAGCTTGTAAATCCAAAATATAAATTAATAAATAAAACTCCAGCTCTCTATATCTTATTTTCTCCATTAATGTCCCAGCTAAATGCAAATTAATAAGTATTGTCTTGTTAAATGAAGCACCTATACTTTCTAGTCATAATCCAACTAGGGTTACAGAAAAAATATGCATCAAAAGAAAACATAGATTTTACAATAACATTTGTTAAAATAATGTTTATTTATATTTATGAGAAAGATGATTTTTTTTACAAGGGCCATAAAAGACCTTAAAAGAGCTATTTACCAAAACTGAATATGATTTCTCAAGGTAGATTGAAAGTTAGTTTTAAAAACAAATCTCAAAAGTAAATTATGTATTGTTTCCTGATGTAGCAGGGATAAATACTGTGGTTAGATAAAGTAAGCCTAATTTAATAAAATGAAGTTTCCTTTCCATATTTCTACATTATAAGAAACTCTCCACACAAACACACACAATTTAGAGTACATGGATTGTTTGCAAACTCTGTTAAGATGTTACATTAAATCTTTAAATCCCCAAATAACGTAGGATATGCTTACATTATTTTTGTTGTTATGCAGATGCTTAGTCACCAAGAGTGACTTTAAAGATTTTCCCTCTAAAGATTTTCCATTCTTTCAGAAAAAGGTATTTACTTTGGTATTTTCTTTGTCTTAATAAAAAGAGTTAAGAACAAATCTTTTCAACCCTACTTTTGAACTACCTTTTAAAAGACAATTTAATTTTTAATCTATCAATTTTGGGGTTTTTGTAATGAGAATTTTGGGATACTATCTGTTACTCACCAGGGATGCCTCTCTGATCCCTCTCTGACTTTGTTGCTATCAAGTTAACAGGACTTTTTTTATTATTCTCAGTAGTTCATTATATATTGTGCCATGACTAATAGCACTTCTTAATATGCTTTTTGTTTCTAATTGTGTAAGAAGTCTTCTTTTCCTTTCATAAGGAGAAGGAGGAAGAAGAGGTGAATACAGTTAGTCCTCAATTTACAACAGTTCCTTTAGTGATCATTCAAAGTTACAATGGCACTGAAAAAACTGACTTATCACTGTTTTTCACACTTACGACCATTGCATCATCCCCATGGTCATGTGATCAAAATTTTTGATAACTTGACACTTGAAAACTAATTCATATTTATGATGGTTGCAGTTTCCTGGGTTCATGTGATCCCTTTTGCGACCTTCTGATGAGCAAAGTCAACGGGGAAGCCAGATTCACTTAACCATGTCACTAACTGAACAACTGCAGTGATTCACTTAACAACTGTCGCAAGAAAGGTTGTAAAATGGGGCAAAACTCACTTAATAAATGTTTCATTTAACAACATAAATTTTGGGCTCAATTGTGGTTGTACGTTGAGGGCTATCTGTGTATAGCTTTCATGCTATGTAATTCACACACACACACACACACACACACACACACACACACACACACATATGGTGCTGATTTGTTGGAAGCTGAAAAAGACTTATATCACACATGACAAAAGTCCCATAAAAATATACCCACTGTCAACACTTGATAGAACAAGGCAAAATAAGTGCCCATTCTTGAGGACCCACCACACTTCTCATTCGTTTTGATTTATTCGTTTTTACTAAAATAGTAAGTCAACTACTGAGTTTTCTTTTTTTCCTAAAATACAGTGTCCAGCAGGATTCATTAAAACAGAATATGGCAGAGGTACCTCAAGCCGGTGCTTGCTTTCATAGTACAACTGTTGTTTTTAAGTCTCTTAAGGCATCTTTGACTGACTGATGGATCTCATTTCGCTATAACTCTATCAGTAAATACTGCTTTGAGATCCTTCAAGCTGTCATCAGTGAAAGGATCTAACCACTTGTTTGCTGTTGGTCTGCCTTAATTGCCTTTCACTTTGTCAGGCACCAAGCCAAATCTTCTCCATTGTCTCCTGCCTTTGTATTACATGCCCAAAGTATTTAAACTTCAGTCTTATTATGGGTGCCATTTGTTTTTATTCCACTTAGTATTAAATAATGCTTTCTTCTTATGACCCAAGATATTCTCAACAATTTTATAAACATTTTAAAAGCATCTCTTTTAATTTGTTCAGTCTTTTGATGTCCCAGCTCTCATAGCCACACACTACAACTTTAAAACTAAGTTGGACAATGCCAAATATCCACTCTCATGGATACGGAAGGAAGAGGGAACAGGATTCCCTCTCTGTGTCCTGCTAAACATATAGAAGAAATAAGAGGAAGAGGTAGAATAACAGAGTAACAGAGTTGGAAGGGACTTTAAAGATCTTCTAGTCCAGGGGTAGGCAACGTTGGCTCTTTTATGACTCGTGGACTTCAACTCCCAGAATTCCTGAGCCAGCCATGCTGAGAGGAAAGGCTCAGGAATTCTGGGAGTTGAAGTCCACAAGTCATAAAAGAGCCAAGGTTGCCTATCCCTGTTCTAGTCCAAACCCCTGCTTAAGCAGGAGACCAGACAAGTGGCTGTCCAGTCTCCTCTTAAAACCCCCCAATGATGGTGCATCCACAACATCTGAAGATCTCAGTGGGATTCTTCAGCAAGGTCTGACAGCAGATTTACATACAGAAGAATCTATCCTAGCAAAGTGTACAAAAGTGAAGGTAACATTTATCTCGTGTTTCGAGAACAAGATTTTTCTCTAAAGGAGATAATTTTTTCCCTCAGATAATCATGCAAAAGGAAAATACTTCCTGACCAAAGCAATTTATTAATTTATACAATAATAGGAGTAACTTTATTTTACAACATTTTGAGCAATTGTCACTGATATGTACAGCAGGATACTGACTCTGAATTATCAGTGGCTTATTTTCAACTCTCCTTAATTTTAGTGGAAAAACAATTCTGTACCTCTGAAGAATGTATAAGAAAGTCTAATCAGCGAAAAGAAATAGCGCTGATTTGGACAAAGGAAGGGCTGTGCTGCAGAAAAGTGGTAGAATATATATATGTGTGTGTAGATACTATGGTTTTAAAGCAAAGCTCAAGAGCGTGAAAGTGTGAGTTCTCTTTGATGATAACATTGTGCCATTACTCAACGTTGCAGCTCTTCTAATAAAAAACAGAGAGCTCTTTTGTGTGACAAGAGTTAATTTATAAACAGAAAGATGTATTAATAATGCCTTCTGAACAAAAGGAAGCATGGGAGAGTCTGACCTCCCCTATGTTACCTATATTTTGCAAGATACCCTTTTATTGAACTTATCCAATTTCGTATTCAGAAATGGTGTGCCTGTCACACAGCAGATCATGAAGACCTGGCCTCTGAAGATGGGTAGATGGTACTGAATACTGAATATTGGCTTCCTACTTGCTTTAATGTTTCCATAGTAAGTTAACACTTTCTGAATGAATTTCTGCATCACTCCCTCTGATAAATAGTAAACTCAGATGAAGGGGACCCACATGGGGAAACACAATGGGAGTTTCCCTATGGTTTAGGCAGACCAAAGTAAACAAGGAAACAACAACAACAATAAAAAAACCAAATGGCTAAGGAAGCAACCCTCTATCCACTTAGCAAAAACAACTCTCTGGTGAAGACTGAGCGAGTCATTTTTACAAACCACCACTTCATAGATATGCCTCAGAGACCCTTTTTCCTCCACACTTGATGAAAACACTTCCATTTCATGCCCGACCCATGAATGAGGCAGCTTTAAGTGTTAAAGCAGGGTTTTTCATCCTATTTCAATACTCTCCAAAGGCAGTTTCATGGGATATAAAAACTTTTAAGCTTCGTCATGGAAGGAAGTTGAGTGAGCACAACAACTGGCAATAGAGAAACAGGAAAGGGATTGGCAATGGGATAACAAACTGCAGACTTGCAATAGTGGTGAATATCTGTAGCTCAGGTATAGGATGAGGGCAAAGGTTTGTTCTCCAAGCTTATGGGTTGGTTTCTGAAAGTTTCATTACCAGGCTAGGTAACATCTTCAGCAGTCTGTGTCAGTGCTCTTTGGTTTATAAGGGCTTCAGGTGTGGCTGTGTCAAGTGAAGGTCTTGTGATAGGTCAGGTGTGAGCCATCAGAGAGAGAGAGACTTAAAAATCAGGATCCAGAACACTTGTTAGCAGTCAAATGCCATGATCCTAAATCCCAAATCCCTACCCACTCTGACACCAAACAACACCAGTTCAATTGGAGCAACACTAAAATCATTAGCCACGCTACCACTTGCCATGCTCGTGAGTTCATGGAACCTTGGCACTCCACAAGCAATTCCATCAATAGACACATTGATCTACAACCAGCCTACAAACCCCTCAGAATCCAAATCAATTGCACAGCCAACTGGAGACAGCACCAACCCTCAACTAACCCACACAAGCCCCTCTCCCCCCCCAGAAGTTCACCTTCCAATGACACTGACCTGATGTAATCTCCCCATCTCAAGACCCATCACCAGCCTCTCTCTGATGACTCACACCTGACCCATCAGAAGACCTTCATTTGACACACCCACACCTGAAGCCCTTATAAACAGAAGATCACTGACACAGACATCCCCTAAACATTGCTGGAGATGTTATCTAGCCTGGTAACGAAATGTTTGGAAAACCAACCCACAAGCTCAGAGAACAAACCTTTGCCCACAAACTTCAGACTGACAGAGCTGCCTGCTGGTTGAAGAGCACTTCAGCTCAGCACTGGGAAAAGGCCGTAAGATTAGTAAGAACTAGTTGGGAGAAATGGGAAAGGGGGTGGGTGGGGCAGGTTAAATATTCTGCTTGGAAGAAATAGCTGGCTAAAATCTTAAACAAGAGAATAGGAAGCTTTAGCATTTTCTTACAGTCTCCCTTTATTTACTTCCCAATGGTTGTATCTGCCCAGGCAGATTAGATTAGATTAGATTATCTATCTATGATTAGAAAACACTAACCAATGCATATTGCCAACTCATATTTTTGAACATATCATCAGCTGGGTTTAGAGTTTAGATTTTATTTATTTATTTTATTTTATTAAATTTATATACTGCCCTATTCCCGTAGGACTTGTGTTGTAGTAAGAAACAGGAGGAGGAAGGTGTGTTGAATATGTTTGCTGCCTTGAGTTATTTATAAATAATAAAGGGATACAAATTAAATAAAATAACTGTATGTAACCCAATCACCCAGCTGGTAGCTTGCCATTAGACTGTTCATCTAAAGACATAATAATAATAATAATAATAATAATAATAATAATAATAATAATAAGAAGAAGAAGAAGAAGAAGAAGAAGAAGAAGAAGAAGAAGAAGAAGAAGAAGAAGAAGTTGGAAGGGACCTTGGAGGTCATCTAGTCCAACCCCCTGCTCAGGCAGGAAACCCTATACCATTTCAGGCAAATGGCTGTCCAGTCTCTTCTTAAAAACTTCCAGTGTTGGAGCATTCACCACTTCTGGAGGCAGGTTGTTCCACTGGTTAGTTGTTCTAACTGTCAGGAAGTTTCTCCTTAGTTCTAGGTTGCTTCTCTCCTTGACTAGTTTCCATCTGTTGCTTCTTGTCCTGCTTTCAGGTGCTTTGGAGAATAGCTTGACTCCCTCTTCTTTGTGGCAGCCCCTGAGATATTGGAACACTGCTATCATGTCACCCCTCACCCTTCTATTCGTTAAACATATTATTATCAAGGAATTTATACCTGGAATCAGAGCCCAGGAGAACTGTAACTAGCTCAGTACTTTTACAATTGGTAGGTATACTCTTCAGGTAACCTCATCTAACATCAATAGTCATGGAGCTGGTGGCTATAAGAAAGTCAATTTGGTACAGTGGCTAAAACATTCATTTAGGACTAGGGAAACCTAGGTTTAAGTCTGTCCCCAACCTCAGAGATTTATGCATCGAGTCAGTATAAATATGTAGTAATGCTTTTGAAAGAGCACTATTGAAATATGTTTTTTAAGCAAAGTAGAGAATCAATACTGTATGTGCCAAATTATTCATCCAACTAGCCCTACAAAATCTGGGAATATTAAGCTTTTCTCACAATTTAGAGGCAGACATTTTCTACAAATATCATGGGCTCAAAATGGGTTCTGTCTGGCAACATTCCTCAGAGTTAAACATAAAAGATAGATCACAGGAAACATATAAAAGTGGTAAGCAACCAGTGTTGACAGCAGCACATCCAAAGATTAAACTAGTTTTAGAGAAATAAAAACTAAACATTTACATAATCACTTTATCTTTTTGCATTTTAATTTATTTGACTGAATAAACAATTATCATCTTTTAATGGTACTTTATAATTTTCCGTGCTTTCTTTTTCTTTATCCCTGTTTCTTTCTCTCCTCCCTCTTCTCTTGCCATCTTCAATTTCCTTTCAAATGGGTCAATATTTAAGTGAACAAAATAATTTCAAACTGTCCCTTTAAAATTGCTATCATTTTTCTTCCTCAGTTATTCTTTAATATCTTACTCTGTGGGTAGGTTAGCTCATGAATTAGATTACTACTTTGAAAGAACATAAAATTAAAGAAGTAGTATATATGACAGGAATGGACCCTAAATGTTATTTCATATTCTAGCTCTGGATATGAAATGTTGAGCTGATTTTCTTTCCAGAATGATATACTTTCCATTCTAGCCCACTGTTCTTATGTTTACAGAAATATCTCTCTCCAGTAGGCCCTTTCCCCACATTTCATATGTTGATGGGAGCTCCCAATGTGGCTTGGCCATCTGAAGTCTCTTTGAGCATCCCACTTCCCCAGCCTTTTCTTAGCTTTCTCTTTCAACACCCTGCCTACTCCACTTTCCTCTGGGCCTCAGGCTGCCAATAGCACCCACCTAGTTCTTCCACTCTCCCCCAAATTTTATTCTCTTCCTCCTCATTCTGCTTCTTACCATCTATCTTCAAGTCAACAGCCATACTGTAAAGGCAGAGTGGTAACTCAGGTGGCTAAGCATCAAGAACTGTAGATGCCTTAGAATACCATTTTAAACTGTTTCCCCAACTCAGCCATCATTTGAAGCAATCAGGCGCTGCCTTTTGCAATGGCCAGGTTCTTCCCATCCTATAGCATCTCATCTGACATCCACATTTTTAGATGGATATTTAACAGGGAAGCTGGCATACCTATATTGGCTGATGCAGGAGAAATCATATATGCAGTGTCAGTCTGATCAGGATTACAGCCAAAGGCAATAAACTGGCTGCCAGTTCACTGTGTTACCCTTCAACATTTACAAATGAGAATCGGGACATGCTGGTAATTCCTCAATTTCATACTGTGGCTTATGTCTGTGCCCTTTGCCCCACACTTACATATTGCTGAGGGCTCTGCTTTGCCTTCATATACTGTATTTGTTGACTCGGCAATTGGTGTTCCCCTACCTATTTGAAAGTAGACCATTTTTAAAATAATAATAATAATAATAATAATAATAATAATAATAATAATAATAATAATAATAATAATAATAATAATAATAATAAGACTTGCTCTTTCAGCCAGAGATCAGTATTGAAAAATGCATCTCCGACAAAGTCTTATCTACACTTCATAATATATCCCAATCATTGAAATTCAGTAAAGAGCAGATGTGGATTAAATGACAGCATAGCATTCAGGGTACCTGGGCAGACAATAGACAAGGGGGAATCTGGTCCCCACTGTAGCCCAATAATAAGTAAAAGTTTTCTCCTGTGCAGTCATGTCCAACTCTAGGTAGCAATGCTCATTTCCGTTTCCTAGCTGAAGGAGCCAACATTGTCTGAAGACATTTCCATGTCATGTGGCCAGCATGACTATATGCTGAGGCACACAGAATACTGTTAGTTTCCCATCAAAATGGTACCTATTTATCTACTTGCATTTTCATGCTTTCAAACTGCTAGTTGGGCAGGAGCTGGGGCTAGAATAGGAGCTCATCTTATCATACAGACATGGGTCTCAAGCTGCCAACCTTCTGGGCAACAAGCCCAACATATTAACCACTAAGCCACTAAGCTCTAAGTCTGATGCCAATAGCAATAGCACTTAGACTTATATACCGCTTATTTTACCGACCTCAGAAGGAATCAAGGCTGAGTCAACCTTGAGCCAGTGAGACTTGAACTGCGAAACTGCTGGCAGTCAGCAGAATTAGCCTGCAATAATGCATTCTAACCACTCTGCCACCACGGCTCTTATAAGATAGCTTCCTTATTAGGACTCAGTGATAGAAGCAGTGATAGACAATCCTGGCAAAGCTATATTGATGGAGTCACAGAGTAGAAAGGAATTGAGCAATAACAACAGAATCAATTCTAGCATTGACCTCTTAAGTAAAAGGGTAAAACCTCTTGTCCTGTCACTCTACTGATCACCTGATGATGAAAGAGAAGGCAGAGGAAACTTTTGATTGAACCATTAATGAAATTAGTTCCTAATTTTTATGGTGCTTTATAGTGCTGCTGAATCATGTCTTATGAGACAATAATGAGGAATAGACACAGAAAAAAGGGGACATACTAAATGTAAAAATGAAAAGTAAAGCAGATGTTATGTTTGTTTCTGATATATTAAGTTATTTCTCTTTAGATTATTAACATTGTTTGAGAGCCTTGGTGGAGCAGTGGGCTAATGCCTCCTTAAGTAACACCAGCTGCCTGCAATTAGTGCAGGTTCAAGTCCCACCAGGCTCAAGGTTGACTCAGCCTTCCATCCTTCCGAGGTAGGTAAAATGAGGACCCAGATTGTTGGGGGCAATAAGCTGACTTTGTAAATATGCCGCTTGGGGGGGGTGAAAGCCCTAATAAGCAGGCATATACATAGAATGAAGGCTATTGCTAAGCACACTGATTTGTGCTTCTTAGATTGTAAGCTGCCCTGAGTCTTCGGAGAAGGGCGGGATATAAATGGGATTAAAAAAAAACATTGTTTGAGAGGAAGTGTGGGCCATGTCATTGGGTTGTCTTCCCTGCTGAATCCCCATCAGGCTTAGTATTGGCAAAACTATCCATGCGCTAGGAATGCTACAGCTACAGAAAAGACCCTGTTGTACGTACATCTATCTCACCATTTTCTCACTTATAGGATGTGGTAGAGCCACTGGAGTGGGGAGAGGGCCATCAGGCAGAGATGAGAAGAGGAATGTCACTTGGGTCTTCCCAGATTGGATGAACTGAAGCACTGACTCACTATCAAGCTTGGGATGGAGAATCATTTCTCCACTGAGCCCACATTTCTTCTTAGAAGAAACAGGCGGAAGCAAACCATAGTGTTTTCTGACAACCCCAACTCCCTCTCTACTTTTCAAATAGATAGGGGAGAGTAGTTCATCTTACACTGACCCCTTGCAGAGGGATCTTCAAATAAGGCTAAGGATTTGTTCAAAGGTTGCCATTCACTGCTGATTCCTATTCTAAATGCAAGCCTCACATTCTAACCTCCGAAGCTGGATTTCTCCACTTGAGATCAGCATATGATAGGAATTGAGGCAATTAAAAATGCACATATTCAGAACACGTTTTTCAGTGCCATGAGTTTCAGGTTGAGTCCTGCCAGGGTATTCTGTGCCATGTTTGCTGATGACCAGGGAGGAGTAGGCAGGGGATTTTATTACTATTATGTCAGCCCTGGAAAATGAAGCCAAGAATTCATCTGTTCGTCTTTTTCTGAACTGGTCTAACTATTCATCTCAGACATCATAACATTTCCTATGTCCTTTACATAGCAAAGCAATAATTTAAATTAATGATTTAGCAGGCATCTACAGGCATCTTAAATGGAAGCTTTTAGGATGGCAGAATCTGGATGGAATTATTTTTTTTCTTTTCTTCCTTCCTTGCTTGCTAACCACCAAGACAGACACTCACAATTTTTGATTAAACGCTAACCCTTGTGAGAATCATCAATATAAAGGATGAAAAATGCAAGCCAGCTTTGTAGAAATTCATTAAGCACTGTACCATAGATGATTGCAGGTGCACGTTAATGAATTACATGACTATCGAAATGCAATTAAATGCAGCTGCATATGTTTACAAAACTACAGAACCAAATTACAGGTATCGCTGGCATCCATAATTCATCCATAATTGACAATTTTCATATTACCGGAATAAGGAATCAAGTCATGCAGATGATTACTGTATCTGCCTTTCAGCACTGGAGACTTGGAGGCTCATTTCTTATGCAGCACCATAAATGAAATAAATTGCAGGCTTCCAGGTTAGGATTGATGGCAAAGTAAATGTGCCACTGAAAGTCAGATTCAGCATCCTTTCACCACCCTCAGCCCAGTATGGGTATGGGTAAAATGTGCTCATCCCTAAATGCTTTTGAGCAACATAGTGGGACAAAGCTAACATACGACTGATGATCTTTGCTGGTATGGCAAGTTTTTAGCTGTTTTGGAACTGTTGGCGAGACCATTAAAAGTCATTTGTGCTGTTTGAAATTGTTCTGCTGGCAGCAAGATCTGACTGCTGGCACAGCGACGGATTCTATTGTAAGTCAGGGCTGTTTCCAATGGAGGCAGAGGAGGAGAGGTCCTGGAACTTATGGAGCAAAGGAACTGGATGAGGCTGTCGGCAGGCTCAGAGAAGGGAGAGAGGCTTTTGGAGGAGCTGGAGGTGGTGGCAGTGTGCTCCAGGGGCAAAAAAGGAACAAGGCCCCTTTAAGGAAAAGGTGGAAGAGACAGGATCAAAAAAAAAGAAAAGGAGGTGAGGTTTTCTTGCAGGAATACAAGCTAATTTGAGGGCTAATCCACATGGAGCTCCATTTCCATCTGTCCTGTTTGCCATCATTCACTCCCTAGAGACTAAAATGGGTGATCTGAAACTTGAGCTGGCCATGAACAAGGAGTGTATATCAGAGGTGGTGACCCTTTGAGAGCTCTATCCAACGAAATTTCATTTTGATGTAAGCCAATTGGTGTAGATTCAAAGTGACAATAAAGTTATTATTTTATTTTATTTTTTCAATCACATCTGTTGTGTAGTGAGTTCTTCGGAAGCAGTAAGTGAGATGAGAGGTTGCAAACAGGAACATTGTTTTATTGAGACAAGCAGGAACAGAACTGAAACAGAGGCTTCTGCGCAGCTACTTATACAGTTGGCCACTAGGCGGTGGCCAATAGGTTTAAAGGAACCCATTCCCACCCCAAATCCTCCAATGATCTTCTTGGAGACAACTAGTCTGGCAAGTCAGTGACCGTTACACAGACACACCAATTGAGCAACCTTAAGCAGCATTCAAAAGACACGTAAAAGCAGTTCAAGTAAATCCGAATATTACAACATCCATACCACTTCTTGCATAACGGTTAGAATTCAGGCCCTCCAGTCATATTTGCAAACCATTCTTGGGAAACAGTATACCCAACTCTCTTCTCTTTCACTTTTTCTTTACCAACTGCACGTTGAAAACATTTTCAGCAGCTCACTACAGGTAGTCCTTGACTTAAGACTGGTTACTTGGCAACCATTCAAAGTTATGAGAGATCCTCCCAAAGCTACTTGTGATCCTGTTTTGAAGTTACAGCTGCTGCACCACCCCTGTGGTTATTTGCCCTTATGTCCAACTGCAGGGACACTGGTCTCCCATCATCCCATCGCACCAGGTCTCTGCAGGCCTTGGGTCTATTTCTCCCCCACCCACTGAGACACTACAAGCCTTGGCCTTCCCTTTGTCCCCCCCATTACCCATTCCTAAGATTCCATAGCAACTGGAGTTAGAACAAGCCAGCCAAGACTTCCTGTGTTTTCACTGTGTGTGTGTTTGTGTGTGTGTGTGTGTGTGTGTGTGTGTGTGTGTGTGTATTTGACAGCAGATAGGTGATATTCTCTCCCCATGCTAAGGCTCACTAACCACTGAACAGAATAGGACATGAACTGCATTTGTTCAATCCAGCATCTGTTCCAAGGGCAATCAGGTGAACGCAGGCCTTCCCTGTCTAGCCTAGCTTTGGATGAGAGGAAATATTTGAACGTTTCCATCTTTTGCCCATGTGGATTCACTTCATCCTCCAAAATATAAGTAGGGCTTCCTTATTTTGTGTGTTTGTTTCCCAAAGATGGCCTTGCCTTTCCATTCAAGAAAGAGTGTTAAATGAAAGCAGGATGGGTGAAACACTGAATGCTACGTTTGGGGCTGCTGTGGTCCAACCAGCATAACCATGGATGGAGAAATTGAATGATCAGCATACTCCTCTGATTCCTCCTTCTCTTAGTGCAATTCCATTGCTACCACCAACGTGATGTGTTTCCCCCCACCATTCTTTTATATTTCAAATGGAGCCAAAAGCCTTGAAAATCAAACAAGATTCAATTCCCTACACGGTGCAGGATTAAGCTGCTCTCAGAACACAGCGGGATCGATGAAGAGTTTAGCTTCGTTTTTATTTTTGTCCTCAGGATTCCTTCCTATTTCATTTTTTTTCTGGGAAGAAACAAAGACTTGGGGTTGCGCTTAGCAATTCTGTTGGACGCTGATAGAACACAGCCAGCCCTCACCTTCAACTGCCGCGGGAAAAAGAAAATAAATTGCCGCCTTTAATTAAGGTTCCTACATCCTGGAAGTAGGACGTTTTACCAACTCGACTGAGTTTCTAAATGACAGAATACAAATCTGTTTGGTGCAGATGGTTTTGGCTGATCGCAGTCTATCTGTGACACTGAGGAAAGCAGACATGCCTTTTGCCCCAGTGTATAAAGAAAAAAAGAAAACTTCTCAGGCCATATTTCACCACTGACAGGCCCTTCTCTCTCTCTCTCTCTCTCTCTCTCTCTCTCTCTCTCTCTCTCTCTCTCTCTCTCTCTCTCTCTCTCTCTCTCTCTCTCTCTCTCTCTCTCTCTCTCTCTCTCTCTCTCTCTCTCTCTCTCTCTCTCTCTCTCTCTCTCTCTCTCTCTCTCTCTCTCTCTCTGACAAATAAGCTCAGCATCTTTAACTGCTGTGCCATCACGCTCCTTACCCATACCCAGCATCGGGTACGACTTATAAATCTAAAATTTATAGAGTCTAGTTTTTTATTTCCATGCAAGACTTTTTTTCTTGAAGCCCCAAAGTGTAGAATCTCTCTCTCCTCTCTCTCTCTCCCTCTCTCCCTCTCTCCCTCTCTCTCTCTCTCTCTCTTTTTTTAAAAGGAAACACTCATCTATCCTAATATTCTAGCCCTAGCAAATAATAAAAAATCAATCTTTATATTTCTGCGAAGATCATCCATATTATTGCCCCACACCTATAGAGATAATTTGCATTTTCTTTCCATTTCCATTAACATCATTAATAGCTGGTCGTTCAACCTGCTTGTAAACAGCTCCGTTTGGTGCAGATGTTTTTCCGAGGCTTCTTTGTCTTCATTAATGTGCATAAGTGAAAGAAGTCAGAGGTTGTCGATGCTGCCATTTTTTCAAGGCTGAGTACATACATGTGTACCTTGTGCTGTGAATTCAAGTGAGCATGCACATACAACTGCACATGTACAGATGCACATTGCAGGGCTCTAGCTTTTTTGCAGTTTATTTCTTTCCTTATAGTCTTGTCATTGATCAAAAGGGAAATTGTAATAGTTCAGTGTGTTATGTCTGAGGATATTTACTCATGCAGTATGAGGTGTATTACTATTGAGCTTCTCATCTTTTCTACTACCTTCTCTTATTGGTATCATTATTATGATTATTATTACTTTGTTGTTTTGTATGTACACTGAGAGCTTGTGCACCGGAGACAAATTTCTTGTGCATCTAATCACACTTGGCCAAATAAATCTATTCTATTCTATTCTATTCTATTCTATTCTATTCTATTCTATTCTATTCTATTCTATTCTATTCTATTCTATTCTATTCTATTCTATTCTACAGTATTCTATTCTATTCTATTCTATTCTATTCTATTCTATTCTATTCTATTCTATTCTATTCTATTCTATTCTATTCTATTCTATTCTATTCTACAGTATTCTATTCTATTCTATTCTATTCTATTCTATTCTATTCTATTCTATTCTATTCTATTCTATTCTATTCTATTCTATTCTATTCTATTCTACAGTATTCTATTCTATTCTATTCTATTCTATTCTATTCTATTCTATTCTATTCTATTCTATTCTATTCTATTCTATTCTATTCTATTCTATTCTATTCTACAGTATTCTATTCTATTCTATTCTATTCTATTCTATTCTATTCTATTCTATTCTATTCTATTCTACAGTATTCTATTCTATTCTATTCTATTCTATTCTATTCTATTCTATTCCATTCACTTTCTATATTTCTATTCTATTCTATTCTATTCTATTCTATTCTATTCTATTCTATTCTATTCTATTCTATTCTATTCTATTCTATTCTATTCTATTCTATTCCATTCACTTTCTATATTTCTATTCTATTCTATTCTATTCTATTCTATTCTATTCTATTCTATTCTATTCTATTCTATTCTATTCTATTCTATTCTATTCTATTCTATTCTATTCTATTCTATTCTATTCTATTCTATTCTATTCTATTCCATTCCTCTTGTCGATATCTACAAACACTAGGAGAAGGGAAAGGAAGAAGACAATATTTCAACAAATTCTAGAATGAAAGCATATCAATTTTCCTGCAGGTATTCCTGCTCTATAGACAAACAGCTACTGAGAATGCAGACGGAGAGGGTATTGTTGTGGAGGGAATTTGTCTGTACCCACTCCCCCCCTCAAATTTTTAGCTCTCTCACTGACTTCCCACGTATGGTGTATTTCATTATACCATGCCTCTTAAATGAACTTCCTCCACTGAAAAAAGTGGTACATCTGAAACAATGAATACGGTAGATCTACCTGTAATTAATTGCTCTACCTCCCCCTTTTGCTTGATGTTTGATGTACATTGCTTGATGTTTTCTCTAAAGCAGGAAAGTTATTATTATTTTTTTCAAGCTAAGGGCACTCTGGTGCTTTGAATAATGCACCAGGCACCAGACTCTAAAAAACAGCAGGACCAAACAAAAACAACATTCGATTCCACTTTAATTAAAATGGATGAATCACAGTTAATACCATATTTACCCAAAAGGAAGATTGAACATAAGATAACACCTCCCCGTTCCTGAAAGAGGATTAGAGGGGAAAAAAGAATCTTATTTTGTAATATATTCTTAGTAAAACTGGCAATCCCTCTTCCCACCCATTTTAAGAGAAATAATTTGTGGGAGGGAAAAAAAGGTTTAAATCTTCATTTCAGTAACTACAGTGTCATTGCTTCCCACATATATTTAAATTATGTCCCCTTTCTTGACAGATTTAAAAAATAAAAATGGATTAAAAGAATTTGTGGGGGCTCCCCAGGCATTCTGAAAATGCACAGAACAGTATTTGTCAAACCTGACAATTTTGAGATTTATGGATTTCAACTCCCAGAATCCCCCAGCCAGCTATGGGAATTCTGGGAGTTAAAGTCCATACAGCCTAAAGATTCCAAGGTTGAGAAACACTGACATAGAGGATAACTTCTGAGGCTGGGGTCTCATACCCTCATACCAACTATAGACTACACTGCTCTGAAGATCCACCAATCGTTCATGCAATTCTGCCTGCAAGCTGTGTAATAGAAAAGAGATTGGGGCATTCAGGCGGTTAATAGCAACAGGGAAGAAGTAATCTGGAGAGGTTTAAGGCCTTCCCTTTCCCAGTAGAAGATTCCTCTTTCTCTGCTAATAATAATATGGCAGTGGGGAAGGAGAAGAAATAGTATTTGTCAGAATTATGTTCCCTCTTTTCCCCCAAATCCCTTTCCCTCGACCAATAAAACATGGTAATTGTTTATTTGGTTAAATAAATAAATAAATATAATAATAATAATAATAATAATAATAATAATAATAATAATAATAATAATAATAATAATAATAATAATAATAATAATAATAATGCGGTCTGATAAAGTGTTTAAATAGATTTCTCTAAACACTGTCCTAGGTGGATATATATATAAATACTTAAAGTATAAAATCTTCGAACACCGGGATGGATAAAAAACAGTCGTTTATTGCTAAAAGATCATAATAAGCAATAAAAAGATAAGGGCAGGGCCACTGTAGTCATGGATAAATCTGAATACAATTATAAGGCTCAATCCTTACTCAAAGACATTAATGCATACAAAGTGGTCACAAAGGACCCAATGATATCAATCAGAAATCAGCTTAATAAAATACTAGAAAGACTTAGAAGACAAGACAAAATCAGTGAGGAAGATTTAAGGGCTTTGCGACCAAAGGATAAGGCGATGGCGAGATTCTATGGGCTACCAAAGATACATAAGAAAGGGGTCCCATTAAGACCTATTGTAGCATTTAGAAATACTCCAACATTTGGCCTAGCAAAGTGGTTGAGCAGACAGTTAAAATACCTGTTGGAAGAAAACACAACCACAGTAAAGTCAGCACATGAATTCCTACAAAAACTGAAATCAACGAAGATAGAGGATGATGAAATAATGATATCGTTCAATGTAACATCCTTATTCACATCCATACCACAAGACCTAGCCATTTTGACAATAAAAGAACGATTACAGCAGGAGGAGTCACTACATCGTGACTCACTTAAGATAGAAGACATCATCCTCTTATTACGTTTGTGTCTTAAAACACACTTTAAATTCGAGGGAGTGATATGTGAACAAATCAATGGCACACCAATGGGGTCCCCCATTTCATGAATCATCACAGAAGCAGTCTTACAAAAACTTGAATCCAAAGTAATGGCCAGCTATCAACCAAATTTTGGGCAAGATATGTTGATGACACATTCATCATCATCAAACGTAAGGATAAGATTGATTTCATGAGACAACTAAATTCAATATTTCCGGATATCCAGTTTACAGCAGAGGAGGAAGCCAATGGCACCTTAGCTTTCCTCGATGTGTCAATCAGTTGCCAAACAAATGGCACCCTCCACACATCCGTTTATAGAAAAGGGACACACAGAGATAGGATGCTTAATTATAAAAGTAATCATCCCACATCCCACAAGATCTCCTGCATCCGCACATTATTCAAACATTTAGACACACACTGTAACACAAAAAGAGCCAAGGACAAGGAACACGATCACCTATATTGGGTATGCAGACGTAACAGCTACCCAACAAATTTTATTTGGCGTTACAGTAGGCACCAAGAACCATGTTTGACACAAAATGGCTTGGCAAATACAACTTGTATGACAATTCCATACATAAATGGGGTTTCAGAGGCAACGGCAAGAATATTGGCACCACATAACATTAATGTGGCACACCGGCCAAACTAGACACTCCGTACCAAGTTGATGCGCCCAAAAGAACAACTATCTGCAAAAGAAAAATCATCAATAATCTATAGGGTGAGATGCAATGACTGCCAATGTAGCTATATTGGAGAAACATCCAAACAACTAAAGACAAGAATCCATGAACATAAGCTTGCAATAAAAAGACATGAGCAATATTCACAAATATGGATGCATATGGTCGATAATAACCACTCCTTCAACTTTGCAGGGGCACAGACCATTGCCCAAGTCACCTCCAAAGGAGGCAGATTACTTAAGGAAGCCTGGTTCTCAGATAAATTTACAATTAATGGCCACATAGAATTGCCACCTGCCTACCAGGCATTAAAGGCACATCAACAGCAACAGAAAGGTCTACCCACAATAAAAAGGAGAGAAACCAAAAGAAATCAAAGTTGGGCAACCAGGACACCGGAAGAGATATCTAAAACATAACAAGATCTGGCCTTCTAAAGACCAGTCAGGGTTGATCTCCTCTAGGACTGACTGGTTTGATCGCCTTGCAGTCCAAGGGGCCCGCAGGAGTCTTCTCCAGCACCACAGTTCAAAGGTCTCAATTCTTTGGTGCTCAGCCTTTTTCATGGTCCAACTTTCACTGCCATACATTGCAAATCCTTAGGTGTACTGCTACCAATATTGCTCGCTCTCCACTTACTCTATTGGTAAAGTTTTCTTGCAGATGCTTCATTGCCCAAATTAGGTACTGTAACATTATCGGTGCTCTGATGATGTTACCTAATTTGGGTAATAAAACATCTGTAAGAAAACAACCAAGCTCAAAGAGCACCAAGGACCTGTAACTTCCTTGCCTTCTTTCCCTTCTTGCACACACTCTTTTACAACTTCAAATATCCATCTTGTGCACCAATTATGGCTTCTCCTGGCTCAAAAGGCCTTGCTCACTCTTACTCATACTTTAGTCACTTCACATTTGGATTACTGCAATGTGCCAAATGTGGAATTGCCCTTGAACAGGGTCAGTCAATTTATCCATATAACAACTCTGCTTCAAGAGTTATGCTGGCTACAATATGTGTTTCTTCATACAACTCAGAGAATATTATCTTCTTCAAAGCCCCTCATGTTTTAGAATCTGCCTACTTTTAACCATTTTAACATGAAACCATTAACAGTTTCTAACACGAAACCATCTAACATGAAACTATAAGTTACTGAAAGAGACTTATGGAGTGTCATCTGCTGCACTGTGGTGGCACAGTGGTTAGAATCCAGTACTGCAGGCTACTTCTGCCGACTGCCTGCAGTTCGGCCATTTGATTTTCACTGACTCAAGGTTGACTCAGCCTTCCCTCCTTCTGAGGTCAGTAAAATGAGGACCCAGATTGTTGGGGGCAATATGCTGACTCTGTAAACCTCTTAGAGAGGGCTGTAAAGCACTATGAAGCAGTATATAAGTCTAAGCACTAGTGCTTTCACTATCTAGAATTCAGAATTGATTTGCTCCTTCCCCCATGTTTTTTTCTGGCATCAGCTTTCCCTAGCCTTTTGCAAAGCTGCTAAGACCTGACCTTTTCAGGGGGGCTTTCAGCTCTTAGGGGTGAGCTTGCTTAGTTTCTTCCTGAGAGTGAATGCTGCATGCTGCAAAATGGGAAGAATGAATGAATGAATGAATGAATGAATGAATGAATGAATGAATGTGTAAAGCTTAGCTCTCAGTGTGACGGATGTTGTTATTGGGAATCCAGATTGTTAGGAACATTATGAGAGTGTTTTAATGTTGTAGTTGGTGATATATATTGTTAAGTATTGGGATCGGTGAGACATTGACGAGGCGATGGTGAAAACAACAATACGTTTATTAGGTTAACACAGAAGCAGAACTAACTGCCACTTAACTTCTATTTATACGGACCACTGATAGGCAGCGGCCAATGGAATTAAAGCAGTATTTCCCGCCCAAAACACAAGCTAACAATTCTGCAGACAAGCAGTCTGGAGTTTAAACAGACACAGCAGTTATAACGATTTCCAAGTAATTTACATCAGGACATAACATATATGTAAGCCATTTATGGTTAGGTCTAATTGAAGTGGCATAACATAAATAAGATGAACCAACCTCATCCAGTTTCTTTCTAATCCTTTTCCCTTCTAAAACATGATCTATCCTCTTCTTTTTTGCATCATAGTTATCTTATAAAGGCCACTCTCCTCCAAATATCCCTAAAAGCAGAAATAGCTTTCATCAGCTAAAATTACCTGAGTGCCAGAGACACAGAGGTACATATTCAGATCAGTTATTAGTATACAATACAGAATTTGCTACATGAAGATTTGTAGAGGGAACATCTGGGGTTTTTTTTATACTAGTTGCAGTGAACAAGAGGAAAGATGTGCTTAAGAGATTATATTAAAATCTACCAAATAACAAAAGAAAGCGATGCCCTGCAGTTCATGGATGCCCTTGTGCTGTTTTTGTTGTTGTTGTTGTTGTTTTAGTTTTTTTTTGGCAAAAGTACAAAATGTTTTGCCTTTGCCTTCTTCTGGAATGT
Source organism: Vipera berus (assembly GCF_964194415.1). Classification (NCBI taxonomy): domain Eukaryota; kingdom Metazoa; phylum Chordata; class Lepidosauria; order Squamata; family Viperidae; genus Vipera; species Vipera berus. Next base: position 253,299,609 of record NC_138203.1, read on the forward strand.
ATAGCACTACATGAATGACAAAAATATGTATTATTACAATTAAAAGAGCTGTCTTCTGGAAATTGACTATTAAAACATAGAATCCATTAGCCTCTGTAAGGACAGGTACAAGCAATCCTGTTTCAGCCCCAGCAAAGCTCTTTCTCCCTCTGGAGACTATTCATTGCACATAAATAGGCAAGTATTTAATCTTAAGGGTGGTGGGGGGAAGGACTGGCACATGGTAAGCTTAAACAGCAGGCTAATTCACACGCCTTGGTGCAAGTACCTGAGAGGTACATACAAAGCCCTGTCATGCTCTGATTGGAGGGGAAGCCCCATTGGGGAGAATTGCTGCCATATACGAGTTTCACACAAATAGAGTGGAATTTGTGCAGCAGCCCCATTCACTGCAAAGTAGGCGAGTTATTTGTGCTATAGAGAAAAATGAAATAATTGCACAAATAGCTAAAAATCTTGACATCATTGAGAAACATCTGTTTAAATAACATGGATGATCTTACAGAAATACAAAGGTAAGAGAGAAGCAACAAGGGAAAGCAAATATTCAGTTGATATATAAAATAATTATGGAGAAGATAAACATACAATACCCATTGTTTTGCTTGAAAAACACCTTAAGTTGACATCAGAAAAAAACATCCCTGAATGTATCAACAAACATTTCCTTTTCATTAACTAAAAGTATAAGGTGTAATAGCAAATTCCAAATAATGTCCATAGATAACAGACTCAGTCATTACAAAGCAAGAGGGTTAAATAAACAAACCTTGCAAGAGAAAAGAGAGGGGAAAAATAGAAAATGAATCTGTTCATATGTTTTACATAACCAGAAATGAAATTTGACAGCAGTAATTGATAAACCCTTCATATTTACTAAGCATTTTCAAAGTTACAGAATATTGACAATTCAAAGCCTTGCTCATAACTTTTTCCCTTCCAATTTTAAGGAGATTTTCATGATATTGATTGATTGATTGATGAGATTTGGAGGCCACTTAACCACAAAATGACTCTGGAAAAAAAATCAGGAAACAATAACAAGGAAGACAATAACTAGAAAATTGTCATGTGTCCATACAGCAGACTTCCTCAAATAGAATATATCACTGATGCCTAAAAAAACAGCCAAGATTGCTTCTTACATTTTATCAAGTGCTCACAATTTGTTAAATTGTCACCACATAAAATATAGTTCAGAGAAAATCAGAAAATTGATGCTATCCATTCAGAAATGTGCTGTATGAGAAATTCTCAAATTTTGTACAGTTAAAGTACAGTTATATTACAGCAATGTTTCTCAACCTCAACAACTTTAAGGCATATGGGGCTTCAACACCCAGAATTCCCCAACCAGCATGGGGCTGGGGAATTCTGGGAGTTGAAGTCCACACAATTTAAAGTTGCTGAGATTGAGAAGCACTGTACTATAGGAATAAGCAGTTTCTGCTGAAATTGAATATGAAAGGGCAAGACCCCTTCTGAATTCTAAGATGAACCTAGAGAGAATATTCAATGAATAGATAGGCACGTGTTTTTCACCCATGCATATATTTGGAATTTTGAGATTTGGACAATTTCTCAAAATGGCTGACATGGTAGAAGTATCTACCAGAAGATAAAGCACTGAATTTTTTCCTATCTGAACCCACTCCAAGCAGCCAATAAAAATTCTACAGCAGTATTCGAGAGGAAAAAAACCCCTGCTTTATTATTTCCTAAGAATGCATAGAGTGTCAATGAAGTCAATGCATTTCTTACCAATTAAAATTATATTGAATACTGTGGCCCTCAAAGCCCTATAGAGTAGATTCCCTTCCCCCTATTTATTTTTTGCAGAGTCTTCCAGTAACCATTTCATAACTTAAAATTCCTGAAAGCAAATATAAAGTGTCTTTCTGGCCCCTGCTCATCATGCTTTCCAAAGTCAGATGCAGCCTTCAAGCTAGCAGAAGTGATGCACTCTTCCCCTTCTGTGTCTTGGCCTCTAATTAAACCTAAAAATACACAAGCAAAAAAAAACACCTCTGTATCTTGCTGCTTTGTTTACTCCTGTTTCCTCCACTCCCTTCCCATCTGCACTTGTTGAATCTTAGATGTTGCACTCTGTAGAGCATGGGTGTCAAACTCGCCGCATCACATGACGTATCATTATGTGTTGCGACTGTTTTTGCATTGCCGGATCTGGGGTGGGCACAGGCTCTGCATGATGCAATCAGCCCACGGGCCGGCAGTTTAACACCCCTGCTGTAGAAGAAACCCATTATTTTTGCTGATATTATATAAATAACAGTAAACAATATGACCAGCACTAGAGATGAAAATTTTTTACTACGGACACAAGCATCCAAGCTACAAGATCTTATGAAATTGCATATGAGGAATCTGGTGACAGTCGAAAATCTGGACTGCCACATTTCTTCTATACTCTTTGAAAAAGCCCTGTTTTGTGTGCTTGATAGCAGCTGAATAGGGCACAACAATGAGCAACTACACTTAAGAGTACTAACTGAGGCAGGACCTTAGAGTCATTTTGTGTAGTCCTTGGTCTTCTCTGAGCTTGGTTGTCTGCTTGCAGATGTTTCATTATACTGGTATCTATAAGCAAACAATCAAGCTCAGAGTCAAGCTATTCTCCAAAACACCTGAAGGCAGGACAAGAAGCAACGATGGAAACTAACCAAAGAGAGAAGCAACCTAGAACTAAGGAGAAATTTCCTGACAGTTAGAACAATTAATCAGTGGAACAACCTGTGAATGCTCCAACACTGGAAGTTTTTAAGAAGAGACTGGACAGACATTTGTCTGAAGTGGTATAGGGTTTCCTGCCTGAACAGGGGGTTAGACTAGATGACCTCCAAGGTACCTTCCAACATCATCATCATCATCATCATCATCATCATATTATTATTATTATTATTATTATTATCATCATCATCATCATCATCATCATCATCATCATCATTATCATTATCATTATCATTATCATTATCATTATCATTATCATTATTCTGCTGGTGGTGATATCCAGAAAGGGTAGTATGAGGTTGTTTTCTTCTTCCTTTGCGAATCTTATTCTTTTGAAGATGATGACTGTTTATTTTGTATGTTTTTTTTCTAGTTGTTCCTTTTTTATTATGATGGTGTCATCTATATACCGGTTCCATACCATAGGTTGTATGAATGGGAGTGCTATAATTTCTAAACACAGTACTATAATCTCCACTATGAGTTCTGAGAGTGATGATCCCATGGGTGTTCCTGTAAGGACCTGCCTCAATTTTTCCAGCAAGAAAGCAGAACTCTTGAAACTTGCATCGTTTCAAAAGGAACTTTTATTGGTAGGTACAGACAGCAGGAAAGCTAGGCAGGATCTGAGGGCTTCCTGCCTGACTCAATAGGTAAAAGCTGAGAATAATAACCCCATCCCAACTGTCCACCTTGTCGTTTCAAACAGGTCAATCCAGAAGGGACATCGAGCTGTGGGAAATGAACCGATAAGGCTCCTCAAGGTTGTTAGGTCTTCACTGTTTCCTCCCCCCCCCCCCCCGCACTGAGATAAGGCAGATGGCCCTGAGGCATTCCTTTCACATACCTGAGAAGGATACATCAAAGGAGATAGAGGAAGCGTTCTACATGCACTACAAAGCCCCTTGGCGTCCCCCCTTCTCCCATAGGAAAATGGCAGAACCTGAACAGTTTAAACACTGAGATTATGAGGAATTAATAATTGAGGGTTCTGACAGTTCCTCTGATTTGTTGGCATATTTGTCCATTAAATGGCTTGTTTGTTCGTTTGCATTTTCTGAACGTGGAGAAATGCTTTTCTCCTAAAATGAAAGAGGAACATGTCTCCCCACTATAAACTCATGATTTATAATTTTATATACATTCATAGTCATTGTATGGATTATGATTGTGGTGCTGGTGATATTTTATTGGTTTTTTCTTTCGTTATAAGCAGAACCAGCAACCACACTGGTTAGCTAACTACTATTTTGCATCTGCCACAATAAGCTGATCCTGGAATGATGTGGTAAATATGGCATGTAGAGGAGGTGAAAATGATGACCACAAAATGATCTTGGTGATGATGGTTTTGATTTGAGTATTATTTGACAAATATGCCAAATAGGTTTTTTTCTCTAAAGGAAGAGGGTTACTTAGCAAAAGAACCATCTCAAATACCTTCTGAGAAATTTTGGCTCAGTTCTTGTTAGTAAAGAGAAAGTAAGTACCTTATTTTTAATTTTGAGTTGTGACAGCTGTATTGAAAAGTAACTAGGATGTCTTTTACTCTATAAATAATAAAAATGCAAAGTGTATATGTTAGGCAGTGACAGGCCTCCTTAATGCTTTATTTAGATGAGCATGCAAATACTTTTTTTTTGCTATTGCATTCCCCTCTTCCACAATGCCAAATTTACTACATAGACTCATTAGCACCAGTGATGAATATTGGATGATCAGCGTTTGTTTTATGCTGTGCATTCAGATTGTAAGCCAACCGCACATGTCCTGAATAATATCCAGATCCCTCCAGATTCAATGACCCTGAAGAATTGTTTCTGTGCAGCAAAAACTCCATCCCAGCTGAATTTGCTCGTAGCAATGCTTCATTTGATAACCACTCAGCAAGAAAAAATGAGACAGGTGTCCTGAGGAAAACATTAGAACCATTTTAAAAATTAGGTTAAAGTGAAACAGTCCTGTGGACAGAATGGGGTGGGGTGGGGTGGGGAAGAGGAGGCATGGAGGAATCTGGCTGCATATTCTCTACATATAGTGAGGAAAAAGGATAACACCTTTGTTAATAATGGAATAACAGAGTTAGAAGGGACCTTGGAGGTCTTCTAGTCAAATTCCCTGCTCAAGCAGGTGCCTTTATACCATGGGTGTCAAATTCGCCACGTCATGTGACGTGTCGCAATGTATCACAACTCTTTGCATTGCCAGAAATGGGGCGGGCACAGCTTCAGTATGATGAAACCGGCCCGTGGGCCGGCAGTTTGACACCCCTGCCTTATACCATTTCAGATAAATGGCTGTCCATTTATCCCTTTTTAAAAACCTCCAACTTCTGAAGGCAAGCCATACCACTGATTCTGTCAGGAAATGTCTCCTTCGTTGTACGTTGGTTCCCTCTTTGATTAGCTTCCATTCATTGCTTCTTGCCTTGCCTTCAGGTGCTTTGAAGAATAGATTGACCCCCTCTGCCTCTTTGTGGCAGCCCCTTAGATATTGGAACACTGGTATGATGTCACCCCTATCCTTTTCCTTGTTAGACAAGACATACCGAATTCCTGCAACCATTCATCATATGTTTTAGCTTCCAGACCCCTAATCATCTTTGTTGCTCTTCTCTGTATTCTTTCTAGAGTCTCAACATCTTTTTAATATTGTGGCAACCAAAACTGAGTGCAGAATTCCATGTGTGATCTTACAAAGGCATTATAACGTGATACTAACACTTCACATGATCTTGGTTCTACCCCTCTGTTAATGCAGCAGGATTTCCAAGAATGTTTCTATTTAGAACATTCTGACCAAATACCCTTCAGCCCTTCAGTGTAGGCCAGGAAAGGAAACAGATTCAATAGGAAATACTGGAAATCTACTTATTGATATATTGATATATTTATTTATTATATTTGTATGACTGCCCATCTCACCAAATGTTTTTAAAACATTTGTATGACTGCCCATCTCACCAAATGTTTTTAAAAATAAAAACAAAATAATGCAAACATTAAAGTACATCGCAGCCAAGAACAAAGCACTCATCATGATGACTAAATTAAAACATTCAATGGGCCCCTCCACACACTCAGGGTTCCAGGTCTGGGTACAGAGCCAGATCTTATGAAAAGTCAGCAGGATGGAGGACATTCTGATCACCAAAGGGAGAATCTTCATAAGGTAAGTGCCATAGCAGCCCCGAGAATCAGCATTCCTTCGGCAATGGGACCTGAGATATGCCTCTCTTGCTGGACTGGATCAGATGGGTAGAGACAACAATGGTTCTTCAAGTAATTCAGGTCCAAGCCATGAAAGGCTTTAAAGGTGACAACCAACACCTTGCATTGCACCTGGAAGCACACTGGGAGCCAATGAATCTCACAGAATAAAGGTATTACATTGTCAGCTGCAGGAAATCAGGAGACCAGGCAGTTCAAATGAATATAAATGTTTATTGAATGCTAAAGCACTCTACAAGAATTTGAACTACTAATGGTCAAAGAGAGCTGGCAGTAAATAAGAGTCAATGGAACTCAAGTTAGGCTGGACTTGAATCTATGACTGATGATGAATTTGACCCCTCCGTCAGTCTCAGCCTGGTCACCTCCTACATCCATGTGTCATATAGCTGGCACCATTTACTACTCATGTTGCCACTTAAACTTTCTGAACTCTCTTCAACAGCAGTCTCATGTACATTACATTGTAGTAGTCCAGACAGAAGGGCATGAATCACAGTGAGCAGGGCCTCCCAGTCCAGGAATATGTGCAACTACTGCCAAGCTGAAGGTGTGCAGAGGACCTTCTTGCCACAGCTGGCACCTCCCATTACAGCAGGATCCATATTGGGTCTGTATGAGGCAGTGCCACCTCATCCAAGATCAAGGACAGAAAAACTCCAGCACCAGAAGGTACAAATAAGCAAAGTCAATCAATATTGCTAGAGTTTTGCTGCATTGTTCCACCCCATCCAGACCCTCACAGCCTCCAGACCCTGGGACAGGATGTCCATGGCATCTTACCTAGTAGAGTATAATAATAAAGTCTTGAAAGCCTGATACTCAGTTCACATTTGGCTAACTGCCCCATTCATTCATTCTCCAGTGTTCTGTATAACACCTTATTAATCTAATTTAATTTAATCCTAAATGAATTATAAACCAATTTGCTCATGTGCTTTCAGGAATGTTATCAGTCACCTTTCAGAAATATTAGAGAAAAGATGATCATCCATACAAAGGAGAAAGAGGAAATATCCATAACTTTAAATGATATAGAATAAAGGAAGATGATAGACTTTGATTAAACAAAGAACTCAACATCTTGATATCAATGCAGCATTTGATAGAAATTATCAGAGACAGAAAAAGAAAGGAAAGTCATGCCAAACTGTGTGGTTGTCCTTTCCTGTTACTACCTTTGCATATTGTAGAGGTATTATGAATGTAATTTATATTGAACTCACACAGTATTTGACAAACTTCCAATGATATTTTGGCTAGAAATAATGTTAAATTGGTGCTAGACAATTAAGTACTAATCAGGGTGTAACTTAGAATACTATCAAACTGGATAACATTTTAAATGTCAACAAAGAGATCTGTAGCATGTAAATATTTCTGGGAAAGGGCTACACGCAGGCCATCACAATTATCAGGATGCAAATTGCTGCCCAGATGTCAGCAATGAACAGAGCCAAAGATGTCAGTTACTCTTGCCTAAAAAAGCTGATGCAGAAGAGTTGCCTTAAAATCAACATGTTTTGGAAAAGTTGACAATGGAGGCAAGGCAATTATCAGTCATGGAAAACAAACACAACACTAAACTGAAATTGACAGATTTGCCTATCCTTAGCCAGCCTAGATTTCATCCCAAACACTGAAAACGTGCAGGAATTCAGACATGGGATTTATTTTGGTATTTATTAAAGATGTTTTAAACTTACTCTGTGGGTCTACATGGGGAGACTCTCTAGAATAACTCTTATCATGTTGCCCAGAGAATAAAACCACCTACATGTAGTCCTTGACTTATGGCCACAATTGAGCCAAAAGATTTCTGCTGCTATGCAAGAGAGTTGAGAGTTTTGCCCCATTTTACAGCCTTTCTTGCCACAGTTGTTAAATGAATCACTGCAGTTGTTCAGTTAGTAACACAGGTGTTAAATGACTTTGCTTGTCAGAAGTTTGCAGAATTTGATCACATGACCCCAGGACACTGCAACCATCATAAGTACACGCCAATTACTAAACTTCAGAGTTTTGATCATGTGACCATGGGGATTTTGCAACCGTCATAAGTGCAAAAACAATCATAACTCACCTTTTTCAATGCTGTTTTGTAGGAGATGACCAGGCTGAGCCTGAGGGCAGAGTCAAACGTATCATTAGTCTGGAGTCCCTACACCCCATAAGGGACTAAAGTCCAGATATTCTTGAAGTCTGTTTGACTTTTATCTGGTGCCAATTTGCCTTGACTCTTAGTAGATCAGACTCTTGCGTATAGGTTGCATGGAATAAACTCACAATGCTTTTGAATTCTATGTTGGCTCATGTGCCTGACATGCTGTAACAAGTTACAGAGTCATGAAACAAAGGGTTGTAAGTTGAACACTAAGTGTGCTTTTTTATTTTTATTCAAAAAGAATAAAAGTATTTTTAAAAAACGAGTGAGTGAATCAACTTTTTGACTAAATGCTCAGGATCAAATGGGTAGATTATTTTCTGCTTGGACTATATTGTATGACTTCCCTACCTAGTGTCGACTGTTTTTTTTTTGTCTGATGCCATATCTCAGTTCTTTATTGGGTCCCTAAGAATCAGGGTGAATGAGAATCTACCCTGCTAACTTCTAGGAATGTGGAATCCATGGCAAATAACTGAGGACACCCCACCAATATTAAGCCATCTGACAAGATGCATTTTTATGATGCACAGCTTGAGAAAGGAGAACAGGACCATCAACCTGACAAATCGTGAATCAAGGCTTCCTTGTTAGCACGAAGTTGATGCTAAAATGCACTCATAAACTGGAAATATTGCATATATTGTAAGTGGTCACGTCTTTCTCATGCAAATTATTTTATTTAATTCCATACTATAACGTATGTTAGGAAGAAAGCAGCCCACCTGAGTAATAACTGAATAATAATATGGCTTTTCCCTCTTTCACGTTTAAAAAATATGTTTTTCTTTAGGTGAAAATGATCAAGGTTAGAGATGGTTAAAGAGAATTCTTCACTTTGCATCTGCCAGGAAGCAGGTGAAACATTGTATTGCCAAGAATTTACTTCCCCCTCCCCTCCTCGGGAACCATGTCACTCAGCATTTGCAAAACCTCTGGCATGGAGATAAAACCCCACATACGGGTGGCACACTGATTGCCACAATCCACACAAATATACTTTGTAACTAATTAATGTTATAGTCCTGGGAGAAAAATGCAGCACCTATTTAACATTAGGGAAACTATTGTTTCTCATCTAATCCTTTAATTCAGGGGCTTTAAAACTTTTTCAGGCTGTGGAGCAGGTTACTTAAAAAAGAGAGCTGGACCCCCTAATCAAGAGGCAAAGTGCTAGTGATAGAAAATTGGCTGTATAAAAGTGAATTATTTTTCTCTTTGCTCTTTCATGAAAACTTATCACATTCCAGTAAAAAAACAAACAACCTTGGGTGTCCTGGAACACAGTTTGAAAAACCCTGGTCTAATTCACAGAGACTTGATTTTTGCATTATTCAGCTGTGGAGAAGATCTGGGTGTGTTATTGTCTAATAAAAATGAGATTTGTTTTGTCATATTATTATATCAGTTTCATGCATCAGCTATGGATCTCATCTTCAGGTCATCTACTATTGAATAGCAGCCCACTTTAGATTGAAGTATGGCAACCGTTTAAAAGGCAGAATATTTATCAAAGGTAATTTTGTATGGAAGCACTGTCCTTTCTTTCAGCCCTTTGATGTAGGCCAGGTCAGGATATAGACCCTACAAACTGCTTGTGAGAACATAATGACTCAAGGTTGCTTCCTCTTTTGACTCCTTCCACAGGTTCTGCCTCTCCTTCTCTTATAGCATATAGGAAATACTGTCTGTGTTATGTATTGAACATATATAAAGTCAGTGCTTTTTTTTAAAAAAAAAAAAAAGGTGCCGGAACTCTCATCTTGGTGGGCACAGGAGGTGGGGGGGTGGGGGGGCGGTGCTGCTGCAGTCACAGGTGTGAAGGGTGTTGGCGGCTGGCTCCCCTCCCTGGGGCCGGAGCCGGCACAGCTGGTGCTGTGGGAGCAGCAGAGCCCACTCTATATGGCGGGGCTGTGCAATGCGGGCAGCGGAGGCGGTGCGGGCCAGGCGATGTTTTAATCTTATGCTTTTAAAAATATATTTTTTCTATTGTAAGTTTCCCCAAACCTCGCCATGTGGATTGCATACAAATATTATATAATTGGTAAATAAAGGTAGAACATATGTTAAATATACATCAAATGAAAATATGCTTCCCTACAAAGTCAATTCTTGCTCAATGACAGACCAAGGAGTTAACTCGGAAAGGCAAGAGGAAAATCTAGAAGAGGTCTGTGCAGCTCTTCAACATCTTCATCAATGATTTGGATGAGGGGATAGATAGGGAACTCATCAAATTTGCAGACAACACCAAGCTGGCAGGAATAGTCAATACTTCAGAAGATAGGCTTAAGATACAAGAGGATCTGGACAGACTCGAACACTGGGCACTATCTAACAAAATGAAATTCAATTGTGAAAAAGTAAGGTTCTGCATTTAGGCAGGAAAAATCAAATGCACAGGTATAGTATAGGTGGTACCTTGCTCAATAGTAGTAACTGTGAGAGAGATCTCGGAGTCCTAGTGTCCAATCACTTAAATATGAGCCAGCAGTGTGCTGCAGCTGCCAAAAAAGCCAACACAGTGCTAGGCTGCATTAACAGAGGGATAGAATCAAGATCACATGAAGTACTAATACCACTTTACAATGCCTTGGTAAGTCCACACCTGGAATATTGCATCCAGTTTTGGTCACCACAATTTAAAAAAGATGTCGAGACTCTAGAAAGAATACAGAGAAGCAACAAAGAGAAGCAACAAAGATGACTGGGGGACTGGAGGCTAAAACATAGGGAATGGTTGCTGGAATTGGGTATGTGTAGTTTAATGAAGAGAAGGGTGAGGGGTGACATGATAGCAGTGTTCCAATATCTCAGGGGCTGCCACAAAGAAGACGGAGTCAAGCTATTCTCCAAATCACCTGAAAGCAGGACAAGAAGCAACAGATGGAAACTAGTCAAGGAGAGAAGCAACCTAGAACTAAGGAGAAATTTCCTGACAGTTAGAACAACTAACCAGTGGAACAACCTGCCTCCAGAAGTGGTGAATTCTCCAACACTGGAAGTTTTTAAGAAAAGACTGGCCAGCCATTTGTCTGAAATGGTATAGGGTTTCCTGCCTGAGCAGGGGGTTGGACTAGATGACCTCCAAGGTCCCTTCCAACAACAACAACTGCTTCTTCTTCTTCTTCTTCTTCTTATTATTATTATTATTATTATTATTATTATTATTATTAGTAGTAGTAGTAGTAGTAGTAGTAGTAGTAGTAGTAGTAGTAGAAAGGAAAGGCCCACACTGATAAATTAAAAATCTTTGTGGTCTGCAAAGGAATGCTGGTGGGCTAATCAATGATTTGGTGACTAGAGGAGCATCTACAGTGTTGGAGCTTGTGGTCATGGTAAGCCATGGAGGCACTAGGTAACTTGACTTTCAGGGCAGTGGTGGTGATTTTATTACTTAAAAAAAAAGTCTGTGCTCTGTCCAAGGGTGCTTGGTAGGCTGCATGTACAGGCCTGGTCTAGAATTTATTTTGGAGCATTCAACTATCTAGAGCAGGCATGTCAAACTCATTTTGTTTGAGGCAACTTCTTATAAAAGAATTGCCATTAATTTGTTTTAATAAAATAATTTAAATCAATTTTTCACTTGATTTCAAAGTAAATGAATGAGATTTTTTTTAGTACAATTGCCAAATGCAATAAACTGGTTTTAGGTATATGTTACTGGAAGGAAAAAACAATCCCTGTTGCGTTACTGATCCCAGAGAAACATTTGCATGTATGCAGGTATCCTTAGGGTGCCATAGTTATGGATGAGAAATATTGGTTGCAAAGTTGGCATTTCTGGATGTAATACAGATATTTTGGACTTATTTTTGTTTCTTTGCATGTTTGATATTTTTTAAAAAGGCATATGCTACTGACTACGCTTATGCACATAGGTAACATGATCACTGCTTGTCCAAAATTTTACTATACAGATAATACCCCCAGAAATTATTTTAGCCTTTTTAATAAATGTTGATATTGATGTTAAGCTCACCAGGGAAAACATCATATATTGTTATGTATATACTAGGTTAATTATTTAAAGACTGAAGTGCAACATAACTAGTTTCTAAATAATCTATTTTTCAAAAGACACAACAGTCCAAGCAGTAAAAGTAAAGTCCAAATTAATAATATTTCATTCTTAAGAATTGTTTAGATTCAAAATAGTTTTCAAGAGTGTACAAAAGATACTATTTTTTTTAGAATCAGCTAAATTAGACATATTACATTGAGAAAAATGTTTCTCATTTCTTTCCTGTTACCTTTGATTTCATTGCAGAGATGTTAATATAAGAAATAGATTATTTTGTTATCTAATTTTACCTTCCAAAAGACAGAAGCAGATGAAAAATGTGAGGTCCTTTCCTGTTGGCTTTTCTGAATTAGCTGTTTTAGATTCTAAAAGTTTAGTTCCTAAAGAAGTAATCCTGTAAATAATTTTAATGTCGTCCTCTAATGCAGGCTCTTTTTATGACTCAAGGACTTCAACTTCCAGAATTCCTGAGCCAGCATGGCTCAGCTTGGAAACCTCTCCCTTTCCCCTCAGCATGGCTGACTCAGGATTTCTGGGAGTTGAAGTCCACGAGTCATAAAAAAAGAGCCAAGATTGCTAGCCCTGCAATAGGCTTAGGAAAACCAATAAGGGAGCTGGGTTGTTTTTGGGTTTTTTTGCAAAAAAAGGTTCCGGAACGCCATTCTGAGCGTTCTATGAGAAAAAAATCCCTGTATAAAGTTGTGTTAATTCTTGCTAATGTGGAACTAACTTAACTCCAACTGCTTGTGAAGCTAAAATGAAACTAACCTTTAGATGACCCTGACTGTTAACTCTGAACATTTGGAGGGAAAATTTGAATATTCATATTTGGGTGGTTTTTTCCAAGTATTGTGATTGGTTAAGCCCCTATGGGCTCAGAGTATAAATTACAGGCAATTGCCTGCAGTTCTCCAGTTCTAGTTTGAGTCAATAAATAATGTTGTAACTATGCTGGTCTGCTCCTTGCCTACTGAAGCCCACTACTCAATAGTCTGTATGCCAAATTCAATGTGGATCCAGTACAGACTGAATTAGAGAACTTTTGCTTGAAAATCAGTCAACAGTTCTTGATAGAGGGCGTATCTATGGGAGTGAGTATGGATATGGTTTCCTACAAGGAATTACTTAGATTGCAAGGGAATGATTGGCAACTTAAATCAGTAGAGGAGTTAAGACAAGAAAATATAAGTTACTCTTGGTTTCAATATACCCAATTGAAAGCTAGGTGGAAGTTAGATCAAAAGGTTGGCATCACAATTACAGATCAAAATTTAGTAAAACAAATTAGAGATTTAAATTGTGCACATATAAAGAGGATATATAATGCTTTAATTGAATTGGATTCGGAAACGGAATTGGTTAAAGACTGTATGATAAAGTGGGCACAAAATATTCAGGAACCAATCTCGTTGGACACCTGGGAGATAATTTGGGTCAGAAATGTTAAATTTACTCAGGCTCAAAACTTAAGAGAAAATTTTTATAAAATGTTTTATAGATGGCATCTGGATCCCAAGAAGTTGTCCAACATGTATCCTAATTTACAGTCTAAATGTTGGAGATGTGGTAGTTCAGAAGCTACCTATTTTCACATGTGGTGGACTTGTAGAAACATAAAAGCTTTTTGGATCAAAATTTGGTGGAACATTCAAAAGATTTTTAAGAGAAAGATAAAGTTTTCTCCGCAATTATTTTTATTGGGTATTGTTGTAGATTGTGATGTTAAAGAAACTAATTTGATGTTGAATATGATAACAGCAGCACGGTTACTGGTGGGACAATATTGGAAGAAGGATAGTTTGCCCACTATAGAAGAATGGGTGTTTAAAGTTTCGAATCTTGCAGAAAGGTCTAAGATTTCTGCTTATTTGAAAGATCATTCACAGGAAAGATATATTTCAGTTTGGAGGAGATGGATAAATTATATTCAGAACAAATATGGGACTAAAAAGTTCCATTTAGCTTATGAGTAGATTTTAGTGGGATATTGTTATTGGTACTTTGTTTGTAGTTATGTTAAAGGGGAGTTAAAGCACATTATGAATTTGGTTAATTGTATATTATGCATAATTTTTATTTAGAATATGATTACTGTAACTATAATCCTGTATTTAGCTCTGGGAAGTGGGGGGGGGAAAGTGGGTGGGTTTGGGGTGGGAGGGATTTGGGGATATATTGTAAAACTTTGTTTTTGTAAAACTCTTTAATAAAAAAAACAGTTCTTGATGCCAGTTGATATTATGGCATCAAACCCAAAATTTTAAGTCACATGATTACATTATAATGGACAATACAAAATCCTACTTCATACTTCATCTCAGTAGAATTCATTCTTTAAAATAATAGGCTGAAGGTCAAATTTATGTAAGCAATCTTGACTTCAAATATTGACACATATGAATTGCATGCTTTTTTTAGTGGAATTAAGGGATCAGGGAAACAAAGAGGCTAAGGTAATTTTAAAAAAATCTTCCTTTGACAAAAATGTACACCTACTAAAAAAAATGACCAGTCTCTACTTGATGAGGACAAAGCCATCTTGTTCCTATAGACTGTATTGAAGGCAAATAGAATGGCTTTAGACTTGCCTCAACCAAGATAAAAATTAGGTAAGAGGGGCTTGAGACCAGTCCAAGAAAATATCTTGAGGAAGCTTCTCAGACAAGTCCCTCCCTAGCTGATACTGAAATAAAGTGAGGGAGGTGGAGGCTGACATTCAGGCATGGAAGATTCTGTTACTAGAGCTGTTCAAATAAAAGTAATCCTGAGCTATATGGTATTCGCTTCTTATTCTGGTCTACCTTGTTAGGCCAACACATTGCCATAGATTTCATTAAGGACTGTTTTTGTAGCAGTCAGTAATCTGAACATTGACAGCTATGCTTCCAAAGCTGGATTCAGATACTATCAATGGTACTGTAGAACTGAAGCTGCCTTGTAAGGAAGATGGGCATTTCTTAAAAAAACCCTCCTCCCTAGCCACTAACTGTTTCTCCAAAGCCTGATCTTTTTGAAGTTTTTAAATTAAATGCCAATTTCCATCTAATAACAGCAACTGAAAGCCAGTAGAATTACAGAATTTAATTAATTAAGCTGAAGGCAACTTATTTAAAAACCTTCCTACAATGAGTTCTGCAGAGAAGTTCAGCCAAGCAGTAAATGTAACCAGAATTCCAGCACCAAGGCCTTCTGTCTACCGATTCTTGACTCTGTCCAAGTAGTTATTAAATGAGATAATAACCACTGAAGTGAAGTAGCAATAGGCCTACATTTACTGACAAAGCTATTGAACATAATCATTTGCACACCAAAGTGGATTTACATTTTTTTTTACAATGAAGTTCAAATTGCATCCATTTAAAAACCTTTCCTTTGGCATGCCGAAGTGAATACATGAAATGGCAGTAGAAAGGTCTGAGCAGTGTCTCACTTTCAAATGAGTTACCAGTTTATGTATTTAATTAGTGCAGACTTAGAAAGAAAGAGTGAGCAAGTAGAACATATAGGATGCTTCAGAGATCTCCAGAAGCATCTCAGCATTAGCCAGGGCTAATTTTTGTATTCCCACAAATGAATTCGATTGCTGACACTGTACTGACATACCCACGTCATTATTTTGACTATGATATAGAAGTTCCTTTATCTTCCCTTTTAGATTTTCCAGTCCAGTTTATATCTCCAGGATTTTTTTTTTGTGGTCTCCCATCCAACCACTGACCAGAGGCAACTCTGATTCATTTTTTTGAGATCAACCAAGGTTGGTGATTATGGAAATAGGTGGATGCTTGTTTAGTCCACCAAATGAAATACTTTCAATACTTTCTGTCTTCAAGGTTTGAGACAAATCTATTGATCTCCAAAGGAATTTTTTTGATCTAGAGATTCTATTTTATCAATGCTCTCCTCTAGTTGAATTCTCAAGTAAAATGCTTTATGTCACAAAGACTGGTTTATTTATTTACCATGTATTAATTCTCACCAATAACCAACATTTTTCCATTGCTCCTGAGAGAAGAAGGCAACTTTAAAGAGAATAGAGAAAATGATGTGGTTATTATAAATGTATCATTTCAACTTTTTATTCTCCCTGCCTAAATGATAGGTGAAATCAATTATTGGTCCTGTTGTCTTCTAATTTACTATGGATTCTGCCTATACATCTTACAGATATTTTAGAAAAGTATGGGCCATAGGAAAATGGCAGGAGTTTATTTTTCTTTACATTACTTCCATAACTTCATAAATATTTTGCAAACAAACTCTAAATGAAACTTTATGTGACAGAATGAGAATTAGAAGTTGCCAGTAACATATTTAAAATAAATAAATAGATAAAGGAGACTGACTATGACTGTTAATTGTAGTTGTGCAAGCCATTTGAAGTCATGTTTTGCCTTGGCAAAAGTTATTGTGAAGCATCCAGATTTGTACCCTTTCACCATGAAGGAGCTGGAGTGTTTCATTTTGTGTGATTTTAATGCCTTGTCTAGTAGTTTCAGTAGCCAGAAGGGGCTGGAATCTTTGAAAGAACTTCTATAATCTATGTTGCAACAATGTTCTTCTAGTTCCAGAAACTTCTGGTTCTGATTGATGACATTGCAGGACCAATGCAAAATGCTTCTAAAGATGAACTGTCACCTCTGTGGTCCAAGGTGCCTCAACAAGGTGAAACAAAGCATTGTCATACAGACTTGGTTTTTACATTACCTAAAATCATAGGTAAATTTTGTCTATGTGGTTGCTAGGAGTTGAAAACAACTTGATGGCACATAATCAATAAATAAATATTGGATATCTATCATATCTATCTATCTATCTATCTATCTATCTATCTATCTATCTATCTATCTATCTATCTATCTATCCATCCATCCATCCATCCATTAATCATTCTACAAAGCTGTATTCTACTAATTGGAAAATAGTTGTTATTGTTGTTAGCTGCGAAGTTGTGTCCGACCCATCACAACCCTATGGACAATGTTCCTCCAGGCCTTCCTGTCCTCTACCATCTTCTGGAGTCCATTTAAGCTCACGCCTACTGCTTCAGTGACTCCATCCAGCCACCTCATTCTCTGTCATCCCCTTCTTCTCTTGACCTCAGTCTTTCCCAGCATTAGGCTCTTCTCCAGTGAGTTCTTCCTTCTCATTAGGTGGCCAAAGTATTTGAGTTTCAACCTCAGGATCTGGCCTTCTAAAGAGCAGTCAGGGTTGATCTCCTCTAGGAGATTGGAAAGATAAATAGGCCAAAATAACTAAATGAACAAATACTTTAAGTAATAGAATAACAGAGTTGGAAGGGACCTTGGAGGTCTTCTAATCCAACCCCTTCTTTGAGCCAGAGACCCTATACCATAATATTATTATATTATAATATTATACAATATTAGATATTGTATAAGGTAGAACTAACTAAATATACAGTATATAGTATATTTAGTTCTACCTTATACAATATATAATCTTTGGTAATAGGTGAAATGTACTAATAGTATGTATCTTGTAGTTCAGACTCTTCTATCAGTTTCTTGAAATTTTGGCTTGGTTTTTTAAAAAAAATCCTTAGTTTAACACAATGGATTATTACAAACTAGCACAAGTCAGAAGATTAGTGTTTAATAAGAACTTAAGTGAATGAGAAACTAATCAGAACAACCGAATTGTCTAAATATTACTGTAAATCCATGAAAAAAATATCTTTAAATTAAAAACAACAATGAACGATGGACTTTGAAATACTTTTTTTAAAAAAAATTAATTCACCCTTTAAAATCTAATTTCATTAATTAGTAGCATCACAAAACCCAAATTGTGCTATTGGATTCCAGCCAAGTTTGAAAATGTACAGTAATCTCTTGCCAAACTAAACAGCCAAGATAAAGTTTCTTAGTGGATGGAGAGAAAAAGAGAATCCAGCCATTAATCAGCACAACTGCAGGAAAACGCTCAGAGGTTCTTTTCCAATTTGCATGGCATTCATAATATATGGACAGATAACAATGGAAACTCACAAACTAATCCCTCACTTCATTTGGGAGTGATATCATAGCTCACTAAAAACAGTACTGGATCAAAACACAGAGTTCAAATTTTCCAAAAGCCCACTTCAGGTCCTGGGATATAAAGTCATGTATGGGACAACTTCAAAGTATTATTCCCTGTTCATAAATTAATCCGTTTTTTCCAAAGTATGTTTGTTTTCCTCTGTGACAAAAGCTTCTTTTTTGTATTTCATACTTTGGGACTTATTTAGAATATCTTTTAATTAAACACAGCAAAAGAAAAAAAAGATAAAAAAAGGAAAAAGTCCCAAACAATAGTAGCAAAAATAATAACAGCAGCCACTCAACTGAAGAGCCAATTTGGCATAGTAGTTAAGGCACCAGGCTAAAATCAGGAGACTGTGAGTTCTAGTATCAGCTTAGACATAAAGCCAGCTGGGTGACCTTGGGCCAGTCACTTTCTTTCAGACCAAGGAAAGCAAAAACAAGCCATTTCAAAAAAAAAAAATATGAAAAAAACTTCAGGGACTTGTCCAGACAGTTGTCAGGAGCCAGTACTGAAATGAAGGCATACCATCACTCAAACCCCCAAAACTCTATTTTATATATATTAACAATGTTAATTATTTTGTTTTCTTTTGGAGATAATTTACTATCGCAAAATAGCAGAGAGTTCTGGGTTTGGTACTTTCCAGTTATACATTTTCTCTATGTAGCTTTCCGAGGATGCCCTTAATATCTGAAATTTCCTCATGATGTCTTCCATAGGGATTTAATTGGAGTGGAAATAATGCACTGTTGCTCAATGAAACAACAGAATTGTCTCACCTACCATTTACTCATTCCACAAAGTAACTTGCACCCCACTTATATGAATTTTAGTAATTATTTTTCTTCCATTGAAAATAATCAACATTGATTTCCTTCCCCTAAAATGAAGGACAAAGAGAATGGGTATGTTTCATGAGGTGATTGGGATAATGTCTTGTGACATTAGGAGTTGATACTGGGCATAGATCAGGGCTTTTCAACCTTTTCAGCCATTGTACCACTTTTAGGATATGGCAACATCCGAGGACCACCAGTCGCCTAGCAAGGTGTCAAAAAATTGATGCCCCCCCAAAAAAAGGGGAAAAATGATGAACTACAGGTAGTCCTCAACTTACAACAGTTTGCTTAATGACTGTTCAAAGTTACAATGGCACTGAAAAAAGTGCGCCCCAAGCCACAGCCGAGCAAGACACCTGCCTGCCTACCCGGCAGTGCTCTTCCTCCTGTCCGAGGTTTTCATTGTTGTGAGCATTTCTGTTGTGGATTAGCAGCGGGGGTGGGGTGGGGGTGGGGGTGCTTGTTTTTTATTCCCCCTGTCTGCTGGGTGGTTTCAGCAGGTTTTGGTCACTTCACATGATTCTGGGACACTCTGACTGTCATAAATATGAATCAGTTGCCAAGCATCTGAATGTAAAACACAAGACCCTGGAGATGCTGCAACATTCCAGTTGATCAGCACTTCTTCTGTGCTCAGAAGCACCAGGATCAGCTCTGAGCTCCAGCTGGAACCTGGCGCTGAGCCTGGCGCTTCCACTGAGCCCTGACAGCCCCGAAGAAGCGCTGATCCTGGCGCTTTCACTGAGCCCTGAACAGCCCTGTAGCTCCAGCCATCTCTTGCTCAGACTTGTGTGGTGCTGCCACCGGTTCAGCCCATTCCCCTCCCCCACTACCACTTTTCTAGGATGGTCACGTACCACCTGCCAGGTGCCAATGTACCACAGGTGGTACCCGTACCACTGGTTGAAAAGCCCTGGCTTAGATGACAGGTTGACCAAGTGGTCACTTCAACATGGAGTACTGCAAATTTCTCTCAGATAAATTATTTGTGGGCTTGGGATGTGAAATGCCACCAGTATGCTGATGGGCATCCTAACCCTACGCAGAATTAAAACTGTGGAAGTCCTAGAGACAGTGAGAGATCAGAATGGAAGGTCAACCTGAAGCTGAACCTTTATAAGATGGGACTGGAATTTGTCCATTTTTCTGTCTATCCACTCCACTCTAACTCCAGACAGGATGAAAATTCCCTGAAGCAGCAGATCTATGACTTGGGGTTCTCCAAGACTCCAAAATTGCTGTTGAAAGGCGTAGGGAGCCTTAGTTCAGGTTTGGCTGGTGTTTTAGTTGCAGTTTTCATGTAATGGGACATCCTGTCAGTAATCATGTCTAGGGGAGATCTTTCTTTGAAAATTACTCAGAAACTACAATTGGTCTAAAATCTAGCTTCCTGTTGGCAAGTGAGAGCTGCAGCAAAATATAGTATCAATCGGAAGGTGTTGCATTAGCTCCCACTGGTTTTCCAAGGAAAATTTAATGCTAGTTTTTATAAAGTCAGTTATGTTTGGCTTGGCTCCCAGGATGGTCCAGCTCTATTAAATAAAATGTCTAGACAAATCATCAAATAAAACATAAATAAAACAAACAAACATCTCAACATGGGATGTTGCATGTTGCCCCGTCAATCACATCACTTTGTGAAAAGGCAATATTTTTCCATCATTCCATCATCTTTCAGAATTTTGGGTGGCATGCTCCCTACTAATATTCAGATGGCAGTTTGGATAGAAAACTTTTAATCTATAATGTAGCAGAGGAGATGGCAAAGCTTGGGGGCAGAATCAAATCAAAAGTGGGATCGGACTACAGTCACTATGTAGCCACCAACAGACTAAGACCAACCCCTCTTGAATTCCATTGACTCTTATCTAGTGCCAAAATAGTGCTAACTCTTAATTAAGTAGGTTACTGTGCATAGGCATGAACAAAAATAATCAGTTTTGTGGCCCTGGTCTTTCATGACTGTCGATAATAACCATTTGCTTGGTTTGCAAATGCTGGCTAAATTGGTTTTCTTATCAATTTTCATCATTTTATGTTTTTCTTTGACAGCTATTTAGATTCTGATGACATTGTAAGCTGTTCCTGAAGTACGGTGGTAAACAAGAACAATTAAATCAATAATTTTATGACTTAAGTTATTTGCATCTTTATATAATGAGATCATTATGTAAATGACACTTATCAACATCAAAATTGGTGATTTAATGGACATTTGGGAATAAAAGACAACCCTCATCCCAAATTGTCCATTAAATTAAAGTTTCATTGAACTGGGTGATTATATGTTGACCTGCCTTATTGAACCTTATTAATTAATATTTTTGAATTAATGAAGGCTTGCCCAGTTTTTAGTTCATAAGACTCGGTCTGCTTATTTCAGAGATACTCATCTCATTTTGCGAGCATATTATCTGATAAATAACGGAATGCACTGAATCTTGTAAGCAAATAGAAACGATAAAAAACACAACCACATCCAAGCACACCAGTTGCTTTTGAAAATAGCAGCCATGGTGAGACAGAAAAGGTGGCAAGGGGGTAAATTCTCACCCTATTTCATCCCTAATCAGAGTCTCAATCTGAGCCCGTTTCTCATACTTGATAATTTTTTTTTTTCAAAGCATCCATATAAACTAGCTATATTGAGTTCGATCTCCCCATTGCGGTTAAAATGAAAGCAAGAGTAATAGCGTTTTTGTATTGAGCCCAACATGAGTAATGAGTAATAAGAATTTGATAATTTATGAATCATCAATTAAGAACTCCTCTTTCTGCTTTATTCAGAGCAAAGCAATGTGTAAGTAATATACTTCGACTTTTTGAACCTATCTAAAAGTTGTTATTCAATAGCAATTTTTAATATGACAATATGGAAAAAATTAAATACAAGGAAGAGCCTTGGTGGAGCAGTGGGCTAATGCCTCCTTAAGTAACACCAGCTGCCTGCAATTAGTGCAGGTTCGAGTCCCACCAGGCTCAAGGTTGACTCAGCCTTCCAGCCTTCTGAGGTAGGTAAAATGAGGACCCAGATTGTTGGGGGCAATAAGCTTTGTAATAATGCCACTTTGGGGGGGGGGGCAAAAGCCCTAATAAGCAGGCATATACATAGAATGAAGGCTATTGCTAAGCACATTGATTTGTGCTTTAGATTGTAAGCCGCCCTGAGTCTTCGGAGAAGGGCGGGATATAAATGGGATTAAAATAATAAAAAAAAATAAAGGAAGAAGGATAATTGTATTAAGTATCTTTGATTGGGTTTAATTGGTTTACATGCCAATGTAATGAAATCACTTCTAGCTTTTGTCTTGGCCCCATCTGCAATAAGACACAACATAAAAGTCACACATATAAAAAAGAGCAAGACTTTGATTTTGGTCATGAATGCTGTCTTAACTTCTTCTTTTTTAACTACCTCACCTTCCTGTTCAATTCAGCTGAGACAATGTTTGTCCTGTCTTATGGGCATTCCTTGGAGACCCTAGTTCAGATTATTTTTAGGAAAACAATGTCATAGTCAATAATTCATGATAGTTTGACTGTGGAACCATTAGAAGTACGATACTTATCTTGAAATATGTATTTTTATGATGGTACATTTTCTAATTATATTTTAAAAACTGAAATAGCATATTGTTCCCCATAATTTTTTTATTAACTTTAGAAATGGAAAGTGAACAAGTTAAAGAAACAATGATAAGATGGGCAACATTTTTTGGTTATAATATAGAATTAGAAAAATGGCAAAATTTATGGGAAAGAAACTATAAATTGACAATGTCAACTTCCTATAAAGAAAACCTATACAAAATGTTTTATAGATGGCACTTGCCACCAGCAAGATTAGCAAAAATGTTTAAAAATATGTCAGATAAATGTTGGAAATGGAAACATAAGTCAGGCACGTATTATCATGTTTGGTGGACATGTGATAAAGTAAAGAATTATTGGACAAAGACACATACTTGGCTAGAACAGATGTTAGGAGAACATGTTGATTTCAAACCTGAACTTTTTCTATTAGGCATAATGCCAGAAAAGACTAATAAACAAAACTTATACTTGACTTTGCATATCACAAGAGTGCAAGAATTATATTTGTGCAACACTGGAAAAAATAAGGAATACCATCAGATGAAGAAATAATTTTAAAAATACTAGAATGCACAGAGATGGACAGATTGACTATGAGACTGAAAGAAAAAGAAAAAATGGACTACTATCAAACCTGGAATTTATTTTACCATTGGCTGGAGGAAAGAAGAAAGGATTAGGAATTAAATATGTGTTAGCATGTAAACTCAGGAAGCACATTGGTTGAAAAATTACTATTCTATGTATGCAAAAAAATGAATAAAAATAAATAAATAAAAAACAGCATACTGTTCCCCAATAATCCTGTTCTGATGCACAACAGCATCATCAATTGCAATGGAGATTACTGTAGCCATTCAAAATAATTCCTTATGCTATGCAGGTACAATAATAATTAAATAGTGTCAAGGTACACAAGACTAGAAACAAGATGATAATTTTAATCATTCCATGGTGGCACAGTGGTTAGAATGCAGTATTGCAGGCTAACTCTGTCCACAGCCTGGAGATTGATCCTGACTGGCACAAGGTTGACTCAGCCTTCCATCCTTCTGAGATTGATAAAATGAAGACCCAGAAGGCTGTGGGCAATATGGGACATTGTAAACCACTCAGAGAGTGATATAAAGCACTATGGAGCTATATATAATATTGTCTAAGTGCCATTGCTAATCTCCCACCCATGGGCATATATTTGTAGAACTATGTTTTAGAATAATGGCATGAAAAAAGCAGGTTGATTGGTCTGACAATTCTGAACAATTTCTCTACTGTATGTCTTTCTCAAGATTTAACCATCTTTCCCTCCCCCACTCTAAAATAGCACTTTGTAAATAGCATTGCCACTGTAATGCTTGAATAAAGGCTACATCTAAAATGTTATTTTCAAATCAGTTCACCAGCAAACAATTATTTACCAGGATAAAGAAAATCCATTCAAAAAAGAATAATCTGCTTTGAAAAAGAGTTAACAATCATTCTCAAGGCATCCTGCAAAATCTAAAAGCTTTGAAAGAAAGCTTTGTGTTACCCATTGTTGAGAATGCAGTACCTCTGGTTGGAAGGCAGATGGTTTAGCATTGTGTTTAGCTATATTCTGAATGAAGGACAACAAACAGCCTTGTGGGAAAGCAAGCTTAGTAGCGATTCTAAAATCACTCCAAGCAATCCCTTGAAAGAGAGATAAGTGTATATAATTTTTAACTAAATTCATACTGCATTTTCAGGAAAGGCTCTAATGTCTCATCTACTTAGTTTGTTCAGCATACTAAACAATGATATTTTAATTATATTTTGACTGAAGGAAAATTGGATTGGTTCACACAAAGCAAACACAAACATTATGACTTTGGCACAATGTCTGGACCCATTCATTCCCACCAGTTTAACAGAATAACAGAGTTGGAAGGGACCTTGGAGGTCTTCTAGTCCAACCCCCTCCTCTGGCCAGAAACCTTATACCACTTCAGACAAATGGTTGTCCAATCTCTTTTTAAAAACTTCCAATATTGGAGAAAACTTCTAGTGTCGGCATTTAATGCTGTAGTCATCTATTTGTTCCCTTTCTTTGGGATATACTATCTCAATCCTGTAGTATTGGGCCTTATCCAAATCCCTTAAAAGTTTCTCCAAATTGTACTCTATGCCCTATGGATGCAGCCAATGATAGAATTATTTGCATGGCTATGAGTCATCATGGGCTAAAAGCTGTGTCCAACTCTAGGGGGTGGTGTTCATCTTTGTTTCTTGGCTGAGGAAACCAGCATTGTCTGGAGACACTTCCACTTCTTGTGGCTGACATGACTATACACTGGCATGACTATACAATGCTTTACTTCCCAGTGAAGTGGTACCTGTTTATCTACTCGAATTCTCATTGTTTCAAACTGCTAGGTGGGCAGGAGCTGGGACAAATAAGCTCAGCATCTTTAACTGCTGTGCCATCACGCTCCTTACCCATACCCAGCATCGGGTACGACTTATAAATCTAAAATTTATAGAGTCTAGTTTTTTATTTCCATGCAAGACTTTTTTTCTTGAAGCCCCAAAGTGTAGAATCTCTCTCTCTCCTCTCTCTCTCTCTCTCTCTCTCTCTCTCTCTCTCTCTCTCTCTCTCTCTCTCTCTCTCTCTCTCTCTCTCTCTCTCTCTCTCTCTCTTTCCCTTTCTCTTTTGCAATGGAGGAGTTCAGTCATTTTTTTAGTCAACATCTAATGGTCTAGCTTCTTCCTAAATAGCATGCAGGAGTTTTTGCAATATCTTCTGATTGCTAGTTGATGTTCATGGGTGAACTCTGCTAGTCTTCTGCCTGTGTCTTACATAGTGTCTCCCTCTGTCACAGCCCTTACATTGTATGTTTTTTCCTCTTGGGCTATTGGCTCTTTAGGTTTACTTAAGATGCTTTGGAGGGTTTTAGTTGATTTGTATGCTACATCAATACCCGTGGTTGTAATAATCTGCTGGCTGTTTCTGACCCAGCTAAATCTAAAAATGCTAGGGAATTCCTGGAAGCTTGGCCTTCAAACAAACAGGCTTTAGGCTCCAAAAACTAAGAAAGACATGTTTCAATTCTTCTAAGCAGATGTTTTTTTTATTGTTCTTCACCTCCATACATTAATCTTGTCTAACTAAAGTAGACTACTTGCACCATAAAACATACTGTGGGAACTATTAAATAAAAGTCATCCTCACTCTTTCTCTCACACAAACTACATTGTCTTTGCTCCCCTGGAATGCACTGCCTGCCTCCTGGGAATCTGCACAACATTCCATCACAGATACGTAGAGATAAACGATATTTACATAACATTGGAAAGAAGCAATGAAAAAGCTAAGAATGAATCAAATAGACCAGAACACCTCCTCTCTAGTCACCAACAACAAGACAAGCAGGTATTAACACCAGAAAAACAATCAAGAGAAAACAGTACCCCAAGCAAAGAACTGCCACCAACATTTGCAAGGCAAGTTACTGTAAAGAAACAAGAAGAAAACCCCACACTCACCAGCACTAATGTTATTTAGTTCACTAATGAAACATATATAATCAATCAATCAAGCTCAGAGAGCAGGGACTCCACAATTCAATACATATATTCTCTTCTATTGGAATTAAATATATAATTTCATTATAAAAGAGGATCCTTATTCTATTCCCCTCTCCTCAGGACATATCAATAAAATGAGTCAGAAAAGTTGTCCTTCCATTAAAAAAAATGTAGTTTATGTTCAGTTAACAACCTTCCCCAATCCTCTCAAGATTTTTTAAATTCAGTTTGAACATTATGTTTTATCTCAGGCCTTTGGCCAAATGGATAGATAACTCTTCTTCTGGGTTCTAAGCAACTCACATTTTATTACCTTTCATGCAGTGAAGGCATTGCTTTGATGAGGAGGAAAAGCTACACTAATTTCCATGATCATGATTCTGCCCAGATTTGAAATTAAGACTTAGAATTATAATAGATATCCTGCCATCCGGCCCAACTAGTGGGGTGAAAATATAAATTATATAAATTACAACTGGTCTTGTAATGAAAATCAGGGACTATGATTCTCCCTCCATTTCTCCATAAACAGTACTATAATTATTATTACTAGAAAACTAGAAAACAAAAGTTGAAAACAGCTTTTTCAATAATTGAAAATAAAAGGTTGACATAATGTTTCCTTAAGTCTTTGCGGATAGTAGTTCTTTTATAACAAGCAGAATTCACATTGCATGGGAAATCAAAGCACAGAAGCATCTCCCAAGATGAACAAAGGATGCAGTTATGAAGAAGGATCAAAGCATGCATGGGATTGGTGATGATGATATATTTGGTAGCTCAATGAAGGAAACTAGGAGCAACACCATGCACAGAAAATGTTCAGTTTTGGAAGCTACCTCTCTCCGTATTACTGCGTTAATTCTCATCCTAAATTTTATAAAGCTCCTTCACTGGATAACTTCACTAATTTCCTGTGCCACCAAAACTTCAGCAATGGATGCCAAGTACTGAACTGGATCTCTACCCATGCAAAACATGAGCTGTGCTACTGAACTGTGTTTTCTCAAATTTTGAGCTATAATTGTTTGAGGTTCAGCCCAGCAAAGGAAACAGATGATAAATAGCAGCAAAGAAATAACAAGGAGATTTAACCATGTGCAAACTATCATACAATATCCTTAATTTCACAGGTTTAGGATTACCCAATGCAGATTAAAGTCCTACATGGAAAAGGAGATGCCAAATATTCAAGCTGGTTTTAGAAAAGGCTGAGGAACATGAGACGTAACTGCTGATGCATGCTGGATAATTGAGAAAGCCAAACAGAATAAAAAAAAAGTCAACATAGGCTTCACTGATTACAGAAAAACCTTCAATTGTGACAGTGATGTCAAGCAGTGGGATGGACTTAGAAAAATGGAAATCCAACAACATTTCATTATTCTCACTAGGAACTTATACAGAGGTCAGGAAGCTTCAGTATGGATAAAACATGGTGGAATACACTGATTCCAAATTGCCAAGTTTCTAGAATCTTCTCTTTATAAATAAACAAACAAACAAACAAACAAACAACCAAACAAATAAATAAATAAATAAATAAATAAATAAATAAATAAATAAATATTAAGGGAAACAATATTACAAAGTTAATATAATTTTAAAACTGGGATAGGAAACATCAATTACCTGAACTACACTGATATTCACAGTAATAAAAGTCAATGAGAACAGTGAAAAGGTGGAACTAAAATTGAATATAAAGAAGACCAAATGAATGAAAATAGGTACAACAATCAGCCTTTGAACTGACCATGAAGATACTGAAGTGTAGGAAGCTTCAACCATCAATGGTAAAGGATCAAACAGTAAAGAAGGTCTTAGAAAAAAATATATTCAGATGACACAATGTATCTACCCTTACAAAGACCATAATAGGGTCAGTGAGGGTATTTTCTGTAACATTCTGTGGGAGCAAAAGTTGGACAATGACGTAAGCAAGATAAAAACAATACTGATGCTCTTGAAATTTGGTATAGGAGAAGACTCCTGGTGAAACCATGGGCACTGAAGAAAATAAATTGATGGATTTAAATTGACTTAAAGTTCCTACTTGAAGCACAAAAGATCATACTCAAACTCTCCTATTTTGATCACTTTATGTGAATACCTAGCTCTCTGGAAAAGGTACTAATACTCCTAAAGGTGAAATGAAAGACAAGAAGAAGATGATCAAGAGGACAGTTACAGTGGCAATAGATACAGTGCCTATAAAAAGTCTACATACCCCTGTTAAAATGCCAGGTTTTTGAGATGTACAAAAATCAAACCAAGATTTTTTATGTTGTGGACTAATGAGACCAAGGTTGAACTTTTGGGCCATAATTCGAATTCCAAAAAAATATGTTTGGTGCAAAAACAACACTGTGCCTCACCAAAAATACACCATATCACAATGAAGCATGGTGGTGGCAACACTATTCTTTGGGGTTGCTTTTCTTCAACTGGATCTGGGGCTTTAGTCAAGGTGGAAGGAATTATGAATGGTTCCAAACATCAGTTAATTTTGGTACAAAAACCTTCAGGCCTCTGCTAAAATGCTGAAGATGAAGAGGGATTTCACCTTTCAGTATGACAATGGCCCAAAGTATACCTCCAAATCAACAAAATATGGCTTCCTCAGAAGATCAAAATTTTGGAATAGCCCAGCCAAAGTCTAGACCTGAATCCAATTGAAAATATGTGGGGTGACCTGAAGAGACTTCTACACAGGAGATGCCCTTGCAAGCTGACAAATTTGGAGTGCTTTTGCAAGGAAGAGTAGGCAAGATGTGTCATGCTGATAGGTTCTTAGCCAAAAGACTGGATGCTGTCATAAAACTGAAAGTTGCTTCAACCAAATATTTTTAAGGGTATACATACTTATGCAACTACATTATTTTTAGTTTTTTAATTGTTATTTTCCCCCTAAAATATTTCATTTGTTTTTCAGTTGAACTGTACAGCTTATATGTTATGTTAAAGATGGGAAAAAATCTGAAGTGATTTATCTTTACATCTCAAAAACCTGGCATTTTAATAGGAGTGTGAGGGCTTTCTATATCCACTGTATACAGTTGGAAGGCAGTTGAGGAAGAGACAACTGGGAGAAGTGCTGGGAGAAGTGGGAGAGAGAAAAGGCCCATGTGACAACATCTTTAAAAAAGAAGGAAAAGGATTCTCCAAGGTAATGAATGGAGTTCGGCTATAAGAGCTGAAAACATGAGGAAATAAGAAGGGTTCATAGAGATAGGAAGTAGTCAAGAGAGGCAAATGTAGAGCTATGACCATAGAGAGAGCCACATACACATAAAAAGAGATCAATAGATAAAGTAAGATAAACATTGATATGAATTTATAGCCGTAGATTAATTTATAGATTCTAGATTAAGATAGGTAATAAAAAGAAATAGACCCAAACATAGAATTACCATTAAGATTAGAAGTAAGGAATAAGACTTTAATTCTTATATTGAAACAACCTTCTAACGGGTCAAAAATGTACTGTTTTTTTGTATAACAAAAATACCTTCAATTCTCTTTTCCTTGTCCCACTTGTACGTCAGTTTTTTTATGGGTTTTTAGAGATAGTAAACTTGATGGCTGAGATTTTATTGCAACTGATTACGTAAGCTGCTCTGTGGGTGTTTTAACATATTAATTTGCTTGCTGAAGTGCAAATTAGAAACTGTTCAAATATATAAATAAAAACTGCCCTTTAACCGCAGAGCCTTGGGTTAGATATTGAAGTCCCTTGCTAATCTTTTTCCGTCCCAAACAATTAAGCACTAAACCTTCGACTTATACCCTCAAGGCTGTGTGTACACTGGTGAGAGCCAGTGCTAATTGCTTTGTGGAATCTAATGGTGAAATCTAAATTTAATTGCCTAGTAGATTTACTGCAACAAACAGTGGTGTGATTAGCTCCAGTCACCAAGACTGAGATATGACCATTAAACCTCTAGAATGCAGTATCTGTTCATAGCTTATCATAAACTACTACAACGTCATAATTATTAACAGTGATATGTGTCTCTTGGAAGCACTAAGAGGATGGGCAGGAAAAGAAAAAAAAATCAATAGGAAATGCTGGGGGTTGAGAAATGTGTTCACCTTTCAATAAAGAAGAAAGGTGAAATACTCATCATCAGTGATCGATGGACTCCCTAGAGATTGCATCAGATTGGCATAGAATAAACTGACTTTCTCCTTCATTCTCAGGGAAATAGCTTCTTCTATTTTGAAGTCAAGTCAAATTCCCTATTAAAATTGGCAGAGACAAAAATTATCCCTTGATTTCCATAGACAGACTTGAAGAAGAGGAAGCCCTGAAAACAAATGCAAACGGAGTGCAAATGGAAACCTATGTCTAAAAGCCCTGCTTCTTACTGAAATAGCCTTCCTCCAAATGGTGCCCTCCACATATGTTAGACTACAACACTCAGCTGTTGGGAGCTGAAGTCAGATATATTGGATAGATACCAGCAGTGGTGGGATTCAAATATGTGAACAACTGGTTCTCCATGGGGATACCGCTTCTGGAAGTCCGTTTTGGGCCTGGGCCAGAACTCAACCAAAAATCAGCTACTGGTTCTGCCAAACTGGTGCGAACCAGCTGAATCCCACCACCAGATACCAGGTCCAAAAAGAGTCCTGAAAAGTTAAAAGTTAAGATTCTTCTGTCATTCCTCTATTCTTTCAAAGAAAACACTTTCTGAATGAGATTTCTCAAAGAGGTTTTTAACGTCCTCATCACCATCCTTCAGAGGATGGATTTTAGTTATGAGATAGTTTATTCATTCCTACTCTTTCCAGCTTGGGGGAAAACTTATTTTCTTTCTTAGGTTCCTCAAGAAGATCCCAAAACAGCTTGATTCATCCCTCCACCTATCAGGCCAAATGGGCTTTCTCTCCCTCCTATGAAGGACCAGGTTCCTCCTCTTCAGAAAGATCAGGGGGCAAATAATAACTGCATCCCAGTACTTGAGGGGCTATCACAAAGAAGTGGGGATTGAGTTATTCTCTAGGGACCAGAGGGCAGGACAAGAAGTAAGGGTGGAAGCTTGTTACAGGGAGATTCAACCTAGAAGAAAGAAGACTTTCTTTCTGACAGTGACAGCAATTAATCAGTGGAATATCTTCCTTCCTGGGGTTGTGGGTGCTCCATCACTGGTGGGTTTTTTAAAAAATAGACTGGACAGCCATTGGACTGGGATGGTGTAAGTGTTCAGTGTTCCCAGTGTTTTTTTTGTAAAAGAAAAAGGTGCCGGAACTCACACATGTCATACAACCCACCTTGCCTACCCTACAAGGTTCCATCCAAAAAAGGTACCGGAACTCCGTTCTGAGAGTTCTGTTAGAAAAAAAGCCCTGAGTGTTCCTTCTCAAAGGGTAGATCTTTATCTTCTTCAAACTTTAGGCAAACCATGCCTGCTCTGATTTTCCATCTTTCTATCCACACTGATTTCTTTCTCCAAACTGTTCTTGCCCTTTCTTCTGTCATTTATAACCATTCGCTAGTCTTATTACTGACTCTACTTTTTCAGAATTCCTAATAGCATCATGTTCTTTTGTAATATATCATAAAATCGTCTTTAACACATTGTGTACCTATGCAGACATTCCTACAGCAAAATCCTTCCCCCCTTTTTTAAAAAAAAAATCATGCTGACCAATAATAGAGGAACTTTTCTGCTTTACAATCCAACATTTATTTTAACCTTTGATTCATTTTCATAATTTGAAAACTGTGTTCTCCATTTATCCAAACAATTTATGATCTGTACAGGGCATAAATAATTGGCTGCCGGTTGCCCTCCGGGTGAGATTCAAGGTGTTGGTAATGACTTACAAAGCCCTACATGGCATGGGTCCGGATTACCTACGGCAACACCTGCGGCCGGCGTCAACTTCCCTCCATCCAGTCCACTCCCACAGAGAGGGCCTCCTCAGGGTGCCTCCGATCAAAGAATGTCGACTGGTGGCCCCTAGGGGGAGGGCGTTCTCTGTGGGCGCGCCAGACCTGTGGAACCGCTTGCCGGTCGAGCTCCGGATGGCCCCCGACCTTCGCTCCTTCCGGCGGGATCTAAAAACTTATTTATTTGAGCAATCCGGCCTGGTTTGATGGGTTTGGGGGTTGGGGTTTTAACATGGTTTTTAATTATTGTATATATCGGGCATAATATTTAATTGTTTTTTAACTTTTGTACTTTGTTTTTTAATATTTATTGCCCTGTACACCGCCCTGAGTCCTTCGAGAGAAGGGCAGTATAAAAATTTAATAAATATAAATATAATATAAAATGCACAATAAATACAGAGGAAATATTTAAATCAATACTTTTATATTTAGTAGTCTGCTTTCCCACTCTGAAACACAATGGCTGCGCATTCTTTTATAGAATACTCAGCTCAGATTTGAGAATGAAGCCGAGATTTGATCATCTGTTTTGATTGCATCTGAAGTACATTTTGAGGATGCAGTTAAAATGTGGCTCATAACAGAAAAGAAATGATTCAGCTGACAAAGAAAATGACACTTTCAAATACTAGTCTGGAGAAGCAGAAACCTGTTGATGAAACTGGGAATAGGGTCATTTCTTTTGTTCATAATAAATGAACTATTTGAAAATAATTCAGGAAAAGTCCTTTGGACTTTGCCCAGATATCAGCTTTTCACTGAAAGAGCTTGACATTTTTCTACTTCCCCAAAGTTGCTGCTGTTTATGGATGTAATGCAACTTAAACTTAATGCAACTCTTCAAAGCAGCTGCCTTTATTTATTTATTTGTCTGTCTGTTTATTTATTTGAAGTCTGAAAAAAGGGGGACAGTTTTAAGAATTAGCTGGGAATTGGTCCACTCTTGTGTTTCACTAAGGCTCAAAGCACTTTCAAACCTTTTGTGAAAAATGCACAGCCCAAATAAATATTTCAAAAGCTCACAAGCTGCAAATACAATCTGCTTCTTTTAAATCGTGGTAGCACTAGATGCTACAATTGAAGAGCCATTGCTATAGCTCAGTGGGAGATCACTTCCTTATTCTGCTGAAGGTCCTAAGTCAGGGGTGTCAAACTCAATTTCATTGAGGGCTGCATCAGCATTGCGGTTGCCCTCTGGGGGCAGGGTGGGTATGGCCAGGGTGGGCGTGGCCTACTGGGTGGGCATGGCTAGAGTGTGTATGGCCTACTTGGTGGGCGTGGCCAGCTCTACATCGTTCTCATCAAGGGTGCCTATGGGGGCCTGGGCAGGAGTGGGACAGATCTGAGGGTCTCTGGCAGAAGAAGGGTCTCTGGGCCAGGGCCAAGGCAGTGGGGGCCATTCTGTCACTGTTTCCAGGATGGCTTCACGGGCCACATGAAACCACTTCGTGGGCCAGATCTGGCCCCTGGGCCTTGTGTTTGACATGTCTGTCCTAAGTGATATTTGTTGACAATCAATAGTAGTGAATTAGATGCATGAATGGTCTGGCTCTTTATGTCCCTGGGAAAGAAAATGCACAAGTAACCATCAACTCTTAATCACAAATGAGTTCCAAATTTCTATTGCTAAACAATACAGTTGTTAAGTGAGCTTTGCCCCATTTTATGATCTTTCTTGTCACAGTTGTTAAGTGAATCACTGCAGTTGTTAAGCTATTAACATGACTGTAAAGTGAATCTTGCTTACCCATTGACTTTGTGTTGTGTTCTGGTTGAACAACAAAGCTAATCATCAGAGATATTGTGATCTCTAATTAACAGAGGGATAGTATCAAGATCACATGAAGTGTTAATACCACTTTACAATGCCTTGGTAAGGCCACACTTGGAATACTGCATCCAGTTTTGGTCACCACGATGTAAAAAAGATGTCGAGACTATAAAGATTACAGAGAAGAGCAACAAAGATGATTAGGGGACTAGAGGCTAAAACATATAAGGAATTGGGTATGTCTAGTTTAATGAAGAGAAGGATAAGGGGTGACATGATAGCAGTGTTCCAATATCTCAGGGGTTGCCACAAAGAAGAGGGAGTCAAGCTATTCTCCAAAGTGCCTGAAGGCAGGAGAAGAAGCAATGGATGAAAACTAACCAAAGAGAGAAGCAACTTAGAACTAAGGAGAAACTTCCTGACAGTTAGAACAATTAACCAGTGGAGCAATCTGCCTCCAGAAGTTGTGAATGCTCCAACACTGGAAGTTTTTAAGAAGAGACTGGCCAGCCATTTGTCTGAAATGGTATAGGGTTTAATGCCTGAGCAGGAGGTTGGACTAGATGACCTCCAGTGCTTTTTTTTCTTAAAAAAAAAGGTGCCGGAACATGCTGTCACTGGGAGCGATGCCGGTGTCTTGCTACGGCGTCGCCACCTGTGCTTTGCACCCCTGCCCCTGCAGCTCAGAGCCACATGTCATGGGGATTCCCCTCCCCACAGTTGCCATGCCGCGGCCCGTGCCGAGCCCCCACCCGGAGCTGCTCCGAACCCCAACCCAGACCTGTGTTCCTTGTGGCAGTGGTCTCTGGCGCCAAACAGCCTCTTTCCAACCACATCCAGAAAAATTTGTAACAAACATTGGAATTCTTGAGGCCATGTTTGGTATTTCCCAGCAATGTGTTACTGGAAGGAAAAAAACAATCCCTGCTGTGTTACTGATCCCAAAGAACCATTTGCATGTATGCAGGTATCCTTAGGGTGCCATACTTATGGATGAAAAATATTGGTTGCAAAGTTGGCATTTCAGATATTTTGGACTTATTTTTGTTTCTTTGCATGTTTGATATTTTTAAAAAGGCATATGCTACTGACTACACTTATGCACATATGTAATATCTTTTGCTAGGATACATGACCACTGCTTGTCCAGAATGTGAAAAGTGAAAGATTGTGACTAAACAAAATTTTAATATACAGATAATACCACCAGAAATTATTTTAGCCTTTTTAATAAAGGTTGTTATTGATGTTAAGCTCACCATGGAAAACATGATATATTGTTATGTATATACTAGGTTAATTATTTAAAGACTGAAATGCAACATAACTAGATTTTAAATAATCTATTTTTCAAAACACACAACAGTCCAAACAGTAAAAGTAAAGTCCAAATTAAGAATATTTCATTCTTAAGAATTGTTTAATTTAAAGTGGTTTAGTTGTAATAGAGTATGTACAAAAGTTACTATTTTTTTCTAGCATCAGCTAAATTAGACATATTACATTGAGAAAAAATGTTTCTCATTTCTTTCCTGTTACCTTTATTGATTTCATTGCAGAGATGTTAACATAGGAAATAGATTATTTTGTTATCTAATTTTACCTTCCAAAAGACAGAAGCAGATGAAAAATGTGAGGTTCTTTCCTGTTGGCTTTTTTGAATTAGCTGTTTTAGATTCTAAAAGTTTAGTTCCTAAAGAAGTAACCTTGTAAATAATTTTAATGTCCTCCTCTAGTGCAGGGTAGGCAACCTTGGCTCTTTTATGACTCCAGGACCTCAACTCCCAGAATTCCTGAGCCAGCATGGCTCAGCTTGGAAACCTCTCTCTGTCCCCTCAGCGTGGCTGGCTCAGGATTTCTGGGAGTTGAAGTCCACGAGTCATTAAAAAAGAGCCAAGATTGCCTACTCCTAAAGCCAATAGAGGGAGCTTTTCTTTTTTTTTTTTGCAAAAAAAAAAAGGTGCCGGAACGCCATTTTGAGCGTTCTATGAGAAAAAAAGCCCTGATGACCTCCAAGGTCCCTTCCAACTTTATTATTATTGTTGTTGTTGTTGTTGTTGTTGTTGTTATTATTATTATTATTGTTGTTGTTGTTGTTGTTGTTGTTGTTGTTGTAAACTTTATTAGGCATAGAGTAAAACTTTCCCTCCCCTCTCTGACAGTTCAAGTCACATTGTCCAATTAATCTTTCAGCAACTGTTATGAGAAGAAACTTCAGTTAGCCAAAACATCTCCTCAGTGGCTTTGGCTCTCACGCTGATAGGGAACACCTGTGAATCCCAAACTCTCCCCTCTCTCCCCTCCCCATAACTATAGGCAAGCTAGAAGCACTGCAGTGGTTCTAATGGCAGCAAATTTCGTAGCTTGACACTTTGCTTGTCAAAAGATCACAAAAAGTGATCATGACTCCAGGACTCTGCAATCCTCATACATACATGCCATTGACAAGCATCTGAATTTTGATCACATGGCCATGGGGATGGTGCAATTATTGTAAGTGTGAAAAACAGTCATAAGTCACTTTTTTCAGTGGTGTTGAATGGTCACTAAATGAAAGGTTGTAAGTAGAGGACTGTATGTGATGGTACGTATTTTAAAACACTTGGCTCACAAATCAGGGAAAACAGAAGGAGAGGCACACACATGGGTGTTTTAAAAGGTGTGAAATAAAGATATCTGAATTTGTCAATGTCTTCTTGACAGTTTTGCTGGCATGTATAATTAATTTCTATTTCTTTATTCTGTATGGCCCTGCTCCCATCCCATGTACAAAATGGCGTACAATGTAAAAATACCAAATAAACAAGGGAAATACCACCAAACTATGTAGGTAAAGGTAAAGGTTCCCCCGCACATGCGTGCTAGTCGTTTCCGACTCTAGGGGCCGGTGCTCATCTCCGTTTCAAAGCCGAAGAGCCAGCGCTTGTCCGAGGACGTCTCCGTGGTCATGTGGCCAGCATGACTAGACGCCAGAGGCGCACAGAACGCTGTTACCTTCCCACCATAGTGGTCCCTATTTTTCTACTTGCATTTTTACGTGCTTTCGAACTGCTAGGTTGGCAGAAGCTGGGACGAGTAACAGGCGCTCACTCTGTTACGCGGCACTCGGGATTCGACCCGCCAAACTGCCGACCTTCTGATCGACAAGCTCAGCGTCCTAACCCACTGAGCCACAAACTATATACATTGTCCTTATTATCATTGTACAAATATTGATGGCGCCCATCCATTGCCATCAGTTTCTGGGTTCCATAAACTGAAGCAAAATGCTAAAATTTTACATTCTTTACTGTTTTCTACTACTATCTCTTTTCTTCTCCTTAAGACCATTGCAGGCTTGTTAGCCTGGATGGATCCTTTTATCCCCTGACAAAGCTGCTGTTGAACCCAAAGCATGAATTTGGTTGCCTGCTGTTTGAGCCTCTTATTAATGTTTGCCAGGAAGAAATCAAATTCTGCTTTTGAGACCCATGGTTTAGGGAACAGTTGGAGAGGAACTAAGATCTTGTAATTATTGGTTGCTTTTCAGAGTATTTTAATAAATTGCTCTGCCTCATGGTGCTAAATAATGACTTAACTTCCACTGAGTAGCCTCATGATGCCTTTGAAACAAATAATTTCCCTGAGCTTTTTTGGACATTTGGGTTCTAGATTGAGCTTGGAGGTGGTGGGTGTCTTTCTCTTCTGTATTTGAAAACTTTGTCTCTTTCTTTATAGTCTCCACTCCCACTTTTCAAAAGCAGTCATCAACTTCTTGCCATGCCTCTAGATCTCACGTTCCCCTCTTATATGCTCCAGTTCCTCCAAATTGAAGGATCTTACTGGGGAGCAACATGGTGGCCTAGAGGTGAAAACGCTTGCCTCCCACTCAGAAGGTTGAGAGTTCAATCCTAGGCAGACAGAAGTTTCTCTATCAAGGCGCAAAGAGAATATACTATCTGCTGCAAGCTTCACATAGGCATCAGGAAGGACATCTGGTCAGTAAACCCTCAGCTCCATTCAGTCTCCCCAATCCCACCCCAATAAAAGGGATTACAGGTGTCCTTAATTACAAAAATCATGAAGAGGTAGTCTTTTACTTACGATTGTAATTGAGCCTGCCAATGAAGGTTGTAAGTCAATGATGATCATAAAGCATGTCACCTGAGTGACCAACCCAATTGTACAACCTTTTTTTTGCAGCAGCAGCAGTCATTAAGCAAACGCTACAGAAATTAAATGAATCCCTTGTTTGTTATGGGGCATTTTTGTTGGAAACCAGAAATGAATGCTAGTTTGGGGCAAAAACATTGAAAATTGTGGTCATGTGAGCATGGGACACTGCAGACAGCCACAGATGGGGCAGTTGCCAAGTGCCTGAAATGTGGTCACATGACCACAGAGGGGAACTTAGCCATTGGAGCTTAGGAAGCAAGTTTTAAGTGTATTTTGGGGAGACGGTCTGTCATAACTTCAAATGGCCATTAAGCCACCAATGGTAAGTCAAGCTGTGCAATGCACAAAGGTTGTAAAACAAGGACTACCACAAACAGTGGCATTTATTGTGCCTGTATGCTGCCTCCCTTTCCCCCAAAGGAAAAACTACCATCTGGTTTCTGTTATCTGTCTCCTCTTTCTCCAGGGTCAATCAAATGGTTTGGTTCTGCCTGCTCTTTTCTCATCCTTATGCCATGGAGAATTCATTACACATGTCCACATTCCCATTCAGGCTTTTCTGTCACAAAGATAAAATAACTAGTATCCTGATTCGCAGGACAAGTGCAAGCATTTTATCTCAACCAGGTTTTTTTCAATTATTATTATTCTACATGCCTTTGGGTATACACAACCAGCTGGTAAGTCTTTTGAACTTGAATGCCTGTCTGACCTAATTCTCCCCCATAGTATAAAAGCATGAATGTTTATCAGACCAACAAATTCTCCTTCTTTAAGAATCAGAATGGCAATTTGGACAAATTATTCCTCAGATTAGAAGTCGGCAGTAGCTGATCCCCATGGTAATGAAAAGAAAGTCTAAAAATTTGCTGTGGTTAGGTAAGGATTCTGAAAAAATCTGCTATATGGCTGTACACACACACACCCCCACACCCCCCCCCACATATATATATATATATATATATATATATATATATATATATATATATATATATATATATATATAGTATGTTAAATGTTTGTTAAGTATTTAGAATGCACTTGCTTAGGTCCCAGACACGGGACAAATCTTATTTCCTGTTTCAGCCTAACCGAAGGCCATCTACAGGCAGTAGCCACAGCAGTGGCAGCTCATATTTGTGTAAATTATTTTTTGACTTGCTAACAAAGAATAAAGGGAGACAGATATGATCATTTCAAACTTATTTGTTCTCATCAGTCAGCCATACCCTTCTGAGATTCGAACCTGGGCCAACTGCGTCTTAAGCAGTTGTTTTAACTCCTAGGCCACAGGCTCTCTCTCTCTCTTTGGTAGCTGAGAAGCAAGGGAGAAGCAAGTGCATTCTAAATACTTAACAAACATTTAACACATATCTCCCTTG
Source organism: Vipera berus (assembly GCF_964194415.1). NCBI lineage: Eukaryota > Metazoa > Chordata > Lepidosauria > Squamata > Viperidae > Vipera > Vipera berus. The sequence goes on from NC_138203.1 coordinate 253,339,015, forward strand.
CTTCTCAGCTAACAAAAATTTACACACACACACACACACACACACAATAAGTTGGAAGGGACCTTGGAGGTCATCTAGTCCAACCCCCTGCTCAGGCAGGAAACCCTATACCATTTCAGACAAATGGCTGTCCAGTCTCTTCTTAAAAACTTCCAGTGTTGGACCATTCACCACTTCTGGAGGCAGGTTGTTCCACTGGTTAATTGTTCTGTCAGGAAGTTTCTCCTTAGTCCTAGGTTGCTTCTCTCCTTGACTAGTTTCCATCCATTGCTTCTTGTCCTGCTTTCAGGTGCTTTGGAGAATAGCTTGTGGCAGCCCCTGAGATATTGGAACACTGCTATCATGTGTATATGAGTTCGCTTGCAACAGAGGATACCCAAGTACAGTTTCTGAATATAACTTATCTTTCACCATTTTTCAGAAATGGCTGTCTGTGCAGTTTATCTTCATAAGGAATAGTTGTATTGTAAATGATAATGGATAAATATTTAATATCTACTAAGTTTTACTAAAGATCATTTTCAGCCGTGCTAGTAAAATAATACAAATGGAAAGAAGGCTTACCTAGTAGCACACCAGGCATACAATAGGCTTGAAATTATATAAATAAAGTTGCAGATAAAATATGCACCACATTGTTCCCAGATCAATATTATCTGTGATAGATATGATTGATCTCTGTTACATCTCTCTGTCTGTCTCATAAGGCAGCTGTATGCAACAATCAGAAACAATTTTTCAAAGTGATAATTTTAGCAAAAACAAAGAAAAGAAGAAAAAAGAAAAAGCAAGCTAAAAAAGACAGTGAATGCCTGGAAGAATATTGGAAATATTGGAAAGAATATTGTTACAGAATTGGAACATTTGCCTGGAAAGTTTAACAAATTTCTGAGGATTCCTTAGGTATATTCTCAAGTCATTTTAGTAAGGAAATTATCAGCTGATTAGTAAAGTCTCCCATAAGTCTTCTGAAAAGATATAACATTCCTCCCAGGAATGTTCTGTCTCACCTTAGCATCTCTGAACAGGAGAAACACAATAGAATGTAAATGTCGACAAAAAAAAAGACTTTGAATTTGGTAATCTCTGACCATATTCTAGAATGGGGAATTTCTGGCCTCAGAATTTAAACAATATCTTCACTATACCAGCAACTGTGTAAATAAACTGCAAGTATCTGTAAGTTTCACTGTAAGGATCACTTGTCTGTACATGATGTAGAGGACTGGAAACATTATGTCTAATGATATTATATATAAAAAGATACATCAAAAATTGTAATTGATCCATCAGGAAAGGAAACAACACATGGGGAATAATGGATTTCTTGAAACTCTGAATCACAGAGAAGAGTGGACAAGCACTTTAGTTGATGAACTATTTGAAATACTTGTCAAGCCTAGTTTGAGTTTCTCTCTCTCTCTCTCTCTCTCTCTCTCTCTCTCTCTCTCTCTCTCTCTCTCTCTCTCTCTCTCTCTCTCTCTCTCTCTCTCTCTCTCTCTCTCTCTCTCTCTCTCTCTCTCTCTCTCTCTCTCTCTCTCTCTCTCACACACACACACACACACACACAGTTTTGTGTTTAAAAAAAGTGAATGGGAAGGAAAAAGGCTTTCTGGCCATTTTCCAGTCTTATACATTTCCCTGGTTGAACAATTACACTTTGAAGAAGACTTTGAAGAAGATTCTGGAAAAGAGTCAACTTTCATGACATGGGCAGCATACAAATTTAATAAATAATTAATGAAATAAATAAATAAAATAGCAGGGACCCAAATTCTTGCCTGTAATGAAAGACTAATTATATTCCAGAGAAAAATAAAGAGCATCTCATTTAAAGCAGAAGTGGGATACTTTGAAGTCATTTTTTTTAAAAGGTTGGGAGAGCCCACACTTTATAAAAACATATCAGTCCCCAAGCACTAAAAAAACCCAAAAAAAAACAAATTTCAGCAGCTTCATGGAAAGCTGATTTGTCTGACCTCTGTTATGTTGGATGTGTGTGTGCATAAAGTAAACTTGGTATATTTTTAGCAAAAATTTAACATATTTATTCCACTTCTATTTCATTGAAACACATCTATGTATATACAAGATCACAACTGGAGAATTGCCCATGTCATTATGTAGAGCTCTTGGGGAACAAACATAGATTTGGAAATTTCACATGCTCCTTTGGCCCTTGGTTAACACCTTTGTATAAAGGTGTCCTCTCAATAGTTTGAATAAGTCTCCAAGATGTACTTTCTCCACCAAATGCCAATTAAACTTACCCAGTATAGTTTGGAAATTTATCAGACATGAAATTAGTTTTCAACCACACCACAGAAATGCTGGAAATGAAATAATTAGGTAATTCCCTCAAGATGTGTGGTTGGCCTTGAAGCTAATTAACAAGCAGCAAAATTTGTCAACATTTCCTACTGACCTTAGAGGGCTGTTGGCAAGTTGAACTTGGCAAGGCAGCTGCATTTGGCCTCAGAGAGGTGCTTGGTGTCACATTGTTGACATGCTGCAGTGCAGCATGTAGACTGACAACACAATTTGCCATATTGAGAAGCTTCGGGAGCATCTCCTACAGCACATCCAATAACCCAAAGAAGATTCTGCATAAGTGCATATTATTATTATGGGTGGCTAATAACTTCAAGTGTGACATGATAATATTGCATGTTATGATGGCTTCATATGTCATGCAGAGTAATCCTACCAAATATCTAGCTATGTGTGTTCAGAAGCCTGTCTACTGGACTCTTTTAAAAAATGGAACACTGGTAGTTATTTTATTCAATTTTTCATACATTACAATTAACATTTCTTAATAAAGTTGAATGTAAACCCTATTACTATATTACTAACATATAGACTAGATGCTTAGAAAAGAAGAAACTAAACTACTTAAAAGGAAAAATAGAAAGTAGGAAAAAAGAAAATATTGTGTGCAAAGATATTAAACTAAACTAAACTAAACTAAATTTAGTTTAAACTAAACTAAATTTAGCATTCTCTGTGGGCGCGCCAGCCCTTTGGAATCAATTACCAGTTGAGCTCCGGATGGCTCCTGACCTTCGCTCTTTCCGCCGTGATCTGAAAACTTACATATTTGAACATGCCGGCCTGGTCTAATGGGTTTGGGGTATTTTATTTAGTAATTTTAATTATTTATTGTAATGGGCTAGTTCTATTTAATCTTATTTTTAACTTTTGTATATTGTATTTTTATTGTATTTTTATTGCCCTGTACACCGCCCTGAGTCCTTCGGGAGAAGGGCGGTATACAAATTAAATTAATAAAATAAATAAATAAATAAATAAATAAATAATAAATTAAACTGGGTAATGAATTATTAAACTTATCAGATAAGAAAGGAAGAGACAAACATATAACTAATAGAAACCACCCAGATGGTGGCCACAAGTTTTCAATTTTGAATAGAAGCATGATGTAATAATGTTGGGTCTTCAAAAAGCAAGGAGTTCCAAAGTACAACAGCTTCAAGTGAGAAAGTCTACCAACCAGTCCATATTTATGTCACCTCACCCATGTGAAGATTCTAAGCAAGCCTTCTTGCAATGTTCTTTTGGGATGGGCAAATTCAATTTTGGCACAAAAGGTAACCTCATGCCTTATCATTAATGACTTTCTAGCACTTTAAAGTGGACCCAGAAACTCACAGGTAATCAGTGCAATCAATTTAATAGTGTAATGTTACTATACTAAAATTGGGTTGTCCTAGCTGCTAGGTTTTGGATCACCTGCAGCTTCCAAGGGAATTATATTGTGAAACTTTGACTCTCCTTTGATAGAAAGCTAATTCAAACACTGACAGCTGACAAACTTCAATAAGCCAGCATTTAGAGTCTTCCACAAAAGCATTGAGTAGAGTATATAATCCCCTATTTGGCAACAGTCTAAGATCAAGATAGGTTATTCACAGATTGAGAGATTCCAAATTTAAGGGATTATAATGTAATAAAACAGATATTTTTATCCTTAATTTGATTCCTGTAGGTTCACCATTTTATTGTAACAAAATCTAGCAAATTCAGTGTGAATGCCAACTTCTGAAAGCAAACAATATACTTTATATAAAGCAAGCAATAATATTTTATATTCAATTTATTTCTGCCATTTATAGCAGCTTAATCTGATATTAGTTTGGAAGTTGCCAAAATATTTAATTCTGACAAGCAATGTTTCAAAGAGAAGGTGTTATTAAGCCATACACATTAGCAATGAAATTGCAACTTAAAAGAGACATTGTTTTCATTTATAAGCATACTGAAAGGTAAATTGCATTTAACTCTTTGATGTTTTTATTCCAAAAAGAAAATTGTAAGAGAACTCCTACACCACCTTGATGAGTATAAATCACTGGGATCTGACAGATTACATTGCAGAGTTCTGAAAGAGCTGGCAGATGTTATCTCAGAACCGTTGCACCATAAATCCTAGAGCATGGGGGGGGAAATGCTGGAGGATTGGAAAAGGGCTGATGTGGTCCCCATCTTCAAAAAAAGGAAAAAAATGGACCCCCAAAAATGGAAACTACAGACCAATCAGATCCTAGAAAAGATAATAAAAAAACAGATCTGCGAACAAATAGAAGCAAAAAAAGTCATAACTAGTAGCCAGCATGGGTTTATTAAAAACAGTTCATGCCAAACCAATCTTATCTCATCCTTCCACAGTAGACCAGAGAAACACAGTGGATAAACTAGTAGACCAGAGAAACGCAGTGGACGTAGTATACTTAGATTTCAGTAAGGCATTTGACAAAGTAGACCACAACCTACTAATTTACAAGCTAGAAAAAGGTGGAATAGACAGCATCACTACCAGATGGATCTGTAGCTGGCTTACAAACTGCACTCAGTGAGTGGTCCTCAATGGCACTACATGCACATGGAGAAAAGTAAGCAGTGGGGTACCACAAGGTTCCGTCTTAGGCCCAGTACTCTTCAACATCTTCATCAATGACTTAGATGAGGGAATTGAAGGGAAACTCATCAAATTTGCAGATGACACCAAACTATCAGGAATAGCCCACACCCCAGAAGACAAACTCAGGATCCAAAAAGATCTTGACAAACTTGAACAATGGGTCCTAGCCAACAAAATGAATTTCAACGTGGAGAAAAGCAAAGTCCTACACTTAGGCAGGAAAAACCAAAGGCACAAATACAGATTGGACATTAAAAACAGTAACTGTGAGAGGGACCTTGGAGTCCTAGTGGACGATCACTTGACTATGAGCCAGCAGTGTGCAGCAGCAACCAAAAAAGCTAATACAATCCTGGGTTGTATAAATAGAGGAATAGAATCAAGATCACGTGAAGTACTAGAACCGCTTTACAAAGCCCTAGTAAGACCACACCTGGAATACTGCAGCCAGTTTTGTTCACCATATCACAAAAAAGATGTTGAGAGTTTAAAAAAATTCAGAGAAGAGCAAGTAAGATGATCAAAGGCCTGGAGGCTAAAACATACAAAGAACAGCTGAGGGATTTGGGTTTGGCTAGTCTAAAGAAAAGAAGAAATAGGGGAAACATGATATTAGTGTTTCAGTATCTGAGGGGCTGCCACAAGGCAGAAGGGGTCAGGTTGTTCACAAGAACACCAGAGGGAAGGACAAGAAACAATGGTAGAAAACTGATCAAGGAGAGAAGCAACCTGGATTTAAGGAGAAACTTCCTGACAGTGAGGACAATCAACCAGTGGAACAGCTTTTCCCCAGAAATCGTGGGTGCCCCATCACTGGAGATTTTTAAGAAGAGACTAGACAATCACCTGTCTGAGATGGTATAGGTTCTCCTGCTTAAGCGGGGGGCTGGACTAGAAGACCTCCAAGGATCCTTCCAGCTCTATTCTATTCTAAAAATGTGCTAAAGACATCTTACTTATCAACTTAGCACAAAGCTGTTACTCCTTCCAATATTTTTCCTCAAATGAGGTTTTACTTGTCTTATTAAAATCTTGTATCATATGTATTCTTCAGGGATAGCATGAAATTTCATTGGGAAAGAATTCTAACTCTGTGTGTGTTGTGTGTATGTAGTGTATACACATATAGCTTATGCAAATGATATTGGCAACAAAGATTTTGCTGTGAATGGGACAACCATACAAGAAAGTCACATTACTTTAAAAAGAAATGGCCTCTCCAAAGAATTTGGTTCCAAGTTATAAAAACATGGCACATTGAACCACTTGTTGAGCCAACAAAGATATTTTTTGCCTCAGCTTCACATACTGTAAAACTTGGACTGGTGAAAAATTTCATGAAAGTTTTGAACAAGGAAGGTGAAGGTTTTTATTATTTGAGACAGATCTTTCTTTCTTTCTTTCTTTCTTTCTTTCTTTCTTTCTTTCTTTCTTTCTTTCTTTCTTTCTTTCTTTCTCTCTCTCTCTCTCTCTCTCTCTCTCTTTCTTTCTTTCTTTCTTTCTTTCTTTCTTTCTTTCTCTTTCTTTCTTTCTTTCCTTCCTTCCTTCCATCCATTTTTTATATATTTTATATTTCTTAACTGACAATCTCCCCCAGATGTTTCCAAGAATAACTGATACCAAGTTCAAGGAAAACATTTTTGTGGGTCTACTGATCATATATGTCATCAGTAACAGATGGTTTGAGCATCTGTCACCAAAGAAAATCATCTGAAAAGCATGGATGTCATTGAGAATTTTATTGGCTACTACAGACCACCAAACTACATTCAGCTGGTTGACAACCATCTTACAGCATACAAGTCCACATAATGAAACATGTCGCTGAAGATGCATTTTTGGCATTTGCACTGCAATGAGATACACCAGACACTGAGTACAATGAAAATCAATAGCAAAACACCTTTAGCCCTGTTGAATACATGCAGTTTGTTGAAAAATTATGCAATTCAATACATTATAGTCATCAAAAATCAATTTCATATTTCTCAAGATTTCTTCGTGATACAGGCATTCTGAATTTATATTTATGTTCAGTTTGAAGGTGTCTATCATAATCATCCAAAGTTTTTGAAGAAACAAAACTTTTGGTAAATCTGTATCTATACTGTAGTGGTGGTATTGTTTCATACAAACTATAATTAAGCACAGTATAGCTAAATCAAAAGTATATGCAATAGAAACCAATGTCACAATATAATAATCAGTACAAACCACATCTAATACTACATAACAATCAATGTATAATAATATAAACAGATCTTAGTTCTAGCAGAAATTTAGTATTAACTAAACTAGTGATTAATTGGGGAATTTTTCCCCCAGTTTCATAAAGAGCCTAACCTTTGTACACTTCAAAAGATTGAACTCCAGAGATAATTCAAAGGGGAATAAATTCCAAAGTGTAGAAGTTACATGGCAAAATGTCTAAAAAGTGATTTGGCATTTCAACACAAGGAATTGTAATGTGAGGAAAAATAAGTGACCCTGGTTGTATAATTGGTTGTGTGTTGAAATGATTAAAATACTCAAATCTACAAACAAAATTTGGCTGAAGCCATGTTCCCTTCATTTTCGGTTGCCACAGAATTGAGAGAGAGGGGGGATGATTGTTTTTTAGCTTAGCCAAAAGAATAAATTGCTCTGTGGGAACCAAGGTCATTGCTGATTGCATTTTGGCGGGTAAAGCTTCCGTTAGAAAGCCTACATAAGTAGTTAATTGGGGAATGTGATTTATGACACATTACTGGGGTGGGAAGTTCAACTTTATAATATTGTAACCTTTGGGGGAAACTTCAATCTCTGGTTCACTTTTGATCGTGCCGATACTATGTAGCCAAATAAATATGTTTTTTAAGGAAACTTTTTTGACTTGGAGTTTCTTTTACTGATCTCATCTATCGGAACCATGACAGTTGACTGCATAGGAAAACCCAGCTCCTACCCACCTAGCAGTTCAAAAGCATGCAAATGCAAGTACATAAATGAGTACCACTTTGATGGGAAGGTAACAGTGTTCTATGCACCTCACCATGCTATGGTACTATGCACCTTTGTCTGAAATGGTATAGGGTTTCCTGCCTGAGATGACCTCCAAGGTCCCTTCCAACTTTATTATTATTATTATTATTATTATTATTATTATTATTATTATTATTATTATTATTATTATTATTATAAAACCTTTATTCATAAAACATGAAACTCAGTCAACGCCCAGGTTCGCCTGGTGCGCCAGTTGCGGCCCTATCTAAGCCGGGATGATCTATGCACGGTCACTCATGCGCTCGTGACCTCTCGACTAGACTACTGCAACGCTCTCTACATGGGGCTGCCCTTGAGGACCACCCGGAAGCTCCAACTGGTACAGAATGCAGCCGCGAGAGTTGTGTTGGGAGTCTCCCGATACTCCCACGTTACACCTCTGCTCCGTGAGCTGCATTGGTTACCAGTTGCCTTCTGGGTGAGATTCAAGGTACTAGTAATGGTGTTCAAAGCCCTACATGGCAGGGGTCCGGAGTACCTGAGGGAACACCTGCTGCCGGCATCGACTTCCCTCCGCCCTGTGCGCTCCCACAGAGAGGGCCTCCTCAGGGTGCCACCGGTCAGAGAATGTCGACTGGTGGCCCCCAGGGGGAGATCCTTCTCTGTGGGCGCCCCGGAGCTATGGAATCAGCTACCGGTTGAGCTCCGGACGGCGCCCGACCTTCGCTCCTTTCGCCGCGAGCTAAAAAGATACTTTTTTGAACAAGCTGGCCTGGCCTGATGAGGGGATTGGGGGGGGTTGTTATTGTTATTTTATTAGGTTTTAAAGATGTATTTTAGTATGTGGGCATTTATTTAATCTTGTTTTAACTTTTGTAGTCTGTATTTTTATTCTTGCCCTGTTCACCGCCCTGAGTCCTTCGGGAGAAGGGCGGTATAGAAATATTATTAAATTAAATTAAAATTAAAATTAAACTGAATACTCAAATTGACTGGCACTAATGGTTGACACGGGTTGCTGCCAGCATCCTAGGTATCAACCAGGTATCTCCTTAAAATGTAAGATGTTCCGAGTAGTGCAGTTTTTTGTCACAGTTGAAACTGCGCGATTATGGATGAAACGTGTAACAGTGATACCCATTGTCATCAGGGCACTGGGAACTATGTCAAAAAACTTTGCAAAATGCATCAAGAAATTGCAGCTTCCTGCAATAACTCCAGCAAAGCTACAAAAAACTGCACTATTCAGAAGCATTTTAAGGAGATACTTGGTTGATACCTAGGATGCTGGCAGCAACCCGTGTTAACCATTAGTGCCAGTCAATTTGAGTGCTCAGTTGACTGAGTTTCATGTTTTATGAATAAAAGTTTTATAATAATAATAATAATAATAATAATAATAATAATAATAATAATAATAATAATAATAATAATAATAATAATAATAATAATAATAATAAAGTTGGAAGGGACCTTGGAGGTTATTATTATTATTATTATTATTATTATTATTATTATTATTATTATTATTATTGTTGTTGTTGTTGTTGTTGTTGTTGTTGTTGTTGTTGTTGTTGTTCTGCCACATGACCATGGAAGTGTCTTCAGACAACACTGGCTTTCTTGGCTAAGAAATGAAGATGAGCACTGTCCCCTAGAGTTGGACCTGACTGGACAGGGGAAACTTTATCTTTACTTTTGCATAGGAAAAAGTTATATAATCAAGTTATTCAAATAATTGGATGTGTCTGTATAAACACTCTAGGATATCAGACCAGCAATTTAAACCAGTAATGTTCCTAAAGATCCAATAACTGGCAAAAAGAAAAGTTGAACTATACTGGGAGAGATTGAAGACCTCATAATAACTGCTTTTTTCTGGACCTGAAGTAGTGGGGATAGAGCAGAACGAGTAAGACCTACTAAACAAAGTACTGCAATAATCAAGGTGGGACACCACCAAGGTAGGAACTAACTGCTTAGCTGTTTCTAAAATAAGGTATGATTGAATTCTGCAGGTATACAGAAGACAAAAAGTTCAAGTTCCTGAACATTTATTGATGAAAGGATTTAAAGTAAGCTTCTCATCTATAAGAACTCACAAATCAAACATCACTGAAGTTTGCAATAACCAGTTCTGGAAAGCATCCCAACTTTTGAGATGATTTTCATGGGTTAAAAAGTTGTCTTATACGCCGGAAAATACGGTAGTTAAAAGGAAAAAAAATCTAATGACAACGTGTACAAGCTAAACACCCGTGGAATTAAAACTGCATCCTGAAGGAGCTCCACAGGTATGTGAAAAAGCTAAAGCAAAGGGCCTTTGAGTTAACCAGAAATTCGAGAGTCCTCTACGATAAAGGGAATTAAAATAAAACAGAATGATTATAGATTGAGAGCTTTTGCTGATGACTTGGTTGTGACAGTATCCCAACCGTTACAATCGGTTATAGATTTGATGGAAATTATAACTCAGTATGGTAAGGTTTCTGGGTTTAAGGTGAATAGTAATAAGACTAAGATATTATCTAAGAACTTATCTATGAGTGAAAGGGATATGTTATCTAAATTAACAGGTTTTGAAATAGTGAAGAAGGTTAAATATTTAGGAGTATATATTGCAGCCTCAAATGTAAAATTGTATAAGAATAATTATGAAACACTATGGTTGAAGGTACAAAGGGACTTAAATAATTGAAAAAAATTACAATTATCATTACTGGGAAGAATTGCAGTTGTTAAAATGAATGTTCTACCAAAGTTTCTCTTTTTGTTTCAAATGATACCTATATTGAAAAAGGATGCCAGCCTTGATCAATGGCAGAAGGGTATTAACAAATTTATTTGGGCGGGGAAAAAAACCAAGAGTTAAATTTAAGATTTTACAAGATGCTAGGGAAAGAGGGGGACTCAAGGCGCCGAATTTGAAATTGTATTATGATGCAGTTGCCTTGACGTGGGTTAGTGATTGGCTTAATTTAACTAACAAGAGAATACTTCATCTTGAGGGATGGGATTTGGTATATGGATGGCATGCATATTTGCTTTACGATAAGAAGGTGGACAGGGCTTTTAAATCCCATATTCTTAGAAGTGCTTTATTGCATGTCTGGAAAAAGTATTATTATAAGTTAAATTATAAAATACCGATTTGGGGAATTCCTGGACACGCGATAGAGGGCGTATCTATGGGAGTGAGTATGGATACGGTTTCTTATAAGGAACTACTTAGATTGCAAGGGACTGATTGGCAACTTAAATCATTAGAGGAGTTAAGACAAGAAAACATAAGTTACTCTTGGTTTCAATATACCCAATTGAAAGTTAGGTGGAAGTCAGATCAAAAGGTTGGCATCACAATTAGAGATCAAAATTTAGTAAAACAAATTAGAGATTTAAATTGTGCACTTATAAAGAGGATATATAATGCTTTAATTGAATTGGATTTGGAAACGGAACTGGTTAAAGACTGTATGATAAAGTGGTCACAAAATATTCAGGAACCAATTTCGTTGGAAACCTGGGAGATAATTTGGGTTAGAAATGTTAAATTTACTCAGGCTCAAAATTTAAGAGAAAATTTTTATAAAATGTTTTATAGATGGCATCTGCATCCCAAGAAGTTGTCCAACATGTATCCTAATTTACAGTCTAAATGTTGGAGATGTGGTAGTTTAGAAGCTACCTATTTTCACATGTGGTGGACTTGTAGAAATATAAAAGCTTTTTGGATCAAAATTTTGTGGAACATTCAAAAGATTTTTAAGAGAAAGATAAAGTTTTCTCCGCAATTGTTTTTATTGGGTATTGTTGTAGATTGTGATGTTAAAGAAACTAACTTGATGTTGAACATGATAACAGCAGCACGGTTACTGGTGGGACAATATTGGAAGAAGGATAGTTTGCCCACTATAGAAGAATGGGTGTTTAAAGTTTCGAATCTTGCAGAAAGGTCTAAGATTTCTGCTTATTTGAAAGATCATTCACAGGAAAGATATATTTCAGTTTGGAGGAGATGGATAAATTATATTCAGAACAAATATGGGACTAAAAAGTTCCATTTAGCTTATGAGTAGATTTTAGTGGGATATTGTTATTGGTACTTTGTTTGTAGTTATGTTAAAGGGGAGTTAAAGCACATTATGAATTTAGTTAATTGTATATTATGCATAATTTTTATTTAGAATATGATTATTGTAACTATAATCCTTTATTTAGCTCTGGGAAGTGGGGGGGAAGTGGGTGGGTTTGGGGTGGGAGGGATTTGGGGATATATTGTAAAATTTTGTTTTTGTAAAACTCTTTAATAAAAAAGAAAAAGAAATGTTGCTGTTAGCTGCGAAGTTGTGTCCGACCCATCGCAACCCTATGGACAATGTTCCTCCAGGCCTTCCTGTACTCTACCATCTTCTGGAGTCCATTTAAGCTTACGTCTACTGCTTCAGTGACTCCATCCAGCCACCTCATTCTCTGTCGTCCCCTTCTTGTATTGCCCTCAACCTTTCACAGCATTAGGCTCTTCTCCAGTGAGTCCTTCCTTCTTATTAGGTGGCCAAAGTATTTGAGTTTCAACTTCAGTATCTGGCCTTCTAAAGAGCAGTCAAGGATGATCTCCTCTAGGGCTGACCAGTTTGATCACCTTGCAGTCCAAGGGACTCGCAGGAGTCTTCTCCAGCACCATAGTTCAAAGACCTCAATTCTTTGGCGCTCAGCCTTTCTTATGGCCCAACTTTCACTGCCATACATTGCAACTGGGAAGACCATAGCCTTGACTAGACACACTTTTGTTTGCAGGGTGATGTCTCTGCTTTTTAGTGTGCTGTCTAGATTTGCCATGCTTTCCTCCCCAGGAGCAAGCATCTTTTAATTTCTTGGCTACAGTCCCCATCTGCGGTGATCTTGGAGCCCAGGAAAATAAAATCTGGCACTACCTCCATTTCTTCCCTATCTATTTGCCAGTAACCAGAAATATGCAATGTGTAGTTAAGACTGAAAATAATGAGAAACTGTATCATTGATGACTAGCTAAGTTACAGAAGATAGCATTATTTTATGCTCAAGGAAGACAAATGATTCAGGCAAATCTAGCAGTACTACATTGATGATTGTTAATTTGCCCTAGCTACCAACATATAATTGGTAAACCAAGCCCTGGACTGATTGAGTAGAATGATGGACCCAAAGGTTGATTGAAATGAGGCTCCAAAATATTGACTGACCTATAAGGAAGGAACTGGGTAAGAACAATATGTTCAATAATGTTTTTCCTCTTTTTTTTCAAACATGTAAATGTTTTATTGGTGAAGTACAACTAGAAGAAATGAAGAAATATAACCAAAAAATAACATTTCTAATATAATCAGAAAAAAACATACTAATAGTAGTTACATGAGTGTCATTAAAAAAATTAAGGATGTATTCATAAAGTATTAATATAGAACTAGTTCAATCTTTTAACTTAGTAAATCTAGCCTATAAACCATTCATTGCTCCACTTTCTCAGTTTTAATATAAGTTATTCCAATTCAATATTTATATAATTTACTTAAATTCTTAATATTATGTTATTTAGATGTCTTGAGAGTAATCAATATAGGTAAAAGAAAAAAGTGACTATTCTATCCATATGAAATACCATTATTTGACTTTCTACAAAATATAACGTTGGGTAAGAAATGGAAAATAAAGACAGATCATACATCAAGTTATTTGTTTTATAATAAAGATTTGGTCTTAAGCTAACTTACTAGATATTAAAGTCTTCATCGTGCTATTGCTTGGTAGGGTACAGTATATGAATGAATACGTGTGTTTTATACATGACAAAAAAGGAAGAGCAAGTGAACAAAACAAGCTTAGCAAATTTGAAATACAAAAAAAAAACGAACAGAAAAAGTCAGAAAAAAAGTGTTGTTGAGTTTGTCCCCTTTTATGCTTTGGCTAATTTGCAATATTTACAAAGGTTTAGGCCTCATTAAAAACCAAACTGTACTGTAGATGATTATATTTATCATGTTGCATGATGTGTTCTATGTGGGAACCATTCTTGTTTAAATTTAGTTAAACCTCCATTGGGCATATATATTGTTAGTTTTGCCATTGCTGTGTATTCTCCTGTTCACTAATCTTGACTAAAAACTAAAGACAGGATCTCGAGCAGTAAATAGAACACAGTGAAGTAGCTGCAGAATTTTTTTTTCTTCAGAACAGTGTGACCGTAAGCATTTTTTTAAAGAATCTGGAAAAACCCCTGTCATCAAAGAATAGTTAACTAATATAGTCAAGAACATCAGGAAAGAAGGAAGAAGAAAGAAGGTGAATAGAAGAAAGAAAGAAAGAAACTGAGGGACACATTATACAGGGAAGTTCTGAGACTATTTCAGCTATTAATTTTTTAGTAACTGGAGAAAATATGTATATAGAGAGAAAAGGAAACATACTAATGGGAACAGCATAAAAAGCCTGTATATGAAAAGGAGCTGAGAACTTATCAATTTTGACTCAAATATATCTTCTAAGCCAGAGGTGTCAAACTGCAGGCCCACAGGCCGGACACATCATCCAGAAGCCACGCCTAACCCATTGCCGGCAATGGCAAAACTCTCCCAATACGTTGCGCGATGTCACGTGATGTCGTGAGTTTGACATGTCTGTTCTAAGCCTATTAGGTGCAAAAGGAGAACTTTCAGTAGAAATCAATGACAGAGATTGTTGTGATTCAGGGTCAGCCTGTAGGTTCGGCATTTGGGTCGGATGATTCAGAGGAGGAGGAGGGGGGTGTTGGAGAGGTTGCTGAGGGGGTTGGAGAGCTTGCTGATGAGAGCCCTCAGCCAGGCCCCTCCCACCTGGTCACGACGGAGACCCAGCTGTGTGAGCCTGACAGCGTGGATGAAGATGACCCACAGCTGGCCCTGTTCAAGGACGCCCGACGCAGGAGGCAGTCAATCAGGAGTAAACAGAGGAAGGCAATGGGGCACCTCAGAAGGAGGCAGAGAGAAGCCACGCCCTGAACTGTATAAAAGGGGAATGCGTGGGAGGGCTGGTTTGCTGAAGGCAACCGTTTGAATAGTTCCTGTTTCATGGTTCGTGTTTGCTCTCTTTGCTCTCTTTGCTCTGTTTATGTTTTTATGTTAATAAATTTGGCAGGCTTAGTTCCAGCCTCTTGCCTTCTTGTAAAAGGGGTTGTCCCTGCCTTATCTGCAGGGGCGGTAGCAGGCTGGTACAGAACAGAGATAAAAGAAACTGAGATATAGCAAAAATCATTACCATTCATCTTTCCAGACTCTTGCCCTAGTAAAATCAAGGCGAGAAGCAACCTAGAACTAAGGAGAAACATCTAACAGTGGGAATAATGAACTAGTGGAATGGCTTGCCTTCAGAGGTTGTGGGTGCTTCATCACTGGAGACTTTTAAGAAGAAACTGGACAGCCACTTGTCTGAAATGGTATAGGGTTTCCTCAGTGGTGGGATTCAAATATGTGAACAACAGGTTCTCTGTGCGGATGCCGCTTCTGGAAGTCCATTCTGGGCCTGGGCAACAAAAGATTAGCTACCGGTTCTGCTGAAGTGGTGCGAACTGGCTGAATCCCACCACTGGGTTTTCTGCTTGAGTGGTGGGTTGGACTAGAAGACACTAAGGTCCTTTTCAACTCTATTATTCTATATTCTGTAAAATACCTTTAATTAATGCCATTCTTGCCAAAAAGGAACTCTGGGAGATAAAAAGCTTAATTTCTCTCTGTGTCACCTTTGAGAACCTTGGAACAAAATGTATTAAAAAAAATAGAAATCAGAAACGTTCATCTTTTCTTGCCACATGACAAGAAAGATGGGAGAAAAGCATAGTCATTTGAGACCAATCTTTTTTTTTTTCAAATTTTCTGATTTGTATACACATTTTGGACACTTTAGAGTAAAAACAACAACTGGGGGAAGGTTTTGTTTTGTGTCCCTTCAAGTCAGCTTTGACTCCTGCTTGGACTAATCCCTGGAATAATCTCTGAAATTTTCTTGGCAATGATTTTTAAAATAGGTTTGCCCTTGCTTCATTCCCCGGGTTGAAAGAGAGAGGATGTCTGATCCCAAATTCACCCAGCTAGTTCTGCGCCTAAGACGAGACTAGAACTCAGGATCTCCTGGTTTCTAACCTAGTGTTCTTAACCATCGTTTACCAAACTGATGCTCTGATGAAAGTGTTGGGTGTCATCTTTTTTTGTGTGTTGATATAATTCTGTAAGGTTATGTTAAGAATTCTGAACTGGTACTAGCTTTGATGTGGACATGGACTCCAGAAGACCAGATATGAAAGAATAGGTTTTTATATTTCAAGGATCCAGTAACATAAAAGATTAAAATAGCTGGAAAAATAAACTCCAACCACCCAGAGGTGTTTCATGCCATTGTTTTTATTATATTAAAAGTTAAAATCTTGAACTGTTACCCATTACTCATGATTAAAAATGTCTTTACTCTTGTGAGACACAGCCAATTCCTTCTCATGATAAAGACATTTCTATTCATTCATAAGGAAAGAACAAACAAAAGAACAAATTTTGACTTGGTTAATTCTGCAAGGCTACAAACAATAACAAAGTCAAGTTGTTTCAGGAATATCACTGAGAAATATAGAGTTAGACTCTTCAGTGAAAGTTCCCATGAAAATGTACAAAATAGGAAGCAAACACTGCAAATTGCGTAGGTAATATTTGCATATTTGAGGTAAATTTACCTACAAATACACAGCAGCCGATGTCCACAATTCCCTTTGCAAGGTTATTAATACATGTTCCACGATAAAATAATGCATGCGCTTAAAGAGATAATCTTCACTTTATTCCTTCTTGGGGTAAACAACATTGAGCAAAGGAGTAAGAAATAAATTAAAAGAATGAAATAAGGGAAAGGAATGGGGGAAATAGTTAAATCTAATCTATAGCCACATCATTCAGAAACCCTCTTGATGCCTTTCTAGCCTGGCAAAGCAATCTTGTCCCTAGTAAGTCCATACAGTGATTTATACGGTGCCTTTATTCCTTCAGATACCCACTACCTGTTATTTTCAGGATCTCATCAATTTTACCCAACCACAATTTTCTTGGTTTCCCCCTTTTACTCAATGCACTCACTTTTCCTTTATATTTGCATTTTGGGATTTGATCTCATTCGTTTTCTCCATACAGCAAACAACCTCAGTGGGTTCCTTTTGCACTGCTTACTCACTTTTTATATTCAATCCACATTCATTCATCACCCAATCATTCTTGATCTTATCTCCTGTTATTTTATCTCTTCTTATTTTTATTCTTAAAAGCCCTGTTCCGGTTGCATTCAACTTTTATATATCTCCTGACAGAACTAACTCTCACTTCTCTTATAATGAAATGGGGAAAATGTGCTTTTATACGCAGTTTTGCTTCCTCGGCAAATATTCTTTCTTGACTGTAGGCCAAGGGCTACCCAATCCTTTTCTGCTACGATTTGCATGGCTGAAAATATCTTCAATCCTTTCCCCTATCTTTAACAATTTTCTGCCAAGGTACACAAGTTCATCTACTTGATTTCATTTTTACCATGCAATAATTCACTTTTTTTCCGGTCAGTCAAACTACCTTGGACAGTGATGCATTGATTTTCAGATCCTCCTTGCATCGAGCAATCTACTTGACTGCTACAAGTCACCCAGGTTTTTAGCAAACAACAAAACATCCTCTCCACTTTACATTCATGTGTTCTATCAGTGCATCTCTAACATCACTGAAAAGATTCCTTATACAATTATCCATCATTGCATTAAAAAATAATAGGGTAAGAATCACATGTTTTTCTCCTATTCCCTTCCTAATATTGACACATTTGCTAAGCATTTATTTATTCATTTATTCACCCACACGCTTCTCTTCCATTATACACCAGCTCTTTTCATACTCAGCAGCCCACTTTTAACTCTATATTCATTTCTCTAAACAAAGAAATGCGTAATACATGTTCTTTCTCATATTCATGTATTTCTTTAAAATCTGGTCTGCTTGCCTGACAGGAAACCCACAATACCTTCCCTAAATTTTGTTCAGCGTCACCTCTTGCACCTTTATGATCAGAAATCTGCCCAGCATGTTCTCAGCCATACTTAACAAATCCTCCTATAGTTTTTACATCCGCTCTTGCTACATTTCCTTTTACTCAGGGGAACCATCCCAGCATTCTTCCGATCAGGCACAGATGGAGATTGCCCACAGAAGCTAAACAATTTCCATACGCAAACCACATCCATATTTTAACATCTCTCGAGTTGCACAGAGGGTTAGAATACTGTATCTGACAAAAATGGTCAGATCCCCACCCAATGGGATGGCTTTGTGTAACCATCATTCATCTTAACCTAAGAGATGCTGTGTGGATAAGGAAAGGAAACACTGAATTCCTTTAGGGCATGCTGAACAGTTGCCGATTTCTTTGGAGGAAAAAAGAAACATATGTGGTGCTAACATTTATTTATTATTAATTAACTTATTAATTATTAAATCTGTTTGCCACTCATCTCCCTGCAAGGTGACTCTGGAAGCCTCACAACATCAAAATAGAGCCATATTTGTAGGTATAGGTATATATGCATGTATGAATAAAATCATCATAAAAATGCAGGTTATGTCAAAGGCAGGTAAGAAAGAAGCAGACTGTACAGGGGAGGGAGATGGGATCTACTATTGGTCTATCAGACACCTCCAGTGTGATACTCCCCCTTCCGGGGCTGCAAATCAACTGGCAGAGCCAGGTGTTCAGGCTCTTGCAGAAGGTCAGGTGAGAGCCAACCCCACCTCATGGGGCAAGATGTTCCAAAGGGCTGGGGCCACAGAAGGCTCTTCTGGACCCCACTAGGAGGAATTCCTTAACTGACAGGATCTGCAATATGCCTCCTCTGCTGGCATGGGTGAGGCGGGCCTGTCTCATAGGGGTTAGACAGTTCCTCAAGTAACCTGAACCCATGCCATACAGGGCTTTATTGGTAATAATCAATACTCTGAATTGCACTTGGAAGCATTACATATTTAATTACTTAAGCCCAAAGCTCAACCCTGTTTTTAGAGGATATATGGCAGATCTGAGACATCCCCCCTCCGGTTCTTTTTTCCCTCTAAAATCTCAGTTGGATATATTTTTTCCCCTCTTATGCCTGGCTGGCAATGCACAATAGGAGTTTTGAAGGCACATTTGGAAAGCTGATTGTCACCTTTAAAGCACACATGGCTTGGGATCAGGTTAGCTAAGGGACTGCCTTTTCCCAAGAGTCTGTACCAATCCAATTCAACCTAGTAGATTGGGCATGCTACAGATCCTTTCAGCCAAAGAATGTGAGCTGGCAGGGACTAAAAGAAGGGCCCTTTCTGCTCTGTGGGATATCCTCCCATCAGAGATTAGAATGGTCCTGACCCTGTTGGCCTTACATAAAGCTTTAAAAACCTGGCTGTGCTCCCAAGTTGGGGGTGCTGAATGGCTTTACTGTTAAATGCCAATTATATTGGCTATAGATAATGAATGAAGGAAGGAAGGAAGGAAGGAAGGAAGGAAGGAAGGAAGGAAGGGAGGGAGGGAGGGAGGGAGGAAGGAAGGAAGGAAGGAAGGAAGGAAGGAAGGAAGGAAGGAAGGAAGGAATATCCCAACCATTAATCAAAGATCCTGAGGGCATGTAGGCCTCTGGTGTACAGCTTATAAGGGACAAGTCTGGAACACAGAATAGTTTCTTCTTGATCAACTGAGGGTATTGTCCATTCACTGAGGGACCAGGAAGCTGAAGATGCTGAAGAGGAAGAAAAAGGTGGGGGGGAGAAAGAAGACCACGTAGTTGCAAGAAAATTGATGGAGCCTGTGGTTGTGTGATGGTGACATGCAGATTCCCCAATCCCAAAAGTGACAGCAACATCTGAAAGGGGTAAAGATGAGTTGTGCTGAGAAAAGAAGCTATGCAGAAGGAGAATCCTCTCTGGGAGCCACAACAGAATAGAAAGTGGAGGTCCATGTGCCAGTTTTTCAAGAGGTTTAGACAGGAAGTAAAGCTATTTTTGATCTTCTTCCACTTTGTCTTTAAAGTAGTGAGCATAATAGGAAAGAGAAAGTAAGGTCAAATTATTATCAGAGGGGAGTTAATGTCAGAAAGCAAAGCAATCAAGTAATGGGATTAAAATAGCCTAAAGGAAAGTTAAGCAAGTCAGGTACTGCTCTACTTAGTTCTTAGTGGGAGAAAATAGCTGTAAAAATAAGAAGAGAATTAAAAAGTTTTGTAGTTTTAGGATATGATTAGGAATTACCTAGGTAAAGAGAACTTTATTTCTTTATTTTTGAATATGCAAGCATGCATAATTCATCATGTTATTTACTGCAATAATAATAACAATTTAACTGATAGAACATATATTATATCCAGATCTCTTTCTCTTCCTTCCCACCCTTGGACTGGAGGACTATGGCAGCTGAGCTTTTGATTTCCAATGATTTTGAGAAATTTCGCTTCACCTATATTTTATGTCTTTTTGCATACTTATAGCCTGCCTTTTGTATTTTTATAAATAAATCAAGGCAATGAACACACAATGCTCCTTTCTCCTCCTATTTTGTCACAATAACAACTCTGTGGGTGAGTTGGGCTGAGAGAGGGTGATTGGCCCAAAGTCACTCAGCTGGCTTTCATGGCTAAGAAAGGACTAGAACTCATGATCTCCTTTCTAGACTGGTGTCATAACCACTAGACCAAACTTTCTCAGAGAGACAGAGACAGAGAGAGAAAGGACAGATGATAAAAGATAAAAGATAAATGACAGACAGACAGACAGATAATGCAATTGTGCACTTCTATATAAAATATACATGCATGGTGGCTTAATGGTTAAGATGCTGGGCTTGTCAATCCAAAAAGTAGGCAGTTTGAGACCCAAGTACCATGTGATGGGGTGAGTTCCCATTTTTGCCCCTGCTCTTACCAACCCAGCAATTCAAAAGTATTCAAATGCAAGTAGATCAATAGGTATCACTTCAGTGGAAAGGTAAAAGTGTTCTGTACACTTTGGTGTATAGTCATGCTGGTCACATGACCTTGGAAGCATCTTTGGATAATGTTAGCTCCTTCAGCTAGGAAACAGATTAGCACCACCCCCAAGAGTCAGATATGACACGACGGAAACTTTTGCCTTTTTACCTTTTTATGTGTATAAAACAAAAAATACACCTGTATGGTCTTTGACTACCAGTCAGAAGGTTCCAGTCTCAATCAGAGGTCAGCTGATCATGACTAAACTGATTGTTTATCAAGAACATTTGAAAAATCATGAGCCAATCTGACAATACAGTAGCTGCAAATTCTAAAGCGACCTAACTCATTAACTACACACATATTTGTGCACGTAAGATCAGAAGAATTAGAAATCTACAGGTCACAGGTCCTTTAATATGTGCAAAATACAGTATGTATTCTATAATTTGGTTCTGGAGTTACTCGACATTCACTCTTTGTTCCATAGATTTCTAATAGTAACTAAGCAGCAACATTTGAACACATCAATATTTTATGCTGCTCTAAAAGCCACAAATGCCAAACTCTAAAGTGTGTGAAAACATCCAAGGTTTCTATCGCCCAGAATGTAATTGCAGTCTTGGGATTTCTGGGAGGAACCTGCTGGAAAATAAGAAAAGCTCTTTTGTTCTGAACAATAGTGACAACAGCTTCACCAACTTTACAAGTAGAAAAGTGTTCAAACATTTTGTTTTCATCTTGATTGTGCTGATCAGGAAAAACAAACAATCTTCATGCAAGAAGAAATCTTGTTCTTAACTTACACAACGTTTCTTTAGAAAACAATGTGCCCAATGCATTAGAAAATATTTTATCACGTGAAGTGTTAATACCACTTTACAATGCCTTGGTAAGGCCACACCTGGAATACTGTATCCAGTTTTGGTCACCACAATGTAAAAAAGATGTTAAGACTCTAGAAAGAGTGCAGAGAAGAGCAACAAAGATGATTAGGGGACTGGAGGCTAAAACATATAGGGAACGGTTGCTGGAATTGGGTATGTCTAGTTTAATGAAGAGAAGGACAAGGGGTGACATGATAGCAGTATTCCAGTACCTCAGGGGCTGCCATAAAGAAGAGGGAGTCAAGATATTCTCCAAAGCACCTGAAAGCAGGACAAGAAGCAATGGATGGAAACTAATCAAGGAGAGAAGCAACCTAGAACTAAGGAGAAACTTCCTGACAGTTAGAACAATTAACCAATGGAACAACCTGCTTCCAGAAGCAGTGAATGCTCCAACACTGGAAGTTTTTAAGAAGAGACTGGACAGCCAGGAAAAAAAAATGTTCAAAGACATCCTGCTCCCAGATTTGTTTTCTTTTCACAATTTCATCTCATACCCTGTCCTTGGTGCTGAATCAAGCCAAAGTATCATAGATATACAAAGGCAGGTTAAGGGGAAAATCCTAGTAGTTATTGGGAGGTTAATACTGGCTCTTGTTCCCCACTGATATGTCTGAAGTAATTCTTAAAGTACTTAACCTTTTCCCATCCCTTGTTTTGGGATGACCTGCAAAGTCTTACCTGAACAGGTGTATCCAGTCAGTGATGACAATAAAAGACAAATTGGGCCCTTGGGGATTCCAATACTGAGTGTCCCAGGACTTACTTCCTTCTTCAATCCTGTTTGACATCTACATAAGCTACATGGAAAGGTCATTTCAATTCAGGATGAGGTATCATCAGTATCAAAGTCTCCTGTTTGAGCAGGGGGTTGGCCTAAAAGATCTCCAAGATCTCTTCCAACCTTGTTATTCTATTTTTTATATTCTTTATTTGCAATATGCAGATGATACCCATTTATATGCAGTATCTCTAAGCTGGGCTAAATCAGGGATGAAGTAGAAGTACTGTCTTAGTCCCTTAGATATCAGGGATTAAGGAATCTAACCACAATGGAGCAACTGGTGATTCAGAAGCCTACTGACTCGAGGATAATATTAACCTTTGATTTTTGACAGAGATGTGCTTCCTCAGAGAAAGAAGGCTTACAATTTGAGGCATCCTTCTGCATTCACATCTCCTGCTGAAAGACCAAATGGAAGCTTGTGATCTACACAGTTTTGCTAACCTCCAATTGGCTTGTCAGTTATAGTGTTAGTTAGACTTGGATGCATGAAGACAATCACACATGTTCTTGTCATTATTCACTCCAGATGGGGCTGTCCATAAAAGCCAAGTGGGAAGATTAGCCCATCGACAATGCAGCAGTCTTGGCTCTTGTACATACACAATGGCTGTGGGGGATCCGTTGATTACTGGTATTGTTTTGAGTGCAATTTAAGTGTGACTGTTACCTATAAAGTCATATGTGGCTCAGGGCCTATGATCTATATATCATTCTCACACATATTCAGTCTGGGTGTCCAGGGAATACCAGGGTGACTAAGTTTCTTTCTGTTGAGAAATGTGATAAGGGAAGGCATTCTCTGCAGATGCTCCCTTTATCTGGAATAGATTGCCATGAAGTGAGGGTGATTCCTACTCTCATAGCCTTCCATAGGTTTATACAAAGTTGGCTTTTCCAGAAGAACTTTGCAGATTAATCTGTGTGGAGATGCTGCTACCAAAATGATTTAATAAATCTGTAGAAATTTGTTTTATACTGTAATTATATAGGTCACATTATAATGTTTTATTCATTGTGGATATTTTATATTGCCTAAACTCCCAGGTGACTGAGACAACAAATGTATTCCATAAATAAATAAATAAATAAAATGTGTGTATTCATTTATTTTGTGCCAATTTTTTTTAATGCTACTGTTTATTTGGATTATCTTTACGACCACCCAACTTGCAATAATGGCTCTGGGTGGCTTACATGTAGTTACAAGCATAAAACAGAGAAACTAGAAATAGAATCCAAGTATCTAATAAATAAAGATGATCACAGCACCTTTGCATTCAAACTATTTCATTTCTAGATGGATCCGTTCATCATTCTAGTCCAATAACCAATAGGAAAAACAGAAATTCAGGGTGTTATACCAGGCTAATCTGAATCTGAATTTCAGGGGCAATGCTATGCTATAGGCCAAGCACTGTGGTACAGAAGACACATTTCCTAGCTCCCACATTGTCTGAGAGATGGTACCTGAAGTATTCCCATTCTGCCAGATTTCATGGGATATGTGTAGACAATTTGAGGCAATCAGTCCCACAAATAACCCAACATTACAGTATGCCATGAAGGGCTTTAGAGGAAAAAAATTAGCTTCTTAAACTCAAAAGCCTGTAGTTTGCTAGTGAAACTTGCAAAGTAGTGACATTATATGGACATACCATGGCATCCCATAACTTGTCAAGTGCAAACAACCACATATGCACATGAAGGGTTCAAGATAACCACTTTACTGTATTCTACCTATAATACAAGAATCTCCCCAGACTGCTTGCCTTTTCTTGGGAACAAACATTCTGTAAGGTCCTGAAGACCTGGGGCCCCAACAATGGAATATCAGTGTAAGTGGTTGATGAATTAAGAGGCAATCCCACCTCTTCCCCCCCCCATACATCCTGTTCCCTCCTTCCCCCTCTTTTAACTATAATTTTATATTTGATTGTAACTCCATCTTTATCATATTAATAATATTTATCTTTTATAGTTTCAATGCTTTGTTGTTGTTGTCTCAATTAACCTTTTATAGCCCTGGATTTTCCAAATGCTTCTGTTGTTACCCTACTTAGTTTTCTAAATCAGCCAATGTCATTTAGGTGCTACCATTCAACTGGGCCTCATTATTTCTATTATGATTCTGCAATCTAGTGCTTTGTTCAAAAAAACTCAAGTTTAGAAGTTGATAATCCAAGAAGAAGAAGAGCTGAGATGATAGCAGGAACTTAACACTTTAAATAAGTGCCACCATATCTCATTTCTGAACAATATCCAGCATTAAAGGAAATCCCTGTAGGTAAAAAGTAGCGTATCAGAAAGTATGCTAGAAACTTTCATTTTTGACATGACAAGGTTGTGCCTCTTAAATATGAAGGGAACATTTTGTATCAAGGACCAAGACAGTTTCCCACAGGTACATAACTGCCAACCGTAGGTACAGGATGAAGGACCCAAATGGCTTTTAGATCTGATCTGTCATGGCTCTTAGAGGAGGTGCTCTGATGTTATTAAGGACACAATAACATCCACCTTGGTGTTTAATTCTTATGGTCTGTCAGAATGACAAGGGTTATGATAACTATAAAACATGGAGAATCCACCTGTGATTTTAGACTGAATCACAATCTTCTGTTTGGAACAAAAGACACATTGCAACAATGTAACACACAATGTAGCCTCAAACAGTGTTGACTGAAGATTTCAAAGCACCATTTTAAATATAAAGAAAAAGGCCATTATTTTTCAATGAGTACTTTTTAATCAGGGATCCTGATAAAATAACAATATCCTTTTTTGCTGCCTTGCCATTTCCATCTGTTCAAATATAATTAGGTCACTCTGTAGGATGGATGCCCCAAGATTAAATGCTTATTTCGACTGAAATAAAACTAAAGTTGTAAAACAGAAGAGAAAAATCTGGTCGACTAGATACCTGCTGGATTACATTTCATAAGACTATCATATCTGGGTTGTAAAAACTGCTAGATAGCAGCCAAGAGTTTCCTGTATATTTGTTGCAATCTAGTAATCAACCAGAATTTTGCAGCCACATATGACAGACTTTCCAGTATCTTCTACTCTTGCTCTTAATAGCAACCATTAAACATTTCTCGTTCATGTGGCAAAAGGTCATTTTGACTATAATATTAACTGGGGTTCTTGTACTATATTAAACTGCAATTATATTTGTTTGGTTTTCGCATAATGCATTTATGAACTCATATATTGCAGTTAGTAAATTATGAGTAATCTATGCCTACTGCAATCTCATCAACAAAGTATCCTTAAACTGTGAATCCACAGTAATATATCAAGTAGCCCTATGTATGGCTACCATATCTAAATACTGATAGATACTTTTAGTGAAAGCAAGGAGATTTAGAACTCTAAGTGGAATGATGAGCCAGATTTTTTAAGCCCAAATATAATAGCCATAGACCATATGTGCAAATGAACCTGCCCTATATCGCCAGTGAATAGGAACAATTCTGCCTTTGCTGTCAGAATATACAATATTTATAAATTCATTGCCTAAAAAAGATATTAAAGGAAAGATGGAGATAGAGGAAAGAAGAAAGAGCAAGTGCAGGCACCAATTCTTTAAGTTGACAACCCTATCAGCACCTATTAACCTACTCAATGCCCAGAGATACAATAGTTGATGTTGGTTATTCTAAACATGGGGGAGCACAGTGGACTTGTCAACCATAAGGTTGGAAGCTCAAGACCCAACTACTGTGTGACAGGGTGATCTCTCTTTCTTGCCCCAGCTCCTGCCAACCTAGCAGTATGCAAATGCAAGTAGATAAATAGGTACCACTTCAGTGGGAAGATAACAATGTTCTGTACCCCACAGCATATAGTCATGCTGGATCCCTTGGATAAGAAATGGAGATGAGCACTGTCCCCTAGAGTCAGACATGACACAACAGGGCAGGGGAAACCTTTATCTTTGCCTTTATTCTAAACATCTGAAGATCAGCTGTCTATTTTTAAAGTTATACTATTTGACCCTTCTTCACCTCCTCGTATTTTATCACCCAATACAGGTCTCTTTATTACACAGACCCAGCCCTGTATTAGTAAAATGACAATAAAGGATGGGAAACAATATTGGAATATGATAATAACAATTAACTCTAGAGTAACATTTCTGGAAATAACAATAATCATCTCTTGATTAGTTGAATCAAGGTTATTTTTTGACTATGTTTCAGTAGAAGCTAATGTTACTCCTACTATACCATTAAAGTTTAATTAACTCATAACTGCTTACTCTGCTTAACCTGCTTATCCGATTCAAAGGATCTGGCTGCAGAATCTACAGACAAATCAGATGGATAGATCAAGGTAGCCCCTCTTAGCCCTAACCTTAGCCCTAACCTTCTCTGATGAACAGAGTTTACACAGTTCAATACTGAATGTCTCTTCCATTCAACTGAATGAAAGTATAGATATATTTCATGCAAGCTTCATATTTTTCCTGTACAGCTACATCTGTCTGTCTGTCTTTCTATCTAGCTATCTACAACATCTCTATCCACGCAGGGGTGTCAAACTGCCAGCCCGTGGGCTGGATGCATCATGTGGAAGCCACACCCACATCATTGCCGGTAATGGCAAAACTGTCCCGATACATTGTGCAATGTCATGTGATGTCATGAGTTTGACACGTCTACAGCATCTCTCTCTCTCTCTCTTTCTCTCCTTTGATTGTTTCTAGTGTATGAAATAACTGCTCCAAGAACAATATTTATTGAGTAGATTAAAAATATACTAAATCAAAATATTTAAAATCCATTGAAGCACACACAATTTGCCACATACCTTGTTAAACAAACTTTATTTATGTTCTGTACACCTTTCACAAGTATATCCTTTTCATGTAATTTTTATTTTGTGCAAAGGAGAGACATCAATTCTAGTAAACAGATTATGTTTTGGTGTCCCCATTCTTTTTCTTTTACATTTATATTCAGAGATAAGGATTCAGAATCATGGTGGTGATCTATGGCTTATTTATTTGGGACACTAGTAATTTGACAAGCAAAGAGATTGACTTATGCCTTGAAGATAAATATTCTGCATGAAGAAATAAGGCCTGCCAGCATTGAAAACACCAGTATTTAATTTTATTTACATTTAAATAAATATTTTCCTCCTGTTTTAACTGATGTTTTGATGGTTGTCCCCATTGTCCCTAAGGAAATAACTCTTTGGGTAATAGATAACGCTGTTTTTTTCCCCCCAGAGTGATGTATGCAGAAGATGGAAACATCAAATGCTTTGCATCTTAGAAACTTTAGGACATTGTGGATTTGCCTGTCAGTTTTTGACACATGATTACTGGTCACATTTCTTATCTGACAGAAGGAAATTAACAATAGCCTCAATAACTTGAGATGTTCCTCCCCACAAGCAAGCAACGCTGACGATAACTGCTTTGTTGTGGGGGAACAACAACAAATTCAGCTGCATTTTAACAGCTGAACTGAAAATACAGATTTCTGTTCAGGTCAGGAATTCTGTGTTTCTCGGGTCCCATGGTTAGTGATTTAATTATTTATATGTTTATTTGTTGGTTTGGCTCTGTCCCTACTACTGTTTGTTAAGCCATTTCAATGAAGTCTTTCAATGAAGTAGGAAAACATGGACATCAAGAGCTGAGTGGTTTTACAATTTGCAAAGCCTTGCTTAAATGCTAAAGAGTGAGCTCCTTCCACCTAGTAAAGTCTAGCTTCACCAAAGCTCAAGTGCTTATCAGTGCATTGCATTTGAAGCCCCACTGAAACTTTTCTTGTGTTTGCAGTCCATTATTAACTCAGTTCTCACTCTGGATACTAAATTCAACAATGTCATCATGAAACCTGTTGTTTTCAGTTTAGGGACTTCTGCTTTTTTATTACCAGTTTTCATTCAATTTGTTGAAGGACAAATTCCTTCCTTCCTTCCTCCCACCCAGTTTTCTTATCTTTCTTTCTCTCTTTCTCTTTCTTTCTTTCTTTCTTTCTTTCTTTCTTTCTTTCTTTCTTTCTTTCTTTCTTTCTTTCTTTCTTTCTTTCTTTCTTTCTTTTCTTTCTTTCTCTTTCTTTCTTTCTTTCTTTCCAGCTATCACTCAACTGAATGAAAGACAAATTACTCTTCTCCTTTCTTACCAGTTCTTATTCATTTTGATTAAAGACAAATTATTCCCCTGAAGTAATTTTTCATCCTTGCCTTATTGACCTCTATGTGACTTTCAGTATCATTGACAGGGTATCATTTTGAATTAACTCAGATGGTGGTGGGCAGCATAATGTTGTGTTGATTCACTTCGATTCTCAAACTGGTGATGACTGGGGAGGAGATCCACTCTCAGCCCCTATTGTGTGGAGCATTGCAGGGATCAGTGTTCTAACCTATCCTGTTAAACATAGAAGAGAAGAGCAACAAAGATGATCAGGGGACTGGAGGCTAAAACATATAAAGAACTGTTGCTGGAATTGGGTATGTCTAGTTTAACAGCGTTCCGTGCACCTTTGGCATCTACTCATGCCGGCCACATGACCACGGAGGCGTCTTCAGACATGCGCTGGCTCTTCAGCTTTGAAACGGAGATGAGCACCGGCCCCTAGTCTCGGAAACGACTAGCATGCATGTGTGGGGGAACCTTTACCTTTACCTTAGTTTAATGAAGAGAAGGACTAGGGGTGACATGATAGCAGTGTTCCAATATCTCAGGGGCTGCCACAAAGAAGAGGGAGTCAAGCTATTCTCCAAAGCACCTGAAGGCAGGACAAGAAGCAATGGATGGAAACTAATCAAAGAGAAAAGTATATCTCTGCTCCTAGCAATTAAGTGATGCTCTGGATATCTTATCCTGGTGTCTGGAGGCAGTGAGAGTCCGGATAGGGAACAACAGGACTATACTACCTTTGGTGCTGGATGGGATACACTGCCCCAAACAGACCCCTTGTGCAATTTGGGGTTCCTCTACTCACAACTTCTGCTTAATGACTAGGTGGCATTCATGTATATGAAGGCCTTTGCACAACTCCATGTTCACCCTTTGTGTCCATTCCTAGATCTAGTTCCCTTGTGCTCTGCCAAATAAGTTCTGCTGCCTTTTTTCTCACAGAAGTTTCTGATGCATTGTTCTACTTACCGTAATTAACTAATGAACCTTGTTTGATCTTAAAAGGCCAAGCAGGATCATACTTGGTTAGTACTTGGATGGGAGATGACCTGAGCTATGTACAGATTTGTAAATAAATAAACATACCTAGAAAGAAGCAGTGCCAATTTTCTTCCATGTTGTCAAGAAAATTATATGGTTGAGTCTGTTAAGGAATTTGTTGTGCAGAGGTCTCCTTGTGCTACCAAAGAGTTGCACAGATAAGGAAGGGTACTGAGAGCAGTAAGAGTCACACACAGGAGTACACTGAGTTGTAAAAGCAAAAAGTAGTTTACTTGTGAGGTGGTGTAAAAACAAAAATGCACAGTCAAAAATAAACAGTCCAGGTCATAAACAATGGCAACAGTCCAAGGAGTAATCCAAACTACAAAGTCTTCTTACCGGCCCAGAGGTCAATACACAGTTCAGGTTTACAACAGTAGTAAACCAACAGCAGAGCAAAAACAGTAATAGTAGAGAGCAGTGAATTCAGAGAGAGAGAGAAGCTATGTTCCTAGCTTCCTCTTATGGCCATGAGAACACTTACACACCCATTGGCCAATTAACAACTTAAAGACATAGCATTATGGTTAATATATTTTCAACCCAACATTGTAGGCTAACACCATATGCCTAACAGAGTCCAGGAGGCCATCAGTAATTGAGAACATGAAGGAGACTTTGTCTTTAGTAAATTAAAGGTGATTCATGTTCATTCCCCTTGGAATGAGCTTTTGAGATAGATGGTTGAAATAAATATCTTTTTCCACTTTATTCAGAAACCTTATGTCGTGCTGCCAAAAGGTTTGACCAAGCAATTATGAAGTTTGCTTGTTTACTTACAGATATTTGAGAGGAAATGCTAGTTTACTCAGGAAAGACCAGAATGTAAAAGCAGGAAAGCATGATTACCAGGGCTTTTTTTCTCATAGAACGCCCAGAACAGAGTTCCGGCACCTTTTTTGGATGGAACCTTGTAGGGTAGGCAAGACATGTGTGAGTTCCAGCACCTTTTTCTTTTACAAAAAAAGCACTGATCATTACTTTATTATCCACAGGTACTTAACTTTGTCCTAGTGCAAAGTCAATAAAATAAGATGGATGTGAAATAAGTGCTAGTATAATGATCAAGGATTTGGGTTAGGATTAGTAAGGAACACATTCAAATCCTGATCCAGGTGCAGTGAATCAGTCATTCTCTCAGCTCAATTCACTAGTTTTTTTCTTGTTGTTGTTGTTAGCAGTCATATGAATCAATCATTGCTCATATATACACCTCCCTGTGTACTCAAGAAAAAGAACACAATTAAATAACCAATGATTCAATCTGTCAATCAAATAATTACTAACAACACTTTCATGGACAATTTTTTACTATTGATACTCAGGGGGCACGAAGGCTCAGTGGTTAAAGATGCTGAGCTTGACAGCTGGAAAGCTGATAGCCCGGGTACAAGACCTGAATGCTGGGCAATGGGATAAGCTCCTATTCCTACCCCAGCTCCTAACCACGTAGCAGTTTGAAAGCATTAAAATGCAAGTAGATAAATAGGTACCACTTTGGTGGGAGAGTGACAGCATTCCATACACCTTTGGTGAATAGCCATTCTGGACATATGGCCACAGAAATGTCTTTGGACAATGCTGGCTCTCTCGCCTAAGGAATGGAGATGAGCACCACCCTCTAGAGCTGGACATGACTGGACAGGGAAATATTTATCTACGTGGGATTAATTAACGTGGGAATAACTATTGGAGATAGAGAGGTAAATATGGGATTTTTCTAAAACAATGCCTATTTGCTAAGCAAATCAGATTCTGAAGGATTTAAATGGTAGATAGCCCTCAAGCAGAATTCATAAGAGTTTAAGTGATGCGGTAAATAGAGAGGAAAAAGCTAAATACTTGTGAAAAAAATGGACTACATTCCTATTTAAGTACCAAGCTATCTCTCAGTCAACAACTAAAACTGAGCTGAAGTACAAGGAGGTTAATATGGGCCATTATTTTTACAATATGTATCTTAGCGGGGAGCCTTACTCTGCAATTAGGACAGCATAAAAACAAATTTAATAGTTCACAGATTCTTGACCAAGGAACTTCGCTGTTACAACTTATTAATTTGCCAGTGCATTTCCTTCCCTTTCTGCTTAAGGTAACATACATTGGCTATGTTCATAGGGCTAGAAAATGCAGGAATTATATGGTATTTTCCTCAAATTAAATTGAGAAATGAACTAATGTCTTTTGTGTCTTGTTGATATTGTAATACACATCTTTCTAATAGTGGCTTCATGATTTATTTCTAATGACTATTTTGATGCTAATTATCTACAAGCAGCAGTGCCTCAGTGAAGCTGGACAACTTCCTAAGCCACTTATATAGACCATTTCAATTGATGGACATTTATTAATAATACTAGATTGTATCAATTCAATGCCTCTGGCTAAATGACTCCTGTTCCAGCATCTTCTTACCAGATAGCAGTATGGAAAGCCTTTTCACCCTCTTCTTTTCCCTGTCTTCCTTCTCCAAAAACAACTGTATCAGAATAACTGGAACAAAAAAATATTGGAAACATAATATAACTTGAAAGGCTTGGTTGGAAGACTTTCCAACTGCATAATTCTATGGCAGTTGAAGGGGTCAAAAGCACGCAAATCAGATTGATTTTAAAAAGACGAACAAAGGGGCAAGAATTGGGGTGGGGCTTATTCTCACCTCACTATTAATGTTTATGCAAACTTGTTGTTTTTGAGGGGAATGAGCAGGCACCTGGAAGACAGACTAAAACTCAGAGTGAAAGAGTTGCATTTAAAAGATTTTTTTAAAAAAATGTTACCTATTCCTCTCAATATTTTATATGGCAGGATTGGATTTTGTGACATCTAACACCTTCCGTATTTAAGCTATGAACATGTTAAATATCAAATTATGTTTCCAGCAATGCTGAAATGATATATAAATGAAAATGCCAAACACCCAAACTTTTCTGTTATGTCTCTCCAAGGGATAGCTGATGCATGGGCAATTCATCCATCCTTCATTGCTTGGAGTTTTACAGGGTTCTGATATAATCAGCTTCTCTGCTGAATTTGTAGCAATACTTCAAACATCATCAACAGAGAGAAGAGAAAAGAGAAACAGAATAAGAGTGGGGTGGAGTGGAGTGGAGTGGAGTGGAATGAAGTGAAGCAAATCTCCACCCTTCCTCCTGACTGCCATCACAGCAATCATAATAGGGGCTCGTTCAGAAGAAGCCAACAAGTTCTCAATAGGAGTTACATACAAACATTCAGCTACAGTGGCTCCACAAGCAAATTTAAGAAGAATAGGGATTCATTCATTCATTCATTCATTCATTTATTCATCCATCCATTCATTGCTTTAGTTAAAAAATTGTTTGCTTTGGGGAAAAAATATTTGTTTATTTACTT
This sequence comes from Vipera berus, assembly GCF_964194415.1. Taxonomy (NCBI): domain Eukaryota; kingdom Metazoa; phylum Chordata; class Lepidosauria; order Squamata; family Viperidae; genus Vipera; species Vipera berus. The sequence continues at coordinate 253,372,213 of NC_138203.1, forward strand.
TAATTGACTCTAGGCAGTTGAAAGCATAACAACCACAAAAAATATAATAATAAAAAAGCATGTTACAGTAACAAGAGGGCAAATCCTATCAACAGGCCAAACATATTAAATACCCACAAGGGGGCCAATTTGTTCAATGGTTCACAACAATGCATACTTAAACTGCTAAAATTAAGCCATCTATTAAAAATTGCACATATATAAACAATACTAGCAGCAAGTGTACACTTTTAAAATGCCATAGCACATTGTAAAGAATTAAGTTGTACATACCTTCAAACCTGAGAGGTTAAATGAGCTGTCAACCTCCCTTTGTCATGCATATTTGAAATACATAGACTACCACCCTTTATGGGGTTATAATACTTAATAAACCTTAGCCAGCATAGGTAAGGTTTATATTTACAGTATAGAGAAGGAAAGACTCTTCTGTTTGAGCACTAAGTTATAAGGAAGCAGGGCAAAGGCCTTACCGATATTTTGGATTACAAACTCCATCAGCTCCAGACAGCATGGTCACTGACACAGGTTTATGGGCATTGTAATTCAAGTATCTAAAGGTCACTTAGTTTCCAGTTCCTGGAGGATAGCCATCCTTTGCTGTCAATTCACATATATTCTAATCTGGTAGTGTCTGGTGATATTTTTGCTTTGATATTAGTATATTAAAAGGCTTGGGAAACTAAAAACATCTTTCCCTGGGAATGGAAGAATAACCAAATAGGAACTAGTCATACTTCACTGAAAAAGCCATTCTGAACTCACTGAAAATTCTTGTTTCCAAGGCATTTACTCACCATACTTAAATTGGTTTTTTTTATATGAATTAACTCAATCTGCATTAGTTCTTTAATTCATTCATTATATGTGTGTTCTGACTCCTAAATGATTTGTGAGTTAAAATGTGTTTAGTTCCTCAACTACTATGCCACCAATCACTCAAGTATCAATCCTAAGAAAAACTCATCCAACACTCAGAAGGAATAGAAGATTAAGAGTATCATGGAGCTGAGCATGAATATAGTTTTCCTGGTAATGCAATGGAAGCGATGATCATTGCCTTTAGCAGACTGAAAGATTAATATGAAAAAGTATAAATAGGTGCCCCCACTGCCCAACCATTTTCTTGCAATGGTTTATTTATTTATTTTATTAAATTTATATGCCGCCCTTCTCCCTAAGGACTCAGGGCGGCGCACAACAATAAAAATTAAAAACATAAAATAGAAAATTTTTAAAAAGAATTAAACTATAAATACAATAATTATATGACAATTTAAAAACCAGTAAAAAGCTAATTAAAACCATAGTCAGTCCAGGCCTGCTTGGTAGAACAACCACGTCTTCAGGTCACGGCGGAAGGACCGAAGGTCAGGGGTCGTCTGCAGCTCTGGGGGCAATTCATTCCAGAGGGTCGGCGTGCTCACAGAGAAGGCTCTCCCCCTGGTGGTCACCAGCCGGCATTGCCTGGCTGACGGCACCCTGAGGAGGCCGACTCTGTGGGAGTGAACCGGGCGATGGGAGGATGACAATGGCAGCAAGTGGTCTCACAAGTACCCCGGGCCTAAGCCATGTAGGGCTTTAAAAGTTATAACCAGCACCTTGAATCGCACCCAGAGGGCAACCGGAAGCCAATGCAGCTTGTGCAGGAGTGGTGTAGTTGGCTGTGGGACTCCATTCCTTGTTGCTCAAGGACTTTGAGTCATTATTCAAAGGATCCAGCAAAAACACTCCCACCAACACTGAGAGAGCAAACCACTTGTATATAAATGGAGAACAAATCCAACTGCCTTTTAGCACTGATGATGTTGCCTAGCTGGGTAATGAAATGCCTGCAAGAAAACAACCAAGTTCAGAAAGCACTAAGGACCCCACAGTTCAACCGTGAGCTACAAATATTCTCTTCTATTGGTAGTCATTACTTTGAATACGTCTAGGATTTCAGATGCTAATTAATTAATCATTTATAAGACCTGCAGGGAGAAAGGAGTAAGCCAATCCATTCTGAAACACCTGCAGTTTTCCTTCTCTGTTTCCTTGTCTACATAAATCAGTGAAATAAGTAAATAAATAAATAGTAGTCTTCTACGTAAGCATTTGTGAATATATGTATACATGTGCTTGAGTGTGGAGGAACTTTTAATGACAAAAAATAATCATGTGTGTTGTTTTTCTGCAATAACAGACCATTTTCCAGATAGAAAAAAATATAAGGGTTCTGTGCCACATAAGCAGGCTTTCTTGGTCAAGTTATGCTTCAATGAAATATTAATGCCTTATCATTTGTCATGTGTTAATTAGCAGAATAAGCTGTAGGAAGTCTAGATTGCCATGCAAATGTTAATTAGGTCATAATTTATGTTAAGCATTTCTGAGCAAAGGAGTCCAACATCTCATTTAGTAGCAACTGAACTTTGGAAATTATTTCCATTTGTAAGAGCTTTTTTTTCCTATATAAAACTGACAATTGCTACAGGTTAATAAATACTGGAAGAAATATTGAAATACTTATCCACACATTATGGGCACTTAAGCTTGATTTTGATTTTGTATTCTTTCCTTGTATTCATAAAACGTAGGTGTTAAAGTTTTGTTCTGTGCTACAGCGCTTTTCAAGCTAGAAGCTTGCTTATAAGATGCCTAACTGAACTGTGATCCTATCATAGACACAATTATCACTGACATTATTTTGTTCTGGTGAATGGCATATCGAAGTCCTTCAAACATTATTTCAAATATCCAGTAATCCATTTGAGAATCTATTATCCAAATGAGCAGCAGGCACTCAGAACTACAATTATCTGTTGCCTTGTTTGATACAATACAGCTGAATTCAAAGGGACACACATTGTACTTATAGTATGAATTTTATATGATGGTAAATGCAAGAAATATGGTTATTGTCTATGGTTATGGAAATTCTTTTCTTGCTGGAAGCTTACTATGGTTTGTCACACAATCCGCCAGATGTTCAGACTGGGTTTGGCATTTTTTTATGCCTATTGAATCCTTCCCAAAGATCTGGGATAGGCAGATGTGGATGCTTTATGGGGTTACAAATATCATCCAGAATTTAAGCTGTTCCAAGTAAATGTGTCTTTTGCAATTCATTGAAGATGAATTTGCCAATGCTGATGGTGTTCAAGTGGTGCTCGAAATGTTTTGGAATTGCATCCACTATTACTACTGGTATCATCTTTGCTTTCTTTTGCCACAGTCCTTCTATTTCAAACTATCAAACTGTTAAACTGCCGGCCCACGGGCTGGACACATCATGATGAAACCGTGCCCACACCATTGCCGGCAATGGGGAAAAAGCTCCAATACGCTGCGCAATGTCACATGACATCACGGGTTTGACATGTCTGTTCTATTTCTATTTGCAGGTCTTTGTATTTTGTAACTTTCTCCAGTTCTTTCTTTTCTATTCTGTTGTCTACAGGTCCTGCCACATGCATTATCCAGGTTTTTTTTGTCTTTCTTATCTACCATTTTTAAGCTTGGGGTATTATGGGCCAGATGCCTGTCTGTTGGAGTGTTAAAGTCTCAGAGCGATTTAGCTTCTTCATTTTTTATTATTCTATCTATTTTGTGGTCCCACCAGTTCTTTCTTGGTATTTCTTGCAGATCTTCCAATACACCATTATTGTTACTTTGTCATACTGTTGTTTGCAGATAGTCTGTTTGATGTTCTTGCAGTCCACTGTTGCTTCAGATTCTTTGCAAATGTGGCATTGTTGGTGTCTTTTCAATTTTGGCTTTGTATGCATTTGTTCTTAAGACCTGGTCTTGTGTAGCCTCTCCCTCTTTCTTTAGCTTTTCTGCTCTTAGCCATTGCCAGTTCTTGTTGTTATTTACTTTGCCTGCTTTTTTTTTTAATGTATTGGCCATATAATACTTTGCCTTGCCAAGTCTATTTTTTCCTTCTTCATTCGGTCTTTCTTGTAGGCCAGTTTGGTATCTCCAATACTCAGTAAGCCTTCATGATATAATAGCTTCAGTGAATTTTCTTCACCGTTGTTCGGATATTCTTTCCAATTCCCTCTTTTTTTCTTCAACTATTAATGTACTTGCAATTAATACTCGCTAACCTATTTTCCTTGGTAAGTAAAGTCTGTCAACATTGCTATGTGGATGAAAGTCATGATTCATTTTCATTATTTTTCTGGTCTTCTATTCATGGCTTTTAATTCTGCTTGAGCCCATTCACCATTCTAGCAATGTATCAAATGACTGGAATTGTCCAGTGTTAATTTCCTTGATGGTATTTTCTACACTGAGTTTAGATTTTAAGATCTTCTTCACTATCATTATGTATTCACTCCTAATCTTCTTGACTTCAGTATGATTACATTTAATTATTCTTTGTTAACAGTACAAGAACTAAAAGAATTAGTGTGTCTAATACTTCAGATTTCCCAAAACTTGTATCCTTCTGTTATGCTAGCTTACAATTCTTTTTATTTCTGATTAGTAACTCATCTGGAAGGAATTATGAGACTTGTGGGTGACAAAATTTGCAAATTTGTAGAATATGATTATAGTTCAATATGGATTCCTAGTTCTATTACCACATTCTGAAAAAATGGAGATGGGAAACAGAAGGTTTTAGCTTGTTTGGCCAATCTAACAGTAGATTGAACAGATTCAATCAAAGTTTCAATTGGAAAATGGCCTAAGTATCTTTGAGCAACCTAAACAAACAAACAAACAAACACTAGGGAATTCCTGGAAGTTTGGCATTCAGACAAATCAGCCATCAATAGACATACAGAGGTAAAAAACATTTACACACCATTCAAAAGAGACAATAAAAAGCTGAGATAGAAAAGTTCAGAATACATTATCTCCAGCAGTCAACAACCAAATAATAATGGATTAATCCCAGAGAAACAATCTAGCAGAAACCAATGATAAAGGAAGTACCAAGGAGAAAATCACACCCCACCGAAACTGACAGGGCAAGCTATTGTATAAAAACAGGGAGCTAACCATCACTAGCATTGATGATGCTATCTACTCAGTAATGAAATGTCTGTAGATAAACAACCAAGCTCAGAGAGCATCAAGGATTCTATATTTCAACTCTGAGCTACATATGTTATCTTCTATTTGTCAAGCTTCAAAGAAAGCTCATGATGCTTTGGCCATTTCTGTTTCTTAGATTGCCTACAGATCCAGGGCAGAGGGGGCATGAACGGAATGTGTATTTGCAAGTCTGACCTGTGAAGTCTGGGAATCAAGGTCATTCAGATTGTTTACTAAGTAATGAAAGATTTATCTGATAACAATTGCCTGATGCTTAATTGGGAATGTGACTTGCACTGTTAGGGGGAAGAGGAGTTTCTATAATTTTAATTTACTGTTCTGGTGCCAGTTTAACCAGAGCTGGTTTTCTATTCATCAGTGCTGATATGGTGTGCTCAATAAAGTTTTGCATTAGAGATTGGAATGTCTCAGCTGTGCTTACTTTGTTGGGATCATCAGTCAGAACCTTGACACTATTACTTGCTAAAAGCATCTGGATTATGACGGAAATCAGAGAGTGACTCAAAGATAAATAAGTTGAAGTCTAAGAGATACATATACCAGATGCAATCCTGACATTATTAAAGGTGAAGTCCAGAAAGTAGAAAGCATATCCAGGCACTATTGAAATCTATCAGAATGCAAAGACTAACCAAAAATAGATTCCATCCAAGGTGAAACATTAAATAAAAGCAGAAGCTGAGACAAACAATCCAGAATTCAACAATAACAGTCTAACCTTATGGATAGTCCAGAAGTCAATAGGAAAAGATCTGGTTGAACATACAGGGTTCATGAAATGGGCAGGATCCAAAGCAGGACACATTATCTGATTCTAGCTATCAGAAACAGAGTTCTCAAAACCACACATATTAATCAGTTTTCTGCAAGCATGCTGTGATTTTTTTTACATTTAATTATGATTGAAATTATTATTCACTGTCCTCCTTTAAATTTCACACACTGGGGTAAAACATCAGCTTATCCTGGTATTGATGAATTACAACCCCCAGCACACTCAATCAGCATGATCAGTGGTGAGATATGCTGAAATTTGTAATTTAACAATATCTAGAGAACTACATTTTCCATCCAACATAAATATCAAGTTACCTGTCTCACTGGAGTCAGCAAGTCTCACTTCTCATATTTACTGGATATCACAATGCATCATTAAAATAAAGGAAGTCCATGTTCCAGATTATAATATCAATTTGTAATATGATATGTAATTTGATCCACAGAATTATAAGAAAGCACTTGTAGTCTTCATGATTGTTCCTTTAGGATAAAGATATATCAATATACAAGAAGGAGGAACAGGAACTTTAATGCTAGTAGAATAATTTTTACTGCACTGATATTCCACCACATACCTATTAGCTCCAACTCATTAATTAGAAGTTTAAAAGTGTTTCTCAGGATGTTTTACTTCTTTTTTTGAAGGTCACACTTGAAGGTTTATCTGAAAGGAGACTAAGTGCTAATTAAATTCTAGCTGATTGCTGCTAAAGAATGGAATAGGCCTGCTACAGAAAATTGCAATGTAATGGATTGGAATCTCCATCTATCTCTGTGTCTATCTCTGTCTCTGTCTCGAACTCTAACTATCTCTATCTCATGTCTACCTCTCTAACATCTCTGTCTCTATCTCTGTCTCTGTCTCTGTCTCTGTCTCTGTCTCTAACTCTAACTCTAACTCTAACTCTAACTCTAACTCTAACTCTAACTATCCCTATCCCTATCCCTCCTTTATCCCTATCCCTTTATCCCTCTATCCCTCTATTATCTATCTATCTATCTATCTATCTATCTATCTATCTATCTATCTATCTATCTATCTATCTATCTATCTATCTCTAACTCTAACTCTAACTCTATCCCTATCCCTATCCCTATCCCTATCCCTCTATCATCTATCTATCTATCTATCTATCTATCTATCTATCTATCTATCTATCTATCTATCATCTATCTATCTATCATCTATCTAACTCTAACTCTATCATCTCTAACTCTAAATCTAAAACTAAAACTAAATCTAACTAGCTATATCTATCTATCTGTCTCTATTTCTATCTCTAGTCTCTCTAATGTCTCTCTATATATGTCTGTCTGTCTGTCTGTCTGTCTGTCTGTCTGTCTGTCTATCTATCTATCTATCTATCTATCTATCTATCTATCTATCTATCTATCTATCTATCACTATCATCTCTGTCATCTCTATTTCTAATCTTTGTCTCTATTTCTATCTTTAACCTCTATCTCTATTCTTTGTGTATACATCTCTCTCTGATGTGTGTGTGTTTGTGTGTATCTGTGTCTGTCAGTCTGTCTCTATCTCTCTACCTCTACCTCTATCTCTATAATTTGCATAGTTGCTTATCTCACCAAACGTGTCTGTGGGCAGTGTACAACCACGCTAAAATAGTGAATAAATTCATAAAACCTTTTATCATTATTATTTATAAAAACTTTTTTAATAAACCTATAAAAACAAAACATAGAAATATCAAACATTGTTATTCCTCATAATGGATGTTAATAATAATGGAGCAAACTCAAAAGTTCAATGGTTCCCATGGGGTTCCTAGGCTTGGTGGCATAACCAAGTCTTAAGGGACCACTGGAAGCTCAGAAGTGAAAAGGCCAACCTCACCTCAGAGGGAGAAGATTTCACAACCTAGGCCCCACTGCAGAAAAGGCTTGCCACCTAGGGACTGTCAAATGTAGTTCCCTAGCTCACAACACCCATAGCATACTCTCTCTGCTGGGTCTCATATGATGGGAAGATGAAATCTGAGGCAGTCAAGTAACTCAGTCACGTGCCATGAAGGGCTTCAAAGGCCAACACCAGCCCTGGAGAGACACTGGTAGCCAATGCAGCTCATTAAGCAGAGGTGTAATCTGTCTTCTACCAGAAACATACACAACAGCTTACTCAGCTGCATTTTGAACCAGTTATATTTTCCAGATACTTTTCAAGGAAAGTCTCATGTAGAGTGCATTGCAGTAGTCCAGTCAGGAGATGACCAGGGTATGAGTGACCAAGTATTACAATCAAGAGCCCACACAATGGCTAAAATGACACACTTCTTTATTTATGGTCTTTGATTCTGGTGGTCAGTAGGAAGCAATCATAATATAAATGCTGGTTAGAAAAAGAAGATTGTAACTTCAGAGTTGTTGGGAGTTGGGCATCAATAAATTTAAATAACAACAATATCTAAGGATTACCAGCTGGTACTATCAGATTAATAATCTTATTATTGAAGTAAGACAGAGTGAGTGACAGTTACTGCAACTGGCCTTTATGGATAGTAAAGGTAGCTTCCTTTAAATCTTCATTTCTCTTGTCAAAATGTTCTTTCTGTGGAATTATTTGATGATCATGACTTTGTATTATAAACATTGGAACTGTTAGCACTGTTTTGTTTTTTAAAAAACCCTCAGGATGTTAATTAAACAGGTACATAAATTTATCACAGGAACTGCCAGTTGCTGAGAGCATTTAAGAATAAACAACTTTCAGAATATGTAAAAATCCATCCTATGGAGCTAGCAGAGCATTGAAGAAAGAAATGGGCAAATCACTATATTTTTTTCACCTTCACCTTTAAATGAATTGAACCATAAATCATTTCCATGTTGGCTTCTGCACTGATTTTATTACCATTTTATTATTGTTACTATTTATTATTGACACTATTGTTTTACAATGATATCCTTGAAATATTTCCACAAACTTAAATGGAGGTTGTTAATCATATGTTTTCTGAAAAGCCACAGTTTGTTGTTTTTTAAAATTACTTTATTATATTATCAATTGTAAATTACATTTGGATACATCTGTGGTACCAAAAAGGGACTTCATATATTTTGGAAAGAGAAAACTTTGGAGAAAAGGTATGGGAAGATTAGCAGCTACATATCAGGACTGTCTTATATTAGGTGAAGACTCCTGTGTTCTCTCTCCACAGTGCACTCTCCCCATCAACTCACACGGGTCATGTGAAGAGAGAGAAAAATAGACATGTTACCATACTACTGATAGAAGAAATTCCAAAAACAAGTCATTGAGAGAAGTCTGGTCCTCTAACATACAACATGGGCAAATCAACAAAGAGGATGGTGTCTTAAACAAAGTAAATCATAGAAAACTAAGAGTTGGTTTAGTTCATTTAGGCCATAAGTCCAACCTGATCAATGGAAGAGTCCCCAGTTAAAACATTCCTGGCAGATGGCTTGCCATCCCCTTTCTGAAGAATCTTAGTGAATGGAATTCCCCCCACAATCTTTTGTTCTATTGTCAGCTGTTCTTACTGTTCCCCCTTATTTGGAATCTGCCATTCTGTAACTTAAGACCATCTTGATCTACCTTCTGGATGAGTGACAACCACATTTAATTTACTGCTGTATGACATCTCTTCTGGGATTTGAAAAATGCATCTGTGTGTATATGTGTGTGTGTGTGTGTGTGTGTGTATGTATATGTGTGTTTATATATATATTTGTGTAAATTACTAACAAAGAATTTTAAAGGGAAACTGAGATGCAGTTTAAAATTAAAAAATTTTAAAATTTTAAAATTTTAAATTTTAAAATTCTTTGTTAGTAATTTACACAAATATATGAACTGTCCAGTGTGACTACAGCCTGTTCGATGGCCTTCAAGATAGGCTGAAAACAGGAAATAAAGATTTGCTCCATGTTTGGGGCCTAGCAAGGTAATCTAAAATAGTTAACAGTTGAAATATATATATATATATATATATATATATATATATATATATATATATATATATATATATATATATATATATATATATATATATATATATATATATATATATATATGTTAAGTATTTTAACAAATAAGTGTATGGCTGACTGAGATATATATATATATATATATATATATATATATATATATATATATATATATATATATATATATATATATATATATATGTATGTATACATACAGTGCTGTATGTATATATACATGTGTGTGTGTGTGTACATATGTATGTACACATACACAACAATATTGTTTCATCAACTAGAATAAAATGCAAAAAAGAAGAACATATATCTAACACGAACAACAACAAAAAAAGAAAAAAAGTGTGTACAAAAAAGGGAAAAAACATCCAAATATCAAATAAATGTAATATTAAACATGAAGAATCCACCCTGGCTGGATGCTGAAAAAAAATCCCCCTCCATCAGCAAGGCTAAACCTGTACAGTTCCCTAAGTTTCTTCTAATTATCCAGATCCAGGGTATCTGAAATTCTCTTAAAAAGGTTGTATCTAGAATTGGAAATAGCACCCTCTTTACTCTTGTTTAATGCTCCTTTTATATATAACTAGACAAACTGTGCCCCATTGGGTCACAGAATGGCCAAGAGTGGGCAAAAAAGCAATAGGAGCAGAAGTGACTTCCAATATCCTGTCAGCTTTCGCATTGGCTTTCTTTGTGGGAAGCTGGCAGTAAGTGTTAAAAATCCCCTTCCCTTCCCTTCCCTTCCCTTCCCTTCCCTTCCCTTCCCTTCCCTTCCCTTCCCTTCCCTTCCCTTCCCTTCCCTAACTATTAGCATCAGGCAGATGGTACAGGATAATAAAGACATATAGGCTGAAAAATTGTTTTTATCCCACAGCTGTAACCGTATTAAATACCACAGTATAGTGCGACATTGAAGTGCAATATTCAGGGCAGAACAATGGTGAATAGAATGTGAAGGATGTGTGTATAATGTTTGTTCTTATTTGTGTTTTTTACTTGTGTGTAAGGTGCACTGTGGACAGCACTTAATGTTGTTGTGAGCTACACAATGACAAAGATATTCTATTCTACTATTCTATTCTATTCTATTCTATTCTATTCTATTCTATTCTATTCTATTCTATTCTATTCTATTCTATTCTATTCTATTCTATTCTATTCTATTCTATTCTATTCTATTCTATTCTATTCTATTCTATTCTATTCTATTCTTCCTTTCCTTTCCCACCAGGCTAACTGGCTGCTGCTGAGGGAGGGTGGGAGGAGATGAGCAAGTGGCTAGCCCAGTCTGAGTGCAGAGGGACTGGACCATTTGTCCATTGACTTTCTTCTTGAAAATCTCTCATCAGCAAAGAATTTGCTAGTGGGAAGGTGGCAAGGAGTGTAGGAGCATTGGAAATCATATGAGTTCCTTCTGGGTTCCCCATTGACTTGTGGGAAGCTGTCAGAGAGTGTTGAAAATGAAGATTACGTGACTGTGGCTGACTGCAGCAGCAGCGGCAGGAGCAGCACTGAAGGGCAGCAGCAGAACAGTGCTGAAATGGCAAAAATACTCCAGATTTCATTTCCTCAGGAGTAATGGGACCCGGCATTCTTTAAGCCCATTTGAGGTGCCTTTGTTGACAAAGTTTTGTCCTATGATGCAGCGTGTCACCCAGCTTACAAAGCATCAAATCGACAGAAGGGTTTTAGCACTGCATGGATAATGAGATCAATATATTGGTTTAGAACTGTGAGGATTTCCTAGGAAAAAGCTAAAAGAGCCAGCTAGGAAGCCCTGATTTAAATCTCATATCATGCAGACTCACACAGAGCAATTTCATTTTCTTGGCCTCAGCTCATCCTTCGCAAAATGTATTTATTTAACTGTGTCTGTGTCCTACCAGTAAAGTCGCAGAGGAGACAAATATAACTACTGCAAAGGAAAGGAATAGGTGAGAAATGTACTGAATGTAAGGAACATACTCTTATCCAGGGCTTTTTTTGTCATAGAACGCTCAGAACAGAGTTCCGGCACCTTTTTTGGATTGAACCTTGTAGGGTAGGCAAGGCGGGTTGTATGACATGTGTGAGTTCCAGCACCTTTTTCTTTTACAAAAAAAGCACTGCTCTTATCAATATTTACATGGGTAGTTGTCCTTCTGTATTAACAGGGACAACTCCAGGGTGGAGAGCAATTTCAATGAAATGCCATTTAGTAGCCTTCCTATCATGATTGCTCTCCTATCTGCAAATATTTTGCAAAAGCAAATAAACAGCTGGGAACTTTACATGCTGGAAAATGCCTCCAACAGCATCATGTTTAGCATTCAAGAGCAAAGTGGGAAAGTTAAAAACTTATTTTCCCCAAACTATATATTTAGAGGGAGATTGAAGGCAGCAGCATCCTTGGTGGTACCCACTACTTCCATAATATTATTTCATTAGACACCAGGGATCTGCAAATTATTCAGCAGAAGCGCTTCACAAAGCATGCTAGTGTGAAAACCTTGGTGCTCTCTGAGCTTGCATTGCACTGATGATGTTTCCTAGTTGGGTAATGAAATGTCTGCAAGAAAACAACCAACTCATAGAACACCAAGGATCCTACAGTTCAAGCCTGAGCTACAAATATTCTCCTCTATTGGGATGTTACTCCTCATTGCAGCTATGTCCTCTGGAAGGCTTGAGCAGCTGTGTTGAAGATTCTGCCTGTGCAAGTTGATGTATGGACAGCTGCTTAGTTTCTTTTGATGTCCCAGCAGAAGACTGCCCATGCTTTGCAGAGCCTTATTACCCACAACTGAACAATATCAAATTTTCCTCTGTATTAGAGAAATAAACAATGGAACCAAAATGACTTTCCTATGGAACAATATGAGATACTGTTCTTGAATAACCAAATAACCAATTATTGAAAATTCTCTACAGAACCTTTTTATATATTACTGTAATGTTTTTTTAAATACAATTCCCTCTACAAAATAAATACTACACTGGAGTCTAAGAAATTATAATTGGTATTAATTTAATTGATTGGACATTCAGATAATATGTGCATAAATGAATTCAGTTCCTCTAGGGAAAATAACAAAAGTGTCCAATCAGCGACAGACACCAATTACTTTACACACACAAAAAAAAATAAAGAACCTGCAGATAAGTAATTAATTACCACAGTCAACAAAGAAAAGAGAATCTAGCAAGTTTTTTAAAAAACAAAACAAAAGAAAGCTCAGCAGAGAAAGTTTTGAACCAGTTGCTTCACATGTATTTGAATCAATAGAAAGAAAAGGCTTCTTGGGAATTTGTGTCACATATAGTGTGTTTGTTCTGATTTAGTTTCCTGCATGAACTGTTGTGCAAAATTCCTATGATCCAGGTTGGGATGGTGGTTAAAGGCATCAGGCAAGAAACCAACAGAGCAGGAATTCTAGCCTTAGGCATAAAACCAGCCGGGTGACTTTGGTCCAGGCAAGCCCCAGCAAGAAGTCAAGGGCAATTCACTTCTGAAATTGTTGTGAAGAAAACTGCAAGGACCTATTGAGACAGTTGACAAGTCAGCATCGTAAGGTAGCTGAAATCAGCAGACTTTGGGGACATCCATGTATTTCAATGTGCAACTATTCTTAGTTGGGTAGCTAAATTATCTGACATATTAACAGAACAATAATCAGCTTCAGGGAATATGTTAAAGAGCAGTAAATTAATTGTGCTTAAATCTGTGAAGAGCAGTCACATAAATGCTGTGCAGATTTCAAGGCAGAAAATTTTGATTTCTAGGATGAGCTCTTTCGTGATCCAGCATTGGACCTTTTTTTGGAAGTACATCCTTATGATCCTTTCTCCACTTTGGAAATAAAGGCTGGATGACCACCGGTCAGTAGAACTACAGTTGTGTCTCCTTTGCTGAGAGCGGGCAACTAAATTTCATTTTTGATGTGTGCTGTTGCGCCCACAGTAAAAAAAAAATGCAATAAAGGTTATCTTGTCTTGTCTTGTCTTACCTTACCTTACCTTACCTCACCTTATGATTCATTGATTATTCATCTGAAAATAATCCATAGGATCTTGTAAAAAGTTCTTAATCACCCCAATAAGCCCATGTTATCACCAAACCTAACTCTGAGTGTAACTATGGGTTCAGGAACTGGTGACATCTGCCACATAATTACTGGCATGTCATATGTTCATTAATGCAGATGTGTCTTCTGAAAGGCTTGAGTAGCTGCATTGAAATGCTCCCCTGCAGTTGATGCATGTACTGTATATTCATGGATAACTTCTAGTCCCATTAGACACAGTTTCTATGCTTTGCATAGTCATGAACCAATCATGAACAATATTGAATTCACTGTAGGAGATGACCTGGCTGACCCAGAGGGAGGGATCAAATGCATCATCAGTCATGAGTCCCTTCATGCTCACAGGAGATCTAAGTCCAGCCCACCTTGAATTCCTTCTACTCTTATCTCCTGCTATTTTCCCTTGGCCATTAGTAGTTCAGATTCTTGTAGAGAGCCTAAGCTTGCAATAAATCTTTATACCTATTTGAACTGTCTGGATCTGTTGATCTTCCTGGCGCTTGACACTTACCTGTCTATCAGAGAGATAAAAGAAGGAACCAAGCCTTCTTCTTGTGACATAAGGTACTTTAGATCCACCTGGATCACAAAAACCTAGCTTTAGATCTAACCATGTATTGGGAGGCTAGTAATATCTGCCATGCAATTACTCACATTTTACTTTAAAAACAAAAAACAAAAACCCAAAAATGCAATCCTAGTTGTTGGTACAGGGGAAATGACTTTCACTGATCCTACTAAATGTGCCAGCACTTGATCTGTGTATTTAATTGGGCCAGCCACTGAATCCTATGATAATTAAAGGTTATAGTTTAGTAAGGAACAACTTGTAAGCACAGCTAGGGAGGGGAAATGACAGTTTAACTTGCACTGGAGACCTGTTTTCTCCAGTGCCTTTAATAAATATCTCTTTTTTTAACATGGGATTCTGAAATTCTACTTTCACTAAACATTCAAAAGATAAATGGGGAAATGCCATGTATTCTGTGATACTTTGCATCGGTTAGGATCTTTAAAAGATGCAAGAGAAACTTATATGGTTCACCCTGTAGCATGAAAGCTACAGAGTGAACCATATAAGGCAGCAGAAGGCAAGAGAAGAAGCAATGGATGGAAACCAAACAAGGAGATAAGCAATTAAATTAATCTCAGCTTCCTTGATTCAGAATAGTGTGTCAATAGGAAACATTTAGTGATTTTGACATTTTTCAGTGCAATTCTGTGATTAAAAAATGCAGCTTAGAGGGAACCTATTAGGAAAAACACCTTATTAAATGTATATATTAGGGGAACTCTAATTTAAAAAGTCGTGTGTTAGGGCAAAGTGCCTGCAAAACTGTAGGCATTCTAAACAATTGCACACAAAAATATATACATGCAGTCCTCTGCTTACAACAGTTTGTTTAGTGACTGCTCAAAGTTACAGTGATACTGAAAAAAGGGACTTATGACCATTTTTCATCCTTATGACCATTGCAGTATCCCTATGGTCACATGATCAAAATTCAGCCACTTGGCAACTGGCTCATATTTATGACAGTTTCACTGTCCTGGTGTCATGTGATCCCCTTTTGTGACCTTCTGACAAGCAGAGTCAATGGGGAAGCCAGATTCACTTAACAACTGTGTTATTAACTGAACAACTGCAGTGACTCACTTAACAACTGTAGCAAGAAAGGTTGTAAAATGGAGCAAAAACCACTTAACAAATGCCTCACTTAGCCATATAAATTTTGGGCTCAGTTGTAAAATGAGGATCACGTGTTATAAGATGAAAGCACGCAATCTGCGTGTATGCATATGTATATGTGTATGTGGAGAAGTGTGATGACTCCCCTGCACACTTCCCCAGATACCTCTCAAGATGTCAGCTCAGAGGAGGATGAACCAGTTCCAGGCATGTCTGGAGCGGAGTTGGTCAATGGCTCTGAGCAGCCGTCTGAGAGGAATTTGGCTGAAGATAGCTGCAGCAGCACAGCCCTGAGGCCTCAGGTGGGGAAAGCACACAGGTTCAGCCTGTCAGCAAAGAAGAGGAACTGTCATCTGTACCTGAACCCTAGAACATGTAGGGCAGAGAAAAGGCAGGAGCAGTAGCAGAGGTCAGCCTGATTACTTGCAAGGAGGCAGCCTCATCCTTCTTGATGGGCTGCATCAGAAGCTGCCTATTTAGCACAGCAGACAGATGGAGGTGATGCTGGGAAGAACATATTCATTTCCTAGCTGTTGTTTCCTGGTTGTTGTGATTTCTGCCTTGCTTTGGAATGACACCTTGACTTGGATAGTGCCTTGTGAATTCTAGAGTTTTCTTGCTTCATGAACCCTCTTGTACTGTGGATTTAATTTTGCCTGGTGAGTTTATCTTGTTTGGGAAATTTTCAAGTGCCTTGTGGAGTCATTGGCCATTGCTCTGTGGACTAGCATTGGTCTGCTTTGGGCTGGACTTAATTGGGACAGTTCTGGATTTTTGGTGAAGGGAATTGCTGGGGAATACCAATAAACCCAATAAATCACTTATGTATGTGAGTGATCAGGGCAGCACAGGTGGTGTGGGATAAGAAATATGTAAGCTACTTGACAATTTTAATTTTAACTGGGGTTTTACTTATGCAGGGACGAATATAATTTTTTAATCTGTTTTTAACTTTTGTATTTTTGTTTTTAATCACCCTGTAAACCGCCCTGAGTCCTTCGGGAAAGGGCAGTATATAAATGTAATAAAATAAATAAAATAAATAAATAAATAAATATATAAAAGTGAAAAATAAAGATTGGCCGATCTCTAAATTCTGCCAATGTAAAAACATAATGGCTGGGATTCAAAGAATTACTAAACCATCCCTAAAGAGATAGGCATCAGCAGAGAAATCAGTTATTCATTCTGCATTATAAACTCCTTTTGAAAAAAAAAGCCCCCTTCTTTTCAAAAGTAGTTTCTTTTGCAATATTGGCCATTGCTATTCAGGAAATATAAGCCTGGATCACTTAGGTATGCATAAGTAGTCACATACTTCTTTAAACCCTAGGAATGAAAAACAAATTATCCTAAAACCGATTATAATTAAAAACAGCTGGCTACAAATTTGCAAAATATCATCTGTACCAGCTACTTGTTGACTTATTTGTCAGAATTATTTGTTGGATTAGTTCTTATATTGCATTCAACTGTAACATAATTTGGTTTTGCTAGAAAGATATATGAACCCATTTTTTTTCTTTTTGCAAATTATGGCTGATAGCTCAGAACATAGGACATAGATCTTAGTATAGATCAGTTGTCAAAAGTGGCTGATATATAAGCCATGACTAAAACAAACCAATGGTATCCAAACTATATCCACAAGAAAAATACTGTAATAAAAAAAGAAATATTTTCCTTTTAGTTTTGAATAATTGAAAAAAAACATGTTCAGGGCAACATTTTCAGAAGTTCAGTAAAACATGTTGTACCTATTTCATTTTTTTATTGGGAAGAGACTTAGACTAATCAAGTGTGATTAAACTATTGGATTAGGAGCAAGGAAACCAAAGGTGCTTTTCCCAAAAGGCAACTGGAGTTCCTTGTTTTTTTTTCCCTTTGAAAATGTTTCACTTTTTATCAGAATAGAATAGAATAGAATAGAATAGAATAGAATAGAATAGAATAGAATAGAATAGAATAGAATAGAATAGAATAGAATAGAATAGAATAGAATGGGACCTTGGAGGTCTTCTGGTCCAGTCCTCTGCTCAAGCAGGCAAACTTCTTCAGTTCTGACTAGTGGGGTATGGAAGGATTTATATTCTTTCCTCTCCCTACCCATCAGTTAGAAATGAAGAAGCTTCATGGATGAGAAATAAAATGTTTTCAAAGAAAAAGACCAAGAAAGTCCACTTACCTTTTGGGAAAAGCACCTTTGGGACAATCATGACCTGGATGATTGAGAATCTCTATGTACCTATTTCATCAACCTTCCACCAAGGAAATTCGCTGGATGACTCTGGGCGAATCTCTACCTCTCAGCCCTTGACTTACCTGGCTATTCTGAAGAACAATAGATGGAGGATGCAAAAAAAATGGTGGTATATAAATCTAATAAACATTGTTGGGGCTTTTTCATTAAGCTATATTTCGGTGTTATATAAATTCGTCTTTTCCCACACACTCTTCCATCCCCACTCCCACAAATGTCAAAAATGGGAGGAAATCAAAACCTTTCTCTTCTGCTTTATAATTTAAGTATAGTTTCTCATTGTGTCTGATCTGAAATGATCTGGGATTTATTTAAAGTACAGATGGGATAAATGTGTTTATTGGTAGTGGAAGAAGGTAATGGCTTATTGTATGCTGCATCTTAATGTGTGAGTATAGAGGTTAGATGAATGTATGTTTTAAGGTGCCCTTAGTTAGTCTTGGCTGCTGGTGACTGTCTGCAGTTTTCTTGGCTTTCTTTCCAGGGTGAGAGAGAAGGAATGGCCTAAAGTCACCCAGGTGACTGTGCCTAAGGCAGGACTAACCAATGCTTAATTACCATTCCTAACTGATGCTTCAAATGCATAAAGAAGTATAAGTATTGGCATCAAAACTAGTGCAGCTCTACAGCCACATTTCCAATTTAGCAGGTATCTACATATTGTATAATATTTTTCTGAATGCTATAAATTAAAAATAATAATTGATGCCTTGGTGGAAATTAAAACCAAATCAGAACTAAACTAAGCTAAAGGGCATACGAATTCTCCAATAATTCCATTTAAAATGCAGTTAAGTTTAAAAAAATAGAAACGTAATTTGTAAGAACAAATATCATGCCTGTTACATGTTCTGTACACATTTATTTAACACTTGCCTCCAGTTCATTTCTTTGAAGGAAAGAATTTGATTGTTGAAATTCACTGAAATTCACTGGTGAAAAAAGTAAGGTTCTACATTTAGGCAAGAAAAACCAAAAGCACAGATATAGTATAGGTGGTACCTTGCTCAATAGTAGCAACTGTGAGAGGGATCTCAGAGTCGTAAATATGAGCCAGCAGTGTGCTACAGCTGCCAAAAAAGACAACACAGTGCTAGGCTGCATTTACAGAGGGACAGAATCAAGATCATGTGAAGTGTTAATACCACTTTACAATGCCTTGGTAAGGCTACAGTTGGAATAATGCATCCAGTTTTGGTCACCATGATGTAAAACGATGTTGAGATGCTAAAAAAAAAGTACAGAGAAGAGCAACAAAGATGATTAGGGGACTGGAGGCTAAAAAAATATAAGGAATGGTTGCTGGAATTGGGTATTTCTAATTTAATGAAGAGAAGGACAAGGGGGAGACATGATAGCAGTGTTCCAATATCTCAGGGGCTGCAACAAAGAAGAGGGAGTCTAGCTATTCTGCAAAGCACCTGATGGAAACTAACCAAAGAGAAAAACAACCTAGAACTAAGGAGAAATTTCCTGATAGTTAGAACAATTAATCAGTGAAACAACCTGCCTCCAGAAGCTGTGGATGCTCCAACACTGGAAGTTTTTAAGAAAAGACTGGACAGCCATTTGTCTGAAATGGTATAGGGTTCCCTGCCTGAGCAGGGGGTTGGACTAGATGACCTGCAAGGTACCTTCCACCTTTATTATTATTATTGAATACATATGTAGGTGAAATGACATTGAAGGAAAGAAAAAGTGTATATTTCTCAAAGAAAAACCATTTCATAAATGGGACAGTTGGAAAAATCAACAGCCTAAATACAATACAATACACACATACATCCTGTATTGCTTTAAGTGCACACTAAATAAAATTAATGTTAGTATTGCTGCAGAATACACTAAAATTGTCTAGATGCACTAAATCAAAATATATTATGACTTAGGATAATGCACATATTCAGCTTCTAAGGATGTGGAGGATGTGGATCCATCAAGGAGAACAGAATCCTTTTTCCGGCAGAAAGGAAGTTATGACCTCATTCTGAAAGGGAATGAGTCACCTTTTATCTTCTTTTTCTACCCAGCAGTCTCCCATTGCTAAATATCATTTTTATAAATTCCTTCCATTTGCAAAGCTTTTTTTTCTGTTGACAACAGTTCCTGAAATCCTCAAGGCCTACTGCTGTTTCCCCAGTACTTTCTTTAAGTACTCTGTGGTTATTGTTATCTGAGGTTTTCATTCAAACTGATCATAACACATATTCAAGAAATACACTTATAGTTGCAGTCAATCACACAGGAGAAATGCCTTTGAGAAATAATAGCCGTGTTTTATTTATTTATTTATTTATTTATTTATTTATTTATTAGTTTTTATAAACCGCCCTTCTCCCGAGGGACTCGGGGCGGTGTACAGAGGAAGGAAGGTATACAGACCGAACAATAAAATAATAAGAAACACTAATAACACAAACTGGGACCCCAATTAACGTTATCATGCCAGGCCAGCCTGCTGGAATAGGAAAGTTTTTAAGTCGCGACGGAAGGTACGGAGGTCAGGGGCCATCCGGATTTCGGTTGGTAAGGTGTTCCAGAGGGCTGGCGCACCCACTGAGAATGCTCTCCCCCTGGGGGCCATTAGCCGGCATTCCTTGAGCGGTGGCACCCTGAGGAGGCCCTCTCTGTGGGAGCGCACAGGACGGTGGGGTGCTGACATCGGCAGAAGGTGCTCCCGTAGGTAGTCCGGACCCATGCCATGTAGGGCTTTGAATGTCATTGTTAGCACCTTGAACTTCACACGGAAGGCAACCGGAAGCCAGTGCAGCGCACGGAGGAGAGGTGTGATATGGGAGTATCGGGAGGCTCCCAAGAGTGTCCGTGCCGCCGCACTTTGCACCAGTTGAAGCTTCCGAGTGGATCTCAAGGGCAGCCCCATGTAGAGAGCATTACAATAGTCTAGGCGAGATGTCACAAGGGCATGGGTGACTGTACGTAAGGAATCCAGGTCCAGATAAGGCCGTAGTTGGCGAACTAGCCGAACCCGGGAGAAGGCCCCCTTGGTCACAGCTCCAATGTGGTCTTCCAGGGAGAGCTGCGAGTCTAGGAGGACACCCAGGTTGCGGGCCCTATCAACAGGGGGAAGTAACTTGTCCCCAATGTTAAGCAGTGGGACGTTCTGAATCTCCTGGCTTGCCGGTACGTACAGCCATTCAGTCTTGTCCGGGTTCAGTTGAAGCCTGTTTCTCCCCATCCATTCCCGGACCGCTTTCAGGCAGCGGGACATCACGTCTAGGGCATCACTGATATTGTTAGGAGTTGAGATAAAAAGCTGGGTGTCATCAGCATACTGATGGTACCCTACTCCAAAACTGCGAATGATCTCACCCAGCGGTTTCATGTAGATGCTGAACAGGAGAGGCGAGAGGACCGACCCCTGAGGGACTCCGCAAGCGAGAGGCCTCGGGGTCGACCTCTGTCCCCCTGTCAGCACCGACTGCGAGCGACCCTGGAGAAAGGAGGAGAACCAACGCAGAACCGTGCCTCCCACTCCCAGTCCCCTGAGGCGTCGCAGCAAGATACCATGGTCGATGGTATCGAAAGCCGCTGAGAGGTCTAATAAGACTAGGACAGAGGAATGGCCCCTGTCCCGGGCTCTCCAGAGATCATTCATCAGAGCGACCAATGCCGTCTCCGTGCTGTAGCCCGGCCTGAAACCCGATTGGTACGGGTCTAGATAAACCGCTTCATCCAGGATCTGAGGAAGTTGGTGCGCCACCACGCTCTCAACAACCTTCGCAAGGAAGCGAAGATTGGAGACTGGACGAAAGTTATTCAAAGAGGATGGGTCCAAGGTGGGCTTCTTGAGGAGAGGTCTCACCACCGCCTCCTTCAAGGCGGTGGGGAAGTGACCCTCACTCAGAGAAGCAGAGATGACCGCTAGGAACCAGCCTCGTGTCGCCTCTCGAGCTGCATAGGCCAGCCAGGAAGGGCACGGGTCCAGTAAGCATGTGGAGGAGCTCAACCTTCTCATAATCCTGTCTACTTCCTTAGGAGTTACAGGATCAAATTCTTCCCAGATGACGTCGACAAGACTGTCCAAGTCTTGTTCTTCCATCTCAGCCCAGTTGGAGTCCAGACCAGTTCGGATCCGAGCGATTTTATCCAGCAGATATTGACCAAATTCCTCGGCTCGACCCTGCAAGGGTTCCTCCCTCACCTCTTGGTTTAATAGGGAGCGAGTCACCCTGAACAAGGCAGCCGGGCGATTATCTGCGGACGCGATGAGGGTGGAAAAGTAGTTGGATTTTGCCACCCTTATCGCAGCGAGATAAGACCTGGTGAGGGTTCTTAGTCGCAATCGGTCGGATTCGGATCGACTGGACCTCCAACGGCTCTCTAGGCCCCGTCTCCGACGCTTCATCTCCCGGAGCTCCTCGGTGAACCATGGGGCTCGCTGGGATCTGCGTCGGGTCAGAGGCCGCAAGGGTACAACTCGGTCCAGAGCCTCCGTGGCTGCCTTTTCCCAGGCTTCCACTAAGGCTTCCACCGAGTTGTGAGCAGGGGGTGCATGCGAGTCCCTAAGCGCTGCCTGGAACTTATCAGGGTCCATTAGGCGCCTAGGGCGGTACCATCTGACTGGCACCGTGCACCCACGGTGGGGAGTGGCAAGGGGGAAGTCTAGCCGCAGGAGGTGGTGATCGGTCCATGACAGGGGCGTAATAGTTGTGGCACCCCCACCGACATCATCGCGCCACCGTCCAGACAAGAACACCAAGTCTGGGTTGTGGCCTCTCTCATGAGTCGGCCCAGAAATTATTTGCAACAGGTCCATGGCCGTCATGGAAGCCATGAACTCCCGAGCCAGTTCGGAC
Organism: Vipera berus; assembly: GCF_964194415.1. Classification (NCBI taxonomy): domain Eukaryota; kingdom Metazoa; phylum Chordata; class Lepidosauria; order Squamata; family Viperidae; genus Vipera; species Vipera berus. Next base: position 253,394,860 of record NC_138203.1, read on the forward strand.
GATCCTCCCAGGGACGGTAGATTAAAGTCGCCCAAGACCATGAGTCTTGGGAATTCAACCACCAACCCTGAGAGGACATCGAGTAGCTCGGGTAGGGCCGCCGCTGCACGATTAGGTGGTAGGTACGCCAGCAGCAGACCCAACTGCGCCCCTGGGCCGAATCTCAGTAGGAGAGACTCACACCCGACCATCTGAGGGACGGTGGTCTCTCGCGGGCTAAGGGATTCCCTGATGATAACTGCCACTCCCCCGCCCCTCCCATGAGCCCGGGGCTGGTGCAGTACCTGGAAACCTGGCGGGCAGAGGTCAACCAGAGGAACACCCCCCTCTGGGCCCAGCCAGGTTTCCGTGATGCAGGCCAGGTCCGCATGCTCACTCTCCACTAGGTCACGAATGAGGTGAGCTTTGTTAGCTGCGGACCTTGCATTCAGGTAGACCAGCCTTAGCATGGGAGGGTGCGCACCTTTGCTCCCGGGTCCTCCGGGGGAGAACAGAGGGTCGGAGCGTCTCACCGCCTGTACAGGGCGGAGATGACACTCCCGGTGACGATACGGCCCTCTGTCTGTGCACCTTCTGCCATTCCCCACCATCCTAGGGATGGGACGCCACTGGGTGTTATCGGCGACTGGTCCTCGTTGTACGCCGTCGCGGACGGCCGTGGGCCTGGCATGCGTTATGGTGGCTGGAAGGCGTGCCTTTCCCGCGCAACCATAGTCTCCTCCCTCCCCCCTCCCTAACCCCACAAAAAACTTAACTAAAAACTTAATCAGGGGCTTCTTGTTGGGCTTATGCTGGAGGCCCCTGACCCTGCCCGGTTTTAGATATATAAATGTCTAGATAGTGCGGACACATTTCATATTATTGCATGTGAGCATGTAATCTTTCTGATACAATGCAGGTAGATAGATATAAAGGGGACGAACATCATAAAATGCACAAACTTTTCATGACCTCAACGATCTTAATTAAGGAAAAAATTCCTGACAGAACAATTAACTAGTGGAACAGCTTGCATTCAGAAGTTGTGGGTGCTCCAACACCGGAGTTTTAAAAGAAGAGATTGGGACAGCCATTTGTCTGGAATGGGAAGGGGGGGGTTGTATTAGATGACCTCTAAGGTCTCTTCCAGTTCTGTTATTTTGTATTCTGTAATTTACTTATTGGGTATGAGAGATTACTCAAACATATATCAAACACATGTCTAGAAGCAAATATATTTTATTTTATGACTGAAGCAATTCAACTACTAAAGCAGTGCATGAGAGGTGAATTCTTGCACACCCTTTCAATACCCAGGTCTTTGTTAATTTGAAAACTATCCATTGGTTTTGTTTCCTCTAGAGCAGGGGTGTCAACTCACAACATCACATGACATGTTGTGATGTATTGTGACTTTTTTTGCCATTGCTGGCAATGGGGGTGGGCATGGTTTCACTATAATATATCCAGTCAGTGGGCTGGCAGTTTGACACCCCTGATCTAGAGCAGGGCTTTTCAACCAGTGGTACGGGTACCACCTGTGGTACACTGGCATCCTAGAAAAGTTGTAGCAGGGGAGGGGAATGAGCTGAACCGGTGGCACCACCGCACAAGCCTGCGTGAGAGATGGCTGGAGCTGCAGGGCTGTCAGGGCTCAGTGAAAGCACCAGGATCAGCGCCAGGCTCCAGATGGAGCTTGGCGCTGATCCCGGTGCTTCCAAGCCCAGAAGAAGCACCAATCAGCGGGAATTTTGCAGCATCTTCAGGATCTTGTGATTTACATTCAGATGCTTGGCAACTGATTCATATTTATGATGGTCACAGTGTCCCAGGGTCATGTGAAGTGACCAAAACCTGCTGCAATCACCCAGCAGAGGGGAAAAAAATAAAAATCAAACATCCCCAACCCCACCCCTGCTGCCAATCCTCAATAGAAATGAAAACGTTGGACAGGAGGAAGAGTGCTGCCAGGCGGGCAGGCAGGTGTCTGGATTGGGGGGCACTTTTTTCAGTGCCATTGTAACTTCAAACAGTCACCCAAGTGAACTGTTGTAAGTTGAGAACTACCTGTACTTCATCACTTTTTTTCCTTTGGGGGGTGGTCATCAAGTTTTTGACACCTTGCTAGGCCACTGGTGGTACTCGGAATTTGCCATATCCTAAAAGTGGTACAATGGGTGAAAAGGTTGAAAAGCACTGATCTAGAGCATTTGAGACCAGCCACTTTTGGAAACATACTGTATCAACATGATAGATTTAGCATCCAATTATTGATCCTATGTTCACACAGTCATGACCCAAACTTCAATGTGTCAACAAAATATAATCACATGATCAATGTTCTAGAACCATATAGTGCATTTAAAAAAAATTAAAGTCTCTAGTTATCTGTAGCAGTTGATGTTTCAAATCGCAGAATAAATGTCTGAGGCTGCATCTAATTTTAAATATGTTCAAATTCAGTTGCAAGCAAATGGAGAAAAGGACAGCTCCAAACAATTGTGTAAATAATTTAAATTTTATAAGAAATGTGATATGGTGACTATGGTTAATCTGGCTGTTCTGAACACTGAAGCAGGGGTGAAGAAGAGAAGATTAATTTAAATGTGAGGAAAGGAGTTGGCTCCTAACTCAGGCTGCTATGGAAATTTCTAAAACAGAAGCAATCCATATGCAAGGTTTATAAATTTATCTACATAGTTTGCTTATCACAATACACCTCACTTACTATTTGCTGAGGATTTGTCCTGACAATGGATTCCTCCATCTTATAGGCATCTCACCGCTGAACACAAAAGAGACGCAAGTAACTGTCTTCTTAGAGATATAGATATAGATATAGTCCATCTGGTACATGGATGATGATGATGATGATGAGCAACCTAAGTGATGTTGGAGGCAAAATCTAATGAGTTCCAGTTGGCCTAGCTAGTTTGTTGTGGAACTTTCCATTTCAATCAACTTTCTACATTTGGTGCCTATTTGGCAATCCTGTAGTTTGGAGACCAATATTCTGGTTGGAAAGCCAGAATCCCAGCTTCCATAATCATAACTCTCTGTCCCTCTGTCTCAATTTCTTTCTTCAGTAGGTTTAGAGCTAAAAAAAGTGTGTCATCATGATACTGAGTAGTTTCTCCTAAGTAAGGTATGTTATGGGTTTGCTTGTTCCTATAGATTGCCTATATCAGGGGTCTTCAAACTTGGGCCTTTTATGACTGGTGGACTTCAACTCCCAGAATTCCTCAGCCAGCATATTTGGCTGAGGAATTCTGGGAGTTGAAGTCCACGAGTCATAAAAGGGCCAAGTTTGAAGACCCCTGGCCTATATAGATTCCTAGAGGTTAGTCTTCTCAGGGAGGTTCCTGGTTCCTTGCTTCATTTCTGCATGAAATAATCTTGAAAAAGTCCATCCCATCATAAGATGTAACCTGGTACAGAAATGGCATCACCATACAACCACATTTTCCCCCTCTTCTCTGGATGATCAGAACAGTATGTATGTTCAGAACTCAGTAAAGAGATTCCTCAAACTCCAGCTCCACAGCTGTTTTTTTTTCCTAATAGCTGCATCTCAGTGGCAGCAATCTGGACAGCAAGATGGCAGCTAAGAAAGACAAAACCTCTGACTTCTTCGCTTCAGCCTGGTGTGGAACGGATTGACAGGTGAAGAATTGCTTTGGGAAAATGATGTGGATGTATCCAAGAGCAATCTTAGAAATGATTGCATGGAGCAGCTGGACCCTACAAGCACCTCTCTGGCCCACATTCTCTATGGCGATTGGTGGCAGTTTTTTTTTCTGAATTGGGCTAGATGACATTTGATTTTCAGCCAGAGAAAACTGCCAATCACTGGTCTTACAGGGTCACACAGATCAGCGGCATGGACAGAAGCACTGTTCTGTACCAGCCTGCTACCGGCCCTGCAGAAAAGGCAGGGACAACCCCTTTTACAAGAAGGCAAGAGGCTGGAACTAAGCCTGCCAAATTTATGGACACAAAAGCAAACAGAACAAGACACGAACCATGAAACAGGAGCTATTCAAGCAGTTGCCTTCAGCAAACCAGCCCTCCCACGCATTCCCCTTTTATACAGTTCTGGGCGTGGCTTCTGTCTGCCTCCTTCCGAGGTGCCCCATTGCCTTCCTCTGTTTACTCCTGATTGACTGCCTCCTGCATCGGGCGTCCTTGAACAGGGCCAGCTGTGGGTCATCTTCATCCACGCTGTCAGGCTCACACAGCTGGGTCTGCGTCGTGACCAGGTGGGAGGGGCCTGGCTGAGGGCTCTGTGGAGCCTCAATATTATTCTCAGCAAGCTCTTCAACACCCCCCTCCTCCTCCTCTGAGTCGTCCGACCCAACTGCCGAACCCACAGGCTGACCCTGAATCACAACAAGCACAATATGGCCCTCTTCTGGACACACATGCTGAAGAGACAGCACAATTTGTATGTAGATATGATTTCTCCCTAGCTTCAGAAAGGGAGAAAGTTCTAGAAAATGGCAGTATGATTCAGTCTTGTGTCATTATATAATAATTTATCATTTTTTTAAAAAAATCTCTTATCCCAATATCATGCTTCCCATTGGCCATGTTCTATAGCGGTTGTAGAAGGTAAATTCCAAAACGTCTGGGTGGATACTAGGAAAGTTCAGGAAAGGCTGTTCCAGATATATTGTTGTACAATATCTGGCATCCCAGACATTGCAAATATTTCTGTGTTTAAAATTAAAGTCATTCGGCAGAGAAAACCTCTCATGATCTATCACTTTTTACATCCCGTACTTCTCTTTAATTGTTTAGGGTTGCAGAGTATTTATATTAATCTGGAATGTGGTTCTCAATGACTATAGCTTGCATATGTCACAATGAATCCATGCTGCAGCCTGAGCATCATCAGCAAGGATTTTACATCCCTTTAAAGCAATCCTTTGCACAATGAAATAAAATATTGCAGCCAAATAATACCTAATTTTTATTTGAGAATTTTAGAAATATTTTGGAAAGAGTCCCTTCTCCACCCCACACTCACTTTCATTTAATAACTTGTGTCAATTCTAATTTAGCACCTGCTGTTAAACTGTAGGACTAAGTCTCCTAATTAGGAAAAAGTTTATTAGAGGGGGAAAAAATGGAAGAACTAACAGAATGATAATGATAATCTTGCCATTTTTCCTCTGCCTAGACACAATTTCTAAGAATAGAATAGAATAGAATAGAATAGAATAGAATAGAATAGAATAGAATAGAATAGAATAGAATAGAATAGAATAGAATAGAATAGAATAGAATAGAATAGAATAGAATAGAATCTGAAAGGGACCTTGGAGGTTTTCTAGTCCAGCCCCCTGATTAAAAGTATCTCACTAAAAAGTGGAGAATTGTCTACTTCATTTTTATTTCTGCTCAGCGTTACAAATGGGTTTTAACAAGAGAGCTTACAAGAAGAAGACTCAGTTTTAGGTACACAAATAGAACATACCAATGCAATAGTTTTGCACTGAGAGTGAAAATATGTATATTGCAGGGAAGCTGAAATGATAAACAGAGAGCAAATAAAATGAACTGAAAAAATAAGTAAAGACTTATGACAGTGGTCATTCAAAAGACACTTGCATGATGTGTACTACTGCTATTTTTGCATTATGAATATATGGATATATTTTTGCATTATGAATATATGGATATATATATTGAAGGTGTAGGAGCAACGTTTCGACGGAATCCCATCCGTCATCCTCAGGCTGGTGGCTTCAGCTTCCTTCTTCTGGGAGAAGCATGCTTGAGGATGACGGATGAGATTCCGTCGAAACGTTGCTCCTACACCTTCAATTCTACGCGGGGGAAAAACCCGAATGACCAAAGATCCACATACAAACAGTCAGCCATACCCTTCTGAGATTCGAACCTGGGCCGATTGCACCTTAGGCAATTGTTCTAACCTTTAGGCCACTGGCTCTTTCTCACTTTGTTATCTGAGAAGCAAGGGAGATATGTGTTAAGTGTTTGTTAAGTATTTAGAATACCTTGCTAGGCCCCAAACATGAGAACAAATAAGTTTGAAATGATCATATCAGTTTCCCTTTAATTCTTTGTTAGCAATCCAAATATATATATGTATATGTATATGTATATGTATATGTATGTGTATGTGTATGTGTATGTGTATGTGTATGTGTATCTGTATGTGTATGTGTATGTGTGTGTGTCCATATGAAATTTATCTATATAATCCATTCAGACAACTATTTTGAGATAAATAACAATAATCCAGGGTAATTGGAAATGTTCTTGATTTTGGAGTGCTGTCATTTCTGCTGTCAAATTTCTGCTGTTTCTGCTTTTTTAAAGAAATATCCCTCCTGTCTAAAGAAGAGTGGAAACTAGTTGGCAAATTATAAATCATATAATAGAAGATAAATAAATGGAATTATAGCTGAGGCTTGGGGTGACAGAACCCAGCCTTATTATAATGTTATCTGGCACCAGCTTCAGGTTTTGTTGTCTGATATTATTGTTGTTTTTAAATTGTTGTTGAAAGTTTGGCAAGTGTCTGTCCTTTCCCAATCCTTAAGTACCACCAATTTATTTCTCTTCAAGAATTCTGAACTGTTTCAACTCATCCACATAGGAGATAATAAGAGCTGATGCAGAATGGGTGGGGGGCTGTCTATAATTCAGGTAATGTGGAAATAATAAGAACTCATCATACATTTATTTACCATGGTTACACTTTCCACCATCAAATGCTGATTTCTAAGTACTTACAGTAAAGAAGAGAAGTTTGTTTATACAGAAAAGAAAAGCAGCTTTGAATTGCAGGCTATCATCTGCAATGTGATGCACTGAGGTCCATGCTTTTGAGAGATCTGCAGGGGATTATTCCTCTCCCAACATCACCAGTGGCAGCCTGGCAATTTTCTGGACCTAAATCTCTCAGCTGCTGAACACTATTTGCTACTATTCTCACTGCTGCTAATATAAGCAACTCCAACACTCCTAGCCTTGGTGCCACATCTATCTAAAATCTATGTCAGTGACAAGTTTATTATTCATCAGAAATATATCCCACAACAATTGTAAAGGACTCTCAGAAGCTCACATTAGTAAACATGATACAATAATATGAAACATTTTTTTAAATAAAAACAAATATCAAAACAGACCCCCCAAACCCTCTGGAAAGCTTGACTTCCATTTTTTTTCTGGCAGATAATGTTGGAAACAAGCAAATATCCAATGGGGGACCATTCCAGAGGGCATGACCCCTTAATAGACAAATAACACTTCTGGGCTTTGGGCCCCTCATCTCCCCAGAATGAGGAGCAATCAGCTGCTATTCTCAGCCCAGCTGAAATTTGCCTAATTTCTGAAACTGGAAAGAGAATAACAACAGCTTGGGTGGCAGCCAGATTGGATTGTTGAGTTGTGTTTGAATATGAAGACTGGATTTGAATAGAACTGGGGAACTGGGACATGAGAGGGAGAAACAACTAATGTCATCATTTGGGTACAGACATTTGTCATAAATACACCCCCCCAAATAAAATCACAATAGATTCCACACCACAGTTGTTGCTATATATAATAGCAGTTATTTCTACAAAATAATTCTGATGTATAACCACAAATAGTTTAACAAACCCGAGTTGCATCTGCATTACATAGTTCAGTCACTAATTTGAATATTAAGAGACCTAATAAGAAAAAAAAACTTGGTTCAAGCAAAGTCAAACCATGGAGCTGGGTTAGCGCAAAGTGTTTAAGGAATGACAATCACTAGTGATGATCCAAAGTGAACTGGGGATTTGCCTTTTCATGGTGACTGCTATTAATAAAGAATTTAAATGAGTTCTGCTGCAGATTCCTTTAGGAGCAAATGTGCATGTTTCACTCTTAGTTGATCCACAGGAGAATGACTATTAGCAAGAACAAAGACTTGGTAGCATTTACAGAATTGCTTGTCAGTGAAATGGGTGGCATATAAATGTAATTAATAAATAATTGTGAACTTCCCCAGAGAGCAGAAAAATAGCAGGCTAGGGTTGATGGGAATTGCCCTTATTTTAAAATATATGATGCAGCCAATGGGACTTTCCAATTTTTTAGGACGTTTAAAAAGCCTTGTGCAATTATGTGTTGTTGGGCTACCTAAAAAGCATAGACATTGTCCTTGTTGCTTCCTGCAATGGTTAGGTCAACCAAAGTAAGTCCTCCCCCGCCCCCAGGGTTTTTAATTTAGGGGAAATTTTCAGACTAGATATCTGCTCCTAAAAGCAGGCAGATAACATGTTTTAAACCTATGCTCCATTTATCTCTCCTTTTGGTTGCAGAGTAAGAAATAAGTAAAGCAGAGAAAAAGCAGCTTTTTCAGTACTCAGTACTTCTGATATGGGTACATGCCATGTACAAAGCTTGGGGGTATTGCATATTTACAATTAGTGACAATTTCCTGCCAATCTATGGAGTCTCAGTCATGTATTGCTATACTTACTACAGAGACTAGACTGGAAAAGAGTAATTAATCCACAATTTATTCCACTAAATACTATTTTTTTAAAAAGCAATAAATTAGAATGCAAGCTGTTTACACATCACATTTTCATACTCATAAGACCATAAAAACAGCCCTGCTGGATCAGATCATGGCCTAACTTAGTTCATTTTTTTTCTTAAATTGGCCAACCAGATGCTTCTGGGCTTCTTTCAAGCAAGGGGTGATGACATGTGTCCCTTCAGCAGTCTGCCTTCAACCCTGAAGTAACTTTTTTGTGTTCAAGGCCACCAAGCCATGATTTACCTATCTTCATAAATTAATCCAATCTGCTTTTAAAGACAGTCACATTAGTTCCCTCTTGTGATAATGAATTAAATGGATTAATTAGTCCATAAAGTCTGTATGGTTTAAATAAGGTAAATAGGTAGACCTGGATTACTATGAAGTAAAGTAGACAGATTTTCTCTGATTTATGGCTTTATTCTAATCTTCAATAAAGTGGCCAATCTAACTATGATGGTCTTGCTTTTTCAATTGTGAAATCAGGTTTTCTAATAAAGGACAAAACAACTGAAAAACAGAGATTTGCAATGATGCCTGGAGGAAAGTCTGTCACCAAATGTTTGCAAAGATTAATTTAAACTTTTCAGTTTTCATGAGTCTGAAACCTACTATCTGGAAAAAAACAACAACTCACAGTGGATTCTATTCTGTAAACAGTGAGAAAGACAGACTGAAGAGACATTCATTGCATATTCAGATGTATTTGCTAAAATCAATAGCAATCACTGCACTTTTTCTTTTAAAAATTGGCTGTGGCCAGATTGTTTCCTGTTTACATCAAGAAGAGATCCCAAAGGTGCTTTTTCAAGAGGCAACTGGACTTTTTTTCTTTTTCATTGAAGACTTTTCCCTTCTCATCCAAGAAGCTTCTTCAGTTGTGGCTGAATGATGGAGAATGGAAGGATTTATATTCCTTGCAGACACCTGGTTGTTAGCCACTTGGAAGTTTTTCTGTGCTCTTTGCACTATTCAGGAGACCCTGAGGCAATGAAATGTCTTCAAGGAAAAACAAAGAAAGTGCAGTTACCTCATGAAAAAAGCACTTTTGGGACAACCATGACCTGAATGACTGAGAATCCCCACAGACATCTAGAAGAGATATTTGGGAATAGTGCTATGCTATTGAAATATGGCAGAACTTTGTTATTGTGTTATGTCTGGAAGAATTCATTGCTACAGAAATGACCAGCCAAGATGTTCTCTTGAACTCAGCATGAGTTACATCTACGCTAAAATCACTACCTTTGGGGAAAATGCAAAATGCTCTTGTTCAGAGGTCTTCAAACTTGGCTCTTTTATGACTTGTGGACTTCAACTCCCAGAATTCCTCAGCCAGTGTGCCCGGCTGAGGAATTCTGGGAGTTGAAGTCCACAAGTCATAAAAGGGCCAAGTTTGAAGACCCTTGCTCTTAATGAATCAAGTTCAGGTGACTGAACCTTTTAAAATGATCCCATGTTCTGCTCCTCAGAAAATTTGAGATTTGCCCCAACTTCCTCCATTTGTGGTAATTAGCAACACTGCTATTTGCAGTGTTCTATCTGCTGAGACTAAATCCTTTGTTTCCTGTTGAAAATAGCCTAAGATATACCATTTAAAACAGGGAAATAACTACTGTTTTTAATGATTTTCATTTGCCATTTGAAACTGGCTTCAATGCTTCCTGGTTTCAAGTTGGATGTCCTGTTTCATTGTAAATCACCAGGAGACCTCAATGATCTACAGCATAATGAGTTTAATAATTAAACACTCTGAGACTTGGCTGTGTGCATGACTGTGGGAGAGATTCTTTTAGTATATTCTTGCTTAGTGGTCACTTACATTCTTGTTCAGCCCAAAATATTATAGTGCAACCTCTGTGGGATAAAACCAGCCTTTTTTCTCTTATATGGTAGCTATAACTATAAGGAAATGCTGTGGCTGTTTCCTGAAGAATTCCACAAGCATTTATTTCAGGGAGGGGGGTCCAAGATACTACTCTTACTATACAGTTTTTATTGCAATTTTATAGCCATGGCTCATGGCTAACAGATAAAGAAACACAAAGAAATCAATCCTTGATAAACCCTCAGGAAAACTATGCAGCTAATGTCCATTAGGACGTTCTGGAACTGCTTCCAAGATGCCATTGAACTGAGTTATTATAAAACAGCACCTTATCTTCAATGATATTAGTCTCTGTGTCATATTCAATGGAAGCCTCTGTAAGTATGAGAACTCAGTTGTTCTCTGGTGCTGCACAGCATCCTTTATGGCATTTCCATGGTCTTTCTCTCTGACTCTCTCTGTCCCCCTGGGGAAATGATGACTATGTGGCTGTTGAAAGAAAAATCAGGTCCAGTTCCAAGCTGGGAGTAAAATGGAGACTCCGTTTGAAAGAGGGTCTGTTTATTGATGAGCAGAACCAACAACGGCATGTGGTTCTGAGACAGCTGACCAAATAGGTTTGTTGAGTAGATGGATTTTTATACAATTTTCACAGCCTTTCATAATCTAGAGGCTTGTTTTGTGTGTTTTGTTATTTGATTGGTTTTAGCTTGTTTCGCAAAGGCTAGCAATGGGTCTAAAATACTGACTTCCTTGGTCCTAATCTTGTCAAACAAATATAATTAATTTTATCCCCTTATCTTTAGTCTATTACCTCCACTGAGCTCTCTTTGTGAATCAACGGGCCTGATTCAATGTTTCTGCTTTTTGCAATAGTCAGGGTTTTCATGAATGAAACATTGCTTCTGTATTTCTTTTCCTGAGCTTTAATCTTGTAATTTGGAGGGCCTACTAAAAAGGATTGGGGGATGGGTTCTTATCACATGGCATAAAATAGCATAAATAAAATCAGCAACACTGCCACATTGCCTGTGGACCATGATGAGATCATAAGCTTGGAGCACATCCAGAGGTTGGACACTGTTCTTCAGATTTATCTTTCTTTGACATTTCTCCAGCTTCTTCAGATCAATTACTCCCTATGGTGGATTTTCTTCCAAAGCTACATAGAAGGTTTGTGCACTATCTTTGGGAACTGCAACTGCAGAATCAGCATGTGGCCATCTTTTGAGACAGCTCAAGAAAACCCATACTTGAAGCAGAAGGAGCTCCAGCTGGTCTCCTCCACCAGGCCACTCCAACACTCCCCCACCCCCGTGTATCTTTTGTCTGGCTACAACAGCACAGAGACTCCCCTCTGGCTGCTTAGCAGACCTATTGGGAACTGCACTGCTTATTTTATTTTATATTATATTAAATAATTCTGTACATGCCCTTCTAATGCAGATTACAAGCTTCACTCAGAACAATGGTCTAAAACAGTGAAGATCAATGCAACATTTAAGATATTTAAAATTCCTCAAAATAATATTACCCAGAGACAAGCTTAAAAACACTTACAGAAATAAAACATTTGATAAAAATGATAATGTATGCAAAGCCAAAATATAGCAGAGGAGGCACAATGTGTTTTGAAAAAGGTCTTGATCTATTGGCAGAACACCAGCCTTCTCTAACATATAACCCAGACTGATGTAGCTAGAGAAGCAGAAAGTGAAAATCAAGTACAGTTTGAGTAATTCAAATGCAAAACATGAAGATAATGAATGGGGAAAAATAGATTAGAATATTCCAATGACAGAGGAATCCCAGGAGAAGAAGAGGAAGAGCCTGGCAATGGAGTTAAGAGAGTTATCAGTCTGGAGTGATTATGTTGCCACAAGCAATCTAATTCCAGACCCTCTTGAATTCAGTTGACTCTTATCCTGTGCCAATTTATAATGGACTATTAGTAAACTAGATTCTTGTGTATAGATAGGCTTTAACAATAAATTTTCTGAACAGGAACCTAACATTTGATCCTTATTCTTGCACCCAACAGAAACCCTCTCCCTTTGCTGTATTCTCTCTGATTTATTTCTCATTGTCACTTGGGAATTGTGTTTTTCTCCATTAAAACTCACTGAGTTCCAGACCAAAACTTGATTTTTGGATGGAGGCAATTTCCTACTTCACCAAAGGAAAGAACAGTGTAAAATACTAAAACACATATGGAGGCTCAAAATATTCCTGAAATTAAATTACATGCAGATAGGGAAATGGAAGCCAAGATTATTCAGGCATCAGATCCTGTACCTCTTTTACAGAATCTGGAGCAGAAATAAGACTGTTTTACAAATTGACCTTGGTGGAACACAAGGAGGAATCCTTAAGAGCAGCAAAATTCTACATTTCCTTTCCACCAAGCCCAAGTATAATTGACAGCCCTATCTACCCTATTCGCTAAATAACTTTTTTCTTTAATAGATCTCCTTTTTATCCTCCAATAAGGGAAAGTATGAAAATTAAATCAGTTTAAATCAACAATTATTTGCACTGCAGCTATTTAAAAAGAAGCTACAGTGCATATATAAGAAATGTCACATGGAAGTGGCAGGATCCACTGTGTTTTTAATTGGGTCAGATCTGTTTAAAGCAGGGGTGTCCAACCTTTAAGACTTATGCACCTCAGCATGGGTGTCTGGGGAATTCTGGGAGTTGAAGTCCAGAAGTCTTAGGGTTGCCAAGTTTGGACACCCTGGTTTAATGTTTATATGGAAGACAATTAGAGAATGTAGGCTAAAGATTGGACCATTGAGAAAAACTTTTTGGATGTTCATATTGTTGCAAAAAAAATTGACAAGGATCAGGTAAGCTCCTGAAGTCCACCGTGAGGGAGTCTTTATCTTTTTATCTTTACATTATAAAGATTTCCCCAAACTAGTTAAATATTCTGCACAGGGGCCTGTCCTATAATCGCTTGATGACTGGCTAAGTCTCTCTGCAATAAAGCTGGTCCTTCAGTAGTCAATATTTTGCAACTCACAGGAGCTGATAAAGCCTAAAGCATGCAGTGCAGTCAAGAAGAGGAGATTTTAATTGTGTAACTCCCAGGTTGCTTTAGTCAACCAAAGCATGTGCTGTCTGGGCCTTGGAATTTTTGGTTTCAGCAGGCATTGCTTTCTCAAACAGTGTGACTTTGTAGCAGGAAGAACAGATTTACAAGTCTTACACTCACAGAGCAAATGATCAGCAAGGACAATTACTGCAGTAAATATCCCCTCCTTATGATGGTAGTATTTTATTTTGAAAGGCAAAGCATAAATTCTAAAATAAAAGATTATGAATATTTTCTCTCCTTGGGATCTTCCAGCTCTCCCTCAAACATACAGGAGTGCTTCTAAGTATTTGGCCCAAATATTAACTCTTTGGCCTTGCAAATATTTTATTTTCAATCATAGTCTAATTTTTGTGTCAGGTTACAGCTCTAACCGAGTATCTTGTCCTAAGTGTGCCTGTTTGCACTATCAGCAGGAAACAATAGGAAAAGATTAGCTAGTCTACATCGACAGAGGAAAAGATACATACCAAGGATAACAGCTGCCCATATTCAGTAGATAACTCTCCATTGTCTCCTTTTTACTTTTATGGTTTAAGATCAGATGTTACATCTGAACAATGTATAAGACTGCTATTCCTCTTTCTCCAAGATGAACTGAAGAATACAGTAGGTGGCACATTTGGCTGGAAAGTCTGACATCCCCCTCCACACCAAGGAAGCTACCTTTACCTGCTAAGCAGAAGGATCAAAATCTCCTATCCTAAATGTTTATATCACTTGTCAACTCTACTCTTTCTCTCCTGGATTACCTGTGTACTGTACATCACAAGTCTGGAGGGAGTGGGGTTCATGCTGTCAGTTCTTGCCATGTTTCATTAAAAGAAAATGGTGGAATTTTACAATCAATTTAATACATTTAAAAGAAAAGAAAAAGGTCAGAATATGCACCCTCAAATAAGGACAGGCTTCACACGCACAAAACACAGCTGTGACTACTTTGTATAATTTCTCTGCCACTTCCCATTATTACCATACCACCCTGGCTCTCTAATGCCCTAAAACAGAGGTCCCCAATGTTTTGGGCACCAGGCACCGGTCACGTGGAGAGAGGTTTTTCCATGGACCGGAGGTTTTGTGTGCTGCCAGCATCCTGTGGATGGGGCTTTCCTTGCTTGTGTGGACTGTTTGCTGGCATGCCGCAGACCAGTACTGGTCCACAGACTAGGGGTTGGGGACCCCTGCCCTAAAATATTATACAAGTAAAACCCAGTGATAACAGAAAGTTGATGCAAGCTACTAAAGCTTTTCTCCTTGTGTTAATGTTTGCAAGATGCAGAGAAAATAAGAACCTCTGAGTTGTTGAAGTTAATAGAAAATGACAGTAATGATCATTGACTTCTTTCAAGACATCCTGACACTGTAGTTAAGAGGTGACCAGACCCCTAAAGTTCAAAGAATGGGAGTGAAGTTAGTTGGGCAGGAGGAGATAATTTGTGAGGAGGCAGAGAGTTAGCTTAGAAACAAAGCAAATCTCCAGGTTGCCAAAGGGCTGAGGGAGATTAAAAAGAAGAAGAAAGAAGAAGGTGTGGTGGGGAGCAACTCAGTAGCAAGTGTTCCATCGGAAAGACTGCATGAATAAGTAGGAGGTATATTTTTCTCCCTGCAAGACTGTGCGCAGATGGGACATCGCTCTGAGAAGCAAACGAGGGAAGAGGAAAATTTGGGATGTGCAAAAGAATTCAGAGGAATCAGTAGCTTGGCCAACAGAAAGAGGGAGAACATTAATGAGGAACTTAGAATAAGAGTCGGAAGAGATTTTAGAGGTCTTCTAGTCCAACCTCTGGAGCCAGCAGCCAGAAAAGCTATTGCCTGAGACTTCTTGCTGCAAGCAGTTAACAAAGAAGAAAATGAATTGGATTGAGGACGTACTGTGTTCTTAAAATGTTCTGCACCTTTGAGGAGGCTGCTCAGTCTGTTATGTGAGAAGCAGGAAGCACTGCGAGTTCAGAACAAGCCTGCCTGCAGGACATGAGGAGACACTCTTGTGTTCAACAGGTTCATGTTGTTTGTACCAGAGCTAGACTGTCCGTGCATCTAAATGCTGTTTTGATAAAAGTCTACAGGGGACACAGGGGGTGAGGGAGGAGGGTAAGTGATGAAACATATTGCAATCCAAACATGAAACGACAGAGCTTGCATTGTGATGTCACGGTGCCTCTTTTCTCTTGCTGGCATCATTTTAGCGAGAGGTTAGACATGTAGATCAGGTCAGATCAGATAACCTTTATTGTCATATTTTTCCCCTGTGAGCACAACGGCACACATTAAAAATGAAATTTAGTTGCTTGCCCTCAAAGTGTACACATGCATAACACACATTTAAACATACTATATACAGCATATGCATAGACCTACACCCTTACATATAAGTAAAAAGAGCCTTGGTGGAGCAGTGGGCTAATGCCTCCTTAAGTAACACCAGCTGCCTGCAATTAGTGCAGGTTCGCATCCCACCAGGCTCAAGGTTGACTCAGCCTTCCATCCTTCCGAGGTAGGTAAAATGAGGACCCAGATTGTTGGGGGCAATTAAGCTGACTTTGTAATAATGCCGCTTGGGGTTTGTGTGAAAGCCCTAATAAGCAGGCATATACATAGAATGAAGGCTACTGCTAAGCTTGTAAGCCGCCCTGAGTCTTCAGAGAAGGGCGGGATATAAATGGAATTAAAATTTAAAAAAAAATATGTAAATATTAATCCCTGTCCATCTTGAATACATAACGGAAGGAGGAAGCTTTAGAGTTCACAAGGTTAACATTGTGTGGAACAAAGCTGTGACTGAATCTGGATGTTCTGCTTCTGATACCACAAAGCAGAAGATGGATCAAATGTTTTAAGATTGCTAATGAAATTCACACTTGAACCACCAATGCTGAATGCATTCTTTTCCCCCTCTTTTTTAAATTCACAAGGGAAAAAATGTCACTGTGAAGAAATATATTACCAATTTCAACAAGGACCAGAAAAGAATTGATAGAAAATTCAATGCATAATGTACAGTTTTATATTTTTTATGCAATGGTTCAGCTGTTTCATCTTCTGCAGAAGGAAGAGGATAAAACTTTCTCCCAAAGGATAAAACTCTTTCAAAATATTATTGATCTATTTTTTTGGTGCTGAAAATGAATATTTTTTTACATTTGATTTGCTTCTAAATATTCCAAAATCATGGTTTGAAGATTTTGATTTTATTCCATTTGTTGTAATTGTTGGACTGATAATTGTAATCAACTCCATTCTTATCAGATAACAGTAAGCTTTGCAAATGACATTAAGCTAGAAGAATAGCCAACACCCCAGAAAACAAGCTCAGGATCCAAAAAAAGATGTTGACAGACTTGAACAATGAGCCCTATCCAACAACATGAAATTTAATGTGGAAAAAAGCAAAGTTTTACACTTAGGCAGGAAAAACCAAAGGTATAAGTAAATATTAGGTGAAACCTGGCTCAAAAACTATAACTGTGAGAGGGACCTTGGAGTCCTAGTGGACTATTGGTTAAATATGAGCCAGCAGTGTGCAGCAACAGTCAAAAAATACCTAATACAATCCTTAGTTGTATAAACAGTGGCATAAAATCAAAATCACATGACATATTAAAAAAAAAAACCTTAGTAAAACCACACCTGGAATACTGCATTCAGTTTTGGTCATCACATTAAATAAACAATGTTGAAATGTAGAGTAGAGGAACTAGGATGATTAAAGGTCTGGAGACTAAAACATATGAAGAACAGTTGCAGGATCTAAGTATGGCTATTCTAGAAAAAAGGACTAGGGGTAACATGATAGCAGTATTCCAGTATTTGAGGGGCTGACACAAAGACGAGGGGGTCAATTTGTTTTCCAAAGCACAAGAAGGCAAGATAAGAAATAATACTGTAGATGTAAACTAATCAAGAAGAGAAGCAACCTGGAATTAAAGAGAAACTTCCTAACAGTGAGAACAATTAACCAGAAGTTAATTGCCTTCAGAAGCTGTGGGTGCTTCATCACTGGAGGTTTTTAAGAAGAGACTGGACAGTCACTTGTCTGAAATGGTATAGGATCTCCTGCTTGAGCAGAGGGATGGACTAGAAGATCTCCAAGGCCCCTTCCAGTCTATTCTGATTGATGAATTGTTACTACTTATGTATTTTGTGTTCTTTGTATATTTTATGTAACCCAGGAGGAACTTCCTGGCCCCCAGGAAGACTGCTACAAATTGGGAAAATTGGAGAAATCACCAGAAAATCTCAGCCTATACAGAGTACAGCAACTGAGCATGGAGTTAAGTCAAATAAGCTTCTTTCATGCATTTATTTACACTCAGCACATGTATGATGGGTTGTTACATTCTGTGTGCAATGCTGTTCTGACCTGTTTTTACATATAAAATATCAGCTGTTTCCTTACATACCTTAAAAATCTTGATTGTACATGGAAGAAAGTGAGACTGCTAGTTCACCAAGACATAAAATGTTTCTGTCATTGGTCTGTCCAGTTGAATATTACTTATTACTGATTTAATATCAGCTCTCCAAAGTTTCAGTAGGGCTCAGATATCTTATCTATAGAAAGTCAGATGATTAATAGATGGAGCAAAAAGATATAGAATATCTACTAGTATTGTGTATTGATAATCTAGATTTTGCACTGTAGATACAGAGGACCTCCTTAAAACCTTAAATCTGGACCCAGGTTCCAGTTCTGGCATCTCATCCTATAACTTTTGTGATCATTCATGGCCTTGTGGAAGTGGACTGAAAGTCCAATGATAGGCATTCAGGGTTTAAATGTTATCTTCGATAGTTATTTTGCCAAATGTTCATTTATCCATGAATAAACTTCATTTATCCACGAAGAAATGTATTGAGTTACAATCCTCATCTGTCTTCTCAATTATATAATCAGGATTTATTTTTGCCAAGGGGAAAAAGTTATGAAACAATCGTTCAGAGTTTTCTCTGCCAATGTGAAGAGGCTGCCATGGGCAACTAATTTTAGTTACTATTCTAATCTCCACTTCTTTGGGTTAGATCAATGGTGTGTTGGTGCTATGGCATACTGGCTCCCAAGAGCCTGTTGCTAAATTATTGGGGATTTTGTAAGTCACCCAAGAGCAGAGCTGAGCTATGACACCTACTTTGCCAATCAATTTTTCCATGATTAAAAGCATCTGGTGTCCACAAATCAAACAAAGCCAGGTCTTAAACATTACTAAAACAGCATTGGTTAGAATCTAAGTACTTTTGGAACAGAACACTAAAGGGCAGTAAAGCAAATTATCCAATGCAATATAATGAAAGTATAAAAGAACTTTTGTGTATGACTACAAAAAACAACAACAACCTGAATCAGAAGTTTTCCCTTAGCACTCCAGAGAACAACCTGATTTGAGAATGTACAGGTAGTCATTGAATTACAACAATTCATTTAGTAACTGTTCAAAATTACAACGAAAAAAGGGACTTATGACCGTTTTTCACACTTACAACTATTTTAGCATTTCCCTGGTCACATGATTAAAATTCAGATGCTTGACAACTAACTCATATTTATGACAGTTGCAGTGTCCGGGGTCATCTTTTGTGATGTTCTGATGAGCAGAGTCAATGGGGAAGCTAGTTTCACTTAATAACCGTGTTGCTAACTTAACTTCAGGGATTCATTTAACAACCGTGGCAAGAAAGATTGCAAAATGGGGCAAAACTCACTTAACAAGTGTCATGGGAAAAACCCAATGAAAAAAACCAAGTGACAGCAATACAAAGCAATACTTCTTACTTTAAGATCCAGAGGTTTATTTCAGCAATAATTTGGAACACACACATAAACATCACCTACGTTAAAAACCCATTGCAATGAGGTCCAAGGACATAGCAGTTCAAATAAGGATGGCTATAGGCCAGTGGCAAATCAATCAGGTCCAGTCCCAACCTTTTATACCCTTTCTCATCCTAAGACCAGGGCTTTTTTCTCATTGAACACTCAGAACAGAGTTCCGGCACCTTTTTTGGATGGAACCTTGTAGGGTAGGCAAGGCGGGTTGTATGACATGTGTGAGTTCCGGCACCTTTTTCTTTTACAAAAAAAGCACTGCCTAAGACCATAGACAGATGGTCAGCAATCTTACACTTTCTGCTGACCCTTTGCTGAACATAACTTTCCACATACTCGTGTACATTGGAACCTGCATCCATCGGCTACTTTCAGTTCCCTATTTCTTACAATTCCAGTCTTTATGTTCTAAATCTATTTGAAACAAGCAAGCTTAGCAAAATCATATTAAGTAAAGGACAATTGCAAAGTGCAAAGTTAAGCATAGCACAGACTTTGGTTCAATACTTTTTCCATGGGCCTAAACCAGGGGTAGGCAACCTTGGCTCTTTTATGACTCAGGAACTCATGCTGGCTCAGGAATTCTGGGAGTTGAAGCCCACAAGTCATAAAATAGCCAAGGTTGCCTACCCCTGGCCTAAACCTTGCATAGAAGAACAATAGCCAATTTTTCATTTTCCACAGTAGCAATGGCAATTTTGGGCTCAGCTGTGGTTACAAGCAGAGCACTACCTGTATATGTATTCATTATTTCAAGCATATTAAAAGGGGCTTGATTCATTTTTATAGAATGGATTCTGGTCTAAATTGCCTATCAGGTAGCTTTTAAAAATAAGGATCCAATGGGGTAAAAAAAAGATGGCTCACTACATTTGATCAAATATGTAAAGCCAGCCTTTCTAAGCCCTCTTTCTGGACAAATCTTTTGGTTTTGCTATCTTTCCATCTTTGAATCTTGAGTTTTTATTGATGTATTTAAAAAAGGTACTTAGGAATTTGTGGAAGTTCTTTTTACATAACATGAATTGCACTCTTTTCCGTCCCTATGCCAACAGCGCGGCAACATTTGTTATTTCCTTATTCTAACAGACATTGCCATGGATCGATCAGCCAGCAGAATATTTGACAAGAAGAGAAGTCGTGTTGTTTGATTTTTCTCCCTCTTGATTAATAAGGTCACAGTTTGTAACACATGATTGTAAGTGGCTAAAACTGGCCTTAAAGCATATTTAAGATAATAGGATTGGGTTAATGAGATATTTAAGTCAGACACATCATTAAGCTATGCTTTGAGTTATTCAGAAAACCACTGCTGGGCTACAGCCGTCAAAGCATTGGTGGATTTCAGGCATCACTGAATGCAGGAAAGAACTCTTAGAAAAAGAGGAGCTTATTCTGAGAAACTATCATAATTTATTTTTGCCTCAAAAGAAAGCAATCCAGCAAATAAAAGTTATTTGGGTAGGCTTCATGGCCTTCCAAAAGGATTTCCCTAATGAGATTGGATTCACTTCAGTTCTGTATGCTCTCTCATATTATACATCAGAGGGTTTTAAACTGTGGGCCACAATTTGGGGGATGTAAAAGTAAAATAAAAAAAAATCAGGTTTTGGCAGACAAAATGAGCAGTTACTCAAAATTTGTTCTCCTCTGCCTGGGAAAACCAGAAATAAATCCCGAGTTACCTAGCACAAAGTTTAAGCAATGCTGGCTTCATGCTGAGTGGTGTATGTATATCAGTATATCTGAAGTCTCTGGAGTGCATATGAAAGCGTATGTGTTGGTGAGCTTTGGTGTTTTTAATCCATGGTTTACAATTTCTCACCTATCAAAATGAAAAATCTTTTTTGCCGGGTATTAAGAGAAAAGGTAATGATGACCTTTCTACTAACAGTGCTGGTAAAAGTAAATCTAAGTCTAGAAATTGTGAAGTTGAAAGTACCTTATCTTTTGATAAGAGGTACTATACAGTATATTTAAAGGGACGTGGTGGCTCAGTGGGTTAGGATGCTGAGCTTGTCGATCAGAAGGTCGGCAGTTTGGCGGGTCAAATCCCGAGTGCCGTGTAGCAGAGTGAGCACCTGTTACTCGTCCCAGCTTCTGCCAACCTAGCAGTTCAAAAGCACGTAAAAATGCAAGTAGAAAAACAGGGACCACTACGGTGGGAAGGTAACTGCATTCCGTGCACCTTTGGCATCTAGTCATGCCGGCCATATGACCACAAAGACGTCCTCGGACAAGCGCTGGCTCTTCGGCTTTGAAACGGAGATGAGCACTGGCCCCTAGAGTTAGAAACGACTAGCACGCATGTGCGGGGGAACCTTTACCTTTACCTTTACTATAGATTTGAATCTTGCTTATTACTAAACTGGGTGGGAATTAAATAAATGAAGGTACGATAGCAATATAGGGTTATCAAAAGTTTGAGACCTCTCCTAAAAGTATTTATTCAGTTCAATTATCTAATAGAAACTAAAAAAAGACACTTCCTTCATTTGAAATTATTCAGCCTAACATCTGAGTTCCCAGATACATGAAAGGTAAATGACCTGCTACAAATTATTGGTCTAAAACAGGGATCACTAAATGCCCCTTACTAGTTTTCCATATGGGAACAGAGCAGATACCTGGTTACTATCTTTCCCAGTGACAAGATAATTTGCATTTCTATTTAAATTACAATCACTATTTAAAACTTTTCACCTACACAAACAAACCATCATTTGCAAATCTGTATTCCTCTTTATTCATTTTTTTTTGCTAAACTGACTTCTTGGTTGAAACTCTTCAAGGCTCTTTGTGCTAAGAAAAGGGTTCCATCTGATGAAACCAGCATCATCCAATTAAAATGAAAAAGTTTTTTTTTGTTAAAAACATTGGGTTGCGTCTTCACCTTCACACCAAAATGCTAGTTTTTCATAGCCCTCCTTTCTCCCTTGAAGGATTTTTTTTCTCTTTTCTCTTTCTTTCTTACTCTCTTTCTCCTTGCCAATGTACAAGGAGGGTTAACCTATGGATCTAACTGTGATCAATGCATGATTCTAGAGCTTGAAACCTACCTTCCTTCCTGATTGTCTGACTGTGCCAATGACATAAAAGCTCATATAATGATGGAATGGGATAGTTTGCCATAGCCAGCTCATCACAGCCAACTCACCACAGGACAACTCTGCGGGACAATTCAACAATTCAATTATTTTAAATAATTTTTAAAATATTTTAATTATTGTCAATCACATTTGATATTGTGCCTTCTTTTGCATCCTTTCTTTAATGGTTCTATTCCATTATTTCTTCAATATTAGTGTAATTCTTGTCCCACAGTCAGTTGACTGTAGCAAGTTGGCCATGGCGAGTTGGCTGTGGCGAGGTGTCGTAGACCCGATGTAACAAAGCTACCTGTTATCTCCAATTCTGCTCCCACTTTTTCATCTTTCTCTTTGTCTCTGTTGCCCATGAATCCTTTTTAGTTTGAAAAGAAAAAACTTAAGCAGCACCAGCTTTGCCAATAAGAAGGAAAATAGCATTCAGCCACCTAAGAAGTTATGATAGCAAACAAAACCAATAGGACAGAGTAAGACTGAGGGGGTTTAACAAGAAATTGACTAAGACATGATAGTTTGTTAGACCAAATTTATTTCTCCAATCCACCTTCACATTATGTACAGTAGCTTTCCACAACTGGGTGCCTATCACATGTGTTAAGCCATCACAACCATGAATTTTGGGAGTTCTAGTTTCAACTCAGCTGGCATGTACCTTGGTAGATAGTTAGGGATATTTTGACTATAAAACACATGTTATTGGTGAGCAATGGGTCCCTGAGGTGTTGACTTTTCTCCTACATTTTAAAGACAAGCTTAAGGCAGGAAAATGTTACAAGATCTCTTTTTCCCCAGCTTTCTTCCATAGTTACCAAAAGCAATAGCACTTAGACTTATATACCACTTCACAGCTCTCTCTAAGTTGTTTACAGAGTCAGCACATTGCCCCCAAAAATCTGGGTCCTCATTTTACTGACTTTGGAAGGATGGAAAGATGAGTCAACCTTGAGCTGGTAAGGATTGAACTCCTGGCAGTGAGCTGAATTAGGCTGCAATACTGCATTTTAACCACTGCGCCACCATGGCTCCTGTTGAATGGAAATAGAAGCAATACTATAGGCCTGTCCAACTAATGATCAAGAGTTTAGGTACATGGATCTGGGCAAATGTAGTACATGATTTTTTCCCCCCTACACTTTTCAGAATATAAACTGAGAACAAAACCCATTCCTTACTAGCACTGATGGTGTTACCTAATTTGGTAATGAAATGTCTGCAAGAAAACAACCAACTCAGAGAGCACCAAGGATCACTTGCTACACTTTTTCCCCACAGGTGCAAAATATACATTTATCAGGCATATGATGTCCGAATAGTGAGCTTTGTTTGAAGTAATAATAAAATATTATGCAGCAGCACATATTAAAGTAAAATGGTAAGCATTCTTTGCTCAATAAAACACCATTTCTTGAGCCATTTCCATGCATTTGATCTGCAGCAAAGAGAACAAATTGAATTATCTGTGCTCAAGACAAAGACACTTCAGTGAATGGTAATACTGTTGCATTGATACCATTGTAATCTCAGAGCAGGATCAAAGGAAGAGTAGAGCTAAAAGGTTAAACACACACACACACACACACACACACACACACACACACACACACAAAACAGCACTACAGTTTATTCAAGCACAACTGGATAATTGCAAAGGTTAATTCGATAATGGTGAAAGGATAATTGCTTTTGTATATTTTAAAACTTCTCAAATGGCATTTAAACTCCATTTGTTCAGCAATGGGATCATTTGCAATGTTTGGATGGGAAAGGCAGAAAAGAAACTATGTCTAAAATCAGGCTATTGTTTCAAGAGTTTTAAATATTTTTGTAGCAAATGGGTTCTGAAGAAGGCTACCAAAATATTCAAAAATTGATGAACTTAGAGATTGCAATACAGGCCTGGGGAGTGGGGGGAACAGATATATTGGTTTGTTTACCAGATTTATAAGGCCTGCTAACTTAAGCAATGTGACCCTGGAGCCAAACAATAAATCAAAATGAGTATGACATACAAAATATAAAATGATGACCAAGCACCGTAATAAACTACTAGAAGGGGATTCCAGTAAACTGCCCTAAATGCTTGAGGGAAGGAAAGTTTTAATGGCTTTCCTAAAGGTAAGAGAGTAAGGGACTTTTGTATATTGAGAAGAGATTATTCCTGAGAATAGGGGCAGCTACCAAGAAGGCACACTTCCTAGCAATAGAAATAGCACTTAGATTTGTGTACCTCTCCATAGTGCTTTACAGCATTCTTTGGGCAGTGTCAGCATATTTTCCCCAACAACCTTGGTCCTCATTTTATCATTTTATCAACCTCGGAAGAGGATGGAAGTCTGAGTCAACCTGAGCCACATCAGATTGAACTTCAGACTGTGGGCAGAGTCATCCTAAAGAGGGAATCTGGAACACATTCTGTGGGGCTGGCAGATGTCCTTGGGAAAAGGTGGTCCTTCAAGTATTCTGATCCTAAGCTATGGCTTCATAGGTAACAGCCAACATCTAGAACAGGGGTCTTCAAACTTGACCCTTTTATGACTTGTGGACTTCAACTCCCAGAATTCCTCAGCCAGGCACCCTGGCTGAGGAATTCTGGGAGTTGAAGTCCACAAGTCATAAAAGGGCCAAGTTTGAGGACACCTGATCTAGAATCTCACCCAAAGGCCTATCAGCAGCTACTGCAGTTTCTAGAGTACTGTGGTATAACAAGCTGTGCCCATAACTACCCATGCCACTGCATTCTATGCCATTCTGTTCCAACTAGATTGTCTTCAAGGGTAGTCATGTAGCACGCTCTGTGGTTGTCCAATTGGGAAGGGACAAAAGTGTGAATGATCATAAACCCAATGAACCTGAAATATTAAGTAATTCACTCCAATAGGTTGAGGAGAAGAAATTGAATTAGCAAGTGGCTTTCCAAAGTGGTTTATCTTAAGTGCTTTATCTGAAAGATTTTGCTGATTCTTTAAACATACACATCTGGAGAGAAACCTGTCTGGATCCAGCAGGAGATATTGCTAAGCAGACATGAAAATCATTGCATTGAGGATTCTTGGTTTCTTCTCCCCTGAGCCATGAAGGAATAGGAGATCCCCTTAAATCAGGGGTGTCAAACTGCCAGCCCATGGACCGGACACATCATCTGGAAGCCGCACCCACCCCATTGCCAGCAGTGGCAAAACTGTCCCAATACATTACGCAACATCACATGATGTCACGAGTTTGACATGTCTGCCTTAAATCTTTGCATATATTTTTGAATAAAGCATCTTTCATTTGGTCTTTATAGATATTCTCTATTTCCCAAGCATTTCATTGATGCCTATCAATGTCTGTATTTCAGCTTATTTGAAAAAAAAACATTTTAATTAAATAATATAAATTAGGAAGCTGGTATGCTGCAAAATAAAACAGAAGCCTGCAACATCATATTAATTAGCAGCAATGTGCTAGTTTCTGGTAACTGACTCTTTTATGAATGTTCATGGTCATTTTATGGATATGCCTACCATATGGTCTCCACATCTTGAGGTCCAAAAATGTTTACATTATACTCACACACTTATAAATACACAGTACACAGTCAGAGAGAGAGAGAGAGAGATAGAGACATTCAAATATATATTTGCTAATGTCCCCCAAACCCCATAGTCTAGCAAGTCAGATTGAAAGGGGTAACTAAGTAATACATTTTCCTCCTCTTACTGCATTTCTTTTGGGATGGCTACTAAGAAATTATTCATCCCACTTCTATGCTGTTTAATTAGAATGCAGTACAATTAAAGCTTCAGAGAAGGAATCAGCTCAGATTTCTCATCTGAAGCACAAATGACCAAATTCAAATTATTATATTTTGGACATATTAGGCAAAGACTGAGCTCTCTTAAGATGGAAAGATGGAAAGAAAGAAAGAAAAGAGGATGATCAGAAGCCAGGTGAGTAACAGCAGAAAAGGGTGCAACATTAAAAGATCTGAAGAAACCAAACTGAGAAAAAACCATCCTGGGGGAAACCTATGCGGTGACTATGTATCTACACCGAGCTAGTAGCACATAATGAATAATAATTGTAATTAGGACTAGCAGATTTTTTAAAAAATTCCATTTATATCCCACCCTTCTCCAAAGACTCAGGGCGGCTTACAAGCTTAGCAGTAGCCTTCATTCTATGTATATGCCTGCTTATTAGGGCTTTCACACACACCCCAAGCGGCATTATTACAAAGTCAGCTTAATTGCCCCCAACAATCTGGGTCCTCATTTTACCTACCTCGGAAGGATGGAAGGCTGAGTCAACCTTTGGGCTGCACTAATCCAAACCCTTATTAATTGGTATAAAAGAAATACAGGAACTTTCTTATATAGTATAGCAATAGCACTTAGACTTATATACTGCTTCACAATGCTTTACAGCCCTGTCTAAGCAGTTTACAGAGTCAGCCTATTGCCCCCAACAATCTGGCTCCTCATTTTACCATCCTCAGAAGGATGGAAGGATGGAAGGATGTAAGCTGCTGAGAGTCAAACTGCCAAACTGCTGGCAGCCAGCAGTCAGCAGAAGTAGCCTGCAGTACGGCATTCTAATCACTATGCCACCACAGATGTTGAGAAGAGGGGGATCAGCTTATTCTCCAATGCACCTGAAGGCAGAACAAGAAGCAAGGAATGGAAACTAATCAAGGAGAGAACCAACCCAGAAATAAGGAAAAAATTGCTGACAGAACAATTAATCAGTGGAACGGCTTGCCTCGAGAATTTGTAGAGGTTTTTAAGAAGAACAACCATTTGTCTGAAATGTTATAGGGTTTCCTGCTTGAGCAGGAATGAGACTAGAAGACCTCTGAGGTTCTTCCCAACTCTGTTACTCTGTTATTCTTTGTTGCCATTTAATAATTGTCTGAAATTTTGGAACCCCAAACCTGGTAGCTCTACTGTAATGATAGCTCTGAAAATGAGATGGGTAGCCTCTAAAGTTGTCAAATAAATAAATAGCTTCCAGAATATCATGGAGCATTTTACAAGGGGAAGTGTTTGGAATATCTTTAAAAGGCCTCATAATAAGGATTTCTGAGGAAAGCTAAGCTTCAGTCATTCTAATTCCTACAAAAATACTTCACTTCATTTCTGAAACATGTCTGAAACTCTGTAAGATGGCTGAGAAGTAGCTTCTAGTTGGTTCGGCCCAAGACCAACCAAGTCTTTTAATCTGAACATTGGATTCTCGATGAATTCAGAGGAAAGTGTATGCACTTTTTATGAGTATGACAAACTGCTCATCTATGGGAAGGTAGATTGCTTGAATATGGCTTCTTTCTAGTTTGTGCTATTAATCTATCCCCAGCTTCCTGAGATCTTTTTCAATGTCACATAGCTTTAACAATAACCATGTATCTTTTAAAGTCTGTTTCATGATGAAAAATGGGGAGCAGGAGGGAAAACCTCATTGATATCCTTGGAAATATTTCTAGCAGCATTTTGTTACTCATCCAGTCTGTTAGAAATACTGACGGGTATTCTCTGGCATTCTCCCGATTAGTTTTAATTATAAAAGCAAATGTGGTTTAGAAATTATTTCTGAAGGGAAAAGAACTTCAGAGAAACTCTCGTGGATGATAAGTATTCTTGCACTTGTTAGTTATCACATACCTAATATTTGGATATTTTCCCTTTCCTTGTACACCTCACCAATTGTCTGCAGTCTCCCTGATTTACACATTTCAGTTACATATTCAAATAAGGAATCATAATAAAATAGTTAATCTGACTTTTTTCTCCAGTAACTACGCTATAAATACTGATCTTCAGGGGAAAAAAGTATAATTTCTCCCCCATTTAAGCCTATTTTGCACCAAGTTCAAATTGCAATATAAAGGCACAGTTCTATATAGTAATATGCTTTGGATCAAGCAAGGAAAACAAATAAATCTGACATGAAGTTAAATTTTGATTTTTTTTTTATCCAGTGGACATTTTACTGCAGTGAGGTAAAACACGGAAGTAGAACTTTTAATTTATTGTGATAGAACTTGATTAAAAGGACAGGGAAGTATGTTTGTATCGTGTGTGTGTGCGTGTGCGTGTGTTTATTTTTTAAAAGGAATCCATTAATTGCTTTTTGAGAGAGAAACAGATGGTAGCATTCATTAATTTATTTTTATTCCATAAGTATGCCCAGCTCCTTATAAAATGTTGCCCCTATCTCATAAAAACATTGAAATCCACAAGAAATTAATTTTAAGTTTTTATTTGATGCGTAGCTACTTTCTATTCCTCACAGAGTACAGAAGTGATTTGGGGAGAAGAACCAGGAAAGAACCCAGAAACAGAAAGAAGAAAATAAAATCCTAAACAATATTTAGAATTTTTTTAATGGATCATCTTTTGGGATTAATATCTGTTTGGGAAATTTCTTTGAACCAGTAATTACTCTTACTCAAGAAAAGACGACATTCCAACACATGAAGGAAACAAAGCACGTTTTAAAATCCTTTGTCTGAAGTGACTGCAGAGACAATAGGAAAGTGTGAATTGATAGGAATGAGCTGAAAGTCACAGCTCCACCTGGCTGTTCAAAACTTAATTAGAACACATTTTATAGTTGAGGAAGAACTTGGGGATTATCCAAATCATTCAACACATTCTACAGCTCAGAAAGACCAGTTAATAACACAAACACTTTGAAGTGAGAATTATTACCTACACAAACCTAAATGGATGGCATTCAGGATATCTAAAGGACCAGATTTTTCCATATGTTCCTTCCTCAGAAGTAGATGAAGACACACTATCATCAGCAACTAAGACACAGAACACTTCCTGGTGCTAGCCTGATTGATCACCTCACAGTCACTAACCATGATCACCTTCTTCATGCTCAAAAAAAGTTTTATCTTGTCCTGCTGGTAGGAAGGGCAATGAGGAACTTTGAAATGAGAGCTGAATTCTTAGTTCAGGGTGTTAGCACCATTCTCTGAAATTTCCAAAATGCAATGCCTAAGGTGATCTCTACATCAAAGTGAACAGTCATGCAGAACTGTCAAAGCATTCTCAAATAAACAAAATAGCAAAAGCATCTTTTCATTCTTTATTCTTATCCTACAACGTCTGGTTTGGATAAGAAACACACCCTTTTGCTAGCAATCATTAACTAAACAATAGATAATTTGTTATCATTCCCAGAGGTGGTTCACCTAGACAAGTTCTTCAGATCACTCCAGAAGCAGAAATACCATCTTTATACAACCTCAAATCTTTAAATCCAACCTCCTTTATACAACCTTATTTTGAGAAAGATACACCTGATGACATGTCTATGTATGTATTTCTGAAAATCAGAAACAGAGGGAAGACTTCAACTTGGGTATAAGAGGTATCCCATAACATCTTTCTGTCTAAATCAACCACCTATGGATTGAGACCTTATTCTCTTACTCACATCTCAACATTTGAGATTCCTTTCTCCATATACAAAAAGAGAATTATTTATTACATTGATGCAGAAGCAGGAACACTTGTGCTTGATTGTTCTGAGAAATAGTGGACACAGAAAGACAGATTTGAGAGAAGTAATTCTGTGAGAGCAAACAACTGGTTAAAAGGCAGGACTCTGGCTTTTCTATTTCCTATTTCCATATGCTTATTATAACATAAATATTATATGTGTCAACTGTAATCAACAAAAATACATATAGGAAAGCCTCTCTATGGACACAAACACAAAATCGCTTTGTATTAAGTTTTATAATATTATTGCAAGCAACTTAAGAGAAAAGGACAGTACTGCCAAATTCAGTTTCAAATTGTCCCACCAATGGTTTCATCCTCTTTCTTCATTTTCAGGTTTTTTTAAATGTATACTACTTAAAACACATACATGTACTTTTTCTGAATATACATATATTGCAAAGCAATTCCCCCTAATGCAATGCAATTTTATACACAATTTTCCTTAATACATTTTTTCTACTTTTGGAAACGTGCAGATATTAGTATATAAACTGCACTCTGAGTAAGTTATAGTGATAATCCACTATTTGTTGAGGTCATAGTTTCTAGAAAACCTGACCTACAACAAAATAAGATTCATTCTAATGAAACAGGAGAGATAAAAGATAAAGATGAAGCCTGAATAGAATAGGTAGATGAACAAATGCACAAATTTCTCTGTTTACATCAGACAACAGTTTTAAGAGGTGGAATTCAAATGATGCTGACAAATATAAATTCCAAGAATGAAATGTAAGTACAGAAACTATTGTGATTCTGTGTCAGCCTGTGCTCCCAGCAGATGAGTCCAAGGGATCTGAGGAGGAGGAGGAGGCGTTTGGAGAGCCTTTGGTGTCAGAGGGAGGCTCTGATGCATTACAGGGCTCTCAGTCAGAGGAAGACCTGGACCCCTCTAGTCATGTTCGTTATGAGGCTCAGCTGTGTGAGGAGGAGAGTTCAGACTCAGAGGAGTCACAGCTGAATCTGTTTAGAGATGCTAGAAGCAGAAGGGAGTTGAACAGAGCAGAGGAAGTCTATGAAGCAACTCAGCAAAAGGAGGAGAAGGCATTGAGAAGCCACGGCTTAGGGCTGTTAATAAAAGGGGAAGGTGTTGAGTGGTGCTGGTTGCTGAAGGCAACCGTTCATAGAAATCCAAAGAAAATCCTGGTCTGTTCTTGCTAATCTTCCTGTTTGAGTCTTGTTTGAGGTTTGAATCATTTATTTTTGTTAAGGAAAATATTCTGCTGCTTTTTTGTTTGAAGGACTTTATTATTTGGAATTGTAAATAAATTTGGGTTGGGTTTTTCCAGCCTATTGATTTAAAAAGAAAAAAGGGGTTGTCCTTGAAGCAAACTGGGACGGTCGTAGGCTGGAACACAACAGAAACTGAACATGGTCAAAGCCACATGAAACTCACAATAATTAAACAGAAAGTATCTGAGATTCAAGTGATATATTTAATTTGTTCAAGCAAAGAATTTCATTCCAAAGTGTTGGTTTTTCGGTAAAGTTTACATTTGGTATGACAACTAACAGAAAAGAGAAAACTCTTATAAAATCTTGGACTGCAGCAGTAAAAACCTGCTCACACAGTGTAATATAACTCTGGGAGTTGAAGGCAACAAGTCACAAAAGGGGCATTATTCCCCACCTGTGTTCTAAAAGAAAGCCAGGATATGAATCTAAAGAATAATGAATATAGAAATGTCCTAGTTTGATCATTACGAAACTTACAGATGCTGTAGAAACTTGCGAGTCAGCCAGTTGTTTTCTTTAAAAAAACATATTGGAAAAGAAAACATGCACAGTCAATGTCATATTCAAAAAGAATTAACATCGCATTATATTATTTCTGAAAATGAAACAACTTAGATTTTTAGATACACCAGCCAAGAGCATCTTCTATTCTTCCAAGAGAACCTTAAATTTCTGTATCTGTTCTACGATACATTACTTTATTTTACTGTTTTGCCAAGTTTTTAATGTGCATCTTAGCTCTTTCCGTTGCTATAACACTCTAAGCATGATTAATACATTTTATTAACCTGCAGCTATACAGTGACTAATGTATTTTGGAAATAAACAAATAAATAACATCTTGAAATGTGAGCGAAATAAATAACACCTTGAAAAATGTTCTGAAAATGTTTGTTGCTCTTAAAGTGCAAGGGTGGGTGGGAACATTTGCTAACCAACTTAAAATCTTTGGAAGGCTGATGGAGATGAGGTAGATTGGGGCAAATCATACAAATGTGGGTGGAACAATAGTTTGAGGAGAAAGTTTGTAAAGATTGTTCAGTGTTGTCTCCCTTTTAGGCCTTCCTCAAAATAACAATAAAAAATTACTGTCAGGTTTTCCACAATCTATTCTATTCAATATTCTATACAGTCTATTATATACAATATTCTATTGTATCAAAGCAGCCCAGCACTTCCATTTATTTTTGATCAATAGCTTTTAACAACATTTTATTTTTCTGTGGTCCACAAATGTCTTGTTCTCTCTTTCCTCCATCAGAATCCTATTCGTGAATTTCAGATCTGAGAAATTATGACCGATATTCCACATTATGACCGATATTCCACCTATACAATGAGTTATAACAGCAGTACAAACCAAGGGTGACTGAGACTCAAGAAGATGGGGTTATTGTGATTGGAGGAAACTTGTGAAGTCTCAGAAACAAGAAACCACCCTAAATAGAGACATAAATGGAAAAGAAATTCTGCTTAGCAATTTTAGAATACTGAATGGAAGGTAGGAGAGGCAGTAGAATGAAACGAGGAAAGAGCGGAGTAAACTACATGATTCAACAAAGCAAGATTTTGTTGAAAGCACAACAAAATTTGAAAGCATATTCTAATATAGCCTGAAAGAAAATTTTAAATGGGACAAAACTGGGGTATTTACAGCCTGATATATTGATGTGTGCATCATTACAGCAGAAACAATTAGAGCCCATTATAAGTCTCCATGTGGTTCAATAGGCATTTGACAACTGGAGGGATGGTGTGCAAAACAGAGCAAGCTGTCTAATTCCCCGTGCATGCTAGTGATTTGCTTTAGCAACAGAAGATACCTAAAATTGTTTCAAACCTAGTTAAATATGGGTTGTTCCCATACTGTGCTCCCAAACTTCCTGAAGCCTTTGCCCTAGACACCATATCCTTGGGCTGACTCTGATAGCAATAGCAATAGCACTTAGGCATATATTGCTTTGTAGTGCTTTACAGCCCTCTCTAAGTGGTTTACAGCGTCATCCTATTGGCCCCAACAGTCTAGGTCCTCATTTTACTGACCTCGGAAGGATGGAAGGCTGAGTCAACCTCGAGCCAGTCAGTATCAAACTCCTAGCAGTGGGCAGTCAACCTGCAATACTGCATTCTAACCATTGCGCCACCAGGGCTCTTACTGATATTGTGAGTTGAACATGGAGACCTGAAAACTTGTCCCTCTTTTATTCACAATTAACATGTGCAGTTTCTTTTGGGCTCAAGTTGCAAATCAAGAAACCACTTTGCTTTGAAGTATGACTAATACAAATTCAGAAGGAATAAGAGAATTTCACTATATAAGACTGTGCTTTGGATTCTTTGGGAAAGTCAGTCCCCCTCCTTGAGGGATCTCCTAATTGTATCATAGTCTCTTTGGAAGGATGCTAAAGAAATAGCACAATCTTTTGTCTGCTATAATTATAATAACCTTACACACATAAATATTTGAAATGCCAATCCATCACAAGTTCTAAAAGGTATCCCATGTTTAAACACTTAATGTTTCTGTAAATTTACAGCTGTTATCTTCATAGAAAAGATAAGTAATAGTGCATCTGTCTAAAAATAGATAATAGTGTGACCTGTTTGTCTTGTATCAGTATGAAGAAACAGTTTCCTGATTCTAGTTTGATTCAGATTTCCAACAAGCTTTAAAATTACACCGGCCTTGTTAAATTTAAAGGAAAGAATGGGGAGGAAGAGAGAAGTGTATCATCACCAGGTTTATTCTAATAACCCATGATTTATAAGTTTGGGAACTTTGAATCTAATTCGGTTGATGAAATTCCCCTAATATAAAAAGTATTATCTTAATTAAAAGAGTTATTAGGAACATAGCGTACTGATGTTCATAGGACTTCCATGCAAATGTATAAACAAGATTTCATCTTTAACCTTTTAGGAAAGCTATTCCTAAATTCCTGGTCTGGGTGTTCAGTTACATATCCAGACAGACCTTCTTCTCTATTATATGATTCTACAGAAAATGTAATAAAACTGAGTTTACAATTACTGCTGAATTGTTACTGAAAGGCAGAAGCCTCTACAAATTTTCAATTTCCTCTCTTTAGATGCTACAAATAAAGAAAGAAGTGAGGTGGAGATATTACAACAATAGAAGACCAAAAAAGGAGGTCAGTGGCACATGAATGTTTGTTGGTATACACACAGCATTCATTTATAGAGAATGTATGGACATATTTCATTCTTTCTTTTCTTTTAGAAGGAATATTCCAAATCATGCAGCCTACATATTTGTTCATAGCCAACATTCTTCAACAGGACAATATTTATTTCAGAAAATAACATAGCACCTATGTATTCCAACCTGCAATTACCTGCCCAAAACAAACTGGAAGAAGTTTCTCACACTATTATAATTCTTAAATAAAGTTTAGCACTACAGAACAGCTCTGTTTTGAGCCTCCAAAGTTAGTGAAAAATATAAAATCCCAGGAGGAGGCAAAACCTTGCTCTTAGCAAACCTCATTTTTGTGATGGACTAGAAATGAAAATACATTTTTCTTTTTTAAAAAAATCTGTTTGCTACAACAGCAGGAAGAGGAAAGACAAAAATAATATGATAATAAAGGAACCAGCTCATTTATTCTTAAGTGGAAAAGATACCTTTTTCACTCATGGTAAGTCTATACAAGCTAATAATTAAAGGCAAGTATCTGAAACAACCAGAGCAGATCGCGCCTTTGAGGGATGCATTTGCCAGTTTGTAATTTTCCTGAGGCCTGAAGAATCAAAGCAATGCCTTCTTGTAGTAATGACAGCAAATACACAAACAGCTCTGAGTGCTGAAAAGCTCTGGTTGAATTACCCAGGCTTCCAAATTTGCACTTGAAGAAAGCCAAGCCTGATGTGTCAGTGTGGGAGAGGGCCAGAAAATGTATCTAACATTGCAAATGACAAGGGACCAGAAAGAACAGGCTTGGCACTTAAGGCCTTCACCCTTTCAGGGCCGATTTTCATATTCTGTGAATTTTCCGGTCAAGTGCAAACTACCTTGCACACTAATACAGAGGTCCCCAAACCTTTGGGCACCAGGGACCAGTTCCGTGGAGAAAGGTTTTTCCATGGACTGGAGAGTGCATGGTATTATGTGCTGCCTGCATCCCATAGATGGGGCTTTGCTTGTTTGTGCAGACCGGTTGCTGGCATGCCTCAGCCCAGTACCAGTTCACAGACTGGGTGTTGGGAACCCCTACACTGGACAATATGAACAGAGAGCATCAAAAGAAGTAGAATAGAAGTAGTATTCCTATCATGCATTTCCGGTGCAATAGAAATTTCTCCATCACTACATTTTATGGGACAGTGAAGTTTCTAATAGACAACCTAATCCCATCTACTTGTTGCCTCTCCCTGCTCATTAGTTTTGAAACCAAAAGGTTAACAACCTTAAGTAAAAGTCAATCCTCAAACTCTAAAGTAGATTATTATCATTATTCCACTGTTGCTCTTTTATTCTACCAGGGGTTAAAGCGAAAAATTAAGAAGTAATTTATCCTTCTAGCTTGGCCTTCCACAATATATTAGCATCCACGTATACTGAACTACAAATCTTGTTATCTCCTACCAGGTTAGCTATGGATAATGAGAATTATATTTCAGAAGATGTGAAAGCTCTAGCTTGGGGAAGACTGCTCTTGTTTATTAATTCAGTAACTAGTAGATTGATGTTTTCTCTTACATTCCTTCTGCTTGTACTTATAATTTCCTCTATGCTTCTAATGCCTTTGGATGTTTGGATATCTGATTGTGGCTTATTCTATTGTTTTACACATACATTTGTGACGTCATTCTCAAGTCTATTCCCTGTATGTCCTCCTGTATACATTTAAAAGGCTTTTGAATGACCATAGTTGTTCTCCCCTTGTGCAGTTTTGCACCCCTACCTCAAAGCAGGCATTTTATTGCACTTATCAGAGCAAGTGTAGCAGATTCCAGTTGTGCTTGACAAATAAAGACCACAAATCTTGAATCCAAGATTAGCCAAGTGTGTTTTCTGAATGCAGTTTGTATGATTTCTTTGAGCATCAGTATGTTCTGTGTACTCAGAAAATCAAGCAAAATAGGTATATTCCAGGTACTCATGAGTGAATGTACTGTGCAAGCACAGCCTACAATTGCTGAGACTGGTGATTAACTGTCATGTTGTCGTTTTCACATTGGTAACAAAAATGAAAGCAAAGAGATTAATTCCTGCTTTTTTGCAGCAGATGTTGTACATCAAAATTGCATTACAGATATTTGAAGCTAGCATGTGCTAAACAAACCAAGAAAATGATGGCTGTGGTGACCCTTCCCTTTTCTTATTTTTTTTTTTATTTTCTTTAAGTATTTTTGTTTGTTTCCAATTCAGTGGACTCAGATTCCAAGAGAAAGGTTGAATATAACCAACAGAAAGCCAGGTGCTAAAGAGGACAAATAGAACCACTACAGGGGAGCCATGGAATTGAAACAGCATGTGTTTCACCATGAAAATCCCACATCTAAGCTTGTGTTTTGAGAGCAGAAGTAGAAACTATCAAACATGCCCTACATGTCTTTGTGCCAATAAAATTTAATTAAAACAACTGAACATTGTGCTCCAATTTTGCTGTACTAACCATTCAGGGTTTTTCTTTTAAAGTTAATCCATGTTTATAAATCCCATTTACAGTTCAGTTCAAGAACAATAGAAGTTGTTTACATTTTATAATATTTAACATGCTATACACTGATCTTTAAGTTAAAGAGGAAAGGATGCAAGCAGACAAGTTGTCTTCTTCCATTTCATTGCGCTTTGATAATTCTACTCTCAAATTCAATTGTTTAGAAAGACTCTTGTGTCTTAAAAATTAGGGAGCCTGACAATGATTATAAACTAGCAATGAAGTATTGTAGATCATGATCATGGAGGAGGAGATATAGTTGACAATCAATTATGGCTAGTTTTATTCTAGTAAAAACAGAGAAGTGTCATAAAACAACAGTCGTACATTAGAAAAATTATCTATTTATCCAGCTTGTCTGATTTTTAATTCCTTTTTCCCCTTGCTGCAATATTTTAATCTTTCTTAAACAGTGGCTAAGTCAAAGTGGCTAATTGAGAGTAAATGATGAATTCCTAATAATATCTGTCTGGAAAAATATCAACTGCTTGGAGACTAAGCTGAATATGTTAAAAATCTCTGTTCATTTCCATCATTAGCATATTTTCATTCTTTGCTGGGTATATCTCCCACATGCATTATCCAGTCAGATCACTAATGTAGATGTGTTTGTGTGTACAATTTTCACATTATGCCAACAGAACCTTCTCAAAAAACCTTGCAGCTATATCTTTCTAGAGGTTCCTCTGAGCATTGCCCTCTGCCGACTTGTAGCAATGTGAAACCATTGTGAGCATTTCTGTCAAATTCCACTCATCTGTCAGAGTAGTAGATTATTCCTTGAGAGACTGAAATTGGTTGCCTTGGATCAGAACACCATCAATCTTACTCATGTAGGGTGCAGGCTGACTACTTCAAAGTCTCACAAGAGGAACAGCTCTGCTGTTCCTAAGCAGGTGATGAGACAGTTGTAAAATCTTCACTCTATCTATATCACAGCCCCTGCGAAAGACATGTCATATTTCCCATTTCTTCAACATTTTATATGCACTCTATGCCATCCGCTTCTACTTCAATAAAGGAGGCAATTTTTCAAGCTTAGGCAAATACTCCAAGCCATGGAAATATCTATCTCTTATTTTTTCCCCTCTTTTTTCATCATGTTACTTGTTTCACCTGGTTCTGCAAAAAATGAAATCTCCTTTTTGCTTTTCACTATTTTTTTTTAAATTTATGGACTTG
Source organism: Vipera berus (assembly GCF_964194415.1). Taxonomy (NCBI): domain Eukaryota; kingdom Metazoa; phylum Chordata; class Lepidosauria; order Squamata; family Viperidae; genus Vipera; species Vipera berus. The sequence goes on from NC_138203.1 coordinate 253,432,850, forward strand.
CTAATTCATTGTGTCATCATCAATGCCATATAACAGAGAGAAATTTCTACATCTATAGAAGTTTAGTATACTTCTTTTGGTGTTATTCCAGAGGAAAACATCTGAACTAGTTCTGCTTCTAATAATTGTTATTTTAATCATTAGAGGTATAAAGTCATACATGAACAATCAATGTTTAAAGCTTAAACCTGAATACAACAAATGCAATCCATTGAGATTGTCTTCTCTATTAAAATTATGGATGTACTAGTAGTGCTTCAATAGAGAAAAGGGGTGCTCTAATGCAACCTGCCATTCTTGAGTTTATCTAGGAAAATTCTTCAATCAAACATTTTTTTATTGTCCTTATGAATTATTGTTAGTCATTCTTTCTCGGACTATTCCATTCTGGATTGGAGATTCAGTGAATTCTGAAGTTGAATCCTACATTAAATTCTCAGTCCACACTGTATGAACCCATGCTTTCATCCATCCATTCTCATACATTTAAATCTGATCTTTAAGAGAAGATTTTTTTAAAAAATGGTATCATGTCAGCTTGGAACAACAAAGCCCAAAAAAACAAGCCCCACCATGGTCATTTTGTTTTCCTAAACCCTTCTGTTCAAAGCCAAATTTCCAATAGAGTGGTCTTCTATACTTCATAATTGATCACTATGACTGGTCATTTCCTGAATCAAAAGCCATGAAGCAAGTTCCAAACAAACAATCAGTTTTGAAATATTGCATAGCTGATCTCCACTTGAGGAATAGCGCAATGAAATGCCTTAGACTCAATCTTTCCTTGATCAATTTCTATTTCCAACACAAATATCCTTTTCCTTCCTTCAGCCTCCAAGCATCTTTAGAAATAGTGCACATCTTTTCACTGAATGACCATAACTCACCATCTGTGACAAATTCAGGCAATGCTTCACTATTGTTCACACTCCGTGCCATCATTTTGGGAGAACAAATAATTCTACAGCATGGGCATTATAGTAAAGGGTCTCCAAAAGATGACTTATAGCTGCAACTATAGACTCACTTAGCAGAGTGTAAGTCCAAGTGATACAATGATATACAAATAGAACTAAGAATATACATAGAACTCCATAATATAATCATGTATAATATATGCTTATATTTTCTTTGATAGGTCCTCCAAGGTGTTAAAATATACCCAATGGGAAAAAGATATTGCTTTTGCCTTGATTTTTCCTACCTTTCCCAGACCCATAATTTAAGCGCTGGTCCCTTTGTGGATATTTGTTTTTAACACCGGGATGCCTCAGTTGCCCACTCCCCAGCCAACGAAGGCTATACCTTAAACTCTGTAACCTGTGTTTTTTTTTTAAATAAGGTTTATTTTCTTTCTACCACCACCACATATATCACAGAGCATTAAGCAAAGACTGAATTGTCAAAGGTTTGAGTTACCCATAATGAGCTTCCAATGTAAAGTAGGAAAAAGAAGTCTCACACACAGAGAAAGACACAAAAACACAACCTAAATAAGTGTTGTACTTCCCTTCCAGACAAGCAAACATTAAGTTGCCCACATTATGAGATTTTTAAATGTGAGCTGATTGCATATAATCCATATTCTCAGGCCTATTCTGGCATCTCTAGCAGTATCCACTGCAAATAATCTTACCTGGTCTGGGCAGATGCTGCTGCTGAAATGTCTGCTGAAGGGACCCTTGGCAGAGCAGTACAGCACAGGCACTTATCCACAAATACAGGACCCAGGACATTGCAGAGACCATGGCCATCCTCTGAAGAAAAGGCAAGGCAAGAGTTAGTATCCCCACCAAGCAAGATCACTTTCTAGTTCCTTTCAGGTGTATTGGTCTTTCCCATCTTTCGTCTAGGCTGTGGTTTTCCTATATCAAAGAGCATATTCAAGAGACCTTGAGACCTGCTTCTACATCAACTTTAAATAATTCAGGAGCATAAATGAAATTTATTTGTAAAAGAAGCCCAGGGCTAGTGGAAGTCAAGCTGTAGCCGATGAACTTGGCTTGAATTACAAAAGTCACACCGGAGGGTGCATTTGAAGGCAGAAGGTTAGACAACTCATGCCTTGCACTTTATGTTTTTTTTAACCATGCCATTCATTATTTGCAATAGTTTATGCTTCTGAGTTTTCAGTAGTCCGCTATAAGTGATACTAGCATTTCCTTTGGTTTCTGCTGTGGATATGCCTGGCTGACAGGCACCTGTCTGGAAGGATAACTCTCATTTTCAAGAGTTATTTCACAAAGGAACAACAAGAAGCACAAGGGGTACATCTGAGGCTATTTTTGCCTTATCATATTCTGTTGAACAGGAGTATCGCTCCTACAACATTCTTTATGCTATTGAGAATTGCTTATTATAGCACTAACTCTTCCATTTACATACATCAAAGAACAATCTCAAAGCTTCATAAAATACTGGCTGTACGACTGAAAGTTATTGCATATAATCTCCCTGGCCAGTCTGGGAATTCTGATACCTTTCAGGATCATACTTAACTGCCTCATGCTCAACTCTCAAGCCATTAAAATTTTATTATCATCTGGTCTGCCAAGCAAACTAAGGGGTTTCTCAGAAACATATGCTTCCTTCCCCCATTTTAACAAAGCAAAGCAAAGCAACCACTTTTCTCAACCTTGTATTTTATCTAAATTCACCTACACAAAAGCTAATGTCTGTGCCTTTGGCAACTAACAGAAAAGAGCATTAGTCTGAATGAAGACACACTTATCCAAAAAAAGAAAAAAAAAGGGGGGGGGGAAAGGAAGATCTTTCTTTGTCAAGGCCTGGTAGGTGAACCCTTGTTTTCATTCTCTATTGCATCGATTATTGTATTATTCAGATGGCCTGTGTATAAAAGTGTACGTGTGCATGTGAATGCATCCATAAAGTTCACAGCCACTCTGCAATGCTTCTGATGCCTGCCAAGAGTTGGCTATTCCATGCACCGTCCAGTGTTTCAGCAACTCCTTCTGTTGCGCCTTCCCCATTGCCAAATTAATCAAACCACCGGCACACTCCTTACTCAGCCAATGACAAGATGGCATTTTCTTTCTAATAACCTAATCAGCGGAGCCTTTCTTTCTTTCTTTCTTTCTTTCTTTCTTTCTTTCTTTCTTTCTTTCTTTCTTTCTTTCTTTCTTTCTTTCTTTCTTTCTTTCTTTCTTTCTTTCTTTCTTTCTTTCTTTCTTTCTTTCTTTCTTTCTTTCTTTCTTTAAGATGAGGGGAGAAAAGACTTCCAGAGTCCAAGAAACCTCCTTCGATTCTCAGGTTAATTTTGGGGGCAGTTAAAATTAAGGCTGAACGAGAAAGTGTGTGTGTGGGGGGGGGGGGAAGAGAAGGAATCACCCTTCTCTGTTTTGGTTGGGAGGAAAAGAAGCATCCTCTGATCCACCGCAGTCTGTCAGCGTGGAGCAGAGATGTAACTGTGTTTTTGCGATTACTATTTTAACCATCCTTTACAATAGTAACTATAAACGGCTCTTGGCCCCAAAGAGGACGAGAGATGAAGTCGTCCAACTTTTTAAAGGAGACACTTAATACAAATGCACAATGGCAAAAGATGATTGTCTCCCGGCAGCTGCCATTTAATTACCTTATCTGCGTATCCAATATACTTGCCCGAGTAAAGAGCAGTTTACTTTACAGCTGTAAAGCCCTTTCTCCTCATTCCCTCTGCCTGACTTCCACTTCACTCCAAAGGAAAGACCCATCGGCCCCTCTCTCTCCCCCTCTGCTTCTTTCTTTTACGCCCCCCCCCCCCCCAACAAAGCGTAGGCTGTGGTTCCTACAGTCCTCATATCCAAGCCACGCAGAACAGGATCGATTTAGAGAGCGGTCTCCCCCTCCCAGCTTTGCAAGGGAGGGGTTCACTTATGACATCAACAAACATTAAAGGAGGAAAGGGTGAGCCTCAGCTGAGACTTTCATCCTTCAAGTGCTCTAATTCAATCTGAACTTTCCCCCCCCCCACCCCTCCACCACCAGCTAAGCCATGAGCAAAAGAATGGAGGAACAGGAAGAGCTTCTGGACCCATCTCTCATCTGACTGTGATCTTTGAACTGCACTGAGGACATTATTTTATACCCGCTCCCCTTCATCTGCCGCCCCCCCCCCTCCAGTCTCAGCCTCCTAACATCCATCTTGAGGGGAAGAAGGGTGGCTCATCATTTTAAATGAACTTTTATTTCTGGAAATCGCCCCAGTTCTTTGCCTTTCCTGAGGAACGCTTCGCCTTCTCCTCCGCTCCTCCCCAACCTGGCTGGTTCTTGTTTCTCTTGCCCACCCCGAAATCCTCGCAAGCTACCGGCGGAGAAAGCTCTTCCCCGGCTTGCGCTCGGCCGCCTCGCAAAGGCTGTCTTACCTGTGTACTGCAAGCCAAAGCAGAGCGCTCTGGAAGCATACATTGGAAAGATTTAAGACTTTGTCAAATCCATCTGGATGGACCACAATGTTGGGGTGTGCGTGTGTGGTGGGGTGGGTGGCGATAGAAATCCACTTCAAGCCCCCCCACCCCCGGAGCAAGCAAGCAAGCAAAAGAATGGTCTTCTTTCTCGGGATGTCTTCTCCTGAAGACCAAGGCAACCCCAGGCGTCTTGGATGGGCTGGTCGGCGTCTCTCCTCCTCCTCCTTCCCCTGCCTCACACACACCCCACGGTCTCGCTGGCCGGACTCCTCCGTCCAACTATTAGGAAGACATCCAAGCTGGCTCTCTTCTCCGCTCCGGTCTCTCGCAGGCTGTCAAAAAAGTAGCCCAGGATGGTGGGACGGGAAAGCCCGGTCGTTTCACCTTTAAATCCCTCTCTTCACACTCCGTCGCCCTTCTGCTCGACGAGACCTTTGGAGTGGGTCTTGAGATCATTCGTGGCTTCCCGGACACTTCTGCTGGATGAGCGGCGTGGCCGCTGAATGACAGACCAGCTCGCTCGATCGCTCAGTCGCTCGCTCTCCAGGGCACTCCGCGTCGGAGTAAAAAAAACACAAAAAAAACCACACCGATGTACGTAGGCTAAAGCCCAGCCTGGCAATACCCGGTGCCGATTGTCTGTTTGAATATATCCCTGGTTCGGTGAAAGTCTCGCATCTCTTAAAGGGACACGACCCCCGTTCACCAGCAGCCCCGAAATTGCCTCACCTGCTCAACTCTCCGCTTTCCACACCCGCCGCCGAAGCTGCCTTTTAAAGATGGGCAGGATTGAGCATTTCTGCCACTCGGTGTGTTGCCAACCAGCCAGCCAGCCGCCAGGGGGGTTCTCCCTCCCTCCCCGCAGCATCAGAGAAAAAGGGAGGGGAAAATCCCGGGGAAGCAAGCTGAGCATGGGCAGGAAAGCGTCGGCGGTTCAAACTGTGACCAGGAAACCGGGGTGGAGTGGGGTGGGGTAGGGAAGGGACAGAGGGGACGTAACCCAATTAGTCATCAGGGAAAAGAGTGTGCAAGACGGGGTCCTCGGCCTTTTCCTAGAGAGCATGCTTGGCATTTGTGAGTGGCTACCGATTCTCCCCCCCCACACACACACACACCCGGAGAAATACACAAAATAGCTTCCTTAGTATCACCATTGACCCCTGTGCCACCTTGCAGAGAAACTGAAGGAGGATTGTGGTGTTGTTTTCACCCCAAAGAGAGGGGTTTGGGTGCATTGGTGGCCCCCAGGGGGAGAGCGTTCTCTGTGGGCGCGCCAGACCTTTGGAACCGCTTACCGGTTGAGCTCCAGATGGCCCCCGACCTTCGCTCCTTCCGGCGCGATCTCAAAACCTTCTTTTTCGAACAAGCTGGCCTGGTCTGATGGGATGGGGTTGGGTTTTTATAAATAGTTTTAATTTTAATATGTATTAATTATTACGGGCATAATGGTTTAATTGCTTTTTAATTTTTGTATTCTGTTTTTTTTTATTATGTATTGCCCTGTTCACCGCCCTGAGTCCTTCCGGAGAAGGGTGGTATACAAATTAAATTATTAAATTATTATTAAATCTGATCAAAGGAATTTGGCTAAATGAAACCAGTAACTCTCTTAATATATAAGTTGATATAATAACCAGATCAAGAAACCATCCCTCTCTTTCTTCACGCTGGTCACTTTCCACAGGCATTGTCCCCCAAATGTGATTGTGAATGACTAACAACTGACCAGTGTAAGTGTTTACTGTCAGTGCTAGTTTTGTGCATGTATGTCAATAACCAAGCCCTTAGTTATCTAAAAATAAGTACAGCCAACTATCTCTAGGAGATGCCCACGTAATTTTTTCTGAACCATAACTGTTATATATTAAATTGGAGATCCAGGATAATTATTGGCAGTCAAATGATAATGCTCCGAATCTCTCTCTCCTATACATAAACGCACACACCCCTTCCACGCAGATCTGAATGTTCACAATTAAGTTATTAATCACAAACAGGACTGTTGACATTTATGTGCTCCCAAAACTGACTCAATAAATTTTGTCTTTTTATTTCTCCTTTATTGAATTTCTACCCTGTTTCTGTTTTAAGCATCAAGGCTAGGACAGAGACATCCAGCTTGTAAATTAAAACAATTCAAATGAAAAGAAACACAAAATATAAATTGAAACAATATTAACAGCTAATAGCAGATTTAAAATAAAACATAGACAAATCATCCCTGAAAAGGTTGACATAAGATGTTTCACAACCTACAGTAGGAGCCAAGCAACCTTTCCCACATACTACACAGACAAGTTCCTATTAGGTCAATACCAAAATTCTGAACACAACAGAAGTCTTTCCTGATCTTGGAGAAGCTTCTAGTGAGTGCTATGTGAGCAGATGGGTCAATATCAATATTCTGAAGGCCACTAGAAGCTAATTCTGATATTTCAGAAGAGGCATACCATGATCCCCAGAAAGGAGACATGTTTCATCATTTGCAGACTCCAGATATATTTCAAGGGTAGCTCCACTTACAAGATATTGCAATAGTCAAAGTGTTTTGCAGTGGAGGTGTGGATAATGTTTACTAGGTCTGATTACTTTGAAAAGGGTTCTGGAGAGAAACTTGGGAGAGAGAGAGAGAGAGAGAGAGAGAGAGAGAGAGAGAGAGAGAGAGAGAGAGAGAGAGAGAGAGAGAGAGAGAGAGAGAGAGAGAGAGAGAGAGAGAGAGAGAGAGAGAGAGAGAGAGAGAGAGAGAGAGACTTTGTATGTAGTGCTTATGCTAAATACTGAGTTTTACAAAATGAACATAAGCCAACCAAAATCAGCTGTGATTTATTTTCCACTGAATGAAAAAAGTTGCTGAAACTTGTAAACATCTCCTTTACTGGGATCAATGAGAGAAAACAATAATGCAGGACATATTATTGTATTTTAATTTGGAAATAGTGAAATAGTGAAGGACATAGTACATTAAGTGTTTTCCAGTGAAACCAGTCTAACAGGGCAGCCTGATCTACCCCAAATATGGGATGGAGCATACTGCTTCGGCTTTCACCTTTCAGCCCCAATCTAGGAGCCTTCACAGGCAGTTGCTTCTGCGACAGACTATTTGTGTGTTAAATTTAATTTTACCAACAAAGAATTAAAGGGAAACTGGTATAGCTATTTTGAGCTACTTAGCTCTCATCAGCTAGCCATACCCTTCTGAGATTGACTGGCCCAGGTTCAAATCTCAGAAGGGTATGGTTAGCTGATGAGAGCTAAGTAGCTCGAAATAGCTATACTAGTCTCCCTTTAATTCTTTGTCAGCAAAATTAAATTTAATCCAGACGTAGTATATAGAATAATAGGGTTGGAAGGGACCTTGGAGTTCTTTTATTCTAACCTCCTGCTCAAGCAGGAGACACTATACCATTCTGGATCAATGACTGTCCAAACTCTTCTTGAAAACCCTCAGTGAGCACTCACAACTTTCAGAGGTAAGCTGTTCCACTGATTAACTCTTCTCACTGTCAGAAACTTTTTCTTAGTTCTTGATTGGATCTCTCTTCAACGATGTTCTGTCTGTTGCTTCTTATCTTACTCTCAGGCTTTGGAGAATACATCAGCCCCTTCTGTGTGACAAACCCCTCAAGTACTCGAAGACTGCTATCATAATCCTCCCCTTTATTAGACCAGACATACTAGTTCCCTTGATCATTCATCATATGGCTTATTGTCCACAACCCTTATCATCTTTGTTGCTCTTCTCTGCATTCTTTCTATCCACTGAAGATGCTTTCTGTATCATAGTGACCAGAACTAGATGCAGTATTCTAAGTGTGGTCTTACCAGTGCAGTATTTGTGGACATCTTTGGGGGGGGGGGGAAGTGCCTTCTCTTTTCCACTCTGATCATACCCTACCATAAGGGCTTTCTTTGATGAACAATTTTTGCATTGTTACATTTATTTGATGCCAACAATTTAAAAGGTAACTAGCAGAACTATTTCTCCTTTCCTCTCCTCTGTTATATTAATACTGACAATATGGACATTATATTTGCAATTCTGGTGAGCAAGTCTCACTGACCTCAGCTGGACAAATAACAAACCAAACAAGCATACAGAGAATCGGGCTGAAGCATTTGACTTAACAACTTAACTTTAGGAATGCCAGTTCCTTAATGAGATGTAAGTACATCCAGTGAACAGGTATCAGATAAAATAGATTGTTTTCTGCTACATGCAAGGTCTTGGTATAAAGGCATACACTATTTCAGTAGCAATACAACAAGCTACAAAATGAACCAATTCAAATCTATTGTAATCCTCACACTGGCTTTAAGTCACCAACATTTTCATCCCTTGCATCCCTTCTCTGTATCAAGGAATTTCTCTAGAATAGATGATACATGAATGTTAGATTTAGATTTTCACAATTTTCTCTTTTTAATATGCAAATTATCCCACTTGCCAGATCAATTAATAAACAGCTATAATTACTATTGTGACAATAATCTTCCTTGCTAAGTTTCAGAGATATCAATTAGCACTGAGAAATGAAGGAGGTAAGACAGTGGCATGCTAATATCTCCAAAGGGAACACAACTAAAATTTTCATTCCTTTGATCAGAGGGCTATTTTATATACTAGTAGCTCTGCTAAGCTTGTCAAAACCTATCCTATTCTTCATTGTCATTCTTTCCTGCCAAATACCAAAAGGAAATTGCTTTGTTGTAATTGGGTAATTTGGCACCAAATCTCAGTGGTGGGATCTGGGGATGGGAGGGGGGCTTGCAAGAATCATAAAAATGAGCTTGGGGTTACATTGATGGCACTTCCACTAAAATGCACTCAAGGCTGATCTAGATTGTTTTGACTACCTTCCAACTATTTAGGCTGGTATATATACTTGTGAGCTAACAAAGAACTCCTCGTCAACCAGTCCTTTGTGACCAATAACTGAGCACAAAGAACTAAAACCAATCAGTGTTTTCTTGCCAGGAAGGTAATAAGAGCCTCATTCCATCTCTTTAGATCCATGATGAAATGCATATCTCTTCTCTTTTTTCCAAAATAAAAGTGTATCCAATAGAAGAGAATACACACATCTCAGGGTTGAACTATGGAATCCTTGGTGCTCTCTGAGCATGGTTGTTTGCTTGCAAATGTTTTATAACCCAATTAGGGAACATCTGAGTGTGGGGTTTTCTCCATGTTTATAAACATTGGCTTGCCCTGCCAGTTTTAGTAGGTGTGTGGTTTCTTTTCTTGATAATTTCTTGATTAGGATATAATTTTCTCCTTGATTGTTTCTCAGCTGTTAATCCTTGCTTATCTGGGTGTTGGCGGTTGGAGAGAATATGTTCTCATCTTTTTGTTTTCTTCTTAACTTGTTTTAATCATTACTTTTGAATGGCAGATGAATATGGTTCCCTTTCCCTCTCGCAGTGCCTGGAGGCTGTAAGGGGCTGGATGGGGAGTAAAGGGAGTAAAGACCGAGTGGCTCTGGGTTTAGGGTTTGTTGGCGTAATTAGGGGTTCTCCTGAACTCACGACTCCTGCTCAAAGAGCAGATAGCAGTGGTAATAATAATAATAATAATAATAATAATAATAATAATAATAATAATAATAATAATAATAATAATAATAAAAAAGTTGGAAGGGACCTTGCAGGTCATGTAGTCCAACCCCCTGCTCAGGCAGGAAACCTTATACCATTTCAGGCAAATGGCTGTCCAGTCTCTTCTTAAAAACCTCCAGTGTTGGAGCATTCACCACCTCTGGAGGCAGGTTGTTCCACTGGTTAATTGTTCTAACTGTCAGGAAGTTTCTCCTTTGTTCTAGGTTGATTCTCTCCTTGACTAGTTTCCATCCGTTGCTTCTTGTCCTGCTTTCAGGTGCTTTGGAGAATAGCTTGACTCCCTCTTCTTTGTGGCAGCCCCTGAGATATTGGAACACTGCTATCATGTCACCCCTCACTCTTCTCTTTGTTAAACTACACATACCCAATTCCAGCAACCGTTCCCTATATGTTTTAGCCTCCAGCCCCCTAATCATCTTTGTTGCTCTTCTCTGGCCCTTTCTAGAGTCTCGACATCTTTTTTACATCGTGGTGACCAAAACTGGATGCAGTATTCCAGGTGTGGCCTTACCAAAGCATTGTAAAGTGGTATTAGTACTTCACTTGATCTTGATTCTATCCCTCTGTTAATGCAGCCTAGCACTGTGTTGGCTTTTTTGGCAGCTGCAGCACACTGCTGGCTCATATTGAAGTGATTGTCTACTAGGACTCCGAGATCCCTCTCACAGTTACTACTATTGAGCAAGGTACCACCTATACTATACCTGTGCATTTGATTTTTCTTGCCTAAATGTAGAACCTTACTTTTTTCACCATTGAATTTCATTTTGTTAGATAGTGCCCAGTGTTCGAGTCTGTCCAGATCCTCCTGTATCTTAAGCCTATCTTCTGGAGTATTGGCTAATCCTGCCAGCTTGGTGTCGTCTGCAAATTTGATGAGTTCCCCATCTATCCCCTCATCCAAATCATTAATGAAGATATTGAAGAGCACTGGGCCCAGAATAGAGCCCTGGGGCACCCCACTACACACTTCCTTCCATGTAGATGCGGTTCCATTGAGGACCACACGCTGAGTATGGCCTGTCAGCCAGCTATGAATCCATCTGGTGGTAATGCTATCTAACCCACATTTTTCTATCTTATCAAGTAGTAGGTTGTGATCTACTTTATCAAATGCCTTACTGAAGTCCAAGTAAATTATATCTACAGCATTCCTCTGGTCCACTAGTTTTGTCACTTGGTCAAAGAATGTAATAAGATTTGTCTGGCATGATCTGTTTTTGACAAACCCATGTTGACTTTTAGTGATGACTTTGTTTGCATCAAGGTGTTCGCTGATTTGTTGTTTGATTATCTTTTCCAGAATCTTCCCAGGTATTGAGGTCAGGCTGATAGGTCTGTAGTTTCCTGGATCTATTTTTTCCCCTTTTTTGAAGATGGGAACTACATCAGCTCTCTTCCAGTCCTCTGGTAGTTCCCCAGTGCTCCAGGATCTTTGAAAAATATAGTTCAGTGGTTCTGAGATCACGTCTGCCAGTTCCTTGAGAACCTTGGGGTGTAATCCATCTGGTCCTGGTGATTTGACCTCGTCTAGGCTGGACAGGTGCTCACTTACCATTTTCTTGCCTATCTTAACTTGCGTTTCTATTCTGTTTTTTATGGCACTGGTTTGGGTAGGTTGGACTGTTTTTTCCCTTTGTGTAAAGACAGATGCAAAAAACGAATTAAATAGTTCTGCTTTCTCCCTATTGCTTGTCACCTTCTTGCCACTTTCCCCCACTAATGGACCAATCATTTCCTTATCTTTTTTCTTGTTTTTTATATGTTGAAAGAAGCTTTTTTTGTTATTTTTGACTTTGGTCGCAAGCCTTAGTTCATTTTGAGCCTTAGCTTTCCTCACTTCATCTTTGCAGGCACGGGCTTTTTTCTGATATACTGACTTAGTTATGTGCCCCTCTTTCCAATTCTTATACTTGTCCTTTTTATCTTTCAATTTATCAGATAGTTCTTTATGCAACCATGCTGGTTTCTTTTGAGAGCTATTATTTTTCTTCTTTGTTGGTATTGTACTAGACTGGGCCTTTATTATCTCACTTTTCAAAATTTCCCAAGCTTCTTGAGTTGTTTTCCCCTTTAGGATTCTCATCCATGGAATTTTTCCCATGGTCTCTCTAAGTTTATTGAAATTAGCTCTTTTAAAATCCAAGACTCTAGTTTGGCTGTGTTCTATTGCTTGTGCCTCCAGAATGTTGAATTCCAATATTGCATGATCACTTCCCCCCAAGGTTCCTGTGGCTTCGACACCTTCTATCATTTTATCTCTGTTTGTGAGAATTAAATCCAATATGGCTAATCTGCTAGTTCCCTTCTCTACTTTTTGGGAGAGAAAGTTGTCTGCTAGGTTTGTCAGAAATCTGTTTGATCTTCCACTTGGTGCAGAGTTTGTCTCCCAGTTGATATCAGGGTAATTAAAGTCCCCCATTACTATTGTGATGTGCTTCTTACATACCTTAGTTAGCTGACTAGCAAAAAGTTCATCTATTTCCTCTGCTTGGTTGGGCGGCCTATAGTATACACCTATGGCAATGTCATTTTTTCCCCTTTTATATTGACCCAAATGCTTTCAAGTTTACAGTTTTCGTCATTGTTGTGCTCTATTTCTGTAGAGATAAAGTTATTTCTTATATAGAGAGCAACTCCTCCTCTTCTTTTGTTTAGTCTGTTTCTTTTAAATAGTTTAAATCCCTCTAGCTGTGTGTTCCATTTGTAGGTTTCGTCCCACCATGTTTCCGTAATGGCAACAATATCATATCTGCCCTCATTTACCTGAATTTCTAGTTCACCCTGCTTACTGTTCATACTCTGTGCATTGGTGTATAGACATTTGAGTCCTTTATGACTGACCCTGTGTTTACTTGCTGCATAACTTGTGTGGTGCCTGGCTTCCCCTATTTTCTTAGATTGCCGGGGACAGTGATGTTCTGTATCAATTGACTCACTATCCCCATTATTTAGTTTAAATATTCCTCCAAAAAAGCTGTGATTTTATTGCCAAGTAACTCAGTCCCTTTCTTGGATGGATGCAGACCATCTCTTTTATACATTTTTTCATTGGACCAGCTACAGACATCATGACTAATATAACCAAAGCCTTCTCCTTTACACCACTCCTTTAGCCACATATTAAATTCTGCTATACGCTGGCCTTTTCCATTTTGCTCCTTATACACTGGTAAAACCTCTGAAAAAGTAAGCCTACAGCCTATTCTGCTAAGTTCCTGCCCCAAGCTCTGGAAATCATTCTGCACAGAGAGTACATCTTTTTGGGACAGATCATTAGTGCCAAGATGTACAATAGCCTCCACATCACAGTCCTTGCTGGCATTCTTGATTATTTTAGAAATACGCTTCTTGTCCCTACTGGCAGTAGCACCTGGAAGACACCTGACCTCTTTCAAAACCTCTGTGTCCTTTCCTAAATTTACATCCCTTATAATTGAATCACCAACCAGAAGGTGGCTTCTCTTTTGGGATGTCTTTCTGATCTTGCATGACTGGTGTGTAATACCAGATTCACACTTCTCCCTGTCGAAAACAAGTTTTTCATCTTGGACCACGATCCCCTGCTTATTTGAGTTATTATCACAGATACCTTTACCTGTCTCCTTAATGTCCTTATTAGGGTCAGAAAGGGCACTGTATCTGTTGTGCAGGGACACAGCGAAAGCTTTGGGTTTATGGTTCACAGATCTCACCCTGCCAGATCCAACGGTTGTCCACACTGCCCTTCTCTTGCAGGATCTTTGTGGTAGAGGGGGCTGATAGCACGGAGGCTCAATAGGGTAGAAGGGCTGAACTGGACACCTAATTTCTGCCTGAAGAGCACAGATTACAGACCCTAGATAAATAATCTGTCCTTGTAGACTAGTGATTTGTTTACAGATAGGACAGTTTCCAAGTTTGAAAAGGATACTGCGAAAGACAGCTGCAAAACAGGTGTTGCACTGAACTAAGCCAGACATGCTGAGTTACAACGAATCTCAGATGCACTTGCCATGAGGGCCTTTGCGCAACTCTGGATTGGGTGCCAGTTACACCCTTTCCTAGACCAACAATCCCTACTCATGGTCACTCATGCTTTAGTCACCTCCCATCTTCACTATTGCAACACGCTCTACATGGGGCTGCCCCTGAAGAGCTTCTGGAAGCTCCAGTTGATGTGAAATGCAGCAGCACTCATGGTTTTGTGCAGACCTCGGTGTGCACATGTGTCACCTCTGCTGCGGGAGCTGCATTGGTTGCTGATTTGCTTCTGGGTGCAATTTGCTTCTGGGTGCAATTCAAGGTGCTGGTTATCACCTTCATGGCTTGGGACCAGGTTATCTGAGGGATCATCTCTTGCCGGTCACTAGAGTGGGGAGGCAAGGAAAGTTGTGGATCCTGTTCCACAGGAGATACATCTGGTGGGACCCAGAAAAAGGGCCTTTGTTGTGGTGGCTCCCTCTCTCTGGAATATCATTCCCCCAGAGATTAGACTGGCCCCCACTCTAACACTCTTCCAGAAGGTGCTGAAGACTTGGTTCTGCCAGTGGGCCTGGGGAACCCAAAGCGAGCTAGAGCCCATTAAATGGTTAGTTTGAATGCCTGTTGTCACTGGGGTAGGGGTTATTATTTTATTATTTTTTCCTTGTTATTTTTATTTTTTTATAGTTTTTATCTCTGTGTAAGCCGCCTTGAGTCACCATGTGCGAGTAGGCGGCAATATACATTCTCTAAATAAATGAAATAAATAATTTTTAAATGCTTTATTTATGGCATATTAATGTCAAGCTTCCAGGAATTTCCTGGAAGTTTTGGATTTAGCTTGGTCTAGGATGCTCACAGTTTCCCAGTTGGGAATTATGGTTGAGTTTGTCCATGTGTTGTGAGATTAAGGAGTTTTCGTCTTCGGAATGCTGGCTGGTTGTTCATGGAACAGTTGGTATTCAGAGGATTTTAAATATGCTGGACTATTTAGATGGTTAACTGACCTAACTTTTCTTTTCTTTTTTTAATCTCCTTGAGAACAGCAAAATACATTCTTAGCACATATACCATAGTGGTTGCTTTCACACCTGCTTTGAAGTGGTGGTTGCCAATTTTAACTTCCAGGGAAAGCACAAAGCAGAGGAAACTCATCTTCCCAGGATCCCACTAGACATACACATGGCTGTTACTCACAGCTGCAAATTAGCTCAGAGTAGCACTTTGAAGGGTTCGTTTTGCCCACTTGCCTTATACATCAGCACTTTCTGAAAGCAGTAAAGACAAGGTTGTCTTAGCAGATCGAGCCTTTGTGTTATATTCTGAGCTCCAAAAACTGAAAAGAGTTGGAAAAGCATTGGGGGGGAGAGGGAAGGGAGGAGAAAGATCTCTTCAGTGATCATCATTGCAAGCCGAAAAGGAAAATACATCAGATTATTCATGCCACCTTTTGAAAAATAACAATATGAGTTGCAAAATAAGCTCCGTTAAAGAAGACTCGGAAGCCATGCCCAGGGTCAATGAGGTGAGATATAATCAGGCTTCCAAATAAGATAGGGAAGAACGGGTGTTAGTGTCTCTACTGCTTATGGTGTGACTATATGTCTGCATAAAGTGTCAAATGCTCCTTCAGTATCTAAGTGCAGCTGGCTCAATTGCTCTCTGGAGATCTCCCCAGGCTGCTTTTATGCTGGCAGGCATGTCAGGGCACGTTTCTAGTTTCAGATTTCTCCCAGTGCCATTGATTCAGGACAGTATGGAAGAAGTTTGTTCTCATTCGGGTGATTGAAAATATGCCCAGTCAAGGCAACAAAGCTATGATATAGAGACCACGCATTCTAAGAGGCCCATTTCTGCCATGATCTGAACCTTGAAATTCTCAGTGAACCTTTGTAAATGTAACTGTTTCCCATAAGTTCTCCTTTACCCTAAGAATCTGGCACATGCTCTGAAAACGGGGTGTTCCTGCAGGGCTGACCTGTAGACTGGGAGACTAAATGCAGAGTTTGTTCAGTTGTAATGATATCCAGCCACGAATGTTTTTTTCCCCCCAAACATGTATACTCATTTCTCTGTACCCTATTTTGGATATCATTCAGATTGAGGAAACCTCTGAGTTTTTCAAACTCCTACTTGCTGTTTTGCCATATTCTGCTTGGTCCTAATACCGATAGTTTATGTCAATTTATGACACTTGGCACCAGAATTTCTGTTGCTAAACAAGGTGGTTTTTAAATGAGTGTAAGGACCTGCCTCAACTATCTACTCAGGAAAGCATGACTTTTGAAATGAATGTTATTTCAAAAGAAACTTTTACTGGGAGAAAGTGATTGCAAGGAAGGCAGGTGGAATCTGAAGTTCCTCCACAAACCTTTAAGCTAAATTCCCCAATATTCAAACCCTGCCCAATGCCCCAGTCCATCAGGAGCCAATCCTCTGGCATGAAGGTGTTATGAGAACTCCGAATTGAGAAGGTGATAATGATTTGTCTTCCTGGCACTGCAACCTTGGTCACAGGCTGGAATTGGCCTGAAAAGAGTCCATCCAGATGGCCCTGATGATCCATTTCCCCCCTCCCAAATTCACATACAGATGCATCAAAGCAAAGCAACAAATTTTCTACTCCCCAAACTACATCCATCCTCCCCTTGGAATGGCAGCATTCTGACAGTGAATCGACAAGAACTCATGCCCAATTTTATGACTTTCTTTGCTGAAGTTGTTAAGTGAACCATTGCAGTTGCTAAGGGAATCCTGTGCTTAAGTGAATTTGGCTTCACTCATTGACTTTGCTTGTCAGAAGACCCCTGGGAAAGTGGCAAATGGCAATCACATGACCCTGCCTAGGACATTGGAACCATTGTAGATTCACGCTAGTTGCCAAGCACCTGAATTTTGAGCACATGACTATGGGGATGCTGTGAGGGTTAAGTACAAGGACCTGTTGTAAGTCATCTTTTTCACTGTCACTGCCATTTTGGACAGTCACTAAATGAATGATTGTAAGTCAGGACTACTTTTACATGTATGACCCAACTCTTTGACAAGAGCAGAACTAGAGAATTTCTATTGATTTCTTATATCTGAGTTGCTGGCATGACATCACTCACAATCCATTTGGAATGACACATCCAGGAAGTGTCCCATGCCAGGCAGAAACCCCAAAGAAGATCCTCATTCTCTTCTGCATCCTCATCAACATGAAAAAAAAGTCCATGGGACATGACTTCTGAACTGTGGCCAACAGAACTACATTGTGGTGTTCAATGTCAAGTTTAATTCAAGAAAAAAAAGTCGTCTTTATAACTCAAGTAGAATTGCATAGGGCTTTCATGTATGCCATTTCATTTATTTATTTAACTTTTCTCCTGTATTTATCTCGTTCAACTAAAAGCAACGTATATATTTAACAGGCCTGCCTCCTCTTTTGCTCAGAACAACAGTCCTGCTAGGTGGGTTAGGGTGACAGGGAATGAGTGGCCCATAGTCAATCAGCCAACTTTAATGCCGGAGGAGCACTAGACTTCACAGTTTCCCAGTTTTTAGCCTGGCACCTTAGCTGCTACATTAAACCAGTTCTCACATTTCACATAGCTTTTCCCTATCAGCTGAAAAATTGTTTATTCTCAAGTTTCAAAAACATTTAATCCCCCTTGGAAGTTTTTGTTTTCAATATTTACATTTTTGTTCTCTCTTTGTTAACTGATTTTACAAGGTTTATTGTTTTGTGTTATTCTTGTCTTGCAAATTTGCTCCCCAATACACAAACACACCAACTCACCCATGAGATAATTTGCTTTGAAGGCATAGTACCAGCACATTTAACTAGTGAATAAATACATAATCATCTTGATATGTTTTTTGGGGGATGGAAGTAAGGGTATTAGTGTTTCCACATGTTCAGAACTCACAAGTGACATTCTGCCTTGCTCCTTGTGTGTGTGTGTGTGTGTGTGTGTGTGTGTGTGTGTTAAATTTAATTTTGCCACCCAAGACGGACAGGTCATAGCAGAGAGTTCTGACAAAACGTGATCCCACTGGAGAAGGAAATGGCAACCCACTCCTGTATCTTTGCCACGAAAACCCCATGGACAGTACCAAAAGGCAAAAAGATATGATGCTGGAAGATGAGCCCCTCAGGTCAGAAGGCATCCAATATGCTACTGGGGAAGAGCAAAGGGCTAGTACTAGTAGCGCCAGAAAGAATAAAGCAACTGGGCGAAAGCTGAAAGGACGCTCAGCTGTGGATGGTCTGGTGGTGAAAGGAAAGTCCGATGCTGTAAAGATTTTTTCTCCATAGGAACCTGGAATGTAAGATCCATGAATCAAGGAAAGCTGGACGTGGTCAAACAAGAGATGACAAGACTAAACATTGACATCTTAGGTATCAGCGAACTAAAATGGACAGGAATGGGTGAATTTAATTCAGATGACCATCAGGTATACTACTGCGGGCAAGAATCCCTCAGAAGAAATGGAGTAGCCTTCATAGTCAACAAAAGAGTAGAAAAAGCAATACTGGGATACAATCCCCAAAATGACAGAATGATCTCAGTTTGAATCCAAGGCAAACCATTCAATATCACAGTAGTCCAAGTCTATGCCCCAACCACCAGTGCTGAAGAGGATGAAATTGACCGGTACTATGAAACCCTACAGCACCTTATAGAACTAATACCAAAAAATGATGTCCTTATCATCATGGGGATTAGAATGCTAAAGTAGGAAGCCAAAAGATAACCAGAATAACAGGCAAGTTTGGCCTTGGAGTACAAAATGAAGCAGGGCACAGGCTGACAGAATTTTGTTAAGAGAATTCAATGGTCATAACAACAACCCAAGAGACAGCTCTACACATGGACATCACCAGACGGTCAACACAGAAATCAGATTGACTATGTGTTCTGCAGCCAAAGATGGAGAAGCTCTATACAGTCAGTAAAAACAGGACCAGGAGCTGACTGTGGTTCAGACCATGAACTTCTCGTTGCAAAATTTAGGCT
This sequence comes from Vipera berus, assembly GCF_964194415.1. Classification (NCBI taxonomy): domain Eukaryota; kingdom Metazoa; phylum Chordata; class Lepidosauria; order Squamata; family Viperidae; genus Vipera; species Vipera berus. Next base: position 253,451,838 of record NC_138203.1, read on the forward strand.
TAAACTGAAGAAAGTAGGGAAAAGCACTAGGCCACTCAGGTATGAACTAAATCATGTCCCTGATGAATAAACAATAGAGGTGACAAATAGATTTAAGGAATTAGATCTGATAGAGTGCCTGAAGAACTATGGACAGAGGTTCACAACATTGTACAAGAAGTAGCAACTAAAACCATCCCAAAGAAAAAGAAATGCAAGAAAGCAAAATGGCTGTCTGAGGAAGCTTTGCAAATAGCTGAGGACAGAAGGCAAGTGAAAGGCAAGGGAGAAAAAGAAAGATACGCTCAATTGAATGCAGAGTTCCAGAGAATAGCTAGAAGAGATAAGAATGCCTTCTTAAATGAACAATGCAAAGAAATATAAGAAAACAATAGAATAGGGAGAACCAAAGATCTCTTCAAGAAAATTGGAGAGTTGAAGGGAACATTTCATGCAAAAATGGGCATGATAAAGGACCAAAATGGCAGGGACCTAACAGAGGCAGAAGAGATTAAGAAGATGTGGCAAAACTACACAGAAGAACTATACAAGAATGAGCTTAACGTCCCTGATAACTATGATGAGGTGGTCACTGACCTCGAGCCAGACATCCTAGAATGTGAAGTGAAGTGGGCCTTAGGAAAGCTGAGCAACAACAAAGCTAGTGGAGGTGACAGTATTCCAGGTGAGCTATTCAAAATCTTAAAAGATGATGCAGTAAAAGTGCTACACTCAATTTGCCAGCAAATTTCGAAAACTCAACAGTGGCCACAGGACTGGCAAAGATCAGTTTACATTCCAATTCCAAAGAAAAGCTGTGCCAAAGAATGTTCAAACTATCGCACCATTGCACTCATTTCACATGCTAGTAAAGTTATGCTTAAAATCCTACAAGCTAGACTCCAGCAGTATGTGGATTGAGAACTACCAGAAGTACAGGCAGGATTTCGAAAAGGCAGGGGAACTAGAGATCAAATTGCCAACATATGCTGGATCATGGAGAAAGCTAGGGAGTTCCAGAAAAACATCTACTTCTGCTTCATTGACTATGCTAAAGCCTTTGATTGTGTGGATCACAACAAACTGTGGCAAGTTTTAAACCTACCCACCATCAATGTGAAAATGCCTTAACATCACGGATAACACTGCCTTATATCCACAGTGTATCCTAGGCCACAGCACACATACTAGCCCCTCACAAGGTCGGTGTTGCCCACAGACCTGATCGGACTTTACGAGCTTGTGCCAATAAAGAAAAATGAAGTTTGTGCCAATGAAGAAAAATCCTCGGTCGTATACAAGATGTCATGCCAAAATTGCAATTGCAATTACATTGGGGAGACGGCAAAACAACTGAGGACTAGAGTGCATGAACACAAGCTCGCTATTAGAAGACAAGAACAACATTCACAGGTGTGGGCACACATGGCTACACATAACCATGTCTTTAATCTAACAAGGACCGAGACAATTGCCAGTGACAACACTAAAGGCGGCCGCTTGTTTAAGGAAGCATGGTTTTCAAAACACTCCTCTATCAACCGGCACATACAGTAGACCTCCCCCCTGCATACCAAGCACTAAGGAATTGGGAAGACGAATGACGTGTGCGATATGGAGGCAAACAGTGCAAGCACTTACAGAGCACCTCATTATATCAAAATCAAGATTGCACAAACATACAACCACCCTGCTTTGTAGAACACAGGGAAAAAGAGAAACAAGTATTTAGAACCTCTGGTATAAGAACATGGGCAATGACTAGAGCTATGGCTATAACACATGGAACTGTCAGCAATCCACTTTTGACAACAGACACCCAGAGACAACTACATCCCCCAAAAATGGATGCGTGACAACTCAAAGGAATATGGCCGGCCTCAACAAACAGACCGGTGACACGCTCCATGAGCGGAGTGCAGACACCAACAGTATAAACGCGATCTCCCCACCCCAGCGTTTATATATATATTCCCCTTTTTTATTCAATCCATTCTCATCACTCATAGTTTTCTCAATGTTAGTCATCTAAATATCCAATTTTTTCCATTTAGGTACACCATCCCAATATTTTCATATTTCATGCATTATAAAAATACTGTACTTCTTATCTATCTTATAGCATCTGGGTATAATATCCTTTCTGATCAGCTTATATTTCACTTATATTTATAAAAGTTACATTATCCCAATATTTTTACCTTTCATATATTGTAAAACATACTATATTACTTAAATCTTTTATCCCTAAAAGATAAAAGGGCCCCTTTATGTTCAAAGTTCTCTATTCTGTTAACCATATTCAAACAAGTGTTTGCTCATGCAATACTCCATCTGGTAGGACAAGTCAAGTCTCTTGTCTCTAGCCTTCTTCTTTTGCTGAATACCTTTCCAAGTTGATATATTCCACTTACCTGGAAGTTCCTGTGTTTTTGCAAGTATTGTTGGGAATACAGAAGATAGAATAGGTAGGATATATACTTTCTGTCTCCCAAACTCTGATGATTCTCCTGGGAATTATATAGTCTATTCCATTTTTATTATTCTATCAAAGTCTTGTAGTTTGTGTTAAATTGTAATTCTTTTCATTTGTAACTTCATCAATTTGGTCATGTTCTTCTAATTCGTGTTCTGTTATCTGATTTGTTTGTTCATTCGCCGTCATTTCCTGGGTGTTTTTTGATTTTAGATTTAGATTAGAGATGTGCTTATTTATATCGTCAAAGTTGTTTTGGATTTCCTTGTGGTTTAAATCTATTGTCATTTGTATCTGTTGTGACACTGTGTACATTTCCTCTTGGAAAGTGTTTATCTTGCCTTGAAATATTGCTTCTGGATGTTTTTGATGTTCCAGGCTAAATCCTTCAGGGTTTTTTTGATAAGTATGTGATATCCATGTTGTCTCCCCCCTTTAAATAGTCTTTCATCAATATTTTAGTTCAGGAGTCAACTTTCAATCAGTCAAAATTACAACTCAGTATGTTAAGCCACCTTAAGTCCTTCCTGTAGATTCTCCTCTAAAAGATTAGCCAAGAGCTAAGTTTTTCTTTTTTTATAAACAATTCTTAAATTTAGACAACAGTCTGGGTATTTTTCTTTCGGACACTTTTTAATCATATGGCTGGCCCAGTTCTTCCTTTGTTACCAGCTGTCTTCAAGGTTATTTAAAATTCAAGGGAACAGATTATTCTTTGTTTCTGGGTGTCCTGCCAGTTTCTGAATCATTGGGGTTCTGTGCTCTGTTTCTCCACCAGGTGTCAATAGTTGTTCATTTTTCAGTTTTTTCAGACAAAAAGTTATTATTGTAATATATTTTTATTATAATTTCATCAAAACCCTTTAAGGTGTAATCTTAGCAGGTTTTTTTAGTTTCTAGATTTGTCCAGACTGTAGTATTTTAAATTTAATTTCAGTGTATTTCTTTTCCCCACTTCCGTCTATGAGGGAATGGGTCCATCTATGAGGGAATGGGGATATAGTCCCCTCCCTTCACTTTTGGAGGTTTTCTTGCTTTGGGGGTCTTTTCTGAGATACAATTAAAAGATAGAATAGAGAAGATAGATACTTTCACCAATTTCAAGCACACTGTTCACTGATGTTCTTGTTCGTGCTCTTGGATTTCGGCTGCAGGTAGCTTGGGCTATACGCTGATGTCATGCTAGCCTTTCTCCTGTTGGGTCATAGGGATTCCCCTGGATTGAACAAAATGACCTCCATCATTTTGTGATCAATGGGACTCCCCTCCTTCACGGTCACCTCTTCGGGGCAACTTCAGAACAATTTAGGGTCCTCCTGGCAGGATGAAACTGGCCATGGGGAGTGGAGCTTCACTATCCCTGTGGTCGTGCGCTACAATGCAAAACTGGAAGTCCAGATTTCTATTCATCTGGTTTTAGCATAATCAATGATAATTTTAATAATTTTCATTAAGACTTACAGTATAATGTTATATGTGTTTATGTAGAAATAAACACCATTGATTTTAGTGAGAATTATTAGTTCAATTCCAAAAAGCTAAGTGAAATTGGTCTATTCAGTGTTTGGTTGGGAGACTTTCAGAATTTCACCAGAAAATTTTAGGTCTGTAAACTAGCTGGCAAGAAGAAGAAAGATGTCCCAGAAGAAAGCATCAGCAAACCACTTCCCATTTTTTGCCAAGAAAACTACAAGGATATCTCTAAGAAACCAACATTTATTGACCCAAGTTCACAGAGGTATATAAACTATAGTTGACAAGCTCCAGAAGGATCCCCAAATATATTTTTTTCTGTCTTCCTGGCTTTGTTTGGCAACTCTCCCAAAATTCAGTCACAAAATGAACACTGCAATGTTCTGCCATTTTAATGAGAAAGCTATATAAAATAAGCTCAGACCTCAAAGTGAAGCCAATATATTTGAAGCTATAAGCTAAATTCTCCTACAACTTAAGCAGGTCTCCTGGCATCCCTGTAGTTTTCTCTGTAACAAAGGAGGCAAGATTTTGATATTCAAAAATGTTTGTTTGATTCAACTTCCCATCCTTGTCCACAACCCTCATATTACCTAGAGATTTCCTATTCAAATAACAAGCAGACCTGGCCATACTTAATTTCTCAGCTCAGTTATTTGCTTGCTGAAATACTTAGGCCTCAAAGTTTACAAAATTAGGTCCTCTTGCAAAAGTAAATGAGGATGTGTGATCCTCCACAAGAATAAAATTGATGAGCTCTGCAGGCAAAATGACAAGGCTGTCAAAATGTACTCCAAACTTTGCTTCCTGCTTTGCTGTGCAAGTTTGAGTGGGGGCCAAAAGGAAGTGGGCTTTGAGAGGCTTCCTGCTTTGCCTGCATATGTCTGATCCAAAAGTTGTGTCCTCCCCCTTATGCTCTCCCCTGTTTCCAGTCTAGCAGTTGGATTTAAAATCCCTAAAATAATATTCAAAATGCCCCAAATACTATTAACAACAATTCACAAAATAATATTCTCCTTCAAAGAGGAGGAAGATAATACTGGTGGATCAAAGGGAATGGGAAAAGTCACATGTACCTTTTCAAAAACTCAGGAGTGTGAGGACCAATCTAATATCAAAACATCTGAAGGCAGGATAAGACGCAATGGATGAAAACTAATTAATCAGTGGAGTGACTTGCCTCCGGAACACTGGAGCACTGGAGGTTTTTAAGGTTTTTAAGAAGAGATTAGTCAACCATTTGTCTAAAATTGTATAGGGTTTCCTGCTTGAGCAAGGAGTTGGACTAGAAGACCTCCAACTCTGCTAATATATGATGAACTACTTTTCAAAAGATGTCCAGTAGCCACTGAGAAGATCTTCCTTCATGGATCCTGTAGAGAAGGGGCCAGAAAAGTCTTAACAGGGGGGCAGAAACTATTAGTACAGATAGTAGAATATTTGTAGCTCAGGATAGAGAAAAGGTACTTGTTGTGCTCTCTGAGCTTGGTTGTTTTCTTGCAGACATTTCATTACCCAAATTATAATTCCATCAGTGCACTAATGCTGTTACCTAGTTTGGGTAATGAAACATCTGCAAGAAAACAACCAAGCTCAGAGAGCACCAAGGACTTACTGGGCTAGGTAATCCTGGCAATACTAATTAGGGCTTTAAATGTACAACACAGGTGAAAAATGAGCTTCAGATTGGGACCAAAGCTGAACAAGCAGCCTTAAAAAAAGAGCCACAGGCCCCTTACCACAGGTGCTACCTCTCCCTGAGCACCACACACACCCCATTTATATTATAGACATTATAAGGTAAAGGTAAAGGTTCCCCCGCACACGCGTGCTAGTCGTTTCCAACTCTAGGGGCCGGTGCTCATCTCCGTTTCAAAGCCGAAGAGCCAGCGCTTGTCCGAGGACGTCTCTGTGGTCATGTGGCCGGCATGACTAGACACCAAAGGCGCACGGAACGCTGTTACCTTCCCACCGTAGGGGTCCCTATTTTTCTACTTGCATTTTTACGTGCTTTCGAACTGCTAGGTTGGCAGAAGCTGGGACGAGTAACAGGCACTCACTCTGTTACGCGGCACTCAGGATTCAACCCGCCAAACTGCCGACCTTCTGATCGACAAGCGCAGCGTCCTAACCCACTGAGCCACAACGTCCCTTTTATAGACATTATAGAAAGTACTAATTGTTCAGTCTCAAAGAAATGCATGTTGCCTCTTATTTTTATTCCAGCAAAACCAAGCCAAATGAAAATAGCCAACAAGAGTACAAGTCTCCATCTGTCCAGCTATGACAGAGATGCTACTTTGAAGATACCATTCTTCATATCAGGCCTGTTCTGAGTCTATGGAACACACTCTTTCAGAAGACTCTTCTCCTGGAGTCTGAAAAAAATGTGTCAAAATGCATCTCTTTCCCAAAGCTGTTAAATGATTTGTGGATCTGTTTTGATAGTATTTTAAACTTTTTATGTTCTGTTTTAATATTTTGTTTTAGCCACCTTGAATATTTTCAAAAGTAGAACAGTGAGGTATCAGGCAAATGGATGAATAAATGAGCAAATGTTCTTTGAAACAACTGCTTGTCTGCTGTGCAGATTTTCTGTTTCAGAACGATCATTAAGACTGGGGTCCTTTTAAAATATGATAATCATGTCAATGCTCTGTTCCCTCCTCCCCTCTTTCACTCCATAAGTAAGGAGACAAGAAAAAAAAGCATGGGCTGCACATTATCACTTGGATGACACTCTTCATATTTGAAATTGAAGTGTGTATGTGGGGGATGTTGGTTCATTTTGGGCCAATTTGGTATAAGAGATACACTTTCCAAAATACTGGAAAAGATAGCCGGTTCCCGTAGGAGTCTGGAAGATATCTCAGTGACATTGCATGGAACATGACATCTTCCTACAAATTATGTGCAATATGCAATTCTATAATTACACATGCATCGTGCAATTGATGTGCCTTACACATTTATTTCAGACTGATGATACAATTGCATAATTGCATCCTTTATGGGTTGATGTCATGATACGTGTGACATCATTTTGACGTCATTGTGATTTGTTATAGATACTGCTGTGAGCATCTCTACCAACACATACTTAAGCAAGCGAATGGATTTGTTATGGACACTGCTCTGAACATCTCTACCAATACATACTTATGCAGGAAAATGGAAGGAATGCAGAAAAGCAGATCTTCTTCTCCTTGACCTGTTTAAACCACTTTTTCCCCAAAAAGATACCACTATGACTCATCAAGTCCAGATACAAAAAAACATTGTTCTTTTGTTGAGATGCTGGGGGGGGAGAATGTGCAGCTCCCCCCACACATACACCTTGATTTATTCACCAAGGAAGTTTATATGTAACATTTATTTTTAAACTATAAATGAGTGTACTGCAGAAGCCATCAATAATTTGGAAACAATGATGTACAGCCACGTCGCCCCTCCCCCCCAAAAGCTGGAAAGAATAGCTAAGAAAGGTGACCCATCTCAGGGAGTAAAGAAACCACACCAGAGCCTCTTGAGTTCCTTTGACAGATCGGTTCGCATAGTACAAAAAAACAACAACAATCCTTGACAATCAATATTTCAAAATTATGTTTTCGTATTACATAAAAGCGAATCTGACAGAGCATAAGTTCAAGACCACTTTGTGGCAATGAGAGAGATAAAGTCCCTTCACTTCTTTATCCTTATTGCATTGGTAGGCTATCATCCAGCTGTGGGGGTTTTTTTGTGTGTGTGTTTTTAGCATCGCCAGTTCCCTTCTAGAGAAAGCATAGCCGGCAGCATTCCAAACTGGCTACTGGAACTGTTTTGCACTGACTTTACTTGACAATGTCATTCAGATTTGCAAAAGTGTTCAATCTTCTTGGGATGCTTTGACTAATTCCAGCTGTGGTTCTACAAATCTTTGTGTTGAAGGTGCAGAGTTATTATGAGTAGGGGAGAGCAGAGGAGCACCCTATAATGATTCTCCAGTATTGTGCGGTCCTTGGTGCACTATGAGCTTGGTTGTTTTCTTGCAGATGATTCACTGGTGAAGCAGGAACAGCAGCGCCTGCATTTTCTGCATCGCATGAGAAAAGCACATCTTCCTTCCCCTGTACTTATCACTTTCTACAGAGGGATGATCGAGAGTATCCTGTCATACAGCATCACAATCTGGTTTAGAAGCATCACTACTTCAGACAGGAAGGTAGTGCAGAGAGTGATGAGGATGGCTGAAAAGATCATTGGCAGTTCTCTCCCTTCCATCCAGGACATAGCACAGAAGCGTTGCTTGAACAGGGTCCGCAAGATTGTCTGGGATGCCACACATCCTCTTCATGCCCTGTTTTCCTTATTACCTTCTGGGAGGAGGCTCTGTGGTATCCGTACCAGCCTGCTACCGGCCCTGCAGAAAAGGCAACCCCTTTACAAACGGCAAGAGGCTGGAATAACATCTGCCAAATTTATTACAAAAACAAACAAGACATGAACCAAGATACAGGAGCTTTGAAACACTATCTGAGTGGTTGCTTTCAGCAAACCAGCCCTCCCCACACAAGTCCTTTATAAAGAGTTCAGGGCGTGGCTTCTCTCTCCCTCCTTCCGAGAAGCCCCATTGCCTTCCTCTGTTTACTCCTACTTGACTGCCTCCTGCGTCGGGCGTCCTTGAACAGGGCCAGCTGTGGGTCATCTTCATTCACACTGTCAGTCTCACACAGCTGGGTCTCCATGGTGACCAAGTGGGAGGGGCCTGCCTGAGGGCTATCATCAGCAAGGTCTTCAACACCCCCCTCCTCCTCTGAGTCGTCCGACCCAACTGCCGAACCCACAGGCTGACCCTGAATCACAACAACATCCAGATTCAGTCACAGCTTTGTTCCATACAGTGTTAACCTTGTGAATTCTAAAGTTTCCTCCTGCCATTATGTATTTAAGATGGACAGTGATTAATATTTATATGTTACCTATACGTAAGGGTGTAGGTCTATGCATATGTTGTATATAGCATGTTTATATGTGTGTTATGTATGTGTACACTTTGAGGGCAAGCAACTAAATTTCATTTTTAATGTGTGCCTTTGTGCCCACAGGAAAAAATGACAATAAAAGTTATCTATCTAAAGGTTATCTATCATTACCCAGCTAGGTAACAACATTAGTGCTGGAAGGGAGTAGGGTTTGCTCTCTCTTTATGTATAAATGGCTTGCCCTGTCTACATTGGTGGGAATGTTCTTTGCAGTTCATTGATTGCATTACAGTCTCTGCTATGGATCCTGAAAGTGACTGAAAAAAACCAAGCTCCAAGGAGCCCACATTTCAATCCTCAGCTACACATATTTCCTTCTATTGGAATCTCCAGTAATTTATATTATGAATGTTTAATTTATAAATGTTTGTTTCTCAAATTTCTACACTGACCATCATGCTTGCATTCCTCTGGGTGGATTACAGATAAAACAGTGAAATGATACAAATGCTATGGGTAAAAGCAGATTAAAATCAGATTAAAACAAATTTAAAAGGGACACTTAAGACAGAGGGGAACACCAAGCTCCCCAGGACTTCATAACACTTTTGGATCTTCAGTCCATTTGGCAGAACTAGGTCTTAATGGACTTCTGGAAGGCCCATAGGGCAGGGGAGAAGGGCACTAAGATCTGTGGGGCAGGCAATGAGACTGGCTTGTATCATAGCCCAGGCTCAGGACTCATATTCTGAATTTGAACCAGACACTGAAGAGGAATCTCCAGCTGAACTGTGATATGACAACCTCAGGAGAAATCCCATGAGGCTGGTCAAAGAAAGGCAACATCTGGGAAAGAAGAGGATGATGTAAGATCTTCCAGCCCACACACCCAACTAGTAAGAGAGGAGAACAGAACATCAAAGTTCTATTAGGCTCCTCAACAAGCAAAGAAGTTAATCTTCTGATTAGTGACAAGTGGCTGCAGCTTATATGAGAATCTGCTCTACCTCTGTCCTCTATGCTGGCAACAATGTCTGACCTCTGGCTTGTGCATGTCTCCTGTATGTGAAACTACTCTTGAACTTCTGAACATTTGACTGGCTTGTCCTGCACACTCCTGTTTTAAAACAATCTTTGGAGACAAGCCTTTTGTGTCTTGATATTTCTTGCTTCTTTGTTAATTCTGTTACCTGAAAGTAAGATTAATAACCTCCTGTCAATCTATGTATGTATATTGTATGTTTGATTAAAATCTGAAGCAGCACAGGTTGAGGAACTAAATTGGGTTAGAAGTTTTAGGTGTGTGTTGGGGGGGGGAGTGAAACAGGCTTAGTTGAAGTTAGTGAGAAGAAGAAGTGGGGATAGAAAATCAAGGATAGCCTCTCACTAGTGATAGGGGGTGTTCTTATACTGTGTCCTCTAGATCAGAGTTCCCCCAGAGTTTTGGCTTTGTGGACTGGTGGGGGCAGAGAGGGGATGGTGCATGCTTGCCACCCCTTCCATGGCAGGTGGAGTGCTCAGGCAAATGGGGATACAGGTGTGGGCCACCCTTTCCATGGCCCGGTTATAAATGGTTCAAGGCCTGGTAGTGAGCTGTAGCCCAGGGGCTGGGGACCCCTGCCCTTGATTGACTTAAGAGTAAGGATAAGTAAGGTTATGTTGTGAATGTGGTATGAATGGACTGCCAACATGATTTGTACTGCTGAATCTCAGTTAACCCATTATTGTTGTTCTTTTTGTTTTGTTCAGTCACTAAGTCATGTCTGGTTCTTCGCAACACTATGGACCATAGCATGCCAGGCTTCCTCATCCTCTACTGTCTCCTGGAGTTTGCCCAAATTCATGTTCATTGTGTTGATGACATTATCTAACAATCTTATCCTCTGCCATCCCCTTCTTCTTTGGCCTTCAATCTTTCCCAACATCAGGGATTTTTTTTCCCAATGAGTCCTCTCTTCTCATTTGGTGGCCAAAGTATTTGTGCTTCAGCTTCAGTATTTGTCCTTCCAAAGAACAGCCTGGGTTGATTTTCTTTTAGGATTGACTGACAAACTATTGCTGAAATGTGAATCAGTTAGAGATAGATTCTGTTGGCAAGGAGAATGGCAGGTATAGTCTCATTGCAGTAGGTCAAAGAAGCTGTGTTGGGACAGGGGTTGGCTTCAAAGAGAAAGGTCTCCACTTATGGGATTGATCCCTGCCCTTCCTAAGCCCTGGGAGAGGCATTGTTTTGCAGTGGCTCCCTCCTCAGTGGGAAGGCTTGGGAAGGGGGCAAATGTGCACTTGGGGAATTTATGGGGCTTTTCATAAAGTAGCTGCAGTGGTTGGTATCATTAAATACCTATTTAGCAGAAGGAAAACTACTGCAGTTTCTTTTATCCTCCATTCTAGCTTTCCAGTGTATTCTGCCATCATAACTTACTGTCCTGTGCCTGACCTACATTTTTCAATTAACACCTGGAAGAGAGTCTGCTTCGAACAGCTAATTCTTCCTATTTATTCTTGCAAGTTGGGAGATAACAAACTTTTTGCTCTAACCCTGATCAGATAATTATTTTTCTTTTGTCATAGCAGGCATCCAATGCCTGCTAGATACAGTACTTAATCCTCATTAACATCTAACCTTCCTTTGCTGGTGCCTAAACTGAGCAACTCTGAGGGTGGAGGGGGAAAGAGAGGCTGCAGGGCTATAAAAGGTGCCCAATGAAATCAACCCTTTTGTGAGTCTTATTCCAGAAATCAGCCTTAATGTTTGGAATCATCTGGTAGATTAGGAGGCAATCTGTGAGTATATTTGAGGAAAAACCCTTCATAAACTCTAGGTAAAGTTTGTTGCTATCCTGGATCTCCCTTTGGTGCAATCATTCTTTGGAATCCATCCTGCACATTCTAAATAAAGTGTGGGCACACAAATTAGTAGCAAGACTTACTCTGATTAATCTTATTTAAAGATTAGGAAGATTCTCAGTCATCCAGGTAGAGTTGTCTGGAAGTTGAGTCATGGTAACTGGATTTCTTCCATTGTTGGCTTGAAAAGTTTTGCTACTTGCTTATCCAAGGAGCTTCTTCAGAAGCTTCTTCACAAGAAAAGTTCAGTTGCTATGACTCAACTTTCAAACTCATTCAAAGAAGGCACAGAGCTGAACCAACCAACCAATTTAATTTGGAAAAATACTCTTGAGATCTACATGGGATCCAGATGAATTACTGAAGGGACAGATTATGCCTTCATATTGATACCTAGATAATAGCCTGTGACAGCATTCACTGGTTTACATTTACTCCAAGTGATTCCATACAGTTGTGTAGTTGTGTTGTCTGTAGATAGCTATGTAATTCTCTTCTCAGATGTAATGGATAGCAGCTTCAGCTGCTGGGCTTTTCAGATCTCATGATCTTGTTCCATATTTTAGACATTTAAATTGATTTAATACTTTCAAAATTTGGAAGGTTTTCTTTTGTTTAAAAGTTGGTAGTCTTTATTTAACGGTAACCTACCTTGGATTTTATTAAATTGATGAAAATGCAGGATAGACCTATCAATCCATCTGTCACTTTTCCATGTGACAATTGTGTTCTGAGATGATTACAGGAATTGGAAGAGACTCCTACAACCTCCTTTTTGTTTTGCAAAGATTCTATAGGCCTTCAATAATGAGCCTCCTGACAGGAGACTAGGTCCTAAGAAAACTATACCAATAAATTTATTCTTGCAGCACCGCTATTAAAAGAGAGATGGTGGTGGTCACATAAAAGAGGATGGGCAAAAATCTGCCTGTCAAATTTGAACTTCTGATTTTAAAGGGAGAAGGATGAATAAGACAAAAAATCTTTACCATTCAGGAACTTATAGGAAGATTGTAGTAAGGATTTTAAAATGACTCAAAACTATGATCAAAATCCACCACGTCAACTTTCACTAACCCTTTCTATGTTCTTACACTCAGGGTATTCACTGAAAAACAGTCCCCTTGTGATATTCTTCCTTTAGTTTATCTAATCACTGAATCAAGGACTAAACCTTTATTAAGTACAAAACTATTCTTCCTCCCATTGTATGTATTAATGAGCTAGAGCAACATGTGTGCATGTTTGTGGGTATGCATGTGTTTTCTTTTGCCACTGAAAGGGTTAAATTGTTAAAGATTTCATGCAGCTATTGTGATGGAATGTGCAGCTTAAGAAAAAGTGGAGGGAACCTTAGCAATTGTGTTGTTCTTTCCAGGAAGGTAGCAGCACATTCCAGAGAGAGGCCCAAAACAAGAGACTGCACAGTCCAAAGCTGAATGGGGGAGGGAGGAAAAAGTTCAGGATGGCCAAACCTTAGAAACTCCCAGGGTGTATGTATTAAGTTAGAAGGTTACAGCAAGATTTTATTAGGTGCAAGCAAATAAAGACCTGGACTCAACTAGATTTTACCATGTTGTCTTTGGGCTTATGCCTGACATCTATGTTTCCCTTTCCTTCAGAAATGCATTTGTCTCCTCAACAGAGAGTTCTAAGCATGAGCTCAAGACAAGATTTATCAGCAAGAAAACAATGCATTAGTTAATTTCTTCACAACTCTGCATCAGCAACAAAATAGCTTAGAAGCTGTAGTTGAATCTATAATCTATTATTCTAAACAGCCATATCTGCCATTCATGAGAATAGAATAGAATAGAATAGAATAGAATAGAATAGAATAGAATAGAATAGAATAGAATAGAATAGAATAGAATAGAATAGAATAGAATAGAATAGAATAGAATAGAATAGAATAGAATAGAATAGAATAGAATAGGACCTTGGAGGTCTTCTAGTCCAGCCCCCCACTCGAGCAGGAGAACCTATACTATTTCAGAAAAGTGACTGTCTAGGCTCTTCTTAAAAACCTCCAGTGATGGAGCATCCAAGATTTCTGAAGGCAAGCTGTTCCACTGGTTAATTGTCCTCACTGTTAGGAAGTTTCTCCTTAATTCCAGGTTGCTTCTTTCTTTGGTCAGTTTCCAACCATTGTTTCTTGTCTTGCCTTCTGGTGCTTTGAAGAATAGTTTGACGCCCTCTTCTTTGTGGCAGCCACTCAAATATTGGTATACTACTACCAGGTAGCCCCTGTTTCTTCTTTTCTTTAGATTACTAGCCAAACCCAAGTCCTGCAGACATTTTTCATTTGTTTTAGTCTCCAGGCCTTGGATCAGGGGCTGCCACAAAGAAGAGGGAGTCAAGCTATTCTCCAAAGCACCTGAAAGCAGGACAAGAAGCAACGGATGGAAACTAGTCAAGGAGAGAAGCAACCTAGAACTAAGGAGAAACTTCCTGACAGTTAGAACAATTAACCAGTGGAACAACCTGCCTCCAGAGGTGGTGAATGCTCCAACACTGGAGGTTTTTAAGAAGAGACTGGACAGCCATTTGCCTGAAATGGTATAAGGTTTCCTGCCTGAGCAGGGGGTTGGACTAGATGACCTCCAAGGTCCCTTCCAACTTCTTCTTCTTCTTCTTCTTCTTCTTCTTCTTCTTCTTCTTCTTCTTCTTCTTCTTCTTCTTCTTCTTCTTCTTCTTCTTCTTCTTCTTCTTCTTCTTCTTCTTCTTCTTCTTCTTCTTCTTCTTCTTATTATTATTATTATTATTATTATTATTATTATTATTATTATTATTATTATTATTATTATTATTATTATTATTAATTATCATCATCATTTTAGTTGCTCTTCTCTGAACTTTTCCCAAGGTTTCAACATCTTTTTTGTAATATGGTGACCAAAACTGGTTGCAGTATTCAGGTGTGGTCTTGCTAGGGTTTTATAAAGCAGTACTAATACTTCTTGTGATCTTGATTCTCTACCTCTGTTTATACAACCCAGGATTATATTAGCTTTTTTTGGCTCCTGCTGCACACTGCTGGCTCATAGTCAAGTGATCATCCACTATGACTCCAATGTCCCTCTCACAGTTACTGTTTTTGAGCCAGGTCTCACCCAATCTGTACTTGTACCTTTGATTTTTCCTGCCTAAATATAAAACTTTACATTTCTCTACATTAACATTCATTTTGTTGGATAGGGCCCATTGTTCAAGTTTGTCATGATCTTTTTGAATCCTGAGTTTGTCTTCTGGGATGTTGCTATTCCTGCCAGTTTAGTGTCATCTTCAAATTTGATGAGTTCCCTTTCAGTTCCCTCATCTAAGTCATTAATGAAGATGTTGAAGTCTGCTAGGCCTAAGACAGAGCCTTGTGGTACCCAGCTGATTACTTTTCTCCATGTGGATGTAGTACCATTAAGGACTACTCACTGAGTATAGTTTGTCAGTCAGTTACAGATCCATCTGGCGTTGTTGTCTATCCCACCTTTTTCTAGCTTACTAAGCAGCAGGTTGTGGTCTACTTTGTCAAATGCCTTACTGAAATCTAAGTATACTATGTCCCTAACTATACTATGCTCTGTCAACCTGTAGTGGCATAGAAGTTACTTGCTTGGTTCTCTGGCCAGAAGAAAATCCAACATTTGGATATAATAATTTGTATCTCCTGTGGATCATTTGGGTTGCTCCAGGAGACTGAAAAATAACTGCAGCTGGAATTTCCTTTATTCATGCAGTAACTGATGCTGTGGAATTACTTAGTGATGATTCCTACTGAACTCAATATACTTATACTTGGATAATTGGGCATAGCTTTTTTTGTAGTCCTAACTTGCTCTCCAGTTTCTGTTAGGCTCAGTTCGCTTCCACTAATGCAGGGCTTTTCAACCAGTGGTATGGGTACCACCTGTGGTACATTGGCAACTGGCAGGTGGTACGTGACCATCCTAGAAAAGTGGTAGTGGGGGAGGGGAATGAGCTGAACTGGTGGCAGCACTGCACAAGCCTGAGCAAGAGATGGCTGGAGCTGCAGGGCTGTCAGGGCTGTCAGGCCTCAGCAGAAGCACCAGAATCAGTGCCAGGCTCCAGCTGGAGCTCGCTGCTGATCCTGGTGCTTCTGAGCCCAAAAGAAGCACCGATCAGCTGTAATGTTGCAGCATCTCCAGGGTCTTGTGATTTACATTCAGATGCTTGGCAACTGATTCATATTTATGATGGTCACAGTGTCCCAGGGTCATGTGATGGGAACAAAACCTGCTGCAACCACCCAGCAGAGGGGGGGTCGGGGGAATAAAAACCAAACACAGCCCCACCCCACCCCCGCTGCCAATCCTCAGCAGAAATGCTCACAACAATGAAAACCTCAGACAGGAGGAAGAGCGCTGCCGGGCGGGCAGGTGTCTTGCTCAGCTGTGGCTTGGGGGGCACTTTTTTCAGTGCCATTGTAACTGAAAAGTCACTAAGCGAACTGTTGTAAGTTGAGGACTACCTGTACTTCATCACTTTTTTTTCCTTTTTGGGGGGGTCATCAAGTTTTTGACATCTTGCTAGGTGACTGGTGGTACAGGATATGTTGCCATATCCTAAAAGTGGTACAATGGGTGAAAAGGTTGAAAAGCCTTGCACTAATGCTTCACATTTATTTTCCTTTAAGGCATTGTAAGTAACCTACAGTAAATTCTTGGTCTCCAATTTCTTATTCTAGTCATAGTATTCAGAACATATAATTTAGGAGAGAAAAAAAAAATTAAGCATATACCATAAGTAACATAATGTCTGTGATCTCTTGTTAAAAATATCTAAAGTAGCAATTGGGTGATAACTTTACTGAGACAACTGGCCAAGGAATTGCATCTGGCAGGGTTCAGGAGAAGAGTCTTTTCTGCTGTGGCTCCCTCCCTCTGGAACACTGTACCACTCAAAGTGAGATCCGCACCCACCCTCTTGGCTTTCTGTAAGAGCCTCAAAATCTGACTCAGCTGGTTGGCCTGGGGCCTTGATAGGGCATGCCATTCTGGATTGGTTACTAATACTTCCATGTCAGAATCACTGTGGGGTACTTCTGTGGGGAAAGGATTTGCCGGTGAAATGCCAGTTGGGGGCGCCTTTCACATCCTTGTAAAGTTGCTCACCAAAGTGGCACCCATTTATCCACTTGTAGTTGCCTGCTTTCGAACCATTGGCTCAGCAGGAGCTGGAGTGTGTGATGGGAGCACACACTGCCCCGCGGTAGCAATGGGTTTCAGTCACAAGGCTGTTGCTCACCAGCCCAGTGTTCTAACCTCACAAACCACCATGCTTCTACTTCTGGATCAGGTTACTGGATTAAATAGAAGGTTCCACCTTCACCCCATTGTACCTTGACTAATTCACTATTAATTGTGTTATATTTACTGTTTTAATGTTTCATGATTATTGTTTTTATCAAGATGCAAGCTGCTCATGAGGAAGCGAGATGGGCGGCATATAAATTAAATAAACAAACAAGTAAGTAAATAAATATATAAAACAATGATATGCTATCATTTAAAATACAGTTACACCATCAAAATCAAGCCCTGAGCAAATCTTCATTGGCAAGCACTAAACCAATTTGTTTCTTAGAGACAGATCTGTACTACACGGAATCGGAGAATGCACTTCCCTTAACTGAGATTCTCCTTCTCAAAATTGCTTAAAATAATAACCAAGTATTAAACTAAGTATCTTACAGTGTATAAAAGGCACAGGATTGAAAATGCGAGAAGATGAGCTACATTTTCTTGCAAAAAAGGATGAATGAGTGAACAATAATGTTGATTACCACCCTACATTATACTATACTAGTAATTAGCAGTATAAGCTTGTTAGCTGTTTTGCACAACATATTAACTATGTTCTTCTTTTCTGGGTTGCATGCCACATTTAAGACCCACTAAATTCAAATATCCACAATCAGATGTTTCATAGTTTGCCCCTGTTTTAATTCATCAGTCCCCTAAAATGTGCAGCAGTCTGTTCTTGCCAAGGGCTGTACTGGAATCTGACCATAATGAACTGGATTTGGAGAGTCAATTTGCATTTCATTAGCACATAATTTATATAATCAACATAAAAGTTGCATGATCATGTTGGATGCTAGCCTCAGTTGATGGATAAATTGCTTGTGCACAATTTGTATTATGAGAAGTAACTGTTCAAAGGATGTTTGGAGGGAATGAGCAGACATCAATTGAGATTTCAAGTTGCACTCATCATGGTTCAGCAATAAAAATGTTTGCTCATGAATGGAGGAGCACTGCTGAGAAAAATGAGAGTGGCTAAGAAAGTTTGTGAATAAAAAGCTCGCAATCTAATTTTTCAGTATCCACAGTAGGCTTTTTTATTACCAGTCTGGCACTCTTAATATTGTTATGAGCTGTTGCTAATGGATAACAAAATGATTCAAACAGTTGTTTAATTAAGGTATTGCATTGGGAGAGTGGAAGATGGATTTGTTGGAACTGGGGTTTGCTTTAGTGGATGTGACCACTACCTTTGCAGTTTTGTGGTGTGGAAGGAAAAGACATGCATTTAATATGATATTGAGAAGGTTGTCTACAAACATGAAGTTGAGTGAGCAAAGGATGGTCCATACAGACTCAGAAATACTGGAACAAGACTAGTCATACTGAAGCTTTATGGATTTAGGCAGTGCTTTTTTTCTAAAAATAAAAGGTGCCGGAACTCTCGTCTTGTTAATCTTTTACTTATATAATTATTATTATTATTATTTATTCAATTTCTATACCGCCCTTCTCCCGAAGGACTCAGGGCGGTTAACAGGGCATATATAAATAACAATACAAAAATTAAAAAGAAATTAAACAAATGCCCAATTAAAATACAATAACAATAAAAACAGTAAAAAAACCCATTAAAAACCCTAATGTTCCCCATCAGGCCAGACCAGCTAGTTCAAATAAGTGGGTCTTCAACCCGCGCCGGAAGGAGCGAAGGTCCGATGCCATCCGGAGCTCAACCGGCAGTTGGTTCCATAATGCCGGAGCGCCCACAGAGAAGGCCCTCCCCCTGGGGGCCACCAGTCGACATTCCCTGACCGGAGGCACCCTGAGGAGGCCCTCTCTGTGGGCACGCACAGGGCAGAGGGGAGTTGACGCCGGAAGCAGGTGGTCCTCGAGGTATCCCGGACCCATGCCATGTAAGGACTTAAAGATCATAACCAAAACCTTGAACCTCACCCGGAAGACAACTGGTAACCAATGTAGCTCGCGGAGCAAAGGTGTAACATGGGAGTACCGGGAAACTCCCAAGACAACTCTCGCGGCCGCATTCTGTACCAGTTGGAGCCTCCGAGTGGTCTTCAAGGGAAGCCCCATGTAAAGAGCATTGCAGTAGTCCAGGCGAGAGGTCACGAGCGCATGAGTGACCGTACACAGGGCATCCCGGTCCAGATAGGGCCGCAACTGGCGCATCAGGCGAACCTGGGCGAAAACCCCCCTAGTCACGGCCAATATATGGTCTTCCAGAGTAAGTCGTGAATCTAGGAGGACTCCCAAGTTGCGAGCCCTATCCACGGGGGGTAAGGACTCACCCCCCCATAAGAAGAGATGGAATATTTTGAATGTCCCGGGATGCCGGAATGCACAGCCACTCAGTCTTGTCAGGGTTGAGTTGAAGTCTGTTCCTCCCCATCCAGACCCGAACCGCCTCCAGGCAACGGGACATCACATCGAGGGCATCACTGGGGTGGTTTGGGGTCGAAATGAAAAGTTGGGTATCGTCGGCATATTGATGATACCCAACTCCAAAACCACGAATGATCTCACCCAGCGGTTTCATGTAGATGTTGAACAGGAGAGGCGAGAGGACCGACCCCTGAGGAACTCCACAAGCGAGAGTCCTAGGGGTCGACCTCTGTCCTCCTGCCAACACCGACTGCGAGTGTCCCAGGAGATAGGAGGAGAACCACTGAAGAACTGTGCCTCCCACTCCCAATCCCCTGAGACGCCGCAGCAGGATACCATGGTCGATGGTATCGAAAGCCGCTGAGAGGTCTAATAGGACAAGGACAGAGGAATGTCCTCTGTCCCGAGCCCTCCAGAGATCATTCACCAGAGCGACCAATGCCATCTCCGTGCTGTACCCGGGCCTGAAACCCGATTGGAATGGGTCTAGATAATCCGCTTCATCCAGGACCAGGGGAAGCTGATGCGCCACCACACTCTCAACAACCTTCGCAAGAAAGCGAAGGTTGGAGACCAGACGAAAGTTGTTCAAAACAGCTGGGTCCAGAACAGGCTTCTTGAGGAGAGGTCTCACCACCGCCTCCTTCAAGACGGCGTGGAAATTACCCTCACTCAAGGAAGCAGATATAACTGCCTGGAACCAGCCTCGTGTCCTCTCCCGGGCTGCATAAACCAGCCAAGAAGGGCACGGGTCCAATAAACATGTGGTGGAGCTCAGCCTCCCCATAATCCTGTCCACTTCCTCAGGGGTTACAGAATCAAACTCCTCCCAGATAACATCGACAAGACCGCCCGTGTCCTGATCGTCAGACTCTGCCCAGTTGGAGTCCAGACCGGTCCGAATCCGAGCGATTTTATCCAACAGATGTTGTCCAAACTCCTCGGCATGACCCTGCAAGGGTTCCTCCCTCACCTCCTGATTAAGGAGGGAGCGGGTCACCCTAAACAGGGCGGCCGGGCGATTATCTGCGGACGCGATGAGGGCAGAGAAGTAATTACACCTCGCCGTCCTCATCGCTGCAAGATAAGACCTAATAAAGGTTCTTAGTCGCAACCGGTCGGATTCGGATCGGCTGGACCTCCAACAGCTCTCTAGGCCCCGTTTCCGACGCTTCATCTCCCGGAGCTCCGAGGAGAACCATGGAGCTTGTTGGGATCTGCACCGGGTCAGGGGCCGCAAGGGTACAACTCAGTCAAGTGCCTCAGTGGTCGCCCTTTCCCAGGCTTCCACTAGGGCATCTGCCGAGTTGTGAGCAACGGAGGCAGGTGGGGACCCCAGCGCTGCCTGGAATATATCAGGATCCATTAAGCGTCTGGGGTGGTACCATCTAATTGGCTCCGTACCCCCACGGCGGGGGGTGGCAAAACGGAAGACCAGCCGCAGGAGGTGATGATCGGTCCATGACAGGAGCATAATAAATGGAGAGCCCCCACCAAGATCATCAAACCACCATCCAGATAAGAAAACCAGGTCAAGGGTGTGGCCTCCCTCATGAGTTGGTTCAGAAATTACTTGCGTCAGGTCCATGGCCGTCATGGAAGCCATGAACTCCCGAGCTAGCTCAGATGAGCCTCCCAGGGATGGTAGATTAAAGTCACCCAAATCTATAAGTTTGGGGAACTCAATCACCAACCCTGAGAGGATATCGAGCAGCTCGGGCAGGGCTGCCGCTGCGCGACTAGGCAAAAAGTACACCAGCAGCAAGCCCAACTGCGCCCCCGGACCAAATCTCAAAAAGAGAGACTCACACCCGACTATCTGAGGAACGGTGGTCTCCCGCGGACATAAGGTCTCCCTGATAGCTACCGCCACACCCCCACCCCTACCTTGAGCTCGTGGCCGGTGTAGCACCCAGAAACCTGGTGGGCAGAGGTCAACCAAAGGGACCCCACCCTCTGGGCCCAACCAAGTCTCCGTGATGCAAGCCAGGTCCGCATGCTCACCCTCAACTAAATCCCTAACAAGGGGAGTTTTGTTAACCACGGACCTGACATTCAGGTACACCAGCCAGAGCTTAGGAGGCTGCACATCCTCGCTCCCGGAACCTCGGGGAAGAAATAGAGGGTCAGAGCGCCTCACCGCTTGCAAATAGCGGAGACGGCCCCCCCCGGTAACGATACGGCCCTCTGTTTATGCACCTGCTGCCATTCCCCAACGTCGTGGGAATCGGTAGTCCCACGACCCGCTCCAGAGCCCCGGAGACAACCACACCCTGTTCTCCCCCCATGTGGCCAGACCCAAGCCTGGCCTGAGCCATGTTTGATTGACCACCCCCCATAGCCAAACAACCCCCACCCCCTCCCACCCCTCTCCCTAACCCCATAAAAAATTTTGCTAAAAAATTAACCAGGAGCCTCCTATTAAATTTATGTGGAAGGCCCCTGCCCCTGCCCAACCATCTCTCAGGGTCCCAACAATCGGGCCCTTCATCGAGATTGGAGGTATTTGAAAAGGCAGGTCGCACCCAGGAGAGGGGGGCACCCCTGAGGGCGAACAAGTCTGTCCTGGTGTATCGCCGCATATAGGTCCGGCAAGTCCAGGATAGGCAGTCCCATAATTGGTCATATCCATAGGAGGATCGAGGCACGGGAATAAATATCTGGATCCACACCCAACTTCACTGCCACTCAGTTGGGTGCCCCCGGAGGCAGGCCACCCCGCGCCCTCTCACGACGGGTTGCAACTCTGTTCCTGGGGGTGGTCCAAGATATACTCTGGGTAGGCATACCCCATAGAGCTCCCACCTCTATGGGGCTGCAGATGTAAAGCCAAGCCACTCTCCCACCGTGGCTAGTACCCAGGTCCGTCCAAATCCAAAGGGGAGAGGGGGGGTAGGCAGAGAGTTGGTAGGTGTATATGTTCAAGGCAGAAGGGTAGGCAGGCCAAGGTAGTAAAGGTGGTCTGGAAACGCCGTCACCGCCGCTGAAGCGGTCCAAAGGCAGTGCAGGAACCACATGTCGCCGTTGCTCCATTGAGGTGACCCGCGGTCGTCTTCTCCGCCGCTGAAACGGCCCAAAGACGCCGTCGCCGCCGAAAGCAGCCCGAAGCCAGCATAGAAAAACACCACCACCGCCGAGATGACTCACAGTCTCCGCCTCCAAAACGGCCCGAGGATGACGCCGACGCCGAAAGCGGCCCGAGGCGGCCTGGAGCAACATGGGAACACCGCCGCCGGCGAGAGGGGCCAAAAGCCCAGAAAACGCCGCAGCCAACCGCCGACCACCGCAAACGGCCCGAATAGGCCCGAAAACGCCGGTGCCGCTGAAAGCGGCCCGAAAACAGACCAGATGTCGCCGCTGGTAGCACAGGCCAGAAGGCCCCGGAAACATCACCGCTAGCTGCTGGTCGCTGAAAACGGCCAGAACATGCCGCCGCTGCCGTCGCCATCGCTGCCAAACGTGGGCCGCCGCCGCCGAGCGCGGCCCGAAAGACCGCCGCCGCCAGCGCCGAAGCCGATGCCCATGCCGTCGCCGCCATCGCCACCATCAGAACAGACTCACAGGCGTCCCCCTCGCCGACCGAGAGATTAATTGGACTAACTTTAATTTAAGAGATGCCCTACGTACGGTCACTCACGCACTCGTTACCTCCCGTATAGATTATTGCAATGCTCTCTACATGGGGCTACCCTTGAAGACCACCCGGAGGCTCCAGCTGGTGCAGAATGCGGCCGCGCGGGTAGTGATGGGAGCATTCCGATACTCCCTTATTACACCCCTCCTGCGTGAGCTGCATTGGTTACCGGTTGTCTTCCGGGTGAGATTTAAGGTGCTGGTACCTACCTTTAAAGCCCTACATGGCCTAGGCCCGGGATATTTGCAGGACTGTCTGCTGCCGGGAACGACCTCCCATCGCCCAGTACGCTCACAAAGAGAGGGCCTCGTCAGGGTGCCGTCGGCTAGACAATGTAGGCTGGCAACCCCCAGGGGGAGGGCCTTCTCTGTGGGAGTGCCAGCCCTATGGAACCAACTTCCCCTTGAGCTCCGGATGGCCCCGGATCTCCAGTCCTTTCGCCGCGGCCTTAAAACATTCCTTTTCCATCAGGCTGACCTGGACTGATGACAGGGATTTTAAAATGTTTTTTAATTTTTAATTTTAATTTATTTTATTGGGGCTGTTAATTTAATTCTTTTTAATTTTTGTATTGCTGTATTTTATTGTTGTTAGCCACCCTGAGTCCTTCGGGAGATAGGGCGGCATATAATTCCCAAAAATAAATAAAAATAAATAAATAAATTAAAAAGAGGTGGAAAGAGAAATCGTGTCCGCCTGGCCTTGCCTCCCCATTGGGGCAAGGGTCTCACAGAGGGCAAGGTGGACTTGACAAATACAAGTTATTTGAGGAGGGGGTTTCTTTTCCACTGTGTTTTCTCCTTCTGACTTGTGGTCAGCCTGGCTGACACGAGGTGACCACCAGGCAGGCGCGCACATGTTTTCTGTGCTTCGGTGTCAATCTCTCCATGCTGCAGCACGGCATGAAGAGCCTGGCTGACACAGGTGAGCAGAAGGCAGGAGTGCACATGGACTCTGCTTTTTCGGCTGCTCCCCACGTCCCACTCCTGGTCCTCTCTTACTTACAACTAGGAGATGGTGCAGTTGGGCAGCAGGGAGGGGTGCAAAGTTCCTGCCAACTCACCTTCATTGCAGACAACTTGAATGTGCAATGTTTGCTGGCCGGGTCTTTTGGCGCACTCAGCAGCAATTCCTATTGGCTTTCGAAAGCCAATAGAGGGAGTAGCACAGTTTGTGCAAAAGTTGAAAAAATTCATCAAAAAAAGGTGCCAGAACTCCGTTCTGAGCGTTCTATGAGAAAAAAAGCCATGGTTTTATTTATTTATTTATTTATTTATTTATTTATTTATTTATTTATTTATTTATTTATTTATTTATTTATTTATTTATTTGATTTGTATACCGTCCTTCTCCCTAAGGACTCAGGGCGGTGAACAGTGACATAAATGTCAAAATGCAGAAATACAGAAAATTGAAAATAAATTAAGCCCTATTGCCCAAATGTAGAGGATAAATTAAAACTACAATTAAAATTAAACCCGTCAGACCAGACCGGATTGCTTAAATAGATGTGTTTTTAGATCGCGTTGGAAGGAGCGAAGGTCGGGAGCCATCCGGAGCTCAACCGGTAAATGGTTCCATAGGTCAGGCGCGCCCACAGAGAACGCTCTCCCCCTGGGAGCCACCAAGCGACATTCTCCAAACGGTGGCACCCTTAGGAGGCCCTCTCTGTGGGAGCGTACCGGGCAGAGGGAAGTTGATGCCGGCAGCAGGTGATTCCCAAGGTACTCTGGACCCATGCCATGTAGGGCTTTGAAAACCATTACAAGCACCTTGAATCTCACCCGGAGGATAACTGGGAGCCAATGCAGCTCACGGAGTAGAGGTGTAACATGGGAGTATCGGGAGGCTCCCAATACAACTCTCACAGCTGCATTCTGTACCAGTTGGAGCCTCCGAGTGGTCCTCAAGGGCAGCCCCATGTATAGAGCATTGCAGTAATCTAAACGAGAGGTCACGAGCGCATGAGTGACTGTACGCAGGGCATCCCGGTCCAGATAGGGCCGTAATTGGCGCACCAGGCGAACCTGGGCAAAGGCTCCCCTAGTCACAGCTATTATGTGGTCTTCCAAAGAAAGCTGTGAGTCTAGGAGGACTCCCAAGTTACGGGCCCTATCTACGGGGGGTAATAACTTACCCCCTATAGAAAGAGATGGAATGTTCTGAGTATCTCGAGATGCCGGTACATTTAGGGTAGGTATAAAATAAGAGAACCTTTATTGTCATTTTTTTTTACTGTGGGCACACTGGAACATATTAAAAATGAAATTCTGTTGTCTGCTCTCAAAAGTGTACACATATGTAACAAATATATCAGTATGCTATATACAATATATATATATACCTACACCAGTGGTGGGATTCTAATAAATTAACAACCAGTTCTCTGCCCTAATGACCATTTTAAATATCAAAAAATGATCTACTGAAAGATAGTTTATTATTTCATGCATTTAATACTTAAATAAGAACACTAAAAGAGGTACACAAAACTTGATTATGTTATAAGAAAGAACCAGTGTGAAACTGGCTGAGTCCCACCACTGACCTACACCCTTACATATAAATACATGTGAATATTAATCACTGTCCATCTTGAGTATATAGCAGAAAGAGGAACCTTGAGAGTTCACAAGGTTAATACGGTATAGAACAAAACTGTGACTGGATCTGGATGTCCAGCTTCAGATGCCACGAAGCCTCCTCCCAGAAGGTAACAAGGAAAACAGTTTGTGAAGAGGATGTGTGGTGTTCCAGACAATCTTGCGGACCCTGCTCAAGAACACTTCTGTGCTATGTCCTGGATGGAAGGGAGTGAACTGTCAATGATCTTTTCTGCCATCCTCACCACTCTCTGCATTGCCTTCCTGTTGGAAGCAGTGATGCTTCCAAACCAGGCCGTAATGCCGTATGACAGGATGCTCTCGATTGTCCCTCTGTAGAAAGTGGTAAGGACAATGGAAGGAAGATGTACTTTCCTCCATACAGAAATACTGGAACAAGACTAGTCATACTGAAGGTGATGTTCTGAAGCTTTATGGATAGATTTAGGGGAGGTATGAAGAGATATAAATAGAAGACAATCATAAGAGGTACGTTTTTAAGCTGTTACCCTCCAATTGCACTTGATTATATTTACTACCATTCTCAGCCACCATGGTGAATGGGCCTGTTGACTGAGAAGTAACTGTTGACTGAGAGCAGTCATAGGCTGTAGACATGAATCTATATAGAACAGTTCTGCTCAAGAGATGGAGCTCTGTTTTCAGCTTGAAGCAACTTGTTATTCATACAGCTAGAGACATCCTAGTAGTGGCAAAACACGGCAGATGTATATGTTTTCTTTATGTTAGTTGTCAACGTGTGCACCTCCAAATTACAAAACATATGGCACATGCAAATATGTAAGGAGCACATTTTCTTGCAACATGAGGTCACAACATATATTTTACCATTTTGACAAATCTCAGATGGCTGCACAAACCATGAACTTATCAGGATTGGACAACATTCTTTGTTTCACATGTCATATCTGTTCTTTTGTGAGAAAGAGAAAATACCTATCAAGTAACTCTTCTGCCTTCACCATCTCAGATGGAAAAAGCTACAATATGCTACCAGAGTCAGGGGTGCTGCTTTTCATGCTGGTTTTTTTTCTTCTTCATAGCATAGAATATAAGGGTTGGAAAAGAGATCATCTAGTCCAACCTAGCAACATCAGAATCTTGCATTACAACATCCTGGACAGATTACTGTATAATGCAACCTCTGTTTAAACATCTGCAATGAAGGAGATATTATTACTTCCTGAGTCAATTGTTGGACATCTTTTAATAAAAAAGGATTTTTTTTCCTGCTGTTCAGCCAAAATCTACTTTCTTGACATTTGAACCATAGTTTCCAATCCTGATATTGAAAGTATTCTGCAAAGTTATTTCTTCCACTTTTCATACAATTGGAAAGGAACATACCTCCTTACAGTCTTTTTTCTTCTTCTCTTCCAAGCTAAACATACCCAGTGCTTCCAAACATTCTTCTTATTTTGTTTTTCTTTCCTGGTCCCTCATTATCTTGTCTGCTCATCTCTGGACATATGTCAATTTGTGACTGAAAATGTGGAACCTTGAATGTGGCACCTAGAACTGGGTAGTCTAGAACATGACACCTAGAACTAGTCAGCCTAAAATGTGGTACCTAGTATGAGTCACATTATTTTAGGTACAGTCTGATCTAAGTGGCAAGGTTCTATGATTTCATGACACTGTACTTCTAATCAGTTGTATATGATTTTTATTTTTGCAGTTGTTGTCTCATATTCACACCAACTTGCACCATATTATTGGTAAAGGTAAAGGTAAAGGTTCCCCCGCACATGCGTTCTAGTCGTTTCCAACTCTGGCCGAAGAGCCAGCGCTTGTCCAAGGACGTCTCCGTGATCATGTGGCCAGCATGACTGGACACCAAAGGCACACAGAACGCTGTTACCTTCCCACCGTAGTGGTCCCTATTTTTCTACTTGCATTTTTACATGCTTTCGAACTGCTAGGTTGGCAGAAGCTGGGATGAGTAACAGGCGCTCACTCTGTTACGCGGCACTCGGGATTCGACCCACCAAACTGCCAACCTTCTGATTGACAGGCTCAGTGTCCTAACCCACTGAGCCACCACATCCCTGAGCCACTGCGTCCCTGAGCCACCGCGTCCCTATATTATTGGTATAGATTATTAATTCAAGAATTCTCCTCTGATAATTTTAAGGCACCTGGGATGATCTCACTGCAGTCACACCAGAAGTAGTTAGATGGTTAGCTTCCTTAGATATTGAATTATAACATCTATCTCCTTACAATTCCATGGCTCCATATTATGGTGATTTTATTATGGTTTTACATTAAGCTAAATTTGTGTATCAGTGATTGCCTTACCTTGGTAGATGCCATATACTAAATAAATAAATAGTTCATTAAGACCCCCAAATTCTTTTCATGTGCAGTATTTACCAGCTTGTCCCTCCCTCCCTTCCCCACCACATCCTATACCAGGGATGTCAAACTGGCGGCCTGTGGGCTGGATGCGTCAGGTGAAGGCCACGCCCACCCCGGCTCCACAAAGACAAAAAATGTTATGATACATCACGTGACGTGATCGGGTTTGACATCCATGTCTCATACTCTTACCCTGAATTTTCTTACCCCAGTTGAGGTCATTTCCTTTACCTATGTTGACATTCATCTTTCTGCCAATTTGACTCTCAAAACAGCCTCTGAGGTGTTGGCTATTTCCCCTATCTCTGTGCCATCCTCAGATCAGATAATAATATTTTCCAAGCCCATATCTAGAAAAGTTGCAAATATATTGAATAGAACAGGATCCTGCAACATTCCCATTTACTCTTGCTTTAATGCTCATCGATGGCTACCATTGTTCAACCAGCCCTTCATTCATCTAATGGTACAGTACCACAGTCCAGCCACATTTTATCATCTGGAAGATTTTGCTGAATTTTTTGCTAAAGTCGGGGTGCTTAATATTCACTGCATTCCCACAGTTAAATAAAGGTCACTATTTAAAAAAAAGATCAAGCTGGTTTGGCATAATTAATTCTCAATAAAATAATGCTAGCTCCTGTCATTTTATCTTCCTCTGTGCAATTATTTAGAAACTTGCTGGTAGAGTTCCTTGGTGACTGTAGCTATTTAATTATTTATTTGTTTATCCAACTCAGGAGGCTGTGCACCTATCTCTGGCCAGCAAACAAGATAAAAACAAAGAATTCCATTGAACCCTCTGCCATCAGATAAAATGCCCTGGAGGCACACTAAAACCACAAAATTGCTAAGCAGATACATTTGAGCAGGAATTCCCATGCTAGCATCCTGACCTCAATGCTGGGGGGGGGAGTGCAGATCTTTTATAGCAGGGGTATCAAACTCAATTTCATTGAGGGCTGCATCAGCATTGTGGTGCCCTAGGGGGGCCAGGTGGGTGTGGCTCACTGGGTGGGCATGTCTGATGACCCAGAGCATGGCACAGAGGCAAAACAGTCAACTGGCAGTTCAAACTGCCCTTTATTTGCTCCAATTTTTCCCAAATGCTCCCATGTTTCCGGTAAGCCGCAGAAAAAAATAACACAGACACACTTTCAGCAGCCTCTGGCCGTAAGTAGTTTCACAAGTTTTTAACTCTTCAGGCAGGGAAACTGTGTGTATGGAACAAGCCGTCCTCCTTCAGGTTTTTGACACACACACAGTTAGATTAGAAGAGTAATTTACTCAAGGCTACGTAGATAAAAAGGAAAGAAACTTACATCCAAAATCTAACGAGTCTGTGGAAATACAAACTTGCCTTAGCAGTTTCAGAAGAGAAGCCAAAATTCAAGGTTGACTCAGCCTTCCATCCTTCCGAGGTAGGTAAAATGAGGACCCAGATTGTTGGGGGCAATAAGCTGACTTTGTAATAATGCCGCTTGGGGGGGGGGGCGAAAGCCCTAATAAGCAGGCATATACATAGAATGAAGGCTATTGCTAAGCACATTGGTTTGTGCTTAAAATTGTAAGCCGCCCTGAGTCTTCGGAGAAGGACGGGATATAAATGGGATTAAAAAAAAAATCAGTCTGAGGTCTTTGAACACCAAATCAAGTTTGTCAGGCAGTCCAATGGTCAGAGTTTCTAATACCTCCATTCAGGGCTTCCTAGCTGACCACTTTGCCTCCTTCATGTGGGCCTGCAGCTCTGGGCAGCAGCCTAATGGACCTGCATGAGCAGCTGGCAGCCATGGCTACAGCGGGTACCAAGGTGCGCAAGGGGGATGTGCTCCACCCACAGACCTTGGGCAAGACCCTTGAGGGGGCTGAGGAGATGACCAGTGGCAACCTGCTCTCCAACCAAAAAGAGATGGGATGGAGTAGGTGTGTCCAGGGGTCTGCATGACATGGCACCGCCCCCAACTTAGCATGCAGCCGGTGCCACTGCAGCTCTGCTGCTGGAGGGCTGGCCCAGTATTGACAGTGGACTATGCAGCCCCTGCTCCCATTCGCTGTTGGCCCCTGCACAATCATCACCTCCTGTGAGTGTGCCTTGGAGGCCGCCGAGCTGGCCAGGGCCATGGCAGAGGGAGTCAGTCCCTCACCATCTCTGGAGCATCCCAAGGGGCTGAATATTGGACAATTGCAGGCCAGTTCCGGTCCTCATTCCTTGTGTTTGACATGTCTGTTCTATAGCCTTGCAAAAGATCAATAGAGTAGGGGCAATTTCAATTTTGTGTGCATGTTGCTTTTAATTCTTAGCTCAGATAAAAACTTCCAATGCACCCACAGAGGTATCCTAAGCTTCCCCCCCCCGCCTCACTGTAATACTGTACAATCAAGTGGTGTGGTGGCCTATGGGTGAAGATGCTCAGCTCCCATATGGGAAGTTGAGAGTTCAATCATAAGTAGCATCAGATGTTTCTCTCCTAGGGATATATACAGTATATCTATCTATCTATCTATCTATCTATCTATCTATCTATCTATCTATCTATCTATCTATCTATCTATCTATCTATCTATCTATCTCTATCTCTATCTCTATCTCTATCTCTATCTCTATCTCTATATCTATATCTATATCTATATCTATATCTATATCTATATCTATATCTATATCTATATCTATATCTATATCTATCTATCTATCTATCTATCTATCTATCTATCTATCTATCTATCTATCTATCTATCTATCTACTCTTTCGTGCTTCACTCGCACAAGCACGAAACCGAAGACACCAGCCTGAAGATGATGAGTGGGACCTCGTCGAAACGTTGCCAAGACAACCTCAATCCTACATGAGAAAAGACCCGAATACGCCAAGACCTACATACCTAACCTGTGAAAATCTACGAATACGAAAACACACACACACGTGTGTGTGTGTGTGTGTGTGTGTGTGTGTGTGTGTGTGTGTCTTCTGCGAACTCCATATGGCATCAGGAAGGGCATCTGGCCAGTAAATGCTCAGCTTCATCCAGTCGCCTTGACTCTACCCCAAATTAAGGGATTACAGGGTTGTAAAAAAGGAGTTTTTTATTGTAATACTATACAATCATATTTCCAGTATCTTATTTTGTAACTCTAATTACATGCTCTAGTTTTTCCTTCTGTAATATCCTGAACTTCAGGATGATGTGATCTCTTTCTTGAAACAATCTGCTGCTGCATTTACCTTACCAATTAACTGTTCCCTATTATAGGTAGAGCCAGATGTAGGAGAGCCAATCGATTGTGTGTTCTTCAACTTTCTGGAAATTGAAATAACTTATCAACAAGAGTTTGGGAGACCTTACAGTATTAGCTGAGTCAGTTTTCCAGACTTTTGAAATATCCACATGCCTGGAGGTTGAAGTGTTTTTATGTGAGGGTAAGTGTACCTGGGAGTTGGAGTCCAACCTAAGCAGTGAAAAAGGTTTATTTAAATATCAGAGGGATGACAGGAATAAGTAAAGCTCATCACCTGGCTAATTGCATTCTTCAGGAGAAGAATCAAATGATATGTTCCATGCTTGTGTGCCAGTTAAGAGAATCAGAAGGAAGTGACTTCAGAGTAGCAATCTCTTAGACCAGGGGCCTTCAAACTTGGCCCTTTTATGACTTGTGGACTTTAACTCCCAGAATTCTGGGAGTTGAAATCCACAAGTCATTAAAAGGGCCAAGTTTGGAGACCTCTGTCTTAGACAAAAGAGTGGGGAGAGGGATAGAGAGAAAGAGAATACTTTATCCCTCAATCCATACTCCTACTAGTCTCTTATGGTCAATATATCATGAATTGTGGGACAATAATTGGATTTGGACATCAAATGAAGGTTTCTGTTATTTCTGCACCTTTCCTCAAAATTCCATAAACTATTTCAGAACAGCATTATCCTGATTTTCTGTCTAGCTTGGTGATCTAGAATGCTCCCACAATAACACCCTTGTGGTTTCCTTGCCTTGATATTCTTACTCTGATGTTCTCAACTGGATCCTTGTGTTAAAATTCCAGGATTTCAAGACATGTGAAATTTCTTTGCATCTAACGCTATTCCTCCTCCACTTTTGCCTGTTATGTTCATCTGGATCTACATAAGAATGATAAAAGAAGCATCATTCTGGAAGCTTTGTGTTATTACATGGCATGTGCAATGACACAACACATACGGTATCCAAAACAAGCAAAGCTTGTGTCACAACAGTGCAATGCTACTTTTGTTGCTTTGTCCCCATTGCTCCACTGGCTCTCTTCCTTTTGAACATACTGTAAATGTGAAGGTGTTTGCATCCAAAATGGGCAGGGGTTCTTCATATCTGCTCTAAGCATATGGCACCTTAAAGATGCTATTCCTGGTCTTTTATGGCACCTACATAAAGGAATTAAGCAGAAAATGACATACAATTAATTGCAGCCTCAGTTCATCTCTTTAACATCTCCTGAACCCAGTCACATAACATGTGTACTTATAGCAGATCTGAAACAACTTTCCTGCTCCAGATTTGAATATTGCACATCTTTATTTTGGAGTAAGTTAGTTATACTCTTTAATCCTTGCACACATGTATGAGCACATGGTCTTTGATTCCTCTCCCGATACAGTGCAGATAACCTGGCACTTTGTTTATTTCTGTCATCTCCAAAATTGATTGTGAGTTTAAGCCAATGAGGTTTCACAAAACTCTATCCAGAATTCATGCAATGTTCTTACTGAACATCTGACTTCAGATTAAGAATTCATAGAGCCTTTCCCAACTGGAGCAGTTTTAAAAACATATTCAACTTTTTTTTTTACCATTGCAAATTAATGATAGGCTAACTTTTAAAGGTCTAAATGGGGCAGCACTAGGATATTGAATCTGCCCATTCAGTTGCTTTTAAAGGGACATAGGTGTGAAGGAAACAACAAGCTTTCTCTGAAAAGGTCCCCACTTTATGCAACTCTCACCAGCCTGCAATTCAATAAGCAGACTAAATCTGTTTTATTTCATACTGCCTTTGACCCCATATGATTGATTGTAACCATCTATCTCATGTTTTATTTTGATTCTGTTCTTGATATTTATCTTGCTTTAACTTTCCATTATTGCCTAGGCATTTTTCTTTCTTTTGATATTTTATACCATCCAGAGTTTTTCAGGGGTTATAAATACAAATGAATGAATACCTCAAGGCAAAATAATTTAAAGCTATGGCTTGGGCAAGAATTCTGAAGAATTTCAAGGAAATCTTTTCAGTAAGGATTTTTTTTTTAAAAAAAAAAAGTAGCACAAAGTGCAGGGAGGGAGAGAAGGAGTTATATTCCACAAATGTTTTTCCCCTCCCCCCCAACAATTTCTGCCAAGTATTTAAGAATGTCTAAAGTTGGATCCTAGTGTTTTAAACAGAAATAGATCTGAAAATTAAAAAAAAAATAGACTCGCTTAGTAGCACATTGCCAGGCTTTCTTTTGGATAGCAGTGTGTGAAAGCAGATGGCAGCGTAGAAAGACGACATGTGCTAAAGATAATTGCATTTGAGGAGCAAATATTCTGACATAAATGTTCAAAAGAGCATTGTCTATATAAAAAAAATAGTTTTGCAACTTACAGCTTCCCATTTGCATGTATTTTTTCTTCTTCAAAGAATTGCCAATACTATGTGTGGGTGATGAAACAATATGGATCAATTCTAAAAAAGTAATTTTGACATATGACATAACACAGTGACCCCAATGCAGCCTATTCATTTTCTGCATCTCTTTTCTTTTCTTTTTAGTTTCTAGTCCACAATAGCTTAACATCCTAAACCCCTATTATCTGATCTACCATGGGAAAATATTTAAATCCTTTTATAATTAGTAAAATGTGATTTGATAACGTTTTTGCATAGAAGACATGACAAACATTTTTCGGAGTCCTCTAGGAAAATTGTGATGTTATTAAAGATGACATGGGTGGACCAGACTTTGCATATTTTTTTCACACATTCTACTGTATTTGAACCCTCACAAACATATAGATGTTATCTATCTATCTATCTATCTATCTATCTATCTATCTATCTATCTATCCATCTCTCTCTCTCTCTCTCTCTCTCTCCAAATGCATACATGCATGTGGGGGCATATATACATACTTCAGAGAAAGAAGAACATTTGTAGCTCAGGGTTGAAATGAGGGGGTCCTTGGTGCTCTCTGAGTTTGGTTGTTTTCTTGCAGACATTTCATTACCCAAAATAGTAACATCATCAGTGCCCCACTGATAGTATAGTTTGCCTCACTCCTTACTAGCACTGATGATGTTATTTTTATTTTTATTTTTATTTTAATTCCATTTATATCCCGCCCTTCTCCGAAGACTCAGGGCAGCTTACAAGCTTAGCAGTAGCCTTCATTCTATGTATATGCCTGCTTATTAGGGCTTTCACCCCCCCCAAGCGGCATTATTACAAAGTCAGCTTAATTGCCCCCAACAATCTGGGTCCTCATTTTACCTACCTCGGAAGGATGGAAGGCTGAGTCAACCTTGAGCCTGGTGGGATGCGAACCTGCACTAATTGCAGGCAGCTGCTGTTACTTAAGGAGGCATCAGCCCACTGCTCCACCAAGGCTCTTTTACCTACTTTGGGTAATGAAACATCTGCAAGAAAACAACCAAGCTCAGAGAGCACCAAGGACCCTCACACACTTCACAACTAGACTTGCTTGGTGGTGGTGGTAGTTGTGAGCATGTAAATATTATAATTATTTTACAATAGGGAAATTATTTTTCCTCCCATAGGCATTACTTGGGATGAAGTTTAAACCCTCTCTTCCTTCTCTTTAGTGATCCCGAGGTACTCTGTTTTTCCCTATTTAATAGTAGCATAGACATAGTTATTTTTTCTATAGGACTTATGTAGGGAATGAGATAAAAGCTGCTTTTGCCTCTGCTCACCAATCCTGAACAAGATGCTGATGAAAAATGCCAGAATAAGTAAGGAAGCAAAGGGAATGAATGACACACAAGCCATCTATACTTTCAAATTTCTGGTTTGCTCACATGCACCTTATGTAATTCATCTTCACAGAACTGATTGAGCTTAAGAGCTAACAATGTACAGAAATAAAGACAGTGCACAAAACAGCAGAAGATTTTTATCCGAGTTAAGAATAAATCAGCTGCTCACTAAATGTCTTCAGGAAAAGACTCAAAACAGCATAAGATTTTTGTGTTCTGTTGGAGAAAAATACCCTAAGTTTTGTTCCCATGTTTCTCACCCAAGAATAGGCGAAGGAACATTGAATGCTATATATCACCTGAAGTGCAGAAAATGCAAGCAAGTGCATGATTTTTAAAACATTTTAAAAACATTAAATCCCAGAGAAAGTAGTATGAATACAATTCTGCTCTCACCATACCAAAAATACCAACAGACAACAGACTCCCATTCTTTGACATCGACATAAGGAGCCTAGACAATGGACAACTGGAAATCCATGTCTACCGTAACCCCATGCACCCAGGTCAGATCCTCAGCTTCACAAGCAACCACCCCACCACACACAAAAGAAGCTTTGTCCAGACCCTCTTCAGAAGGGCCAGGACACACTGCAGCACCACAACTTTAAGAAAAATATCACATCAATTAAAAACCAGGATCCACGAACACCAGCTGGCAGTCAAATGCCAGGATCCCAAATCCTTAATCTCTACCCACACTGACACCAAACAGCACCAGTTTGATTGGAGCACCACAAAAATCATCAGCCACGCTACCACCTGCCATACTCATGAGCTCATCAAAGCCTGGCAGTCCACAAGCAATTCCATCAACAGACATATTGACCTAAAACCAGCCTATGAATCCCTCAGAATCCAAATCAACTGCACAGCCAAGCAGAGACCCTCAATCAACCTATGCAAGCCCCCCTCCCACCAGCAGTTCACCTTCCGATGACCCTGGCCTGATGTAACCTCCCCATCACAAGACCCATCACAAGCGTCTGACTGATGACTCACATCTGACCGATCACAAGACCCTCCCATGACACATCCACACCTGACCCATCACAAGACCTGCTGACCACAGGAGGCCCTTATAAACAGAAGAACACTGACACTGACATCCCCTAAATTCCACTGAAGATGTTACCTAGCCTGGTAACGAAACATTCAGAAATTGACTCACAAGCTTGGAGAATGAACCTTCACTCTCATACCAAAAATTGCTATCAAAATAGCTACAGAAAACTCAAAGTCTTTCCCCCCTTTTTCTCAAAGATATATCCTCTGGCTTGATCATGTGACAGGTTTCAGGACAAAGGAAACAACAATTAAGATTCTTTTCAGTTAATATACAGTATATCTCACACAAGGTTTTCTGGCAACTTTTTAAAAGTCTCTTTAGTTTTTGGCACTTTTTTAAAGCTTCCTTTCCACATACAAGCCCTAAAAAAAAGCAGCTGTTTAGTGTAATCCTGATGTTTTTCACTAGCACATAAGGAATAGCTTATGGCTACAATAAGAGAAAAAGAAAGATAACAATCTGTGTAAAATTTCCAAAGAGCACACCAAAATTCAACAAAGCAGACAAGCCAACAGTGATCTTAACAGGTATAGAAACTCAGCATCATTAGCAATACTTATCTATAAATCAGATTAGTGCATACTTTGCATTATAACGTAGAATAATAGGGTTGGGAGGCATCTTGGAAGTATTCTAGCCCAACTCCCTTATCAAGCAGGAGACCCTATACATTTCCACACAAATGGCTGTCCCGTCTCTTCTTAAAAATCTGCAGTGATGAAGCACACACAACCTCCAGAGGTAAGGTGATCCACTGATTAATTCTTCTCATTGTTGGGAAATTTCTCCTTAGTTCTGTCTTTAGTGATGTGTCTTTAATGATCTTCCACTCATTACTTCTTGTCCTGCCTTCAATACTTTGGAGAATAGGTAGACCAGTTCTTCTCTGTGACACTCCCTCAACTACTGGAAGTCTGCTATTATACCACCCCTAGTCCTTCTCTTCATTAAACTAGAGATACATCATTCCCTCAATCTTTCATCATATGGTTTAGCCTCCACACCCCTTAGCACCCCTTAGAGTGCTCTTCCTGGCACTCTTTCTATGGTCTCAACTTCTTTTATGTATCATAGTGACCAGAGTTGGAGGCAGTATTCCAAGTGTGGTCTCACCAGTGTAGTATAAAGAGATGCTTCATGTGCTCTTGAAACTATCTCTTTGTTGATGCAACCTAGGATTGCATTATGGTTTTTTTGGCAGCTGTAACACACTGCTGGCTCATGCTTGAGTGGTGGTCTACTAAGGCCATGTAGATCCTTCTCACAGTGGCTACTATTGAGCCACATACCATATATTCGATATCTGTGCATTTGTTTTTTCTTTACTATGTGTAGGACCTCACTTTTCTCATCAGTGAATTGCATTTTTTTTAATTGGGCCAGTGTTCCTGCAAATTAAAGCACAGTACAGCACTGATGGAATCCACCAATATAAACTCTAACTTCATCACAGCAACATTTGTTTGCTTCTTTATAAACTAAGTAATTTCACTAGGATGCTATTATTCAGTCTTGAGTTACTGTTTTCTTCTGCCTTACCCGGATCTTAACTGCTCCTTTCATCTCTACGCCTGATTCCCACATCACCTGATCAGATCACAATCAATAGCAGCACTGATGATGCCAGTCTATACTTGCTAGAGGGGGAAAGGGATGTAAAAACAGTATAGTCTTAATTCACAAAACAGCTGCTCGTGTTGTCTGAAACTCAAAGTTCTTAAAAAAGTCCAGCAACAATTACAATCCCCAAGCCCCTCTTTGCATATTCAAAAGATGTTTCAAAGTCAGAATGTGTGAAGTATTTTTCCTGCTCCTATTTTGTACAGTAAGTGTATACATGAGGTGAATATACAGTATTATAAAGTTGATAGAACATACATAATAGCTTATGTATGTAGGGCATTTATACATCCCACAGTTCTAATAGAGTTTAAGTTCTTTTTTCAAGACTGAGTAATGTCAACTTCTATTCAAATTATTGTTTTTCTTACTTATGGTGTGCTTTCAAGGCTACATGATGGCGAACAGGCCTGAAGGCCTCCTATGGTTTGCCTAGAGGAAGATGAAGAGTGTTAAACTAGTATCTTTACAGTTAAATTAAAAAAAAATACTTTAATTCTGTGAAAGGCAACAGCAAAATAATGTATTCTTGTAACATTTTGGGCCCTGAAGCAAATGTAAACGGTCTGTGGTGATCAAGCAGAGATTTATGGCCAGTGCTTAACAGAGTGTGGGCTGATTTGTTTGGAATCTGGCTGGATATTTCTGAGAGATTTATGAAATTGTTTACAAAATTTCAGTCACAAAAGTTAATAGCAACTTTGAATGAACAGGATTGGTGGTGCCAAAATATGGCTAATGCAGAGTGGTACAAGTATAAATGTGAAGCCAAATAAAATTATTAAACTGGACTCTAAACATGAACTATTACTACTTTATCCCATTTGTTCAGCTAAAGAATGCACTGAGAGAAAAATGTCAAGTGTAGTAGCAAAAAATCAGAATAAACTTT
The DNA here is from genome assembly GCF_964194415.1 of Vipera berus. NCBI lineage: Eukaryota > Metazoa > Chordata > Lepidosauria > Squamata > Viperidae > Vipera > Vipera berus. The sequence continues at coordinate 253,490,445 of NC_138203.1, forward strand.
GCTGAGTTCAACTACCTTAGACAAATATAATTCAAATAATTAATTTTGTAAACACCACACTAAAGTTCACTTCTATATTTGTTTTTTTTCTAGATTTCTTTAGAATGAGGCGTGTCTGACATATTTTAAGAATATATAATTTATCATATGCCCAGATTGACCAGCGTGCACAAATCATCCAAGAGAGGGTGGTATAGCTTGAATGGGATCAGAGGTGTGGTGTAATATGTGGAAAAGAAGATCTGTCCTCATATAATAATTTTTTTTGTGAAACTGTCCACATTTAGTAGTAGTAGTAGTAGTAGTAGTAGTAGTAGTAGTAGTTAATTTTATCCTGGGTGGTAGATTAGAAAGAGTGAAATACAGCAAATTCTGTACATTGTTGTCTTGTTCATCTTAAAACTGATGTGCATTTTATAACAATTGCTTTGAGAAAACATAGTAATGATTTTGAAAGATATTGCTTCATTATGAAGTAATACAGGTAGTCCTCAACTTACACCACAACCAGGCTGGAATTTCCATTTGATAACTGATGCGGTCATAGAGCTAGATGTTACATGACTGAATTGCTTAGTGATTGCAGCCCCAGCACTCCCAGTTGCTGTTGTTAAGTCCAAATGCACAGATCATTAAGCAGAGGGAATTCCAGGTAAGCAATGGGGGAGTGCCACAAGGGGATGGGGAAGACCCTGGGAGGCCCAGAGTAGTCCATGTGCACGTGGGGAGTGCTGCAGCATGGCACTAACTTAGGTCGACCAAGAAAAGAACATACTGTAGCTCAGGGACTTCTGCTTGCCCCACAAAGCCATAGCTGCCCCTGGAAGCCTCAACTGTCCCAACCTGAGAGTAGTGTGAAGCTGAACCCCAGTAGCTCAGCACAGCATGCCCAAGCCCAGTTCCTTTGCATTTGCCAGGCTCTGCCATGACCAGCTGGCCTTCACAGTTTCCCTCACATTGCTGACAAGATATGCCCGACCTGACCCTATCCTGGGGTCTTACAGTCTTTGAGATAATCACTCTCTGTCAATCCAATTGATCTACTTAACCAGATAATTAGGGGTAAAATGATGAAAGATCCCAAGACAGACTCTAGAAAATTTGGGTGGTACTGTAAATGCATCAATGCATCAATGCATCAATCAATCAATCAATCAATCAATCAATCAATACCTACCCATCACTGATGTGAATATGACACTAATGATTATCACTTGGATATGGCCTAGTTTCTCTAATTCCAGCATACAATGTCCATACATGTTAGGGATGGTTTAGTTCTAAAGAATTGGCTTAATAATGTGGAACATTATTTGCAACATCTAGTTAGAAGCATGAGTAACTATAGGCCAACTGAGCTCCCATTCTTCAGAACAATCAACCTTTTTATCACTGCAGCATTGCACTGGGATGGATGTTCTGGCATGCTGGCTCCTTTCCACTCTCTGTTAACATTAGATTATTGGTTTGATGCTAACTGGAAAAGGCTTTCGGCATAGCAGCTGGCTGAATGCATGATAGGAACATGCTGAGAACCAAACCTCACAATAATACCATTTAATTCTGTGAGCAAAGAACATTTGTTTTGTTTCTCCAACAAAGTTATATTGCCTAGCTTCTTGAATTCCAGGAAAGTTCTTTTACATAATGCTTGGACTCTGAGTGGTGGTTCAACTATATGCTGGCTCAAGCACCTGCAAATAAATTGGGATGTTTTTTGTGACTTGGATGCTTTGGAGTGGAGCTCATGCTCAAAGTTTAGTTTTGGCTTCTTGCTGGTGACATAACCCTTTTGTTGGAAAATTGCTGTGGATCTGGTACATTCCCAGTCAATCCCTATATCCAGATTAAAGCAAGCAACACAAGCTTCTCAGTTCAGATAGCAAAGCATATAATTCAATATTTATTTATTAAACATCAGAAAACATCAAAACATTTTATTGGCAAAATAAAACAAAAGGCAGGCAAAGGAGAGGAGAGACGGGGGGGGAGAGAAGAGCAACATGTCTATCAATTTAAACATCTGTTTCATGCAAGAGAGCTCGGAGTGACCATATGTTTCAATAATGTTTCTGTAATTCCCTTAGATGAAGTCAATTTGTCTGATTTAATAGCTGACAAGAGAGACAGTTTGGTCTACTGGTTAAAGCGCTAGTTTAAGAGGCCTAAGACTGGGGAAAGGCACAAAGCCAGCTGTCTAAGTTTGGGCCAGTCACTGTCTCTCAGCCTAGGAAAATGGACAACAGCAAGCCACTTTTGAAAATATTGCCAAGAAAACTGTAGGCATATGATTGATTCAAAGCAAAACACACACACCACAAAAAAATTGACAGGAATGTTCTGCCTGAAGAAAATGTGTTCATAAAAGCTACAGTGACATGCCTACTTTTGCCATATTCTTTAGGTTGAGACAACAGCTAACAAAGAAACAAGCACAATTGCCTGTCACAACCCCAACTCTCTTAACTCCAAAAATATTGATACAGAAGCATTAGCTGAAGATCTGGCATCTAATTTGTCAAATCTTCCAATTTGGAAGAAAGTAGATGACAAAGCTAAGATTAGCAATGTCGGACAATGCAAACTGAAGTACAATAATCACATCCTGGGAAAAGAAATTGCCTCGGCAAGGAAATACATTCAGGAAGCTGTGGATAATAATCCTCTTTATGAAAACAGTCGATATGGTTCTACCTCTCAAGGGACAGGATAATATATAATTTATTTCTATTCAGGCCCAGTGTTGCCAACAATGATCTTGATATAACTCATCCCTTCTAATTTTGCTAAACAAAGTAATGTAGTCAGATTAAACATCCAGTTATTGTGTGCCCTGACCCAATGAATATATCCACTATATGGTGTAAACTGATAGGAACTGTATGAGCAGGAAAGGATCAATTCATCCATGAGCTAAAATCAAGATGATACTACTACCATGTTTCCCTGATAGTAAGACCTACCCCGAAAACTAGCCCTACCTTGATTTTTGGGGTGGGCCTAATATAAGCCCTATCCCAAAAATAAGCCCTAGTTTGGGAGCGAGGCGCATGCCTAAAAATCAAGCTAGGTTAGGGGTGGAGGGGTGGAGCTACCCGGTGCAGCCTGCACCCACTTAATAGGAGTCCCATGAATTGACACCTGCCTTTCCTCGCCGGCCCACTTCTTCTGTGGTGTTCCCCCATCCTGTATTTCGCAGTCAGAGGCCTACCTAATAATGAAACTCCAGCACAAGGGGCAATACCAGGCAACTACAGGCCAATTACCTGCTTACCAACAACTTTAAAATTGCTAACTGGTGTGGTAGCTGATGCAATACAACAGCATCTAGTTGAAAACAATCTCTTTCCATCTGAGCAGAAAGGAAACTGCCCCAATAGCAGAGGAACAAAAGATCAACTTCTAATAGACAAAATGATCTTGGAAAACTGCAAGAAAAGGAAGACCAACCTGAATGTGGCATGGATTGACTACAACAAGGCATTTGACTCTCTGCCACATGACTGGATAATCAAGTGCCTAGAAATAACAGGAGTCAGTAGAAACATCAGAAAATTTGTGCAAAGATTGATGGCACAATGGATGACACTTTGCAGGTAATGGTGAGAGACTGGGAGAGGTCAATATCAAGAGAGGAATATTTCAAGGAGATTCATTATCACCACTACTATTTGTTATTGCACTGTTTCCTCTGTCAACAATACTGAATACGGTAACTCAGGACATGGCTATCAAACATCAAAAACATCTGCCAGACTATCCCACCTCCTTTACATGGATGATCTGAAGCTGTATGGAAAAACATCATTGCTGCTGAACACTGTCCATATATATAGCCAAGATATTGCAATGGAGTTTGGCTTGGACAAATGTGCCACACTTACTTTCAAACAAGGAAAAATAGTGAAAACTGAAGGAATCAAGATGCCCCACAAAAATAACATTAAGAGTCTGGATGAGGAAGATTACCTCAAATACTTGGGTATCCTTCAAGCTGACAATATCAAGCACACTGAAGTCAAGAAAAATATTAGAGGTGAATACATCAAGAGAGTGAAGAAGATCTTAAAGTCCAAACTCAATGGAGGAAATACTGTGAAGGCAATCAACACCTGGGCAATTCCAGTCATTAGATACACAGCTGGAATAGTGGATGGGGCTCAAGCAGAACTAAAAGCAATGGATAGGAAGACCAGAAAAATAATGACAATGAATTATGCCCTTCATCCACGCAGTGACATTGACAGACTCTATCTACCAAGGCAAATAGGTGAGCGTGGAATGCTGCAAGTACATCAGATGGTTGAAGAAATAAAAATGGCTTTGGAAGATATCTGAAGGACAATGATGAAGATGCACTGAAATTAGGAAGGCAAACTGGCCTACAAGAAAGACCAAATGAAGAACAGAATAGAGGCATGGGAAGACAAAGCACTACATGGCCAGTACATAAAAAAAATAGCTGGGAAAGCAGATAATAACAAGACCTGGCAATGGCTAAGAGCAGGAAAATTGAAGAAAGAGACCAAAGGACTAATTCTGGCAGCACAAGACCAAACCTTAAGGACAAATGCATACAAAAACAAAATTGAGAAGACAGCAAGAGACAATAAGTGCTGCCTATGCAAAGAAGCTGAAGAAACAGTGGTCCACCTAGTAAGCTGCTGCAAGAAGATCACACAGACTGACTACAAACAGCAGCATGACAAAGTAGCAACAATGGTGCATTGGAAGATCTGCAAGAAATATCATTTGCCTGTAAGCAAGAACTGGTGGGATCATAAAATAGAGAAAGTCATAGAAAATGATAAAATTAAACTGCTCTGGGACTTCAGAATTCAAATAGACAGGCAACTGCAACATAACACCCTGGACTTAACAATTGTTGATAAGAAACAATTGTTGAGGAATTTTGGGAATTGAAATCCACAAGTCATAAAAGGTCCATGTTTGAAGACTCTGACATAGCACCATGATGTTGGATCATATGTCCTTTTCATGATGTTTTCTCATCTATTTGAGATTTTTTATGTGATTAAAGTTGAGCATTTTGCTGCTCTTCTCTGCTATTTCTTGATTAATTTTGTGTATGATTTCTTGCCAAGATGTAAATATTTACCTTTTCTATCTGTTCATTTATTAGTTTCATTTCATGGTATTGGCAGATTTGGCTCACATATATTGGGTTTTGTCTTTCTTTATTGATCTTTATGTCAACTGTTTTACTTGTCATGTTGAATAAATTTAAGCATGTTTGAACTTCCTCAACTGAAAGTCACAACGTCATCAGTAAATTGGTGTATGAAGGTGTCATCTGTATTAATCCTATGCCATCCAAATTAAGCCATCTAAAAAGTTTTGAGAAGATTTTCTTGCCTTGTTAGCTTATTCAGGTATTAATTGAATGTAAACTGGCATGAATATTGGTTGATCCGCCTTCATTTAGACAGAAGGAATCATTTGTTTTCATTCCCTTGATTTCTTAAGGTCTTTACAATTACATTTGACTTTATGTTGTCAAATGCTTTTTCATTTGACACAATGAAAATTTTTCATAGTAAACAATTGCAAGGGATAGGGACATTGTTCTTGTGCTTTGTTCCATGGCCTAGATCAGGGGTAGGCAACCTTGGCTCTTTTATGACTCACGGACTTCAACTCCCAGAATTCCTAAGCCAAGGTTGTCTACCCCTGGTCCAGATTATTGTATGTAAGTGGTTCATGGTCAAATAAACAAAAGCTAATTTGTAGAAATTAGGCAGAACAAGTGGTAGTTTTTAAATTTTTAGGGGGGTCTCCTTTGGAGATTAAGATTGTTTCTAATTTTTTTCATTGCTGAAGAATAGTTCCTGCATTTAAGTAATCATCAAAATATTTGGTTTTGCTAGTGATTTATAAACCTCTGAGGTGGTTGCATCTGGTCCTGGGGCTTTACTTGACATCTTATTGCATGAAGCTTGTTCATCTGGTTTTGGCACTGTTGAGTATTCTTCCAAAGAGTAACATATTTAGATAGCTAATGTTTAGGAGAAGAAACCAATATAGAAGCTCCAGCGCTCTTTTCCAGTTTCCCTTCAGTTGGTTGTAGGTGTATCATTTTTCTTTAGAAATTTGAAGTCTTTTGTTGTATTTTTTCTGGCCCATGATGATGTTACCTTTTGCATCTGCTGTTCTTAAGAGTTATTGTAATAGATAATAGTCTTCCTTTACTTGTTATTTTGTTTTAGTTCACAGACAGCAATCCTGTCAAGTTATTTCTCCTTTGCTAAAACTTCTTTTTTCAATTTTTTATTTTATTCTGAAGATTAAATTCAGAAGAAAGAGGTTTTACATAGACAAAACAGAACTAGACAAGAACATTAAAAATATGAATTTTTTTAAAAAAGACAAAAACATATATTATCCCTCCTGGTTAAACGCTGAATCTATTGCAACAATAATAGCTTCTCGTCTTGCAAAGCAGATCCAAAATGTATAAGCTTTTTTTTTAAATGGGGAAAATAGATGCAACACAAGAACTTTTAGCAAAGCTTATAAATTCTTTGCTAAAAGTTCTTGTGTTGCATCTATTTTCACCATTACAAAAAAATATATCACTTTCTCATGTCAGTTTTCCAATGGTTGGGACAAGCACTGTGATCCCAATTTATAAAAAGGGATCAAAATGTGACTTTTGTTTTATAAAATAAAGGCCTTTAATCTGACTGGTATTGTGGCTAATGTTTATGCAAGGTATTTAGCCAATAAATTAGATTATTGGGTTATTGACAATATTGGAAAAGAACTCAACATTCTATAACTGATCATTGTTTGTTTTAGGACAATTCAAAAAATAGATATGCAAAACATGCCAAAATGAATGTTTGTTAATTTTCTTGGTTTTCACACATTTTTTTCACTCTGTCAATATAGTCTAGTTGTGGTCCAAATTGGATCAGTTAAATCTTAATAGAAGACAACAGCTATTAATTTAAATGTTAAATAGGAATCTTCAAATAAGTAAGGGATATTTGATTTTAAAGGGGTTAAACAAGGATGTTTGCTAATGCCTGTTATTCAAATGTTTTCAAATTCAAATATTGCTTGTTTCAGAAAATGTCTTCCCGGTAAAACTGAGAGATAGTTTCCAGTATTATCATGTGCATATGTTCTATTACTTATTTCACATTCTCAGACAGACCATAAATTATTATAAACATTGGACAAATATTGTTCTAAAAAATTCTTAGTATTAAATAGACTTAGGTGGTACCGCTTGGTGAACAAATGAAAAGACATAATTGAAGGCTTGGACAACATGCCGTGGATAAAGTCTCCTCTTACCACATATTGGCATTTTAAAAATGTGGATTATTATTATAATAGTTCTGAGTGGTTGGCATTCTCACTGTCAGACCCAACGAATCAAAACTGACCAATTTGGCCAGAATAATAAAAGTTTGGTGCACAAGTAATAAAGGTTAAATTCCCACAATTGTAACTCTTGAGAAGTAAATCATCCCACTATTTACCATGTGATAGGATATGGGAATTTCAACCTTCAGTGATGTGGCTATGGATATAAAAAAAACCATAAATATCTTTTTAGAGCAATCTTAAATATAAGTAAGGACTCATCTGCTTTGTTTTCCATGCAGAATCTAGTATGCATCCAATTAAAGTTACAATAATTGTCAGGTCTTTTAATAATAAAATAATCGTCAGGGCATAAACTCATCTCATTACCTAACTCCTGTCTGGCCAAGCTGTTCCTTCTGGAACAAATGAAATCTGCCATCTTCTTGCTGATCTAGCTGATCTGTATTCCAACCACTTATAGGAATGTCTTTAGCTTTTCACCATAATTCCTTCAGAATTTGAAGAATTTAATTGGTACCCAGCTTTTTAAGAACAGGCTTTTGGATGTTGCTGATCAAATGAATTTTTCTAAAGTCACACAAAATAACACTGCCCCTTGGTTTGCACTTTGCAGAACTAAAGCCAAATGGGTGTATTTAAAATGTATAGCAGAGCTAGCTCTTCAATTTCAATTAATGGTCATCAACTATTAGGGAGGACTGACTCCATGAAACATCATATCATTTGTGCTTTTGTCCATGTTCTAATAATAATTCAAAAGAGCTACCACTTAAAAAAAACTTCACTGCCTTATTACTTTTGTTGTTTTTAAAAGGAAAATCCTTCTGGCTTGATTCATGTAAAATGGAACATCTGATGAATCAAGAAGGAGACACTTATTGTGGTGGTTGGCAACCTTTGCTTGAATGGCCTCTAAACAAAACAAATATTTACTTAATTATCTTGTAATTAGCTGTTGTTTATACAATCATTGTATTAACTTTGCTATTTACGTTTTAATAGCTTTCATGCATTTTTATGCATTTTGTTTATGATTGGCTATCTAGACATTGTATTAATGGTTAATCAATACATGGATTGGTTGATGGATTGATTAACACTCAGTTTTAAAAAGAGACTCTTTCTTTCTAGAAATTGGATGATGTATTTGTGATGACAATAGGAAATTGCAATTCCTGTGAGAACAACTAGTGGAAGTGATTAGGGGAGGACAATATGAGGGGCATCAATTAGACTTTGATTAGTTACAAGTGGGAGATGTTTCACTAAATGAGAGTGAAGCACTTAGGGAAGAAAATAGATGACAATGGAGTGATAATAGAAGCTACACAATGAGATAGGAAATAACTGCTCCCACCTGCAGAACCTGGAGTATGGGAAGAGGCCAAGACTGACCAACTGGAGTAGGTAATGAAGAACATTGGAGCCCGAATGACTGGGAGGCAACAGGTTTGCCTGCATTACTTTGGCTTGCTATGAATGATATCATGCCTCAGCCAAGGATTCTGGGCAGTGAGTATAGCTAGAGATAAGTTGTTTGTCTGAGCCTTGCAAGTCTCACAATCAGGTGCTTGTGGACTCCTCCAGGGAGAATACAGCAGCAATACGAGCACTGTGGACAACATCTGTTGATGAGGAAATGGATGTTGGAGGGGGGGGGGGAGAAAGAGAAATTAAGAAGAGAAAGATTGAGAAGCAAATTGAACAAACAGAGCAGCATTTTCAGTTCTATCCCTCACCAGTCTGGACCTCTTACCATTTCCAAAGGAGGAATGGACAACATTGTCTTCCTCTGATTCCATTCTACTGCAAATGTACTTGTGCCCATGTTTTCCAGTTTCATTTCAAATTGCTGTGTTATGACCTGAAGTAGCTTAAGTCTTTAGACCCCACTCTCCCAGGACCTTGACCTATTCTAGAAACAGCCCCAGCTTTCATTGGTTCTAGTCCTGGAACATCCCCTCCTCTCCAATGGTTAGTCATTTCCCTGTATAGATGTAGGTTATATGTGGGGCTGCTTTTTTCCTTCTGTTTTGCCCATCCTTCCATATCTAATATAGAGGGAATACTCCAGGCTCCTTCTGTTAAATCTTGTTGGACCCTTGAGTGGTAGATATTTGTTCTGGGGAGCAGCATCCGCCTGAAGATTCAGATGGCACTAACCTTGTTAGCATTTTTGCATGACATTGAAGGTCTGGCCTTACTTTGGTTACTAGGGGATGCTATGTTTGGGGGTTTGTTTTGTTTTTAACCTTGTAAGCAGCCCAGAGTCACTTGTGTGTGAAATGTAGCTGTAGAAGCTACAATGTGTGAAGCAACTATATAAATGATACAAACAAACTAATATTTATTTTTGTCTTGGGATTGTGCAATGCTATTTTCTCTGATGGTCAGTAGTTTCTGGTTTGGTTTGGTTTTTTAAAATCTTGGTTGATTTACTGATGGCCCATAAAACCAATGATCTATCCTGGAAGCTTATACTCCACTCAATCTTGGCATCCCCTACTGGGCAACTTTTTGAATTCTGCCCAGGCTGAGTTGCTTCCCATTTCCCCTGTTTTATGGGGCTGCTTCTTTCCCTTTACTTTTGCCTTCCAGTTGCAATATAAAAATGCTGCTACTACTTTGTTTCTATGAAGTTGAATTATCAGTTCTTCATTGCCACAAACTTTCCAGGGATGTAGAGAGGAAGGTAGAAATGAAACAACAATGTGGTCCTATTGGGATGATTATTATAGCATCAGAACTATTATGGGTGGTATAGGGGAGAAGAAGAAAGAAAAAAAACAAGGCAAAATTGTTTTAGTGTCAAAGGAGATCCTGTGGGAAGAAGGACAGAAGAGATGAAGGCATCTCTGTGTGCAAATGTTTGGGGAAAAAAAGAGTAATGGCAGATCCTGGGAAGCTGCTCCACACAGGACACAGCCAGTGACACTTGGGATCTCTGTGTGGATGGGAAGGACATGGAGCCAGGGGATAACCAATTAAGCCATTGAAGACATGCCTTCTCTGTCTCTGTCCCTGCCCTCTGGGTTTGCATCCCCCGCAAAGTCCATATTGTCCCAATCTATTCTCTCTCAGGGAAGCATTAAATATTGTTTTTTCCCAGAAGACACAGCCCTGGGCACAGCAATTTGTGAAGCCACATCTGAGGGTTTGTACTTTAATTCTTTTATAATTCCCCAGCATGGAACCTTGAGCATTTTGAGTTATTATTACTTGTTTCTCATTTGTTTGCTTTTGTAATGTGTTTTCGATTTTTGTACATCCGCTTGAACTGCTATGTTATTGGCAGTTTAGAAATCAAATAAGAAACCATCATCTTTGCATGCTCCCAATAGTATCTATACATTCAGTTGGATTTGGCTGAATGTGCTTGTTTCATATCTCTTCACTCAGAAAATGCCATCTTCAGGAATCACAGAATTCAACCACCTCAATTGTTTCCTGTCTGTGGAATCAGCTTTCCCAAGATCTTCAGCTGGGTACTTCCTTTGTTTTCAGGAAGACCATTAAACATAGCTAATTCCAGCAGTACTTTGGCCTAGAATATTTGATGTTATGGAATTGCTTTGACTTAATGAATCAAGTTGTTTGGCGTTCTACTATTTATTTATTAACTTGTTTGTTTGTTTGTTTCCCACCTTAATTATTGTTTTACAAATAATTCAAAGGTGTGAACATCTCTAGCACACATTCTTTCTCCTATTCTCCCCACAACAACAACCCTGTGAGGTGAGTTAGGCTGAGAGAGTTATGATATGTATAATGTTCATGGGTTTAGATTTTTTTTATCCTGTTATGTTTTAATCAGAATTACTAATCTGACTTATAAATACTGGACTATCTAGTGTCCAAAAGTTCTGTTCTGAACCCACTGTTCACAGCTGGAGAAGCTATTGCCTGTTTCCCAAACCTTTTCCTTTTTTTACCCCCTTCAGACTAGCACTTTCAGATAATTTTCTATATTTGCCTGGCAATTGATGGAATGTCTCCAAATGCCTTTTGAAATTACTGTTTACCTCTGGAATCTGCCATTACAATAAACTTTTGCTGCATCAGTTCACAGTTTTTTCTACTACATGTCAGTTTAATCACAGAAGCTTAGTTATGAACAACAGTTCTTAATTATCATCTGTTACCACTTAACAGTACTTTCCACTGTTCAAGCTGTCTTTATAAACCTACCCACATAGAGTCAGAGGGAAAAGATCTCAGATCAAATAAGCATTTCAGCAACTATTTGAAGAAATGAAATATACTAACAAAGACAATACATATGGAAACATCCTGATTAGACCATCACAACTTCATCTTCATCTTCATCCACACCCACACCCACATATACACATAGAGAGGCAGCATATATCTATACTCCCAGATTAATTTGGAGGGAAAAAATGTACAACAGAAGCAACATTAAGTTCACTAATAGAAGAAACTCTGACCACAGTTGGTAAAGAGATTAGAAAGAGTTCCAGAAGCCAGGTTTGCATGTTTTAATACTGTATATACTAGATGCTTTGAAATATATTTCCATAGTCAATAGTAAAATAATTTGAAGCTCCTTATATATAAATAAAATATCAGCACAAGCTCTTTCAAATTAAAAATGAAAGAGCTCTTTCTATGAATACAGCAATATAATTCAGGAATCAGTTTATATATCTTTGTTGAATAGGAGGAAATCTGTGTTGCCCTAGGGCAATGTTTTTCAAACTTGTCAACTGTAAAATGTGTGGACTTCAACTCCCAGAATTTCCCAACGGTTGAGAAACACATTGCCTATGTTATTCTAAAATTAAGAGGAGCTATCAGCACCTTTTCCACATTTTATTAAAAGCATAAACTTTCCTGAGCTACATAAATAGGGACACTCTTTTCCCACACAACATTTTTACCCTTGTTCTTCATTCTTCCCTTTTGCTATATTCATTGGGTGTTGACACTTTCTGCAATGTACAAAAATCAAAGAGGCAAGTTTAGAAAAAAAGCTTGGACAACTCAGCCATACTTTCTGCTAAAGTTAAAGGAGTTGATTCTCAAGCCCTAAGCCAACATAGTGCCAAACCAAACCAAAATGAAACTGGATATGATCAAGAAGCAGGAATAACACTAATTACTGGCCATATTATACATCTTATTATATAGAAGCTTCCACTCTAAAATGCAAAACACACAGGGTGAGATTGTTTTATTATTCATGTTTTAAAGCAATAACATTTTTCTCATTACATTTGGACTCTTATCATAAAAGGGGGCCAGTTTACAAGTGTCAGTTGTGAGAAGTGAACTGCCTCTGAACAAAAATGTCTTATTTACCATAAGAATGTGAATAACTGTTGATAGATATTCATAATTTTATAGTAATGACTTTGTAAAGTCATAAAATGAACTGAACCAGCAGCACTCTAGTGGACAGTCATAAGCGCCTAATTTTAACCTGTTACGGTGTGGTCTAGTGATTAAGGCACCAGGCTAGAAAACAGAAGAATATGAGTTCAAGTCTCTTCTTATCCCTAAAAGCCAGCTGGGTGACTTTGGGCCAGTCCCTCTCTCTCAACCCAACCCACCTCAAAGGGTTGTTGTGGAGAAAATAGGAGGAGGAAGAGGTGTTGGATATATTTACTGCCTCGAGTTATTTGTAAAAATAAAGACAGGATACAAGTAAATAATGATCAGCTGTGTTTAAAATGAATTGCATAAACACAGTCCCATATACAGTATACCCCTGTAGGTACCCTTGCCTTCAGTGGGACTTATAAGCAGGCAGTTCATAAATCCCATAAATCTCAGGGTTTGATTAAATCCAGGCAAAGATGTCAGCTCATATGTTTCAGTTTATTTTAGTGTTCATGTTCCTTTATATATAAATATTATTATTTTATATTGTATGAAAGGTGTTTTAATTTTGCATGCTGCTTGTGGCTCAACAGTATGGCAGATGGTATACAATTTTTTTTAAAAAAATCAATCAAGTAAATGAAGAAATGAAAAATGCATGTGTTTATTATTCTGTTACATTAGCATATTTCTATTGAAACCAGCAAAAGCAAGAGGAAAATGTAAGCTGAACTCCTGTTGACTTCATGAACACATCCATGCAAATTTCCTAGCAACACAGTGGAAGTGGTTCACTGTAGTTTTCTTCCAATAATCTTTTTCAGCTTTCCTATCTTGCAAATGGTTCTAGGATTTCCTGTTGCTTTCTCATCAAATAACAGCCAGCTGGACCCTGGCTAGCTCCCAAGGTCAGCCACATCATGCCATGCTCCTACATAAGAGGGCAGGTGTGTACAAGCTATTTTAGCAAAATTGCAAAGTTAAACCCCCCCCAAAAAGAAACAAAAGCTGCTGGCAACAATATCCATGGTAAGACATTAGTAGCATTAGATCTATTTAAAACAAAACTTCAGAAGAATGACCAAACAGGAAGAAAAGAATGCAAATCTTTACTCTAAAATATGGCAGCCTCACATTAGGGGGGGGGGGGGCGGAACTGACCAGGAGTGTGCATTCCAGTTATTGCCCTTAATGGTACTGACTCAATTTCTGGAGATGGGTAGGAGGCTGATAGGTGGCAAATGCAGGGGATAAGAAGAGAGATCTTTAAGGAGAACATGGGGTTGTTCTTTAGTTATCACAATGTTAACTGACAGAACCAAGAAAAACCTATAAACAGAGGCATAGAATCAAGTATTAGTACCACTTTACAAAACCCTAGTAAGACCACATCTGGAATACTGCAACCAATTTTGGTCACCGTACTACAAAAAAGATGTTGAGACTTTGGAAAAAGCTCAAAGAAGAGCATTTAAAATGATCCAAGGCCTGGAGACTAAAACATATGAAGAACGGCTGCAGGACTTGGGTTTGGCTGGTCTAAAGAAAAGAAGAAAGAAAGGAGACATGATAGTAGTATTCCAGTGTTCCAGTTTCCAGTATTCCAGTATTCCAAAGAAGAGGGCATCAAACTATTTTCCAAAGCACCAGAGGGCAAGACAAGAAACAATGGTTGGAAACTGACCAAAGAGAGAAGCAACCTGGAATTAAGGAAAAACCTCCTAACAGTGAGGACAATTAACCACCAGAAATCGTGGGCATTCCATCATTTGAAGTTTTTAAGAAAAGACTAGACAGTAACTTGTCTGAAATAGTATAGGTTCTCCTGCTGGAGCAGGGGGCTGGACTAGAAGAGCTCCATCAGGCCTGGCTTGTTTAGAAGGCTCTACTATTGAGAATGGATGTACTCAATCTCTCTCTCATTTGAATTTATATTGAATATAACGATGATGATGTTATCCACTCATTCTGGTCTGACTCGTGGCAATTCTATGGGCTAGGTCTCTCCACATCTTCCAATCTTGCTCTACTTTGAGTTTCTATATATTTTAGCTTTAATTAATGTTTATTTTTAATGTTATTTTTTAAAATATTTTTAAAGGCCTATTTTTATAAATGTATTGTTTTCAACTGCTTACATCACCTTGAGTCATTTTTCACGAGATGGATGACTTTATAAATTTTAATAAAAATAATAATAATAATAATAATAATAATAATAATAATAATAATAATAATAACAATAACAATAATAATAATAATAATAATAATAATAATAATAATAATAATAATAATAATAATAATAATAATAATAATAATAATAATAATAATAATAATAATACCCCAGTGAGACACTATCTTGACAGGATGTGGGGTTTGTGTGCTTTGAGGAAGATGAGAGCTATGCCAGAGGTTCAATCACACTGGACAGGTCTCATCAGAGGAGTCAGACAAAGTGTCTCTCCTATAAAAAATATTTGTTGTTAGTTGCGAAGTCGTGTCCAACCCATCGCGACCCTATGGACAACGTTCCTCCAGGCCTTCCTGTCCTCTACAATCTTCTGGAATCCATTTAAGCTCATGCCTACTGCTTCAGTGACTCCATCCAGCCACCTCATTCTCTGTCGTCCCCTTCTTCTATTGCCCTCAATCTTTCCCAACATTAGGCTCTTCTCCAGTGAGTCCTTCCTTCTCATTAGGTGGCCAAAGTATTTGAGTTTCACCTTCAGGATCTGGCCTTCTAAAGAGCAGTCAGGATTGATCTCTTCTAGGACTGACCGGTTTGATCGCCTTGCAGTCCAAGGGACTCGCAGGAGTCTTCTCCAGCACCATAGTTCAAAGGCCTCAATTCTTTGGTGCTCAGCCTTTCTTATGGTCCAACTTTCACAGCCATACATTGCAACTGGGAAGACCATAGCCTTGACTATACGCACTTTTGTTGGCAGGGTGATGTCTCTGCTTTTTAGTGTGCTGTCTAGATTTGCCATGGCCTTCCTCCCCAAGAGCAAGTGTCTTTTAATTTCTTGGCTGCAGTCCCCGCCTGCGGTGATCTTGGAGCCCAGGAAAATAAAATCTGCCCAGGAAAATAAAATTACAGCATTTACTGCTGTAATTTTGATCTTTAATAAAATTACTATTAAAAATATTGTAATATGCTGGAATGAAGCCTAACTGTACAATAAAATAATCTTGTTAAAAGTTTTTTTTCTCTCTTTCTCTCTCTCTGGTCTGGAATTTAGCATTGCAAGTATGGCCACTGTGTTCCCAAAGAGCGAGAAGTACCTATGACAGACGGGGCTTGGGGTGCATGGAGCCCCTTCGGAGCATGCTCACTGGTTTGTCGGCAGGAAGGACAAGGGAGACGCGTCTTTGTTAACAGGTTTATTTAGTCAGCCCGGACAACGGGAACGGTAAACAGCATGCTTATATAGGTAGCTGTCTAACGGGACAGCAAATCAGCTGGGCGCATTTTTCCCTCCAAGACAGGGGGCCAATCAGTCAGCTGTTAGGGCCGAAATTTCCCCAGCGACAGCGCTTAGCAGGTAACTAGGCAGGGAATCCTGTCAGCTGGTTTTGGCGGGCGGCCGGTGTTTGACAGCTTGTCGCCGCGACTGCGCATGCGCCAACTTTGACAGCTCGCGGCGGCCGCCGGGGGTTGCCGCGAGTTTGACAGATGAGTGGTGAATGCGCATGCGTCAGTATTTGACAGCTCGTGGCTGCCGCTGTGGGATAGCCGCGGTTTTGACAGCTCGCGGCTGTGTGCGCATGCGCGGCATTTGACAGCTGTCAAACGGCCGCGTGTGCTTGCGGGAGCGTCTGCGCATGTGTCAGATTTGACAGCTGTCAGTGCGGCCGCGTAAATGCAGCCTATGACAGCTGTCATTATGGTTTGCAGAACATTGCACCCCTTTCCCCCCCCCTTGAACTGAACAAGGTAATTTAATTTTAACTTTTAACAGTGTTAGAACTTGTTGGCGCATTCCCGGCCCATTCGAAGTCCAGTAAGTATGCTGGCGGCCTTTTCTGTCGCGTGGATCTGCGAGGTGAAGGTTTCTCCATTGTTGCGGGGGCTTCCTCGGGAGGAAGGTCGGCTGGAGCGGGAACATTCTCTGGGTGAACGGTGCTGGGGGGTGCAGGATCTTCCGCCGCTGTTTCTGGCGTGGAGGTGTTGGGGGGTGACCTGGGTCGGAGTTGATCTGCATGTCTCCGTAGTGTGAGTCCCGAGCCAGCATTGATGGTGTATGACAGGGGCCCGGTTTGATCGAGAACCACCCCCTGGGTCCATTTATCCCTTCCCCCATAATTTCGGGCCCAGACATTTTGTCCCTTAGAGAATGTTTTGTGTGGCAAGTTGTTGGTTTTTTCGGCCGCTGGTCTGTCTGGGTGCAGTCTGTCAAGTCGAGTGACCAGTCGGCGACCCCATCTTAGTTCTGCTGGGGATTTACCGGTGGTGGACACGGGAGTGGAGTGGTGAGCGAGGAGGAAGCGGGCGAGTCGACGGTGCCAGTTTCCGACGATCATTCTGCGCAGAGAGTCTTTGGTGGTCTTTACCATGACCTCTGCGAGGCCATTGCTGGACGGGTGGAACGGAGCCGATGTTGCGTGTCTAATACAGTTCCTCCTCGTGAAGATCTGGAAATCACGGGAGGTAAATTGAGGTCCGTTGTCAGTGATTATGACATCTGGTAGACCGTGGGTGGCAAAAACTCCCCTTAAGGCTTGAATAGTGGCCTCTGATGTGGTGCTTGAAACCGGGAGAACCTCCAGCCATTTAGAGTAACTATCTACAATAATTAAAAATGTTTGTCCCTGGAACGGTCCTGCGTAATCGAGGTGGATGCGGGACCAAGGATTGGAAGTGGTTTCCCATTTGTGGACTGGGGCGTGTGGAGGGGAGGGTCTGGTTTGCTGGCAGAGATAGCAGCCGGCTACATGCTGCTCGATGTCCCTGTCTAAGGATGGCCACCAGATGTAGCTGCGTGCCAGAGCCTTCATTTTTGAGATGCCAGGGTGGCCCTCATGTAGTGTTTGGAGAACTTTTGCTCTGTGGCATGAGGGGATTATTACCCTGCAGCCCCAAAGGATGCAGCCTAAATGTGTTGAAAGCTCTTGTCTTTTTGCAAAATAAGGTTGGATGGAGGGTGAGGGGCAGGTTGATTGCCAACCTGATGTGACCCATGAGAGTACCCTGCTGAGGGTGGGGTCCCTGGTTGTGGCAAGTGCGATGTCTTTAGCTGTTACTGGGCATTCAGTGAGTTCTTGTATGGCCAGGACTTGGCCGGCTGGGGCTGGATCAGGGTCTATTTGGGGGAGTGGGAGCCTGCTAAGGCCGTCTGCGTGGGACATTTCCTTCCCAGGTTTGTAGATTAACTGATAGGAGTAGGCAGAGAGGAATGTCGTCCAGCGAAGCATTCGCGGGGATAAAATTTGCGGGGTTTGGCGGTCCCATGTGAATATGCCCAGGAGAGGTTTGTGGTCTGTATAGATTGTAAAAGGTCTGCCGTAGAGGTAATCATGGAATTTTTTAATTCCAGCCACAATAGCCAGGGCTTCTTTATCTATTTGCGCGTAATTGCACTCGGTTTTCGAAAGTGTCCTTGAGTAGTAAGCGATTGGGGCTTGCGTGCCATCGTGAAGGGAGTGGCTGAGGACTGCCCCGATGCCATAAGGTGAAGCATCGCAGGCGATGCATAGAGGTTTGGTTTCGTTGTAGTGCGATATGGTTGTATCGCTGGAAAGTAATTGTTTTAGCTGTTTAAAGCTGTCATTGTGAAGTGGAGTCCACTTCCAGGGGGCCCCTTTGTCCAGGAGCCTATGAAGGGGTTCTGCTATTGTGGCTTTTGCGGGTAGAAATGAATGGTAGAAATTCAGGAGCCCTAGGAATGCCTGGAGCTCCGTTTTATTTTTTGGGGGGGGTGCGGCTTGTATTGCCTGTATTTTTGCGTTGGTGGGGTGAATGCCCTTGCCGTCTATTTTGTACCCCAGGAATTCTGCGGAGGGCACTCCGATTGAGCACTTCTCACGTTTTAATTTTAAACCAGCTGCGCGGAATCTCGAGAGGACTTCGTGCAGCCTGGTTGCTAGGGACTGGGTGGAATCGCCCGCGATGAGGACGTCATCAAAATACGGGCAGACTCCGGGGATGCCTTTGAGGGTGCGCTCCATGACTTCCTGGAATATTCCAGGTGCCACGGAGATGCCAAATTGGAGGCGGTTCACTTTGAACGCCCCTCTGTGCGTCACTATGGTTTGGGCTTCTGCGGTTTCCCTGGTTACAGGGAGTTGCAGGAAGGCATGTGCCAAGTCTAGTTTGGCGAAAATGGAGCCGGACCCTATTTCTGATAGAACATCTCTTACTGACGGAACTGGGTACGCATGCGGGTTGAGTGCGCGGTTGAGGGTCGCTTTATAGTCTGCGCAGATTCTGACGTCACCATTGGGTTTGACAGGTGTCACTATGGGGGTTTCCCAAGTTCCGCTGTCAGTGGGTTCTAGGACTCCTAGTTTGAGCAAGCGGTCTAGTTCTCTGTCTATTTTTGGTTTTAGGGCGAAGGGAACTTTCCTGGCTTTTATTCTAACTGGTCCGACCTCTGGTTTGAACTTGAGGTCGATGGGGGGGCCATTGTATTTGCCCAGTGAGCCGTCAAACACATCCGCAAATTTTTTGCAGATAGTATCTAAAGAGTCGGTTTGGATGCGGTTTGTTCCCTCGAGGCGAATGCCTAATGCCTCAAACCAATCTAGTCCTATTAAACTAGTTCTTGGTTGCTTAGTTATTTGGGCTGTTAAGTGGCCTGAGAATTTTTTAAAATCGACTTTCAGGACGGCTTGTCCCCTTAAGTCTATTTGCGCCCCTTGAAAATCTGCCAGCAAGACTCTGGAGGGTTGGATAGGAATGTGGTGATTTGTTTTGGTGGCTATCTTTTGGAGGGTGTCTCCTGACAGGATTGAAACGGAGGATCCTGAGTCGACCTCCATTTCACAGGGGATTCCCTGTATTTTGACCCACGTCCTAACTTTGGCTCTGGGGATGTTGTTAGCGGGGGTTTTTGTTAAGGAGCATACGGACCCTATGACCCTTGGTTGAGGGCGGGGAGGGACTGTCCTACCTGCGGGGATCTCGTCAAGGTCGTGGAGGGTCTCCCGGTTTAGGCTGCGACATGCTGATCGGATGTGGCCGGTCTTGCCACAGCCGTGGCACTTTGCGTTCCTAAACCTGCAGGTGGCTCGGGCATGGCTTCCGCCGCAACTGGCACACTTTGCTCTGGCGTTGGTCTGCGGCTTCTTCGTGTTGGGGCCCGATTGTCGGTCTTGGTTGCGGCTCCTTTCCCGGCCGGCGGTCATCCGGTTGAAGCGGGAGAGGATCGCATCGACCCCGGATTCGGGCTCCGGCGGCCCCTGGCCGAGCTCCCTGGCCTGATGGACAGAGTTGCCCGGGTTTTCGCCAAACGGCTCGATTTCGTCGCGGTGGCTATCTTCGTATGCCATTATCTCCAGCGTGAGCTCTGCGAGGTCCATTGTGGGCTTCGCCACAAGTTTCCTCTGCAGGCGCGGGTTCTGGAGACCGGCGATAACTTGATCGCGGATCCGGTCCTCCAGGTCGGGGAAATGGCATTTGCGGGCGGCGTGCCTGACGGTCGCGATGAAAGCGGTGGTGGTTTCACCCGGCTGCTGCTTCCGTCGGGCGAACGAGAGCCGCCAATATAGTTCGGACCGCCTTGGCACGAAGTGTTTGCTGAGGCGGTCCGTGAGCTCGGCAAACGGAATGGTAGTGACCGGGTCCGGGCTGCAGAGGCCAACGGCGATATCGTACACCGCTGGCCCGCTCAGGCATAGGAGCGCGGCGGCCTTGTGGCGGTCCTCCGTGATCTTATTTACAAGGAGGTACCCCTCAACCTGGCCCAAATGCGACTCCCAACCTTCAGGGTGCCGGACGTCGAACTCCCTTATGTGTCCTAGGGCTGCCATTCCGGGTCCGCGGTACTTGGGCGCCTGGTAGGTTGGCTTGTCCGGTCAGTGACTTAGCAAGTGACTTCAGCGGTTGACCGGACAGCAACACTCCTGGCCCGTGGCTTCAGCTAGTACCGGGATCCCACCTTCGTCGCCAGGTGGTTTGTCGGCAGGAAGGACAAGGGAGACGCGTCTTCGTTAACAGGTTTATTTAGTCAGCCCGGACAACGGGAACGGTAAACAGCATGCTTATATAGGTAGCTGTCTAACGGGACAGCAAATCAGCTGGGCGCATTTTTCCCTCCAAGACAGGGGGCCAATCAGTCAGCTGTTAGGGCCGAAATTTCCCCAGCGACAGCGCTTAGCAGGTAACTAGGCAGGGAATCCTGTCAGCTGGTTTTGGCGGGCGGCCGGTGTTTGACAGCTTGTCGCCGCGACTGCGCATGCGCCAACTTTGACAGCTCGCGGCGGCCGCCGGGGGTTGCCGCGAGTTTGACAGATGAGTGGTGAATGCGCATGCGTCAGTATTTGACAGCTCGTGGCTGCCGCTGTGGGATAGCCGCGGTTTTGACAGCTCGCGGCTGTGTGCGCATGCGCGGCGTTTGACAGCTGTCAAACGGCCGCGTGTGCTTGCGGGAGCGTCTGCGCATGTGTCAGATTTGACAGCTGTCAGTGCGGCCGCGTAAATGCGGCCTATGACAGCTGTCATTATGGTTTGCAGAACATTGCACTCACGAACATGTGGTGGGGGTATTAAAAATGCCGTTCGAGAATGCAACAGGCCTGAGTAAGTACAAAAGATTAAATATTACAACTGTATTCTCACCACACTTTAAGGCAGGAATCCTGAATGGACAGCAACCTGTGTTTGCAGCACAGCAAGTATGTTTCTTCTTTCTACACGTGTAGAATCTGGAAGTGCTAACTTTATTTAACAACTGCATCCCTATTTGAATCATTGGGAATAAACTAACTTCAAGTCAGGATAAATTGTTGGCTTAAGGGTAATGACTTCTTGGGGTTTGCTGCATATAATATTACATCCAAATATCTCATAAAGTTATCTCTTTCTGACCTGTATTTAGTAGTCATCTGAAAGGGGAATGAACAATAGGCCACATGCATCAGAAAGTTGCTTGTTCGCATGATGGTTTATAACAGGATTCCTGTTATAAACAGAAATGTGGGTGCAGCCTGTTAGATGACAAAAGTAATGAGGGAGCTATAACATATATTGAACACTCTCACCCATTCCTGTCCATTTTAGCTTGCTGATACCTATGATGTCGATGTTCAGTCTTGTCATCTCTTGTTTGAGCACGTCCAGCTTTCCTTGATTCATGGATCTTACATTCCAGGTTCCTATGGAGAAAAAAATCTTTACAGCATCGGACTTTTCTTTCACCACCAGACACATCCACAGCTGAGCGTCCTTTCGGCTTTGGCCCAGTCGCTTCATTCTTTCTGGCGCTACTAGTACTAGCCCTCTGCTCTTCCCCAGTAGCATATTGGACGCCTTCCGACCTGAGGGGCTCATCTTCCAGCGTCATATCGTTTTGCCTTTTGGTACTGTCCATAGGGTTTTCATGGCAAAGATACTGGAGTGGGTTGCCATTTCCTTCTCCAGTGGATCATGTTTTGTCAGAACTCTCTGCTATGACCTTTCCATCTTGGGTGGCCCTGCACGGCATAGCTCATAGCTTCATTGAATTACGCAAGCCCCTTCACCACGACAAGGCAGTAATCCATGAAGGGGATAAAAAATATATATGGTGAGATGTAAATTTCAGAAAGCCATACCAGCTCACATGTCGCCCTGGTTAACAAGGCCGCATTAGATGTTGGAGTTTCTGGATATCTGGTGAAAAATGGGCTACAGGACTCAGGCTGCTCAGGCCTGTTGGCTGAGCAGCCAGGACCAACACCTACAAAACTACTGGAAGAAAAGGTGTTTACCCATCACAAGTATACAGTGATTGAAAACAAAGAAATAATGATCTATTATTAAGATCAAGTCCAACAAGAAGAGGATATTTGAAATGAATGCATCAGTGCTGGAAAGAACAATATCCAGAATCAGAAATAACAGAACAGTGGCTACCAGATCAACGTTGATTTATAATATGAAGTGAAGTATTCACAGAAGAAGAATTGGAAGAACTGCAAAGGTTTACTCAGGGCAAAGAAATCAAAACCTTGCCAGAAGTAACTCAGAATGTAGAGGCAAACCAGGAGGAGTTGGCAGTAAAGTAATCCAGCAAAGATATACAGCTATTTTCATTTGGAAACCAGGCACCCTCTCCTCCACCTCAAGAAGAGCACCCTCTAACTAAAGAAGTAAAAGTACTGAAACAAAGAATAACTAAGCATCTAGAACAGCATGAAAACATCAGAATAAGGCTGCCTGCATTGAAGCTTGTTCCAAAGAAACATCTAGCACAAGCATTAAAAGATGCAAATACTGCAGTATCAAGTATAAGCACCAACTCATTGCGAGAAACAAACCAACTAAGGTACAGCACAGCTGCAGTTATAACTGAATACCTGGGATGCAAAATCAACAAAAAAGAAAAAAAAACAAATAGTGCACCACAAAAATGGAAGATTAGACTGGAAAATAAGATCAGCAAGATAGAGATCAGACTCAAGCAAGCTAGGACAGATGAAAGTAAAGAATCTGAAGAACAAGAAGACCAAAGAATACCTAATCAAGAAATACCACTTAGAAACAAGGAAGATCAAGGAAGCACTGGAAATAATAAAGCAGCAAATAACAGCTATAACCAGGAAAATCAGCAAATACGAAGCTCGAATTGAAAATTATAGGCAGAACCTCCAATTTCAATCCTATCAGAAATGTTTCTACCAATCCACGAATGGAGAAACTGCAGTGAATCATTTAGTACCTGACAAGGAAGAAACAGTGCAGGTCTGTCCACAGATATGGGATAACCCAAAGAAATACAACAAAAACATCTGCTAGACTATCCCACCTCCTTTACATGGATGATCTGAAGCTGCATGGGAAACACCATCTGGAATAGAATTGGTGCTCAACTCTCTCTCTCTCTCTCTCTCTGTGTGTGTGTGTGTGTGTAGCCAAGATGTTGCAATGGAGTTTGCACTCACTATCAAACAATCAACACCTGGGCAATTCCAATCATTAGATACACAGCTGGAATAGTGGACTGGACTCAAGCAGAACTAAAAGCAATGGATAGGAAGACCAGAAAAATAATGACAATGAATTATGCCCTTCATCCACGCAGTGACATTGACAGGCTCTACCTACCAAGGCAAATACAGTAGGTGAGCATGGATTGGGTTACATCAGATGGTTGAAGAAGAAAAAAAGGGCTTTGGAAGAATATATGAAGGACAATGAAGAAGATGCACTGAACTTAGTATATCAGGAAGGCTAACTGACTACCTGAGAGCCCAAACTGGACTACAAGAAAGACCAAATGGAGAATAGAATGGAGGCATGGGGAGACAAAGCACTACATGGCCAGGACATTAAAAAAAAAGTAGCACAGAAAGCAGATAAGAAGACCTGGAAATAGCTAAGAGCAGGAAAGTTGAAGAAAGAGACTGAGGGACTAATTCTGGCTGCACAAGACCAAGTCTTAAGGACAAATACAAAGCCAGAATTGAGAAGACAGGATCAGACAGTAAGTGCTGTCTATGAAAAGATGATGAAGAAACAGTGGGCCACCTGGTAAGCTGCTGCAAGAAGATTACACACACCGACTACAAGCTGTGGCATGACAAAATAGCAACAATGGTGCATTGGAAGATCTGCAAGAAATATCATTTGCCTGCAAGCAAGAACGAGTGAGACCATAAAATAGAGAAAGTCATAAAAAATGAAGAAGTTAAATTGCTCTGGGACTTTGGATTTCAAACAGGCATCTGCCATATAACACCCCAGACTTAACAATTGTCTATAACAAAGGCAAAAAAGACTGGATAGTGGATGTGGAAGTGCCTGGAGAGAGCATGAGAGAAGAGAAGAGAAGAGAAGAGGAGAGGAGAGGAGAGGAGAGGAGAGGAGAGGAGAGGAGAGGAGAGGAGAGGAGAGGAGAGGAGAGGAGAGGAGAGGAGAGGAAGAACTGGAGAAGATAACAACATACAAAGACCTACAAATAGAAATAGAATGAGTGTGGCAAAGGCAAGCAAGGGTAGTACCAATAATAATAGGTGCCTTCGGTGCAATGCCAAAACAACTGGAGCACCACTTAGACACCATTGGCATTGACAAATTTGCCATCAGTCAATTACAAAAGGTGGCCTTATTAGGAACAGCTTCCATCCTGTGACGATACCTGTAATATCATCAATTCAAACATCCACATCTGCCTATCCCAGGTCCTTGGTAAGGACTCAATGGGTAGACAAAAATGCCAAATCCAGCTTGAATATCTGGCTGACTGTGTGAAATCATCATCATCATCATCATCATCATCATCATCATCATCATCATCATCATCATCATCATCATCATGCCACCACCTCAATTATTTGTGCATTACTTTGTGCCCTGCCCACAATGTTTCATTTTTATTGTTTATGTAAAATCTTGTTACTCTTTGAAATAAACAGAATTTAGTGACTTACTAACTTTGAAAATGGAGAGAACTTTTAGGCAGCTCTCTTTCAAACTTAGAAGAGTTTATAAAGGAAAGTTGCTCCCAGATATTGTCATTAAAAAAAAACAACAAACTATTTTTCCCAAGGTTTCTTTTTCCTTGTTTAATGAAAAATTAAAACTCTTGCCAAAATTAATGGTCACTTAAGAACAAAGCCTTCCATATTGAGATTTCTGCTTTGGGAGAAACGTGACATAGTGAAGTAAAAGAATAAGACTAATTAATAAAAATTCAGGTTTTTGCTGCAATGATTTAAGATTTTGCTGAATTTGAAATTTTCTACCGTTGCTCAGTGGGCCAGAGATATAAATAAATTAAGGGCCATAAATCAGCTGCAAGCTGGTTTGCATGTAAAATCTTTTTATTTAATGGGCTCAGCTCTCATTAAAACATTTCCTTTCTTGGGATTACTGTCTACCCGTCTCATTTCTTGCAAAACATGCAGCTTCTCAGCACAGCAAAACTTGAGGCTGACAAAATCCTTGTTTATTTGGATGCTAGCCAGCTGTGGCATCAACCACTCAAACATACGACACAGACTCTCCAAAGAGCTGCCCCAGTTCCCCCCCTCCCCCACTAGCATACGTTTTGTTCTCTCCCAAGAGGTTCAAGCCCCTGATCTGACTGCTGTTGCTGTCAGTCGCATGACATACAGAGAAACAACCAATTCAGGCTAGTTTTGACACGTGCTGTGAACTAAACTCATAACCCTTAGAATGAAAGTGCCGTGACTGATAAGGTCTTCAGGAAACATCTGTGGAAAGATGAGCAAGTTTACTCAAAGCTCCCCAGTGATACCATAGAATAGATACTTTTCCAAATGAACTAGCATACAGTGCCAATCTTGCCAACAGGTGATGCTTGGCATAACTGCATTGTAAATGTGCCTCACCTTCAGTTTTGGAAGAGGGGGAAGGGTTGTGTGCTGCTGACTGAAGGTGATAGCATAATATTGAATAGTAGGAATGCAGATATTACTAAGAATGAGGGGTGTTTGGTGCTCTCTGAGTTTGGTTGTTTTCTTGCAGATGTTTCATTACCCAAACTAGGTAGCATCATCAGTGATAGTGCTAATAACATTACTTAGTTTGAGAAATGAAAAATCTGCAAAAAAAAACAACAACCAAATTCAGAGACCTCCCCCCCAAGACACCTCATTTCAGCCCTGAGCTACAAATACTCTCTTTTATTGATTACTAACATTTCTTCCTAAAGCATTTCCACAGCTATGAGGTTTGAGAAAGAAAACACTCAGTCAACAATAATCTGTTCCTTGTTTATTTGTTAAGCTGAAGAGACAATTTTGGTGGCAATTGTATATGCAGCCCAATTATGTATTTGTATAAAAATATATTCGGAGTAGCAATAACCCAGCAATCAACTCAGCAGAACATCTGCAATATGAGCTTCCCAGTTAGCCTAAAATCAGTTCTGATTGGGGCACTATTTGTACATGGAGCTTTCCACCAACAAATTAAGCTCAATCGCTGTAGACAGCCAAAGAGCAGGAAATACAAATGCTTTGTGTGTGGCCTGAGAGAGAGAGAGAATCTAAGTTATTGTTATAAAATATGAAGCAGATGTAATATCTATTACAGACCTGCAATTTATTTACAGGAAAGATATCAGGAGGATAGGCAAGGTTTAGCACCTAGCTAGCTACATCTTACTAGGAAGAGAGGCCAATAACATTTGTTCTGTACATGGGAAGAAAGACAGAACTAAACTCAGATTACCAATGTCCTAGACCAGAGGTCTCCAAAAATCAATAGCAATACACATTTTCTTTCAACAGACACTTGTTTTGCCATCACTGCCAGTTTTCCTTAAGCAACTTTGTACACATTTGCTCTCATGCTGGCTAGGGAATTCTGGGAGTTGAAGTCCACAAGTCTTAAACTTGCCAAGTTTGGAGACCCCTGTCCAAGACAATAAGCAATCAGACTCATAGACAAGGAGGGGACGCAGAGTAAATTCTTCTACTTCATGTTTGGTCAGTAGGCTATGAGGTGCTAAAGAGTCCCATTAGATTGACACTTCAAACACTTCAAACCCACAGGAAGATTACGGAGGGTACACTGCATTCACATAGGGTGCTCAACAATTTTACTGAGAGCAAACGTGTACAAAGTTGCTTGAGGAAAACCGGCAGTGATGGCAAACAACTGTCTGTTGTAAGAAAATGTGCATTGTTGTTGACCGGGACTAGAATTTTCTGTGCCCCTTTGCTGCTATCTTGTGCTTCTCCTGATTTTTGCAGCCAGATCTGGGAACGCTGCTACTGATATTCTTGCTAAGGAACCCTAACTATCTTCACTGAACTAAGAAATGCTGCCAAGTTGCTTCTACAGTGGGGAGGTTGTGAATGGACAAAGAATAAGATAAAAGGGTAGACAATTCTAAGCAAATATCAACTCAGTGGGCTTCTTTACATACTGAAGTTTGCTTAGGGCTTAATGTGAATCTATCTATTTCTGGATTAGTGCTATATAAGAGTCATTCACAATGATATGGCTATAAAATCCTGGCTTGATGTTGTATATAAAAGCAGCCACTGAGTAGCAACTATAGAAAAAGAAAATTCATAGCAGCTTGTGGGGAAACAAAAATAAGGCAAAGCCTTTTTTAAGTTAAGCTCGACTGCTGAGATTTGTAACTTTCTTGATAACAATATGGGAGCAACTCCTTATGATCTTCTGGAAGCTCTTTATGACTCTTCATTGTAGACCATATTTCATCATAAGATGAACCACGTTTGACCCTGCTTTGTCTTTTCCATGATGCACACAAGCTTACAGTTTAGTTTCCTTTTGAACAATATTATGTGGGTCTCACATCAACTAAAGAAATAAAATCATAGCAATGGAAGGGCTCATAAGAATTCCAACTGAACATCTGGAGGACTACAGATGTACAACTGGACTACAGCAGGAGAAGAAATAGGAGATGGGAAAAGCAGCTATAAAATAACCAAAACTAGATACAATAATTTACACTGCTATTGCTTATTGTGCATATACAGTATGGACAGATTTCCCATTTATAATTTGGTAAGCTGTCTCAGAAGACCTTGACCTCAATAATGTTAGTTTGCAAGTGTTGTTGACAGTTTTAACTTTTGAATGTTTTTTGCTGGTTTTTCCCCTGAAATTTTGGTCTTTGGTGTAGTCAATATATCAGCCATTGCAACTGAAACATGACCTTACTGTATTCTCTTTTACTAGTTAGAACATGATGGAACATAGGACAAAGCAGGCAACTGGAAAGTTAATGGTGTCATTATTAAAAATATTCTGTTGTACTAATTTTCTTCTGTAGAGAAGCAAATTAAAGCCTTGCATTTGAAGTTTAGCTGTGAAGCCCACTTCTCAAACATGTTTGGTGATTAATTTTTAATCCTCTGCTGATAAAATCCTGCACACAATGATATTAAGATCGCACTTCTTTTAAAGCCATTAATCTGAAGCTCTTTTGTTTGTACAAATGGGGTTAAAAAAAAACCCTGCCAAAACTTGGCACAAATATGAAAAGGAGACGACTGAAATGAAGGAAGATTTTTCTGTTTTCATATTTTTTAAGAAATGCATGCCAGCTTTTTTGCTAGGTTATAATAAAGGCACTTTAATATTGCTCTCCAGTTTTAAGGAAGCAAATTCACACTAGCTACTCAAAAAGGCACTTTTGTGGCACTAAAGGAAAACATTTCTTTACTGCTTTGTATCTATTATGAGGTTTTAAAAAGCATAAGTTACTCATGCCTTTTCATACCTCGGATCAGCCAAGAAAATGAAGGGGGGGAAAAGGCAATTTTATTAATAATTTACAATAGGTTGGTATTTATAGCCTGCTTACTGAGCAAGCAAACTGAATGTACATAGCAATAAAGAAATTATTAGAAGCTATGAGATTGAGAAGGTTTTCAATTTACAGTTAATTGTGTGCAAATAATATGTAAGCTATTCAACAGGCACTTTTTAAAAAGAGATGCACATTTTCTACTAAACAGGCTTGGAACATCACAAGTCAATGTTCTGGCTGCATTACTCCTCGCATTCAGATATCTGAGAGTTGACATGAAAACCTTCAATCTGTAACGGTTTGATGAGTCCCTAGAATTGAATTATCAAACTTTTTACGGACAATATTTCTTAAAATATTGGAGATATTCTAATCGTCAAGGTTGGCTGTTAGGTTCCTTGGGCCTTTCTCCACTTGTAACTAACCATAAATCAAATCCTGGAAATCATTCTTTCTGCCTTGTTCCCCTGAGACATTATTTCTGCCTCATCCCCTACCCATAACAGAGGCAGCCTTTAAGTTATTGTTAACAATAACAATAACAGTGGGTTGTTTCTCTCTCTTTTGAACTGAGAACAAGCTGAAACTGTTTCAGCTTGTGCAAATTATGATGTTCTTTGCATTGAAAATACAGCCAGGTGAGAATAAGGGGTAAAATTAGCCCATGCAAAGGTTGCCACATCCAGACACTTTTGTCAAGGGCTATTCTATTTGGAGTAAGTGGAGAATCCAGATCATTCATTCACCTGGAATGTGGCAGATACAACAGAAAAATGTGCTTCTTTTAAAACTGATCCTTCTGAGAGTGCACAGATCACCCCTTTGGTGAACCTGGGAGATGCCAGGTTTGGACAAGTAGTTTCACTAGCAGACTTGACAGTCTTTCAACTTTATGCCTGTGTACTCTTGTCTTACAATTGTAAATTCTGAAGTTAGATTTGGATTGATGTTACAGAGGTGCGCAAAGTTGCTGTCTGTCTGAACAGACATACCATGCTGTTTCATCATTTGTTTGATCTTATGCACAGACTTTGATTTAAAGCTTACATTTTGCTTTCATTTTGTTTTTGGTATAAGTAGCCCAGGTGGGAAAAACTGGACAAATTGCCATAAATAGAAAGCCTTGGGAGTTTTTTTTTTTTCTGCATCGCCAAGCATAATAAATAACTGAATAAATGAGACATGGTTGTATACTTCTGCTGAAGGGGGATTTTCCTAAGCAATACTGAATTATGCTCCAAGCATCTAATTAAAAGCCACTATGTACAATAAACACGCTTAAAAGAATTGTTTTTTGTGTGATGGGTGGCTAGTTAAATTTGATTGATGATAGATAGAAGAAAGAAAGAAAGAAAGAAAGAAAGAAAGAAAGAAAGAAAGAAAGAAAGAAAGAAAGAAAGAAAGAAAAAAAGAAAGAAATGCAGTTCTTTCAATGGGTGAAACGAGAAGCCATTGGCAGAAAAAAGCAACTCACACTTTTAAAGCATCACTGTCAATTTCTAGGTTATCAAGGTTTATGACAGAGGAATAGCTGTAGTGTAGAGCTTTCCCAACAAAGATCTTGCCCTATCTAGATTTATTAAGGTAATCATCAGTGCTTTTTTTGTAAAAGAAAAAGGTGCCGGAACTCACATATGTCATACAACCCACCTTGCCTACCCTACAAGGTTCCATCCAAAAAAGGTGCCGGAACTCCGTTCTGAGCGTTCTATGACAAAAAAAAAGCCCTGGTAATCATATAGCTCCAGGTTTCTATTCATTGTTTAGGATCACATATTAGTTTCTTTAACTTGGTTAATCCTGAGCTCGCCTAGATATCAAGCCTTTGAAGCATTTATCTAGAAGTCTATAATTACTCCTGAGTGCAGATAACCATTGACTTTGCCTTAGATAATTTGTGCCTGTTGCTTTATGGCCAATTCACCTCTTAAGATACTCACCCAATTATGTGGCTGAAGAAATTGCTCTGTGGTTTATTTTGGATCATCCATAATTTTCTTTCTAATCTGGTGCCTAGTTTCCAGTTCTAGAGTTTGGATCAACACATCTTGCCATGACCTCTTTCAACTGTTATGGTGCACAGAGATCTACATCTTTTTAGAATGAGACTCTGAGGAGAGATTCTACCAGCAGTTATAAGAAAAAGGTCATTGACTTCCTGCAATTACTACTGAAGGACGATGCCATTGACAAGCCATAGTACTACCACCTTTACACTAGGAAAGTTACTCCATGCATGTATGGCCTTCCCCAAATCCACAAAGGGTAACTTCACTCAGGCCAATTGTCTGCAGCATCAACTCTGTCATCTACAAAATTGCAAAACGTCTAACCACCTGATTAGCCCCTCTGGTTGGCAACACCACCCATCACATCAACAATTCACAGGGAAAAACAAAGTTCAGTTGCTCTTCGAAAAAGCATCCTTGGGACAATCATGACCTGGATGCCTGAGAATCTCCATAAACATCCATCGTCATCAGAACAGAGCTGGAAGGGACTTTGGAGGTCTTCTAGTCCAGCCCCCTGCTCAAGCAGGAGTCCCTATATCATTTCAGACAAGTGGCTGTCCAGCCTCTTCTTAAAAACCTCTAGTGATGAAGCAGCCAGAAGGCAAGCTGTTCCACTGGTTAATTAATTGTCTCCAGGCTTTTAATCATCTTAGTTGCTTTTCTTTGCACTTTTACCAAAGTCTCAACATCATTTTGTAATATGATGACCAAAACTGGATATAGTATTCCAGGTGTGGCCTTTTAGAATGCTTTATTTCTTGGATAGGTATCCAGTAAGCCCAATTCCTGGTTCCATGTAGAATTTGTTTGGGCTGATAAGTTTCTTTTCAAAATGCTGTTTTATCACCTGATAAGGATTTTCTCTCCGCCCCAATATAGAAATCTGTTTCTATCATCTCTATCTCTTTTTCTGCCCCTATCTTTGTCTCTCTATCTCCTCTACCTCTTTCTCTATCTCTATCTTTCTCTGTGTGTGTGTGTTTGTTTTCATGCATTCTTATGGTTAAATAGGTGGCACATAGCTACTGTAATATACTTTAACATTACTATGACAAGCTTTCTATGGTTACTGCTGGCTTTCAAATATATTTTTTCATCAAAATGTTTTGGACTTTAGTATCTTATAATGGATTAGATCTCTGTTTTGTATCCCTAAAATTCCAATCACACACACAAACAAGAGAATAATACTGTCCTTGGCTTTTTCTACAAAGCAGTTCACAGCACATTTTTTTTGTACTCAGTCTCTCTGAATTTTAGTTTTAATTCAAATTCTAGAAATACGTTTTTTCTTATTTCACTTCAGAAATAAAATGTTATGTATTCTACTTTTTCTGGAACAGGTAATTACTGGATAAGCATCTGTCATTTTAGTTCTTCTTCTTTTTCTTATCTATCAATTTCAGTCTTAATACTCCTTGTTTTCACCAGTAATTGAATTTCCATTTTTCCTCATATCCAATGAAACATTATTTCACTCATACTACCTTTTCATCAGTATATGATAAGTATTGTCTTCCTTCTGTGCCTTTCTATCCTTGGCTTAAGATATCTAGAAATAGTATGCCATCCAGGTGCATAGAATAGCTTCTTAAAAAATTGTCTATAAAAATGAACATTGCTATTTATATGTGTAAATATTGGTAAAATATTATAACATGTCAGATCTCAATTATCCTACACAAGTTGTTTTGCTTTAATTTCTTTGTATTTTGTAAACTTTAATTTACCTCAAATTAATAATGATAATTATATTCCCAAGTAGTAAAAATGGCACTTGAATTTATCCTACTACAGTATAAACAGGACAGAATCAAAATTTATTAAAAATGAGCAGGAAAAAGTATTTCAGAATGCATGAGAGCATAAGCACCTTTTCTTTAAAGCAGCCATACCTTTAAGCTCTAAAAACATCCTTTAAAATGACAAGACTGCTTTAAGGAGTCAATTAAAGCAGCCCTGTCTTTTTCTAGATTAGCAAGGGAATCTCAAAAACAACTGCAGCTACATTAAAAAGGCCATTGTCACCACATTTGCAGAATCCATGACAGTCATAGCATATTATATCCATATAATGGTGGTCCATTTTTAGATTTCAAACTATATTGTTCCAATTCATTTCTGAGATTTAAGCTTCACCTGGAGAGGCTGTGTATGAAAGAGACTCAATATGGTAACCCAAAGTGTTGTCCATTTGAATTCAGCCACGTACATGAATATCCTACCTACTCAAGCTGTATCCTGCAATATCCTACCTACTGAGTTTGTGTACTATTGCAACTTTCATTTCAAGAAGTAGAATGCTGTCCAATTTGAATTTCCTTTGAATAAGAATTAGAGTGAAATTATAATTTACATTAACTTCCCTGCTCTAGCAAAAATATTCAGAGAAAGAAATATTCCTATCCATATTGGAAAAAAGCTCTACAACATCAAGGTATTTTCAGCTAACTTGTAGCTTGGCCACACTAAAAGAGTCTTTCTAGATCAATGAAAAATATAGTGTAGTAACTATTTCCCTGTATCTCCATTCCTGACTATAAAACTGTAAATATAATTAGCAGAGATAGAACACATTTTTCCAAGCTTTGTTGAATATCTCATACACAAACTCCTATAGAGGTTCCAAGCTACGGCATCTCCTGAAAATTTGCTCCCATCAGTCAACCAATCTGGACTATCAATTTACAATCTGCCCAATGAAAATTACTACCCAGTTAGTGTGCTGGAATTGATGTAACTGACAATTCCCAGCTCACCTCCAATAAAAATAATGCCTTATTTAATGCAGTGTTTATGTCTGACATGTGACATCATTCTCACATAATGATAATACTAAAAATCCTGTTCCTGTAAAATATAATCTGTGAAAACTGACACTAATTATAGTGTCTGTCTCTCTGGAATAATCAGTTCCAAAATTTATTCAAAGCTTTAAAGGAAACAAGTCTGAGGAATGAGGGAGGGAGTTCCACCTTTATAAAATCATGTTCAATTTTCAGAAATTACAAAGAAAAGAAAGAATTGTGCAATACAATTGTGACACAACTATATTATTCAAACGTACAGTACATAGTTGAATTAAGCGTTTAAAAGTAGTATACTACTTTTTATTTGTATGACAACATACAAATATTTAATGATGAATGAGGATGAGGATGATGATAAAATTGGTATGCTACCAAATCATTCAGACTCCTGATAGCTTGCAACAACATAAAATGTGCTAATAAAAAAATAATAAAACATGCACAGTTAGGAAAGACAAATAGTTAAATTTATTTTAAAATAATAACATCAGGACTCCCCCACAAAAAACCCTCAAAGAATCAAGCAGTAAGAGTAACACTTTTAAAATATGTAATGATGTTGAACAATCACATCCCAAAAACCTCTGGAAGAGTTCAGCCTTCGCTAACCTTTAAAAAGCCAATGTCAAGGGGGAAGACTTTCAAAGGAAGACTGTTTCAAAGCATAAGTGACATTAAAAAATCCCACACTTTCTGACTTCAGTCCCTCTCATCTTACAACAATGGGATGCAATCAGCAACTTATCCCAGAAGATGTTGATGAAGATTCTCAGTCATCCAGTAAAGTTGTCTGGAAGTTGAATCATGGCAATTGAACTTATTATCTTTTGTTGGTTTAAAATTTACCCAAGAAGCTTCTTCACCCTGAGTAAGTTGATTAAGGGGAATCTAGGTAGATAGAAAGTCATTGGAATGTACCAACTAGTAAAAATTCTTAGGAGTCATTATGTGTAGTCTACCTGGTGAACTCTGGTTTCAAATATTTCAAACCAACAAAAAATAAAATTCCAATTGCCATGATTCAACTTTCAGATATCTCAGGAGGACCTTCTTGGATAGGTAAAGGTAAAGGTTCCCCCGCACATGTGTGCTAGTCGTTTCCGACTCTAGGGGCTGGTGCTCATCTCCGTTTCAAAGCCGAAGAGCCAGCGCTTGTCTGAGGACGTCTCCGTGGTCATGTGGCCAGCATGACTAGATGCCAAAGGCGCACGGAGCACTGTTACCTTCCCACCATAGTGGTCCCTATTTTTCTACTTGCATTTTTACGTGCTTTTGAACTGCTAGGTTGGCAGAAGCTGGGACGAGTAACAGGCGCTCACTCTGTTATGCGGTACTCGGGATTCAACCCACCAAACTGCCAACCTTTTGATCGACAAGCTCAGCACCCTACCCCTCTGAGCCACCGCATCCCTTCACCTTCTTGGATAGCAACCTCCAAACTGTTTATCAAAGAGCCCATAGAATCAATGTAGAAAATGTCCTATACCAATTGTCAAATAGAAACCTTTGGAGTTGTTAACCAACTCTGTGGAGCTAAGCTTTGCTGCCTCTTAATTCCAGGATACCAGGGATATTGCCATAGCTGGTTGGCAAAACTGGTTATTACTGGCCTAAGTTATGTCCCAAGCTGTGTGGACAGACTGGTTAAATTGATCACTTTAGGACAAGGCTCAGAAGAATTACCGACTCATTCCTATTGGACGATACAGTTTTATTGTGTTTTTTGGGGTTTTCCGGGGTTCCAGAGTTGGCATGTTTCTGGAGCTTGATCCCTCCTGGAAAAGAGGGTCTCCCTCATAACTGACAGCAAAAAATAATGTAAAGTGTGGGACTTGTAGGCAATAATCAGTGTTAGTGAGGAAACACAGCAGAAGCAAGATGGACGAATGAGACACAATGCTATCGAGAAAGACAAACCATGGTGAAAGAACAATCAACCATTTACCCTACCCCTCACACCCTTATTTTTAGCCAGTAAAAGTGTGGGTCAGTGCCTTTATGTAGCACATTTAACTTATTGCCAAGAGGCTCAAACATGTTGCATTTGTGCAGGAAATAGTATGGTCAGTCTCGAGTCCACAATCAGAATCCTGAGACCGAACTGAGTTCTCAGTTGGCAGGACAAATAGGGAAGTGTAACATTCCATTAGCACGGGAGAGAGCAAAGTTAGACCTTATGTCTGGCCACATTAAAGAACTTGAAAGCTGAGAAAGTAAATGAAGCCCAAAGCAGTGTGAACCTTGCCATTTCAAAACAGGTCTGGTAGGCAGAGTTTAA
Organism: Vipera berus; assembly: GCF_964194415.1. NCBI lineage: Eukaryota > Metazoa > Chordata > Lepidosauria > Squamata > Viperidae > Vipera > Vipera berus. Next base: position 253,526,644 of record NC_138203.1, read on the forward strand.
TGAGGTGCTACATCTCATTGGCCAGCTGTTCATATCAATGTCAGCCAACCCATCATTCTACTAAATCTCTTTTCAGTGTTCTCCATGTAAGAAACTGAAATTACAGAAAAAGCCAAATAAAATTTTAGCTTTGAAAAATTGTATGCCCTGTAGATTGCATCCAATTTATCTTTCCTTCAAAGCAAGTCCATGCTTTGGTTTGTAAATCTGACTTGATGGTGTTGTTTGATTAAAGTTTTGCATGGATGTGATTGTTATCTCTGTCCCTTTGCCAACAAAAGTGTCCATATCAGAACTGGTGGGAGAACTCAGGTTAGGGTTGTTGGGTTTTTTTTCCTTCCCATAGTCCTGATTTAAGTTTATTCTCCTTTCTCCATATTGGTAGCATTGGGAGAAGCAACCATATTGTTTAGGATGACGGACAGATATAATCTTGATGTAGAACAGGGGGGCTGTGTAAGTGTGTGGGTTGTTGTTGGAGAAGGAATGGTAGAATTTAGGGTGGAGTGAAAAGAGGGATTAGCCTTGAATCCCTATGTAGCCACAAGGTACTAAGTCCATCCTCCCCCCCCCCCAAATGCTGATGACAATTATTTAACTCTAAGCAGATGCTGACTGTTAGTTGAGAATATTCTTGTGTGCATAGGCTTTTAGCAATAAATCAGTTTAATTGGACTTTTTGTACCTGACAGATGTCATATGGAGTCATGCATAGGAAATCCTACCACCTCACCAGGTATTAAAAAGCTCTGCAAAAACCAGTATAATCTACATTTCCCATATATTACCATCTTCTATTCTATAAAATGTAGGTTATATTTTCCAGCCAGAAATTTACCTTCAGAATTTTTACATTGCCTTCCTATTTCTCTTGACCATTCATCCGCACCAGCACCAGATTACCAATGGGCAAAATGACATAGATTTTTGCCTGTATCATATTAATTCATTTCATGTTGTTTCAGCTTGCATTTGATAACTCTGAACAAAAGAATCATAGAATCCATATAGAATCAGGTCATGCTCTCAGTGAGGATCTGAAAAAAACAAAGGAGGGTATGTATGCCTCTTCACAAGGCAACCTGTTGTACTGTCTAACAATTCTCACAACAGGTACGTCCTCCTAAGAGTCACCTCATTATATCTCATTGGTCCTGCTCTTGACTCATAAGGTAGCAAAGTCTAGCCTCTTGTCTATGTAACCCTTTAAATATCTGAAGACTGCTATCATTTCATCTCTCAAACTTTTCTTTTGCAGATTATGTTTACTTGGTTTCTCCCAGGGTTCCTAAAACATTTACACTTTTATTTCCATGCTTTCTCCTACAATACACATTTTAAAACAAATTATGAAATATTGGTAGATGTCCAAATTTAGTACGTATTTAAATGATTTTCAAATTAATTCAAGGTGTATGGATCTGGTAAGTTCGTAACTGAATTTAGAAAGAATGAGCTCCTTAGACATTTCTGTTCAAGACTCATTAATTTCAGTATTGTTTCCCAGGTCTGCAGGCCCCGAGGCTCTAGGGCAGAAGAAGCAGAAGAGACCTGAAAGGAACAGGCATGGTCCTGAAGTTCCTCCAGAAGTTGCCCTGGAAAATATTCTGTGGTAGAAGGAGAAAATGGTTAAGTGCATGTAAATAAGGAAAAAAAACAACAGCTGTATTACTTTGCTTAGATATAAATTTGAAAATCAGGCTTGTCAGATGTTATATTTTTTTCTGTCCTGCTCTATGGAGTAGAGAGTTGGTCTCTGACGGAAGGCCACCTGAAGAGGTTAGAAGCATTTGAAATGTGGATTTATAGGCAGCTGCTACGTATAAGCTGGGCTGACAAGATCAGAAATGAGGAGGTGATAAGCCGCCTGGGAAAGCCAAAATCAAAACAATTAAAAAATGAAAGTTAGAATATTTCGGACATGTGATGCAACACCCAGAAAAATACAGCATACTCCATCCTCTAGGGAATGATTGAAGGCAAATGAGGTCCAGGTAGAAGAAGAATATCATGGCTTCAAAATCTAAGGGAATGGTTTGGACAAAACTCAGTGGCACTTTTTTGTGCAGCTGCTGATAAAAACAGGATCACCAACATAATCGCCAACGTCCGATAATGGATATGGCACAAGAAGAAGAAACATAAATTTAATTATTTAAATTAAATAACACGCAGTGTTTATCCTAACTGCCTTTCTGATTCTCCAAAACTCCAAAATTAAACCAATGAACATTTCAATTTGGACAGAGTAATCATCTGTATTATACAGTATGATCTATCAAGATGGATATAAACTTGAGAGGCACATCATTGCATTTGGCTTCCCTGCACTGTCCTGAATCTAGTGGATAATTTGGGAATCTGATTTAGAATCTAGTTTGGACAGAATAATTACTGGCATAAAGCATGTGATGAAAAGCTATTGCCCAATATATATAATTAACACTTTATTTAAGCAAAACAGTTTATGAGCAGATAATGTACTATAATCATTTCTGCCTTGAACTTTGGACTGATTGATTGACTAGTTATGTACTATCAGATGGTTGTCCATGGTGATTATGTGCCATCAAGATTTTCTCAGTGATGATTTGTCCCAACAATAGACAGTTCAAGAGTGGAATAAGATAAACACACCATCATCTCCTAGAGATCTTCCAATATACATAATATTAGACTCTCTATCTGGCTGATGCAGCCCAGTGATGGTAGGGCATAGCTTCTGCATAATTATCTGGAATACTCTTAACGACAGAAGAAACATATAGTAATGTTTCCCCAAATCTAGTTGTTATTGTCTTTCGGTTAAAATACATACATACATACATACATACATACATACATACATACATACATACAGTTCCATGATGGCACAGTGGTTAGAGTGCAGTACTGCAGGCTACTTCTGCTGACTGCCGCCTGCCAGCAGTTTGGCAGTTTGAGTCTCACCAGGCTCAAGGTTAACTCAGCCTTCCATCCTTCTGAGGTTGGTAAAATGAGGATGTGCTGACTCTGTAAACCACTTTATAAAGCACTGTGAAGCAGTATATAAGTCTAAGTGCTACTGCTATTCTAATATCCATCCCACTAACACTCATACCATTGATTGCTCTGGAAACTATCCAGGCAAGACCCAAAACACCTAGGAGGAACTGCCATTCAGTGATCACTGATCCCTACTTTATAATAAAAAGCAAGCCTGAGCAAAAGAAAAGAAGGGATTTTTATACATATCGGGGAACTGTAACACAGGACGTTCTGGGGGATCTGATTTGCTGACAGAGTTTGGAGAAGGTGAACAGTTTTCTTTGGATATAAATGAGCATGTTCTGTTGTAAAGTGAAAGCAAAACTTTTTTGCTTTGATAAGATTGCAAGGGAATCTTTGTGAAGGTGGGAACAATCCTCCCTGGGACTGACTGGGGTTAGTGTCAGCACAAAGGAAATCAGGACATCCAGGCAGTTCAAATGTGTATAAAGATTTATTATAAGCATAAGCTCTCTACAAGAATCTGAACATTAAGAGCAGTTAAGAACAGAAAGGAATCCAAGGTGGACTGGACTTATATCTGTTGTGGGCATGAAGGGACTCATGATTGATGATGCATTTAACATCCCCCTCAGGATCAACCTGGTCATCTTCTACAATTAGGCACAGCCTGGGGTTGGTTCTGTTTCTAATCATGTCTACGGGCCAGGGAGAAGAGGGGGAAAAAGAGTCTGCAATCTCCATTTTATTATTTTATTTTCTCCACCACAGTAATTTCAAAGACTCTCTTGTGAATATGGATTACATACTAGACTTCAGAGCACATACCCAAGGAAGAAATGTTCATTGTTACTTACAGAATCAAATGATTTCCCCCCCCAACACACACTTTTTTTTTGCAGGATACAGGAAAAAAATGGTGTTTTAAATTTGGTGATTAACTCATGAAGACGCTATCAGGACTGGGGAAAAAGAATGGGATTCTTTCCATCCCCCTGGCAACTTCAGATTAAGATTTAGAAATCCCAGAAAAAAGGAAATCTGGCTAAAAAGAAGTAGTGAAACTTTACTGCATACCATCACAAAGTTGGAAGGGATCTTGGAGGTCATCTAGCCCAACATCCAGGCCAATGAAACTTTGACAACTGGCTGACCAATCTTTTCTCAAAAACATCTAGTGATGGAGCACCCACAATTTTAGGAGGCAGGATATTTCTCCTTAGTTTAAGCTTGAGTGTCTCATTGTTCCAGCTTTAATCCATTGGTTATCTTACCCTCAGATCCAGACATTATACCTTGTGACATCCCTTCAAATATTAGAAGACTGTCCTCATGTTTCCCCTCACACTACTTTTTTCATATTTAGAGATTTCTGTGAGAGGAAGTTTCCTATCTAAATTTCAACTTTTCACTGTAGGCTGTTTAATTCCTGACTTTTTTAGCCTTACATATTGGCTTAAGTATTCCACAATATATATTTTTGGTCCCTCTGTAAATAATTTATAAAAGAAATGGAGGGACCTGGGTCCAAGTTGCTCCAATCATTTGGCTGCCAACAAATGCAGACTCTCTTCATTTATCTATCAAGCCATCGTGGTTCCCAGTTAGAAAAGGTGCAGATATTTTCCCCAGATGTAAATGAGGAATTGAATTTAAATAACCCTACGTTGTTTCCATGCTGGTGTTGAACCTCTTTTTTTTTCCTCAGTTCCATCTGAAATTACACCTTTTTTAAAAAATCTCCAATCCCCTCTGCACCTCTTTTCTCTTACCATATTAAATATTCAATATTTGGCTGATTTAGAATTTCATTTCATATTGTGGATTCTTTTTTTAAGAACTCCTTTTAGTCGAAAACAACCGCTACACTGTTTTCTATTCTAGCTCCTTCAGAATTTTTTTTATTAAGGTAGCTTTGCTTGGTATCCAGAATCTGGCAGCTATTTCTATCATAACATTTTTCTTTTGTCTACCATCCCTTCTACTGGCGCCCCCCCCCCCATTGCTAGAGCGTAACTCCTTCTCTGTTGTTTGTTTCTAGCATTTTATGGTCCTTTTAAAACATTTTTCCTCAGTGCTTGAGAGTTTTTTTATTGCAGCCCTGTTTTTCCTTCAGGGTTTTTTTGTTTTGGTCAAATGACCTCTCCTTCCTGGAATTTGTGTCCCACTGTTCTGGCACCATGTCACTGTATATTTCCCAAATTACCTGCTCAAACAAGGAACTGGCAACACAAAAAGCAAAACTGGGTGAAACTTTGCAAAGCTGCCTTCATGTGGGCACGGAATATATCATTTAGCACAGTTAATGGTGATCTCCCATCGTGTTGCAGAGAGGTACAATAAGCATGGACATAATTATTGTAATTGAGTAATTTTATTAATCCTTGCTTTCTTTTTTAAAATACATAAAGATTTTTATTGCAGGTAGATGTAGGCCTCAGAACTGAGTGCTTTAGAAATGTATAGATATCATTAATATACAAATATAGAGCCCATTGCTTTTGGTTACACCCAGTGCTTTTTTTGTAAAAGAAAAAGGTGCCGGAACTCACACATGTCATACAACCCGCCTTGCCTACCCTACAAGGTTCCATCCGAAAAAGGTGCCAGAACTCCGTTCTGAGCGTTCTATGAGGAAAAAAAGCCCTGGTTACACCTATCTTGTCTGAAATATAGCATCTGAGACTGGAATGAACTGAGGAACTTCTTACATTTTATTGTGTGGCATGCATTAAAATATATTCATCTTGCACAAATTGTGTATGTGTGTGTATGTGCAAAACCCATTAATATGCTTGTTTACCTGTTCATCCTGGGATTAATGTACCAGCAAAAGAATCAGGCATTTGAAATTGAATTGAAGAGCACAGAGAATAGTTTCCTTGAAATAAGATTCCATAAACATGTTGGGTTGTAAATCTGGATACTTCTCCTGACAGAATAACTTACAGAGAGATGCTGTAGAATTGTAAACAGGATCCTGAACCAGACATTTCAACATGGAAATACTTTTCTGGGTTATGCTGCCAAAGAAAAGCCATCAAACTCATGAATCAGGTGTCATGGTTCCGTTAAATGAGACCAGTAAAAGCACAACTCCAAAGCAAGAGGTTTCTTTAAAGAACATGTGTATTGGCTACAAAGTATTGGCACAGTCAAAAGTGTAACCAAGTATGGAGTTCCCTCCAAATTGTTACAATATTACGAAGTTTAACTTCCCACCCCAGCACTATGTAATCAACTACATTTCCCGATAGAATACTTTGGCAGGCTTTCTAACGGAAGGCTCAGCCTGCCAAAGGTCAGGCAGCAGTGACCTTGGTTCCCATGGGACAGAATATTGTTTAGTCTAACATTAAAACCACCCATCCCCCCTCCCAGTACTGTGGCAACCGAATAGGAAACAAAAATGGCCAAGATCGTTGCAGTGTTGACCTCAGGAAGAACTTTTTTTATTTAGAGGATTTTTTTAAAAATTTCTAGAAATACGTTACATGACAGTAGCTAAATGGCTACTCTGTTTATATTGTGAAGACAAGCAAACCAATGAGTAGTGACTGTATTAGTATTAGAACCTTTTTTAACAAGACGTTTAAGATTACATTTAAAAGGGGGGGCAGAAAGGTACTGTGTATTTTTATGGTGGGGCAATATTTCAAAAAATATGGCCTACCACAGATGCCGCTAGTATAGCCTTCCCTCAGTGCCTCCTCTGGTAAAATGGTGAACGAAAACAACGGATCTCAATTTGCATCTGCCTTTCAGTCCATCAATAGAAACATTATTAAAACCAGTGAGCCAAAAGCCCATTAGAACCACTCTCACGTAGGAAACAATGCAGAGGTCTGCTTGTTCCCCATTTTTATGCACTGCTACAGGACTATAAATATTCACTGTAATGTAACTGAAAATTATTGAAGTGAGAAAAAGAGAAACAGGGAAGCCATTTGCTTCAATTCATAAACAGCATCTGTTGGGAAGTTATTCATAGATTGCTTCAGGGCCTGCTGAGCAGTAAGCCCATGGAAAAAGGATGCCATTGCAAGCAAATTGGCCCAAACTGCAATGGAGATGCTATTAAACATGATTCACTGACAGCCAGGGAGAAGGATCAGGCAGGGGGTTGTTTTATGTCTTCTTTTATCACTGGGACACAGAAGTAGCCTCTAGCCAAAGCTCACACAGTTCAAATTAGAAGAGCAGCCTTCTAAAGTATAATACGGCCCAAAACCAGCGGTTAGAGAAAGTTGCAGGAAGCGATTTTACAGATGACTGTGGTTGTTTATTTTGTGTCTACCTGAGGCACATGCAAAAAAAATTTCTGTAGAGCTGATCTGACCCTTCTTTGTTGCATTTTCTTCCCTCTGTTAGAAGATGCTAAAATGGTTGCAGTAATCTCCTCCGGAAGAGATGAATAGGAAAGGTAATTAATAAGCTGCTAAATAGGTCTGACACTGAAGCTAAAATTATCATTCTTGATGAAACTGTGCAGAATGAAGAATGGCATGCTAAAAAATAGAATCACAAAAGACTGGCTTGAGCCATACTTCACAGCCTAAATACAAATATTAATTTGGTATCCAATAAGATGCAGTCCAGTGATGAGAAAAATAAGGTCCTGCATTTAGGCAGGAAAGAAAAACATATGCACAGGTACAGAATAGGTGACACCTGGCTCAACAGTAGCAAGTGTGGAAGGAATCTAAATGTAATTACAGACCACAACTTGGTATGAGCCAGCAATGGGCTGCAGCTGCCAAAAAAGCCAATGCAATCCTGGGCTGCATCAACAGGCACATAGCATTAAGATCATGAGGAGCGATAATATAGCTTATATCACACTTGGAATACTACACAATTCTGGTCACTATGATACAAAAAAAAATTGTTGAGACCCTATAAAGTGTGCAGGAAGGGCAACAAAGATGATAAGGGGTCTGGAGGCTAAATCACATGATGAATGGTCGAAGGAGCTAAGTATGTCTAGCCTATTAAAAAGAAGGATTGGGGAAACATGATAACTGTCTTCTAGTACTTGAGGAGCTGTCAGAGAAGAGGGGATTAAATTATTCTCCAAAGCATCAGAGGGCTGGACAAGTAGCTTCAATCTAGAAGTAAAGAGAAAAGAGTAAAAAGAAATTTTCTGACAGTGAGAACAATTAATCAAAGGAACAGCTTGCCTTTTGGAGCTCTGGGTACGCCATCACTGGAGGTTTTGAAAAATAGACTGGACAACCATTTGACCGGGATGGTATAAGGTCTCCTGTCTTCAGCAGAAGACTTCTAAGTCCTATCATGCTATGTTCTAAATTTCTAAGTATCACAAACAAATCTCCAAATGAGGAGAAGGTCAGTTTGGAAAGTCTTGCCCAAGAAACATTGGATTTGGGCCTTGAAGTCCAACTGGCACAGCATCACTGCAACCAACACTGAAAAATCAGGGTCAACAAAGTGATGCATAGGTCTCCCAGTGGTGATCTGATGCACGAGCAAAGGGCTCTAAGCCAGGATAAACTGATCACTGCTCATCATTATGTTAGAAAATCTGTCCTCTTGCCAGTGTTGAAGTGAGGGTTACATTCCAATTTAGTTGGCTTTTGTTCATGGAACAAATTAATGGACCTCACCTCAAGCAGAAAATGTGTTGAGTTGGCCTTCCGGCCCAAAGAACATATCTTCAAAAACTAGGATGTGACACGTATCATTAGAAAATAGTTCCTGTACACAGAACAATTTGAAGATTTTACCAGTGACAAAGCAGTATACTGTTGAGCAAAACACCAATATTAACAGTGAGCCGACAGGATAGTGAGAGATTTGGCCATTCCCCAAAAAGGTCTTTGAGACATGGAATTAAATGTTTGAAGTCTCCTAGAAGTGAAACAGCTTGGACTATTGAGGAGTGCTACAGCTCTTTATTACTATTACTATGATGATGATATTTTTATTTGCATTGACATACAGGAATAAAAACAAACGAAATACAAAAGAAAGAAAAACAGGATCAAAGAACGAGAACAGATCTCACAAAGACTGTAGCCTGGGGTCTTGAGTTACTGTTGCATTGGTGGGAGAAGACAGAAGAATAAAGAAGGTGAGAGAAGAAAAGAAGGTGGCAGCAGACAAGGTAGAAGAACAAAATGGGTTCAAAAAGATGGCAGGATAAATGTGACTATCTCGCTTCAACTTTCCGATGTTTTAAGCATCCTCTATCATGGTATCCTTTTAAGTGGGCTAGATTGGGCTTGATGTAGGCTACTCATACTCAAAATGTGTTTTTAGAATCATCTAAAAAGTTTGTCAATCCAAAACAGGACAGAAAATACCCTGGATCACATAAACATGATATAGTAATCTACAATAGTACATCGATGACACCACTCTAATGGCAGAAAGTGAAGAGGAACTGAAGAGTCTCTTGTTGCGGGTGAAGAAGGAGAGTGCAAAAGTTGGGTTGAAACTAAACATTAAGAAAACCAAGATCATGGCATCCGGCCGTCTCAATTCCTGGCAAATAGATGGGGAAGAAATGGAGGTAGTGACAGATTTTATTTTCCTGGGCTCCAAGATCACTGCAGATGGGGACTGTAGCCAAGAAATTAAAAGATGCTTGCTCCTCGGGAGGAAAGCCATGGCAAATCTAGACAGCACACTAAAAAGCAGAGACATCACCCTGTCAACAAAAGTGCGTATAGTCAAGGCTATGGTCTTCCCAGTTGCAATGTATGGCAGTGAAAGCTGGACCATAAAAAAGGCTAAGCGCCAAAGAATTGAGGCCTTTGAACTATGGTGCTGGAGAAGACTCCTGCAAGTCCCTTGGACTGCAAGGCGATCAAGCCGGTCAGTCCTAGAGGAGATCAACCCTTACTTCTCTTTAGAACGCCAGATCCTGAAGCTAAAACTCAAATACTTTGGCCACCTAATGAGAAGGAAGGACTCACTGGAGAAGAGCCTAATGCTGGGAAAGATTGAGGGCAATAGAAGAAGGGGATGACAGAGAATGAGGTGGCTGGATGGAGTTACTGAAGCAGTAGGCGTGAGCTTAAATGGACTCCAGAAGATGTTAGAGGACAGGAAGGCCTGGAGGAACGCTGTCCATAGGGTCACGATGGGTCGGACACGACTTCGCAACTAACAACAAATAGTACATCAGCGTTGACTTCTAGTCCTATTTTGAAACTATATACAGTGTTTGCTTTTTAAATTATATAGCATTATAAATTTGTTAAATAAATGGGGACTGCAAATAGAGAGATGGCGCCAATCAAATGATTGATTTGATTGTGCTGACGCTGCCATGGCATGGTGGGTGGGTGTGTTATGTGTTTGTGTTGTGGAGTTTTAATATTATAAGCTGCCCAGAGTGTGTGAGCTGGGTAGCCATATAAATTGGTTAAATAAAAAAATAATAAGTAAGTAAATTAAAGCTAGATTATATGGAGTACTGGGTCCTCCAGATATATGAGGGGTCCTTGGAGCTCTCTGAGCTTTCTTGTTTTCTTGCAGAAGTTTCTTTTTTTCATTTTTTTATTAATTTTCTATTATTACATTTGATTAGTGCTTAATAAACATCATGTTGTCTGGGTTAATTTGTTTGCTTAATAATACAAGTTACATTCTTAGTCTTTACCCCTTTTTTCCAACGGTTGATAAAATAAATTCCATGTTTGAAAATATTTGGTATCTTCTTTCTCTTTGATCCTCAATGTAAGTCTGTCCATTTCAGCACCGTCCAATATCTTCTTGATTATCTCTTCGTCTAGTGGTGTTTCTTCATTCTTCCAGTGCTGAGCAAATACAATCCTCGCTGCTGTTAGTACATTCAGTGTTAAATATACACTTTGCTTATCAGATTTTTCTGGCATTATACCTAGTAAGAAAAGTTTAGGTTTAAAATCTACATGTTTTCCTAACATCTTTTCTAACCAAATGTGTATTTTTGTCCAAAATATTTTTGCTTTAACACAGGTTCACCACAAATGATAATATGTGCCAGATTCTTGGTTCCATCTCCAACATTTACTAGACATATTTTTAAACATTTTTGCTAATCTAGCAGGTGATAAGTGCCATCTACAAAACATTTTATATAAATTTTCCTTATAAGAAGTTGCCATCGTCAATTTATAATTTTTTCCCCAAAGATTTTGCCACCGATGATGTTACTTAGGCTAATGAAACGTCTGCAAGAAAACAAGCAAGCTCAGAGAACACTATGGACCCCTCATGTCAACCCTGAGCTACAAATATTCTCCTTCATTGGCTCCAGATATATTCTTGAACACTAAGATCATCTTTTGAAGATCGTCTTCTTCTGTGTATTACATTCAGACTCTTTTCAGTGCTGGACCACCACCAATGAAGCTTTATCCTCTGAGCCATTTTCCTGCAGCTGAAACTATAGACATTTTGTTGCCAGGCAGAATTATTTTTGCTCTCTCAGATTTTTTTAAAAAAATTATTTCAATTTACTACTGTTTTTAAATAACTGTGTTGCACTGCATTTTGTTATACTTGCGGGTTTTGTATTTATTTGTATATCACGTATAATATACAGTACACTACACTAAGCGTATCATAATATGCATTGTTTTTATGCTACTTAATGGCATAAACATGCAGAAAAAAGCATTTCTTTAGTTAGCTAGTTGCTTCTGTCTTTTTGTTTTACAGTAATCATTACTTTTCACACGATGTAAGTTGACTGTTCCATTAATTCAGTACAGATGGATTGTTGTTTACTATCAGAATGAATATCTAGACTGCTTCATAAAAAAATCAATAAACCTACCAAAGTTTTACTACATATTTTGCAGTAAAATCCATAACAAGAAGATGTAAAAAGGGTGTTTTTTTAATCAGAGGCATTCAAGGCAAACTATGGAGTCTTTTAGCATATGCAAATTGAGTACACATTATTAAGAAATTAAGAAAAAAACTTTTCTATAGTACAGGTTTCTATGTGAAAAGATAGGATTAATCTATTATTATGATTGGTTGCATCATCAGCCAGATGTTTAGAATGGATGTGGCATTTTTATCTACCTCCCCTAGTATCTGGGATAGGCAGATATTGATGCTTTATGGTGTATCGTCACAGGTTGTAAGCTGTTCCATGTAAGGCTGCCTTTTGCAATTGATTGATCATATTTTGCCAATGCCAATAGTGTTCAAGTGATAGTTTAGATTATTTTTCAAGCTCTACGGCTATCTTTTACTTTAATTTTAAAATAATAGTTTTGAAGGTGTGTCTTAGTTTATGGATAGGGATTCTAGATTCCCCAATCAATATGCACCCCCTGAATCTTATTTTCTGGATTGAACCACTTTTTCACTACCTTCCATGATCTATTACATCTAATAACACCTTTCCTCAATGATACTCTTGTGAATGAATGAACCTTTATTGTCAAAGTACAACATGTATACATTGAGAATAGCTGAGCCTCCCTTCGTGCCCCCCACCAACTCACAGTGACAACAAACCCACCATCTTGTTACACCATGTAAGCTAATTGCACAACTCACTGGCCTCACAAGTCAATCATACATAAAGTTATTTCCCGTTCAAAAGCCTGACAGCCCATGGATAGAAGCTGTTCTTCAGCCTGTTGGTACGGCTGGCTATACTCCTGTATAGCCCCTCCTCCAGCAGGGGGTTGGACTAGATGACCTCCAAGGTCCCTTCCAACTTTACTATTATGATTATGATTATGATTATGATCTCCTACCCGATGGTAGGAGAGTAAAGAGGTGCCGACCAGGTGAGTCATCCCTGAGAATTTTCCTCACTCTTCCAAGGCAACGAGCCCTGGCGATGTCATCCAGTGGTGTCAGGGGACAACCCACAATGTTTTATGCTGTGCTCACCACCCTCTGTAATATCTTCCTATCCGCAGCTGTCAGGCCAGCATACCAAACCGCAATACAGTGCGAGAGGATGCTCTCTATAGTAGACTAATAAAAGAAGGTCATTAGCTGTTGTTCTACCCTGTTCTTCCGCAAGACCCTGAGGAAGTGGAGTCTCTGTTGGGCCTTTCTGGCCACCTGGGTTGTATTGACTTTCCAGGTAAGATCTTCACAGAAGTAGACTCCCAGAAATTTAAAGGAGGAAACTGTCACTGCACATTTTTTTTTGTTCGTCAGAAAGTTCATTTCTAACTGTACATTTTCCCCTGCTCTCTGCACCTGTTGTGATAACTTATCTGGTAACCATAGTGAATCCCATATGACTAGTTATGTTATGGTTTCAGTCTGTTTAGTGCGCATGTCTAGAAAAAGTTCCCACAGTTATTTCTTTATTGTGTTTCACTTTGCTGTTACTGTCTGTTACGTTAGGATGTAGTTAGCTAGCTCTCTTTATAATATATATTTAGTTTTTATATTTTAGTTTTTATATTTTTGTAATTAAAAGCTATTTAGTAAGATTATGTGTCGTGTTTTATTTCCTTCCTTCATGCACATCATGCATTCTCTGAAGCACGGTCCTTCGCCCTCTACTAAGGTGATTTATACCTTAACAGAAACTCTCTCCACACAGCCCCCCCGATGTAAAGTGGGGCAGGTTCTTCTCTTTTCCTCCAGAAGTCTAGCACCATCTCCTTTGTCTGGAGGAAAATGGAAATAAACTCATATTGAATGACTAGTCCAGATAATATTGATGGGATTGTCAGTCATCTAGGTCATGGTTGTCCCAAAGGTGCTTTTTCAAGAGACAACTGGACTTTCTTTGTTTTTTTCCCCTGAAGACATTTTGTTACTATCCATGAAGTTTTTTCTGAAAAACTGAAGAATCTTCTTGGATGAGAAGTGCAACATCTTCAAGGAAAAAACAAAAAAAGGCCAGTTGCCTTTTGAAAAAGCACCTTTGGGACAGTTCAGATAATAAGTATAAGTAGTATAAGTATAATCTAATTAGTGTAATAATAAATCTGACATATCCAGAAGGAAAATTTCCAAGAACCTAGTACACGTTTTGAGTATCAGGGCCCAAATCCCATGATCATTAATTTTCTGCAAGAGTTTTTCATCATTCCATAAAGGATTGAAAGTTATATCAAATATCAGTACAGTCAATACCATCCTGTGTACTATATAACCACAGAAAAAGAAAGAAAGAAAGAAAGAAAGAAAGAAAGAAAGAAAGAAAGAAAGAAAGAAAGAAAGAAAGAAAGAAAGAAAGAAAGAAAGAAAGAAAGAAAGAAAGAAAGAAAGAAAGAAAGAAAGAAAGAAAGAAAGAAAGAAAGAAAGAAAGAAAGAAAGAGGCAAAGGCATTTGAGAAAAAGAGATCAAAGAATTCGTTAGAAAGCCACAGCGGGTTCAAAAAGAAGTGTGAGAATTATATCCCAGTTTTCTAAACTTGAGCAGGGTTTGGCATGGGACAAAACATTTGGAAATAAAAACCTTTCTTCCAACGTAATAGAAAACAAATATTCCCTCGATGAATGTACTTCACACTTATTCAGAATTTATTTACACTTTTAAATCACTTAGGCACAGCATTGATTCCAAGTAGAACTGAAACTGTAATCCTGTTAGCACATTTCTGGAAGGCTCCATGCTACAGTAACCAAAAAGTGTGCCAAGCCCCTGTACACCATAGAGGTGACACAGTGGTATCCTATTCAATTCCCATCAGGATAGGCAGAAATGTTGTCAGTCTCCCATGTATTAGTGCTGATACTGAGCTGAATGAAAAGCCATAAACCTGAAGATCTATTGAAGGAATGGTGATTTTCTCAGAACTTACTATCTTACTGACCATAGTAAGATATTCCAGAACTGTATTTGATATCTGCTTTTAGTATTAAAGTAAAGGGACAATAGCAATAGCAATAACAAGAGCCTTGGTGGAGCAGAGGGCTGATGCCTCCTTAAGTAACACCAGCTGCCTGCAATTAGTGCAGGTTCGCATCCCACCAGGCTCAAGGTTGACTCAGCCTTCCATCCTTCCAAGGTAGGTAAAATGAGGACCCAGATTGTTGGGGGCAATGAAGCTGACTTTGTAAAATGCTGCTTGGGGGCCCCCGAAAGCCCTAATAAGCAGGCATATACATAGAATGAAGGCTACTGCTAAGCTTGTAAGCCGCCCTGAGTCTTCGGAGAAGGGTGGGATATAAATGAAATTAAAATAAAATAAAATAAAATAAAATAAACTTATCTATTGAGCTATGGTGGCACAGTGGTTAGAATGCAGTACTGCAAGCTACTTCTGCTGACTCCTGGCTGCCAGCAGTTTGCCAGTTTGAATCTCACCGATTCAAAGTTGACTCAGCCTTCCATCCTTCTGAAGTCAGTAAAATAAGGAGCCAGACTGTTGGGGGCAATAGGCTGACTGTGTAAACCACTCAGAGGGGACTGTAGAGCACTGCAAAGCATTATATAAATCTAAGTGCTGTTGCTATTGCTATTAGACTTATACTGCTTCACAATGCTCTCTAAGCGGATTACAGAATCGGCATATTGCCCCCAACAATCTGGATCCTCATTTTACCAACCTCAGAAGGTTGAGTGAAATCCAGTAAGTTCATAGATGTCATCTATGCAGATTTCCTGGCCATGCTAACAAAATGGTTTGTCACTGGAACTTTTCAGGATGTTTTCTGACTTCAGTGTCAAACCTACAGCCCTAGGATTTCTCAGTGATCTCCTACTGTTATACTGTTAGATAGGCCTAATTATGCTCTATTTCTAAGTCAAAAGAGGATTGGCCAGGTGCAACCATCTTCTAAGATGTGTGCTCTTTAAGGAGCTGATTTACATATTTATTAAACTATTTTTTTAAGGATTCTGTAATTCCTTGCTTCCGGGTGCTGTTGTGGGTGACTAAATGGAGTTGAGCATTTACTGACTGGATGCCCTTTCTGACACCTATGCAGAGTTCTGAGCAGACAATTAGTCATTGTGCCCAAAGAGAGAAATATCTGCCAGTACCTAGGGTTGAGCTCTCAACCTTCTGAGCAGGAGGCAACCATCTTCACTCTAGGCTACCTTGCTGCTACAAACTAATTTACTCTGTATTTGTCCAATACAAAGTACAAAGAATAACAATAGTAACAATTCCTTCAGGGTGACAGAAGGCTCCACTGAAGTTCACTAAAGTTTGTTTTGAGTAAAAATGTGCAGAATCATTAGGTATTTCTCCAAACATCAATTCTGATTCTTGATTACAGCAGACTAAACCTCTCAAGAGTCTCTTGGCTACCTAGGTCTAGCTTCTGGAGAGAGTGATACATTAAATAAACATGTAGCTGGACCCATTTTAGAGTTTGCTACTTCAAAACATGGGGCACACTTCTAAATAGTACAGTTTGTTTGGTATTTCTAGTGCCTTTCATAAGAAAGGCAGTTCTCCAGGAACATAAGAAAACAACTAGGAAATGCTACGTTTTTGTTAAAAAAAACACAGTTTGTGTTGCCAATGTTAGAATACGTAATGCCTGTTGTTATCAAAGATATAGCTGTTAGAAAAGCTCTTGATAGAGTTTTGTCTTCATATAACTTTTAATATAGTTTCTGGCAAGATTGTTTGTAAGAAGTGTGTATCAAAACTGAATAGTAAGTTCCTAAGCAGGGCACAGATGGAATTAATAACCAGCTGGCTTATCACATCAGTCTCAAATAAGCAACAGATCACACAGTGACAGTTTGCAACCAATCAAGGAAGGAAAGCAAAAATAAATATATAAATGAAATAACCGAAAAAACACAAGATTAACTTCTTGATACAAATTCAGTCAAGATTTTAGTAAGCTGAAAGTCAGAACTGTCAATGGTACAAGATGGAAAGATGTTCAGTCATACTTCATAGATGCGTTGAACTCCAATAAAAGTGTGTGTACCTTTAGAAAAGCAAATTTTAATGAGATTAATGGGGCTCTCTTCCAGGTAAATGGGGCCTGGATTTCAGCCAAGTACTATAATATTAATTGACTTTTATCAGGAGTCAAACTGTCTGAATAGAACACAACTTTAACTAAGATCAAAAATCATGCATTGTAAACACAGGAAAAGCCAGCTGAAGAGCTGTTTAGATTCATCTGACTTATCAGGCAATAAATCTAAGAAATAAATATTTTATTTTATGAGATTTATTTTATTTTATGAGATTTTCTGATGAGGGGTGACACGATAGCAGTGTTCCAATATCTCAGGGGCTGCCACAAAGAAGAGGAGGTCAAACTATTCTCCAAAGCATTCAAAGGCAAGACAAGAAGCAATGGATGGAAACTAACCAAAGAGAGAAGCAACCTAGAACTAAGGAGGAACTTCCTGACAGTCAGAACAATTAACCAGTGGAACAACCTGCCTCCAGAAGCTGTGAATTCTCCAACACTGGAAGTCTTTAAGAGGAGACTGGACAGCCATTTGCCTGAAATGGTGTAGGATTTCCTGCCTGAGCAGGGGGTTGGACTAGATGACCTCCAAGCTCCATTCCAACTTTATTATTATTGTTATTATTATTGTTGTTTTTATTTTTATTTTTATTTTAATCCCATTTGTATCCTGCCCTTCTCCAAAGACTCAGGGCGGCTTACAATTTAAAGCACAAATCAATGTTGTTGTTGTTGTTAATCATCACCAAAATAGGGAATAGATGTTCATGTGTGAACAGAATATGTATATTTAGAAGAAAAGTACAACAAAGTATCCTCTATTGCAGGGCTTTTCGACCTTTTCACCCATTGTACCACTTTTAGGATATGGCAATATCCGAGTACCACCAGTCGTCTAGCAAGGTGTCAAAAACGTGAGGACCAAAAAAAAAAGGAAAAAAGTAATAAAGTACAGGTAGTCCTCGACTTACAACAGTTCGCTTAGTGACTGTTTGAAGTTACAACGGCACTGAAAAAGTGACTTATAACCATTTTTCACACTTATTACCATTGCAGCATCCCCAGGGTCGTGTGATTTACCTTTGCATGCTTGGCAGCTGATTCATATTTATGATGGTCATAGTGTCCCAGAGTCGTGTGATCCCCTTTTGCAACCTTTTGACAAGCAAAGTGAATGGGGTACCCAAATTCACTTAACAACGGTGTTGCTGATTTAACAACTGCAGTGATTTACTTAACAAATGTGGCAAGAAAAGTCGTAAAACACACCTCTTCAAAAGCCTTTCTCCTCTCTCCCTCCCCCCTCTCTCTCCCTCCCTCACTCACACACACACACAGAGCTTCTCTAACAAAAGCCTTTTCTGCCTCTTTCTCCAGAGTCTTTTTTTCTCTCCCTCTCCTGCCAAAACTGCTTCCTTTTATAGCCTCGCTTGTCTCCGCCCTCCCTCTTCCTTTCTCCTTCAGGTATGCCGGAAGTGCCGATCCTGGGGCCTTTGTCTTCCCTCAAGCAGCTCTGCAGCTCCCAAGGACTCTCTCGTGGCAAGTCCTGCACTGTGCCGCTTTGGTTCGTTCCCTCCCCCGCTACACTTAGCTGGGCTGGGCAGGGCCACGTACCACCTGACAGGTGCCAATGTACCACCGGTGGTACACGTGCCACTGGTTGAAAAGCCCTGCTCTACTGTATGTACTTCCTCATTCTTGGATATAGGCAATAGAATCTTAGCTTGCAGGGTAGTGTCTAGATGAAAGATGCTGGCTTGCATAGAATGGTGTGAGAATGCTTAGGCTAAAACTGGTCTTTGATGGCACGTGTGACATACTGATAAAACTGAGTGGAAGTACCCACAATTAGCAAAAAATACTGCAGATAGAATGGATTAAGACAACCTGTATTTTCTCTATCATTTTAAAAAACATTTATATGAAAATACTATTTGATGGGCAATGGAGATCAATGTGTATAAACCAATCTAATAACGATCATGTTATATGGAAGATTGTGGCTTCCATATAGTAAATTGTTGAAATGGAATAAAATTAAAAGAATTATGCTTCTTCTCTGTCAAATTAAGAGAAAGGGGAAGGTTATGTAGGGATAAACGAAAGTGCTCTGATCTTCTGGAACAGATTTGATGAAGGTATCCGCTTAAGAAAGTGGGGATATGTGTGCATATGTGTATCTGAAAATATCAGTTGATGTCCTTTAGGATGTTATGGATACATGCAGGTCATCCTGGGGTTATGATGGTAATTGGGCTAGAATTTCCATCACTAAGCAATGACTACATGACATAGCCACAGCAATCCCAATAGTCCCCATTGCTGCTGAAACCCCAACACTGTGTAAATCATTAAGTGAGGACTTCACATGACCATGATGTGGAAGGAGCAGGAATTCCAGACAAGCAGATTGGTGGATGAGAGCATCCAGGCACTAGGGAAGGGGGGAACATATGGCCTGGGGGCAAGTAAGCAGCAAGTGCCACAGGTGGGCAGGGGGGCACTGGGGAGCATAGGTGGATTATTACATCTCAGAAATCCAGTTTTGAAGGAAACAGGGTGAGAGTTGACTTGAGTACATCCAAATTAATTCCACCTCTCTACTTACTTAACATGTCTAGCAGTTTAGGTGGGTTAGATTTAATTGAGTGTTCTGAAAGATTGCACCACACAAAGTAGAGCAGGGGCTTAGATTCCTTTGTTTCCTTTGTACTGTCAACTGTTGTTCTCTAGGGAAATTCAGGAGAATAAAAGCCTCCAGCTAACTTTGCCCTGATATTTAATCTCAAGGGGAAGGTATCATTCTTGCTCAGGGATTTAGCTAACAGATCCCCATAGTCCTCTGTTACCAGAAACAAAATGGATTGAATTCTAGATCAATTGGGGGCCCATTTGGATCAGCAATAGCTTGCATTGCTTAAAGCAGGGGTGTCAAACTGCCGGGCCAGATGCATCATAGTAAAACCACACCCACACTATTGCCGGCAATGGCAAAAAAGTCGCGACACATCACATGACGTTGTGAGTTTGACACCCCTGGCTAAAGGATCGTTCATGAATTAAGTCTCTGATAATACCTCTCTCTCTCTCTCTCTCTCTCTCTCTCTCTCTCTCTCTCTCTCTCTCTCTCTCTCTCTCTCTCTCTCTCTCTCTCTCTCTCTCTCTCTCTCTCTCTCTCTCTCTCCCCTCTCTCCCTCTCCCACTCTCTCCCTCTCTCCCTCTCCCCCCACCTCTCTGTCATCAGAAGACCAACTTTATCCATAATTGTGCCAGGGACATTTTCTTCTGCTTACATTTCCAGAATATCATTTTTGTGTTTGAAATGGCAAGGTTTTTAGAACAGTTGGGAGAAACAAGGTGGCATCCAGTGTTGACTATGAGAGGATGGAGGCTATTTGGGTTAGCCTGTTAGTTGGGTGGCTTGTGTTCTGCTCTGCTCTGCTCTGCTCTGCTCTGCTCTGCTTTGCTTTGCTGGCAAGGAATTAGGAATTGCAGCCCTTCAAATCCGGTGCAATCCTAGAAGCCTGGATGAACAGAGGTAGAAGTGGAAGTGATGAGCTCAGCAGGAGCAGTGCAGATGGAAGAATTGGTGGCCAAGGAGTGGTCATGTCGAGACCAGGGTGATGTGGGAAGGCACTGTGTTTATCACAACACCATTCCCTCATTGGCTGAATGGTGACTTGGGTGCAACTGAAGCCTCAGTATGAAGAACTGTTCCAAACTAGATAGGAGATTTGGTTAGGACTGGTGATAGGCACTCCTAGAGTGTTTTTTTTTTAACCACGGTCCAGAAGTAGGGTAGGAAGTAATTGGAGCAACAGAAACACCACTAGGTTGGGAGGAAGTCAGTGCTCTAGATTATTGCTCTCCAAGCTTCAGCCTGAGCACTGGCCTGTCTGGAGCTTTTTGCTGATCTTGGGCTCTAGAGGTTTTGCTAGCTGACCAATTATTTTGTGAGCTTATCCTGTCTAACCATATGTGATTCACAGTTCTGTGTGCAATTCAAGATGGTGGTTACCACCTTCATGGCACACGTCCTGGTTATCTGCGGGACTACCTATCTCTGATTATTTATCTCCTATAAGATTGGGCAAAGTGGGTGGATTCCAGGCCCCTTTGATCAAATAGGGTCCTCTTTTGTGACACAGGAAACCTGGCTCCTCTGATGCAGTGTCTCCAAGACATTCATCTGGCTCCCACCTTGATGACGTTCAAAAAAAAATCCAAAAACATGCTATTTCCCCAGGACTTGGTTTAGGACAGATGCTGAGCCTTGTGGTATTTTTTTTCTGCTTAATTACTTGTTTTCTCTTGTACATGTATGATCTCTGCTTTTAATTAATTAATTAATCATTTAACATTAGAAGTTGCCTGGAGTCTTCTGGAGTCAGATGGCCTTTTAATCACATAGATACATACATACTTGCAGGCATTATTTAGTGAGTATATGCAACAAATAATGAGGTATATTCCTGGTTATTCTGCTCTGTGCTTCTGTCATTAAAAAAAACCCTTAGCATGTGGCTTACTAACCCAGAGCAAATATTACATCATGTTAAAATAAAATTAGGTTACAAGGAATAATGAATCCTTCCAGCATGTATTTCTATAGCATTGTAGTTCATTAGGCAAGTTATACTTTAGGCTAGTCTTCCCAAGCATAGCATCATTCCGATGTGGTATATTTCAACTGTCATAAATACGTTGCATTTCCTTAATTGCTGCACAATGATTTGGAAAATAATAATAATGATCTAGATTCACTTGATCTAGGCTTTCTTTAATTCTTATCCAGCACCAACTCCATCACAGTGCTTTGCTTCTTTGTTTGGTCCGTTTCTTGTCTTATTAATCAAGAGAGATCCATTTGCCTTAAAGAAAAAAAACTTTTCTCTTGATAAACCATCTGTTCAAACCAACACTTGATTCTATAAATGTAGAATTATTTAGCCTATGGAGTGTATATTTAGCTGTTCCTTGCTGGGAACTGGTGGGAATATTGCTTTTGATAGGAGTTTTTTTTTCTATTGTTGATCAAAAAGGGTAGAGACAAGGTTTCAATATAACATTTGAGGGACGTTTTTTTGCCTTCCAATACAAGTTTCGGTCTTGCTATATTGTGTTCCAATGTTATACTCTTATGTTTCTTAGCAGTAAGAGGGCCTTCAAATCTGTAGAACTATGTTGTCAAAAAAAATTTCCTCACATTCATCTTTATTTTGTAAGGAGAAAGAAGTGCAAAAATGTTTGCAATGAAGAAATATTTGGCTTGTCCTCCAGTTTCTTTTCTTTGACAACGGGGATGTTTGCTTTTTCTTTTTTTTCTTTTTTTCTTTCAAATAAGCACCTGCCCAATAGACAATAAACACAGAAGCTTCACTTTAAAACCTGAACAGATGCAGAGTTCACATTTGATCAGAAAGATATTGTTCTTCTATCATAACAGCAGTACTATTATTGCAGATTGTGGCATATGCTGTTGCTTAAAGCACAAATGAAGAAGCCAATGTTATGTTTCTGTTCCATTTTATTTCTCACACAACTGCTGGGCATCTGGTATACGGTACTTCAGCATGGTATAAGCACCGAGAGTATTGTACTTCATTCATTCACATATGAACACAGCACAGTAATTGCTTGTGAGAAAAAAAATCACCAGAGTTTCAGTATTTCAGAAATCAAGTGGACAGTAATACAGCTTTGTATTCCTTCCCCTCCTATCTATTGTCTTGCTAAACACAATGGAATAATTTTCTTATAGGATGCTTCAAAGCATACTTATTCAGAAAGAAATTGTGTTGAATTAAATGGGATGTAGCCTCGGATGTAGCCTGCTGGAGAAGACTCCTGCGAGTTCCTTGGACTGCAAGGCGATCAAACCGGTCAGTCCTAGAGGAGATCAACCCTGACTGCTCTTTAGAAGGCGAGATCCTGAAGCTAAAACTCAAATACTTTGGCCACCTAATGAGAAGGAAGGACTCACTGGAGAAGAGCCTAATGCTGGGAAAGATTGAGGGCAATAGAAGAAGGGGACGACAGAGAATGAGGTGGCTGGATGGAGTCACTGAAGCAGTAGGCGTGAGCTTAAGTGGACTCCAGAAGATGGTAGAGGACAGGAAGGCCTGCAGGAATATTGTCCATGGGGTCGCAATGGGTCAGACACGACTTCACAACTAACAACAACAACAAGCCTCGGGTAGGTGATCATAAGGCCAGAGCATTAATCTCTATACCATTCTTAATATATTTATAACAGGATCATGTTCAGGACTAAAAGATTATTCATTTCATGTCTTTTGATAGCACCACAACTATTTGCATTTTTATTCCTGGGGTGGACACAAAATTGTAAAGTACAGTTTTTGCCAGCAAGGAGCTGGAAAGCTGTTAGAAATGACAAGGAAAAAAGCTAGGAAGAGTAATCATACCCAATTGCCCTCTTTTTCATAATGATGCACCTCCTTTTCTGGTTGTTAAACCACTTTCTTTATTTTTCACCTCTGGGGCAGCTTGATTTACAGCACAGCAGGCCAGTAGTTAAAAATTGATTCATGTATTTCTAGCAGATGTAAGAGAGCTGTGTCCTCCCCACCACCCACAAGAGAACTGAAGTAGAATTTTTCTGTATCTGTTTGTTGTCATTTAAAAGTCATCCAGATTTTTGCTTGTTTTCTAAGCCAGCATGCATTAAGGAGCAATATTTCCGATTTTGAATTGCTGACCTTTGGTCACAATGCCTGGATGAGCGAATTGGTTTTTCTTTTCTTTTTTTCTCTTTTCAAGTAACTTTTGGATGGAAAATCTGCAACCCGGATATTTTTTATGGCCTTGGAGCACCAGTGAATTTCTGTTTGACATCGTACTAAAGAGGGAAGGATGTGAAAATATATGCAGTAGAAATATAAAACAGAAAAGAAAAACTCTACCACCAGGTCATCCCCTCAAAAGATGAGATTCCATCCAAATGTATGAGGTCTGTTTTTCATGCTCTCTTCTTGTGTTATACCTTAAAGCCCAGCCTCCAACATATTCCATACCTCTGCTTTTTTTATTTCATTTTTTGTTCCTTCAAGTCAGTGTTGACTCCTGGTGACTCCCAGAATCAGTCCCTGCAGTTTTCTTGGCAAGATTTCGGAAGTGGTTTGCTCTTGCCTTCTCCTTCCTAAGGCTGAGAGGGTTTGACTGACCCAAAGTCACCCAGCTGACCTGATGGGACTAGAATTCAAAGTCTCCCAGTTTATAACCTGGTATCTCATCCACCATGCCAAATTTTATTGGTGAGTCATGGCTTACATCTTCTGTCTGTCTGTCTGTCTGTCTGTCTGTCTGTCTAAATATCTATCTATCTAAATATCTATCTATCTATCTATCTATCTATCTATCTATCTATCTATCTATCTATCTATCTATCTATCTATCTATCTATCTATCTATCTATCTATCTATCTTTATATGTCTCTCTATCTATCACCTGTCTGTCTATGAACAAGTTTGGTATAGTGGTTAAGGCATCAGGCTAGAAATTGCCTTAGACATGAAGCCATATAGTTGTGTTCAGGCCAGTCACTCTCTTTCAGAAATAGGAAGGAGGCAATGGCAAACCATTTCTGAAAAATCTTGCTAAGAAAACTGTAGGGATTTGTCCAGCAGATTTCTGAGAATCAGAATCAAATGAGCAGCAGGAAAAAAGAAATGTAAATGGTGATTTGATTTTCTGCAGGCAGGATGTGATATATCAATGCTTCTGAGTTGCTTTTATAGGAGCAGCTGACCATTTAGAAAACAAAAGCAATTATATGACTAAGAGGTCCTTAAATACTGAAATTAGTGGCCTTAAAGACTAGTTCTCCAGAATGGAATCCTGGACTTCCAGTAGCACTACTTACAGCAGACATGTCAAACACAAGGCCCAGGGGCCGGATCCAGCCCACGAAGTGGTTTCATGTGGCCCACGAAGCCATCCTGGAAACAGTGAGGGAACGGCCCCCACTGCCTTGGCCCTGGCCCAGAGACCTTCCTTCTGCCAGAGACCCTCAGATCTGTCCCACTCCTGTCCAGGCCCCCATAGGCACCCTTGATGCGAACAATGTAGAGCTTGCCACGCCCACCCAGTAGGCCATACGCACTCTAGCCATGCCTACCCAGTAGGCCATGCCCACCCTAGCCATACCCACCCGGCCCCCTGAGGGCAACCGCAATGCTAATGCGGCCCTCAATGAAATTGAGTTTGACACCCCTGACTTACAGGTTGCTCTTCTTCATTCACTGTCTCTAAAGTAGCTTTAATTAAATCTAATGGGATTACTCCAGGAATGATTTGAACTACAGGTAGTCTTCAACTTAGGTCCAGAAATGGAAACAGAATTTCTGTCATAAATCATTGTGCTTGTAAACCAGTTGCCAAGCCCCAGAATTGCAATCACATGACCGCAGGGGTGCTATTATAAGTGTGAGCACAGATCGTAACTTTTTTCCATCGTAGCTTCAAATGCTTTTTAAATGAAAATTTATAAGCAGAGGACCACCTGTAAATAGCTTAGAGAATGAAGTTCCATGCTCAGTTACACACACACAGATATCAGCCTAAGTGAAATTAATGGACTGTGCATTTACATTATGGAATGCTGGCGTGAACCACCGTTCTAGTAAGCTATGTTTTTTTGGCCTAAAGTTGTCTAAACTAGATTTTTCCTCCCACATTTGGAATACAGAATTTGAAACCCTCATTTATAAATTAATAGAAGGGGAAGAAACAGAGTAAAACTTTGCTCCATTTGTACCAAACAATGTTAACGAGGTACCTGTTCAAAGTATCTATTGATGCTGTTCCAGGCTGAATCTGAACACTATTTTCACTTAAAAGAAACCTCACAATGCTTATATTTACACCTTGGTAACAAATGTAAAAAAGAGCTTTCTCTGCAGAGATTCTAAGACAAGATACTAATTTGTAGTTTTTCAAATATGAAACATTACAAATATGAAAAATTTCAAGAGTAAGGGAAGTTTGGTTATGAACTAAAGTATAGCTCCAGTTTATGTCAGAATCTTACACTTTGTAAGAGAATGTGGATTGACACATAATGTATTAGTCTCTTGCAATACTTAATACCTTAGAATACTGCCATCATCTTACTGAATAACCAGACAGGGCCACGTGGTTGAACCTCTCTCATAAATAGGAATTCCAGATGTTTGTGAAGTACAATTATTGGCATTCTCAACTAGAATGGCCAATGGGAGGGATGTGGGGAGTTGTTCTCCAGGGCAACTAACAGCATCCATAGCAAACTACAGTGATATTAATAGAAAAAGTATTCGTAACTCAGGATTGAACAGGGGGTTCCTTAGTGCTCTCTGAGCTTGGTGGTTTTGTTGCAGACATTTCATTACCAGAACCAGGTAACAACATCAGTGCTGTTACATTACACTTGTGTCAGAAGCACTGAGGCGCTTCCAAATTGAAAGGATTAGCTGGTGACATCACTGTTGCTTAGGAACCACCCAGTTGGGGGCTCCTTTCATGTCCCCAGCAGGAACTGGAGCAAAGGACGGGAGCTCACCCACCCCATAGCAGCACTCAGGTCTCAGACACAGGTTTGCTAACTCCAACCCAGCGTCCTAACAACATGAGCAATCCTTATTAGTGCTCTGATGTTACCTAGTTTGGTAATGAAAACCACCAAGCTCAAAGACCATCAAGGACTCCACAAACTGTAATGATACCAAATGGTAACATGTGTACAGTGATGTCACCATACATATGCCAACTTTACCCTGAGACATCTGAGGGACCAAGGCTTTTTATCAAGATAGATGTCATACTCTCATAATGCAATCTCTGCCCTTTTGGCTGCCAAGGTGGAGTTTTAAGAACAATGCTGCTTTTTCTCTTGCCATTCCCGCATGACTTCAGAGTACCTGAGTTGTAGCATTTCTAGGATTTACTGGTATTTATTTATCACATTTAGGAACTGCCCATCCCCTTCAGAGAAGGGCAGTGTACAAATACAATAAAAAAGAGGAAAAAAAGCTAAATATAAATTTTAAAACAGGGATCGTTAAAATTGACATTAAAAATTAATTAAAAGGCAGAGGAAACTTTCAGGGTGCTAACCAACCTCCTAGCTGCATTGGTCCTCTAGGAGCCCCAAACGCAAGATGGCAGACCAGAAGACAGGGGCAAGAAACTAGCAGCTGGGATAGAGTTCAAAAGGACTATGTGTTGATCTTGTATTACCTATAAACAAGAATCTGATCTACTAATGGTAAAGGCAAATTGGCACTAGATAAGAGTTAGTGGACTTCATGGATGCTCCAAAGGGCAGGAGCAATAGCAGAGATGCTCCCTTCCTGGATCTTACCAGTCAGAATCCTTTAAGCGATGAGGTCCACAACATATACTCCCTACCATACTGGGTAGAATGAGCTGAGGTGATGGGGTAAAAACCATAAATGATGATATAGTCATGCATATATCATCATTGCCCCTTTGTTGACCTCCACACCAACAAATTCTGGAGAGGTCCTCCCCAAATCTAGTCACTGAGAGCCTCCAATAGACAAATAAAAAGTCCTTGCACAAAGGGTACTATCTCAGCAGTTCTTAATGCTGAACTTCTATGCACAATTCTTTGTCAAATTCCATAAGCGATCTCAATAAACATTGTTAAAGAGAGATTTGCAGAAATTCTGATTAAAAGGAGGAAAGGTGATTCGGAATGTGTGTCGACCTGAAGCATCTGTTAGCATATCCAAACTCTGGTGCATCTTTTCACAGGTTTCTTTAATAAAAACTTCTTAAAAGAGATACCTACACATCAAATAAGTTTTGCCTTTCTTCTTCAAATTCACATCACTGCAAAGTGCTGTTGCAAAATTTAACTTTGTTAGTTGCTGAGACCTCTTTCCTTTCCAAATTAGTGATGCATTGATAGAAAAGAGAATATACTGAAGAGTTCTTCAGGAGAGTTTTAAGAGTCAAGATAGAAGGAAAAAAATTACATACTCGTTAAATGATTTTTTCTTTTCTTTTTATGAACCTGTAATTGCTTAATTCAGGGTAGAGTCAGGGCAACTGAATGGAGCTGAGCTTTTATTGGCCGGATACCCTTCCTGATACTTATGCAGAGTTCACAGCAGATATTTCTTCTTTTTTCATTATTTTATTTTACCCATCAACTGATAATACAGATAATCCTCGAATTACAACAGTTTGTTTAATGACCATTCAAAGTTACAACAGCACTGAAAAAAGTGACTTGTGACTGTTTTTCACACTTATGACAGCTGTGGCGTCCCAATGGTCATGTGATCAAAATTCAGACCCTTGGCTCACAGTTATGACAGATGCAATGTCCTGGGGTCATGTGATCACATTCTGACATGCAAAGAAGGAGCCAGATTCACTTAGCAACTGTGTTACTGCTGTGTTTCACTTAACAACTATGGCAAGAAAGATCACAAAATGGGGCAAACAACCGTCTTACTTGGTAACAGAAATTGTGGGCTGAACTGTGGTTGTTCAGTCAGAAACTACCTATATTATCCCAAATCCAGCCTGTAAGTATATCTGTACAGAATTTTGAAATTGTATTGCATGTTTTTCTTCCTCCCCTTTTATTAAATTATGGAAAATGCTGGATTTGTTCCCCTTATCCCACCCCACCCCCATTCATTTATATGTGTATTAAATCACTGTATTTTACATGCTCAATCTGAAGGCCGACTAACAACCATTTCTTTGTTGATGGTTATGACTGCTTAACAAGATTACGGGGGTTTAAACACGTTCATGGCATCCTTGAAAGTAACAACAGTTCATTATATAATCTATGAAATATTTTATGAATATGCCCTGAAATGCCCCAAAATGCTTGTTTCTGTTCTTTATTGTGTCCTATGGATTCTTAAATAAAGGCCCAGCTCAGGACAGTTATTTATGAGCCTGCAATATACGTTCACCACCTGAGGTTTTCAAAGCAATAAAAACACCCTACTGTTTTAATTAATCCAAGCCATTTTTGTAAATGATCCCAAACTTTTACTTCATTAATCTCAGCAACTATTAAAGGTTCCAACTCTGTAAAAAGTGAACAGTTACGTTTGTTAGAGTGGTGGTTTTTTTCAGATGTAGATGATAACAATATCTTTCTGGATTGTCATAACTATCTTATGCTGCTCCTAAATTTATAAAAGCCCCTCCCCTGGGAATGGCATTAACTAAGTTCTCATTCTTTTTTAATCAGCCTTTTCTGATTTCAGTATAGTCTTACAGCGTTTATAGATTTAACTGTTTTTATGAGATTTTATTATTTTTACTGAATGTCATAGGGTTAGAAAGGCAAGGTAAAAACATATCCATGTTATAACATACCTGCCACTACCAGTCTGCAAACAAGGAAGGAAGGAAGGAAGGAAGGAAGGAAGGAAGGAAGGAAGGAAGGAAGGAAGGAAGGAAGGAAGGAAGGAAGGAAACCAAAAACTAAATATATAAGATGGCAAGAGTTACTAGCAAAGACAGATAGATGTTGTTGGGGGAAGACATTTTTTTCTCTTATTTGAACACTCAGGTCATGAAATTCTTGGAGGTCAAAAGCCTTCATGCACATCAACAGTGCCAGGTAGGCTATGAACCCCTTGATTTGTTTTATTTTTTAGTTTTTTAGCATGACAGCTGTACTTAAGCACTTCTTGTTATAGCCTGACAGGCAGTATTTATCTCCTGTCAGCTGAAAGGCACAGGACTAGCTTTCCTTCCTCAAGCATGCATGTGTGATTCCTGTTCATAAACTCTGTGCCAATTCTGTCCCTTTGTAGTAGACAGACATCATGTAACTTTTTCCCTAGTTACTTTTCTTTTTACAATGGATAGCCCATATAATATGCATGACCTTCAAGTGAAGATTTACACATCAGCAAAGAAAATCTCTGATAAAAGGCTGAGCGCCAAAGAATTGAGGCCTTTGAACTATGGTGCTGGAGAAGACTCCTGCGAGTCCCTTGGACTGCAAGGCGATCAAACCGGTCAGTCCTAGAGGAAATCAACCCTGACTAATCTTTAGAAGGCCAGATCCTGAAGCTAAAACTCAAATACTCTGGCCACCTAATGAGAAGGAAGGACTCACTGGAGAAGAGCCTAATGCTGGGAAAGATTGAGGGCAAGAGAAGAAGGGGACGACAGAGAATGAGGTGGCTGGATGGAGTCACTGAAGCAGTATGTGTGAGCTTAAATGGACTCCAGAAGATGGTAGAGGACAGGAAGGCCTGGAGGAACGTTGTCCATAGGGTCGCGATGGGTCAGACACGACTTCGCAGCTAACAACAACAACAAAGAAAATCTCTGATAATTTCATTTTTTGTTGTTGTTGTCTCTTGAAAAATGGTGCTTCTTTTTTTTAATAATGCATGTTTTATTATTAAAATATTAGCACGCAAAGACACTAAAAAGACAAAGCAAAACTATTGCTATATTTATATTAAAAAATAACAAAGGAAAAGAAAATAAATAAATTACTTCCTGGTAATTTTATATCCTCTAGCCACAGTTTAAATATTTGAACTTTGTATCAAACATTGGTAATTGTTGCTAGTTTTTATTCAAGTCCTAAAAACATATTCCAGATGTCTAAATCTGCCTAGCTGTGTAATACAGGTAGTCCCTGACTTACACCCAAAATTTAGCCCAAATTTTCTGTTGCTAAATGAGACATTTGTTAAGTCAGTTCTGCTCCATTTTACAACCTTTCTTGCCACAGTAGTTAAAATAAAAAAAGAGTGATATATGCCCTCAATATTTCCTTCTTGTGGATTTTTGCTTGTTTTTCCTGTTCTGAATTGTGTGTGTCTCTGTGTGTGTGTGTGTGTGCGCGCGCCCCCCATACTGATGAAAAACAGGTTTCAGGAATTTTTGATGATCCCTGAACTTGGTTGTTTTCTTGCAGATGTTTCATTACCCAATTAGGGTACATCTTCTGCGCAAAAGCAGGTTTCTTTCTTCTTTTTCAACATAGTCTCATTGCTCGTCCTTTCGTATTGAGGGACAAAGTACAGGGAGTCCTCATATTAAAACCAGAATTGAGCCCAAAATACATGTTG
Source organism: Vipera berus (assembly GCF_964194415.1). Lineage (NCBI taxonomy): Eukaryota > Metazoa > Chordata > Lepidosauria > Squamata > Viperidae > Vipera > Vipera berus. Next base: position 253,557,564 of record NC_138203.1, read on the forward strand.
CTAAGTGAGAAATTTGTTAGGTGAGTTTTGCTCCATTTTATGACCTTTCTTGCCACAATTGTTATGTAAATCACTGCAGTTGTTAAGTTGGTAAGTCGGTTGTTAAGTGAATCTGTCTTCCCCATTTCTTTGCTTGTCAGAAGGGGATTACATGAGCTTGGGACACTGAGACTGTCATAAGTATGAGTCAGTTGCCAAGCATCCAAATTTTGATCACATGACCATGGGGATGCTGCAACGGTCATGTGAAAAACATTACTTTTTTCAGTGCCACTGTAACTTCAAACAGTCCCTAAATGAACTGTTGTAAATTGAGGGCTACCTGCATATGTAAATGAGGAAAACATTTCTGCCTGAATTTGGTTAAACTTCTATTGTAGTTATACACTATCAATTTTGCCATTGCAACATATTCTCCAATTTTGCTTTCCTATTTGATATCGCCGGCGAGGTATAACATTTCCAAAGAAGTGCTAGGTGCTTCAACTTGAATCTTAGTCAATCGTGATTTGTTTTCATTTAAGTTTTCTGGAATTATACTAAGTAGACATATCTGTGGTTTCAGTTCAAATTTTATTTTTAGATTTTTTTAAATTAAAAGTGGATATACTTATTCTCAATACTTGTGAATTTTCTGGGCATGGTCGGTGGAAAAATGTTTCTTTATTATTGTGGCATTTTGAAACTTTATGGTAAAATGCCTTAGCTAACTTAGCAATCATGGACAGTGTGATATATCATCTGTAAAACGCATTTTTACTAATTTTCCCTTAGATTGTAGATTTCTTTTAGATTGTAGGTTGAAGTATCAAACTTGATGGTAGATTGTAGATTTCTCTTATATTGTGGATTGTAGATTGGAGTATTTATTCTGATCGATCCACTGTAATTACCCATTCTTTTTTGTACTTCTTTGAAGTGGGCAGGGAACCTTTTTTCCCCCACCTGTTGCCTTCTTCTACATACTAGTGTAAATTATTTTAAGAATTGTACAATCTATTAACAAAGAGGTCTTCCTTGCTTTTTCTTTTCTTTTTACTTTGAACCTTGCTGTCTTATCTTTGCCTTCTAGAGCAGGATCCTGTGCTATATGAATCATATCCGGGAACCAGTAGTCCCCAAGCCGCAAGAGAAAGCCGGGCCGGCCGACATTTGACAGCTGACAGCTGTCAAATGGCCGCCCGAAGCAACGGCGCACGCGCACCGCCCAGCCGGCCGCCATTCCCGTTGACAGCTGTCAAAAGGGCTGCCGGGGGCCAACGCGCACGCGCCAGATTTGACAGTTCTCGGAACTGTCAAATCCAGGAGTCTTCAACCCGGTCCTCCAAGCTGAGCTAAGCGCTCAGCTGAAGGGAATTCCCTGACAGCCGCAGAGCTGTCAGAATACTGATAGTGGATTGGCTGCTTCCCGAACGGCGGGGAAATTACCGCTACCTGATTGGCTACACTGTTTGACAGTTCCCTATATAAGCCCGGATTGTTTTGACAGTCAGCTGCCGGGAGCTGAAGCAAATAAACGTGTTAACCTTGCCTATGGTCTCTCGCCTGTCTTTGTAAAGACAATTCACCTGGCGACGAGGATGGGATACCGGTGCCCCAGAGCTGCCTGCTGAGTTAGCCTCAGCGAAGGAGTTCCGATCCCTCTCGCTGAAAGTCACTGCTGAAGCCACAACGAGGGTAAAGGAACCCTTCGGCAGTTTGAACAGCACCGTGGATCCCGACCATGGCAAATTTAGGCCACGTCAGAGAATTCGACGTCCGCCATCCCGAGGGATGGGAATCGCACTGGGGGCAAGTTGAAGGCTACCTCGTCGTTAACAAGATAACGGAAGATCGCCACAAGGCTGCCGCCCTCCTGTGCCTCAGCGGGCCTGCCGTCTATGACATCGCTGTAGGGCTCTGCAGCCCAGACCCCATCGCGACCGTCCCTTACGCCGTACTAACCGACCGCCTCAGCAAGCATTTTATGCCCCGGCGGTCCGAGCTGTACTGGCGCCTCCATTTCGCCCGCCGCCGACAGCAACCGGGCGAAACGACCACAGCCTTCATCGCGGGGGTACGTCACGCTGCCCGCAGGTGCCAATTTCCCGACCTGGAAGACCGAATCAGAGATCAGGTCATCGTCGGTCTTTCCAACGAGCGGCTCCAGCGGAAATTGGTAGCCCGACCCACGTTAGACCTCGCCCAACTCACATTAGAGATCATGGCATACGAGGATAGCCACCGTGAAGGCTCCCCGACGTTCAGAAACAGCCCGGCCGGGTCAGTCCACTACGCTGGGGAACCAGACGACGAACAGCCCGAATCCTTCACCGGCGTCGACGACATCATGTCCCGATTCAGCAAAATGGGCACCGACCCCGGGAAGAACCGCAGACCATTCAGACAAGCCACCCTCGGGCCAAGACCCACCTCCGCAGGCCAAAAACCTAAGTGTGCCAGCTGCGGCGGGGCGCACGCCAGATCCACATGTCGTTTCAGAAATGCCAGGTGTCACGGATGCGGGAAGACCGGGCACATTCGCTCCGCGTGTCGCAGCTCGAACCGGGAAACCCTCCACGAGCTTGAGGAGATTCCGGCAGGTAGGACCAGGGTTCCCCTTTTTGCCAGGGAAAATCCCCAGCCCTCAGTATTGTCAATACGGGCCCAACAAAAAATTTCGCCCATCCACCATTTACAGCCCAAAATTAAGATCTGGGTCAAAATTCAAGGAGTGCCCTGCGAAATGGAGGTTGACTCCGGCTCCTCTGTTTCAATAATGTCCTGGGACACTCTCAAAAAGATTGGGTTTAAAATCAGACGCCGTATCTCCCTGCAGCCCTCCAAAATACTCCTCGCAGACTTCCAAGGGGCCGCAATCCACTTAAAGGGACAGGCACAAGTAAGGGTAGAATACAAAAAATTCCAGGGGCAATTAACAATCCAAATCACTGAGGCTCCCAGGACCACCCTCATCGGGTTAGACTGGTTCGAGGCTCTAGGCATCCACCTAGAGGGCACCAACCGCATTCAATCCCGAACATTAGAGCAGGTCTGCCAGGCGTTCGCGGACGTTTTCGACGGAACGCTTGGCAAATATACAGGTTCCCCCATAGACCTCAAATTAAAACCGGAGGTAGGACCCATCCGCATCAAGGCAAGAAGGGTCCCCTTTGCGTTAAAACAAAAAATTGAAGCAGAATTAGACCGCCTAGTCAGCCTAGGAGTCCTAGAACCAACAGACGGTGGAACCTGGGAAACCCCCATAGTGACACCAGTTAAACCAAACGGTGACGTGAGAATATGCGCGGACTATAAAGCAACAGTCAACCGCGCGTTAAATCCCCACGCATACCCAGTGCCTGCTGTCAGGGACGTGCTGTCAGAAATAGGGTCCGGCTCAATATTCGCCAAACTCGACCTAGCGCATGCCTTTCTTCAGCTACCGGTCACCCGGGAAACAGCCGAAGCACAAACCATCGTCACTCACCGTGGCGCTTTCAAAGTAAACCGCCTCCAATTCGGCATCTCTGTAGCCCCTGGCATTTTCCAGGAGGTGATGGAAAAAACCTTAAAAGGAATCCCAGGTGTCTGCCCCTATTTCGATGACATACTCATCGCTGGGGAATCAGAAAACAACTTAGCAGACAGACTACAGGAAGTTCTATTAAGATTTAGAAAAGCAGGGCTCAAACTAAAACGTGAAAAATGTTCTATAGGCGTCCCGTCAGCAGATTTCTTAGGCTACAAGATCGACTCGCAGGGAATTCATCCCACAAACGCAAAAATCCTTGCTATCAAGGCCGCCCCTACCCCAAAAAATAAAAACGAGCTCCAAGCCTTCCTTGGACTTTTAAATTTTTATCACGCCTTCCTACCAGGGAAGGCAACTATCGCAGAACCCCTCCACAGACTGCTCGATAAAGGGGCAGCCTGGCAATGGACTACAGTCCACGAAAACAGTTTCAGGTCACTTAAACAAATGCTTTCCAGCAACGCAACTATTTCCCACTACCAGGAGGACAAACCCTTATGCATAGCCTGCGATGCATCCCCATATGGGATTGGAGCAGTTTTAAGCCATTTAGACAACGATGGCAACCAGTCCCCGGTGGCATATTACTCCAGAACTCTTTCCAAAACGGAAAGAAACTATGCCCAAATAGATAAAGAAGCCCTGGCAATTGTAGCGGGAATTAAAAAATTTCATGATTACCTTTATGGTCGCCCTTTCGTGATCTACACTGATCACAAACCATTGTTAGGACTTTTCACTTGGGACCGTCAGACCCCCCAAATCTTATCTCCCAGGATGTTGCGCTGGACAACATTCCTCACAGCATACTCCTACCAACTAATATATAAGCCAGGACATCAAATGTGTCACGCTGACGGCCTCAGCAGATTACCCCTACCCCACACAGAGCCTGACCCAGCCCCAGCAGGCAACATCTTAGCTATTCAAGAGCTCCCAGAATGCCCACTGACAGCAAAAGATATCGCCACTGCAACTTCGTCAGACAAAACACTTAGCAGAGTACTAGCATGGGTACATACAGGCTGGCAAACCTCTTGCCCAGGCACAGAGTTTCAGCCATATTTCTCCAGGCGAAATGAACTGACGTCACACTTAGGATGTTTACTCTGGGGGTGCAGGGTAATCGTGCCCACCAAACATAGGCCAAAAGTACTGGACACCTTACATGAGGGCCACCCTGGCATCGTAAAGACAAAATCCTTGGCACGCAGCTACGTCTGGTGGCCAGGAATAGACCAAGACATAGAAAAATACATTGCTGGCTGCTACCTATGCCAAGAATCCCGCCCACTTCAACCCAGAGCCCCAATTCATAAATGGGAACTCACAAAAAACCCCTGGTCCCGCATCCATATTGATTATGCCGGGCCCTTCCAAGGACAGGTCTTCCTCATAGTTGTAGATAGTTATTCTAAATGGCTGGAGGTTCTCCCGGTTCACAGTACAACGTCTGCCGCAACCATTCAAGCCCTCAGGGGACTCTTCGCAACACACGGTCTCCCCGACGTCATCATTTCAGACAATGGCCCTCAATTTACTTCTCATGACTTTCAGATCTTCACGAGGAGAAATTGTATTAGGCATTCAACATCGGCTCCCTTCCACCCGTCGTCCAACGGCCTTGCAGAGGTTATGGTGAGGACCACCAAAGACGCCCTCAAAAGAATCATCTCAGGAAACTGGCACCGACGCTTGTCACAATTTCTCTTAGCCCACCATTCTACTCCCTGCACAACCACCGGCAAAAGCCCGGCCGAACTTCGATGGGGCCGCCGCCTGGTGACACGACTCGACAGACTCCACCCCGACAGACTAGCAGCCGAAATGACACCAAGCTCCCAGCCAAAAACATTCTCCAAAGGACAAAACGTTTGGTCCCGAGATTATGGGGGAAGGGATAAGTGGGTTCAGGGGGTTATCATGGACCAAACTGGACCATTATCTTACACAGTGGACACTGGAACAGGACTCATACATCGTAGACACACGGATCAGCTCCGTCCCAGGTCACTGCCCAACCCCTCCCCGCAACCAACTCTGGATGAGCCTTCGACAGCCGACTTCCCCGGTCCCGATGAATTCCTCCCCCAGGACCCACAACCATCTACAGAGCCCCACCTAGAAACAACCCCGCCAGCCACGCAATCCGAAAGGAGCACCCCCTGTCCCCGACGGTCCGGCCGAGCCAGGAAACCCCCCGCATACCTCACGGACTTCGAGTGGAAGGGAAACCCACCATCTGTTAAAGAACCTGTTAACCATACTGTTTTAAAATGTTCAAATGTTGTTATACATAACATACCTGTTCTGGGGGGGGGGAAAGGGGGTGAATCATATCCGGGAACCAGTAGTCCCCAAGCCGCAAGAGAAAGCCGGGCCGGCCGACATTTGACAGCTGACAGCTGTCAAATGGCCGCCCGAAGCAACGGCGCACGCGCACCGCCCAGCCGGCCGCCATTCCCGTTGACAGCTGTCAAAAGGGCTGCCGGGGGCCAACGCGCACGCGCCAGATTTGACAGTTCTCGGAACTGTCAAATCCAGGAGTCTTCAACCCGGTCCTCCAAGCTGAGCTAAGCGCTCAGCTGAAGGGAATTCCCTGACAGCCGCAGAGCTGTCAGAATACTGATAGTGGATTGGCTGCTTCCCGAACGGCGGGGAAATTACCGCTACCTGATTGGCTACACTGTTTGACAGTTCCCTATATAAGCCCGGATTGTTTTGACAGTCAGCTGCCGGGAGCTGAAGCAAATAAACGTGTTAACCTTGCCTATGGTCTCTCGCCTGTCTTTGTAAAGACAATTCACTATACTTGTCATAAAGGGTGCACAAGACAATAGTTGACGTATTTGCCTTGTACTCTCTCAGTTCTGCCAGTTGGGTCTGTGCCTAGCCCTGGAGCCTTGAATGTGTGAAGCTGTCTTTTAGTTGTAATAACAACCACTGACTGTGACATCCTCCTTGTCTGTGTATTTTAATTTTTCTATTATTTGTTTTTCCTTTATTGCAATTGTTCGCTGCCAGATTCACTGACTGGGATGGGTAGCCACATAAATTGAATGAAGGAATCATTTTCATACATTCATTCATGGGTTAAACCCTGAAGTTTCAGCCTTCTTTTCCTTTATGTTGACTATTGTCAATGCTGAAAATGCATTAGGTAGTCTGTGTTCCCACTTGCGTATAACCACAGTACAAACATGACTTGACAATTTTGTTATTCATTTGTGACTTTATAGTTTTCCCTTCATCTTGTCATCAACCCATGAGTGAGAAGGGTTTAAATCAGGGGTGTCAAACTCCATTTCATTGAGGGCTGCATCAGCATTGTGGTTGCCCTCAGGGGGCCGGGTGGGTGTGGCCTGGGTGGGTGTGGCCTACTGGGTGGGCGTGGCTAGAGTGCGTATGGCCTACTGGGTGGGCGTGGCCAGCTCTACATCGTTCGCATCAAGGGTGCCTATGTGGGCCTGGGCAGGAGTGGGACAGATCTGAGGGTCTCTGGCAGAAGGAGGGTCTCTGGGCCAGGGCCAAGGCAGTGGGGGCCATTCCCTCACTGTTTCCAGGATGGCTTCGCGGGCCACATGAAACCACTTCGCGGGCCGGATCTGGCCCCCGGGCCTTGTCTGGTTTAAATCATTTTTAGCTCTCCTGGGATTAGAGTAGTACTTTTCTGGAGTGCCGAGGTATGTAAAATCTCATACATTTCACAAAATATTTTGAGAATAGCCCATTGCTGTGACTTATGGCACAGGAATGGCCCAGAAGCTTTTATCAAGTTTGATACCCCCCCTTCCCTTGATTTAGATACTCCCCTTCCCACAGGCCCCAGCACATTCCTCTGCTGCTATTCTTTTTGATGGAAAGAAGTTGTCACTGATGCCAGCTGCGTTTAGGGACATCCAAAGGTCAGGTGGAAAAGTGAGTATGGTAAAAACAAGTTCTTTCAGTAACCAGTAGCTTCCCCAGCCTATAACACCCGAGTTCAGTGGTAGAGCCTATTAAATCTGAGCAACAATTTAGCACAACATGTGGAGATTTGGGAGAGCACTAAGTCCATACTTAAAAGAAGACAACTGCAAATCTGTTCAGTGGCCCTGTGGAGTTGTCATATTTTGACAACTTGATTGTCCTGCTTGTAAAAGCAAGAGAGCTGGGTCAACCACATGTCAAAACTCAAAACTCCTTCAGTCTTCCCTGAATCACAATTCTGATTGGCAGATAGGTTATTACTGACCGCTGATAATTGGAAAATGGAAGAACAACCAAATTAGAAGATTTAGTGAATTAGTTAACACATATCATGGATACACACAGAGAGAAAATCAGAACCTCATTAATTGATGGCAAGCCGGGGTGGGGGACAATAGATGCAGGACAGGATTCAGTAATGAAGGTAACAAATTTTATGACTGTATAACTTTTTTTTCTTGCCAGTTCAAGAATGGGTAGACAGCACTTTAGTTTGGGCCCTGCTTTCCAGAACTCATGCGTTATCATATTTCTCCGTTGCTTTTAATATTCAGCTAAGTTATTCAGTTTTAAAAGTAATTCATACCTACATACTCATTTACCTGAGAACTGCATCATTAATTCATCATTTGCACGCGTTAATGACATATCACAGACAATAATTTCATACTCACAATACATTAAGCACAATATTTCAAGTTAACACGTGCATCTATGAATTATTAAGTGCCGAATAAGCAAATGAGAACTCAACTCATGTACATGGTACATAAAATGATAATATATACACAGTTTGGTGTGAGTAAATCAAATTAGACTCAGTGCGGGTTCCTGATAGATTCAGATAGTCTTTATGGTTTAAGGGTTTGAATTTACCATACTGTTTTTCTGGGAATCTTAAGCCAATATTATTTTTCACCTAAAATTATCTGGTTTCTTGGAGGAGGAGGAGGAGGAGGAGGAGGAGGAGGAGGAGGAGGAGGAGGAAGAGAAAACCATTGTTAAATGGATGCAATATGATACAACCAAAATAAGCCACTATATTGCAGGGTTAATTCAGTAGTGAAATGATTTGCATTGGAAATAAGTATTTTATAACATCTCAAACTACCAGTAACAACCACCCAAATCAATAGAACTGATTGGAGGCTACAATATCATACACTGAACTAACCAAAACTGAAGTCAAGACTTATGAAAAGCCAAAATTCTGCCTTAATTTGTCCTAGAAAAGAACAGTTTGGGGGAAAGAATGCTACGTAGTGTATCTTCACTTTTCATTATTAAATATAAATAACTTCAAATTCAAGTAAAACTGATATGGGAAGAAATTGAAATAACCTAATAAGGATATTCTCCTGTCTATTTGTATATATTTATACTGTTTGAAAGGGAAACATCTGAAATGGGATATATCTGAAATTCAAACATAATGGAGTTCATGAATCTCACTGCATAGGTATTTCAGTGCTCAATGTGGCAAAAAAAATCAATACATCAATTCCAATTATGAACCTTTTTAAATGCATTTTGTATGTGCATGTTCAGTTCTGTCATAACTTCAGTGTATTTTACCAAAAACACCTGGAAATTTTCCAGTAGGTCAGGGGCCAAAATTTCTACAGAACGGCTACCGTCAAGAGAATTAGAACTGAAAACTGAGTCAGACGCAATGTTGCACATATATCTGACGAATTTGATAAATGACTTTTCTGCTCCAATTGTTATTTGAAGATTCAGCCACTCATTTGAATCATGATATCGATTCTAGCTTCCTCTTCTTAAATGCATGTCCAAGAATTTCAAACCACATGACTATTGGTTATATCTTGAGAAAATCAGGTTGGACAGAGGCGTGGTAGAATATAAAAGTCTGAACTCAAGCTCAGAAAAGAAAAATAAATGTTTTATTCACATTCTAAAGAACTTTGACTAACTCTGTTTAGTCCTACTTTTGGACTTCTATAGCAAATCTTCAGGTTGTACAATTCCATGATTCTAAAATAAGCTGCAACTGTCTTCCCATTTAATGGAAAATAGTTGTCCTTCCAATTCATATGCATATTGTAAATGAGGATTGCTCTGGAATTTAACTAGTAAATGTGAGCTTGTGTTAATTCCTACACATCAGCTCATAACTAAATCAATATTTACTGTACTAATTATTGTGGAAATATTTTAATTAGCCAATTATAAAGCTATGATACATTCAGTAGACTTCATTATAAGACAGTTTAAGCCAGATTCTTAATTTACTAATTTTACACATTGAAACACATAAAACAAGATGTTTGTGGACATTTTTAGCTTATAAAAGATTTATGTATATAGCTAGCTTTCCCTTCCCCTTGGCTAAAAGTAAATCAGGTAGAATTGGATGGTAGAATAGTTTAAGATAATAATCTACACCAGCAGATCAATATTCACATTGAGAATTTATGCAACTCCTACTCAGTAATTCAATTCCTAGTCAAATTTGCAGGGTTATTATAATCATATATTTGGAAATATTATATATGTCACCCAAAATTCCTTGGAGAAATGTTGTGATGAAACTACAATGAACATATTATACTGATTCACTTCACTTCAGGTTTTTGTGCAATTCATAAATATAGATATAACTGTACAAAACTACATTAACGTGAGGAAAATATGGAATAAATTTACCATTTGGCATTTGTTTTACAGCCCCCTCTCAACATCTCTGCATTGAATAATGCTATGTGAATTCAACTTAAACTTAATGATGGTTTTTAAAATGTGGCCCCATTTTTTCTTCTGTCCATTGCCAATTATTTGTCTGATTCAATCAGCCCTGTTCTTTTTCAGTGACTAGCTCCATATTGCAATATCCATGTTTTTTTAATTCTCCTGTTTAGTCCTCTGCTTTATATCTGTTACATTTTAAACTTACTTTTGTGGGTGTCTTTATTGCACTTTTATAAAGTGTCATTAAAAGAGTGGATGGCATGTAAATCTTGTAAATAAATAAAATAATAAAATGGGTACTTTTTTATCTGTTGCCACATCTGCCCATTTTATTGCTAGATGCTGAGTTTTGATATCATGATATGAAATAAGAGCTTTTCCACAATACTAATGAGATATAATTTTTCTGCAGGTGTTCTTCACTCCCCGTGAGCTTTACTGCAGGGATGTATCCCAGATGGCTGCAGTCTATCTCATCTCCTGACAGCTCCAGCACTACAAATCTGTGTGTTTTGGGTTTATTCAAAAAGGAGAAGCGTAGTGGACTCACAATGGCAGCAGATCTTTCCATTTCAACCTCCAGTGCAACTCATAGCTCTTTTGCAAATGTTCCCCAGTTACATTTTCTCCAAATGCCTGTTCTCTATGCTTTCTCAAAGATCCCAGGAAAAGCCAGCAGATGAAAAACCTCCGCCTTCTTCCCTCCCCCCCCTCTTCCTTTTATTACTGACCTGGTCAAACAAGCCTCCTTGCTTTGTTTTTGTTTTGCTTTGCTTTGCTTTGCTTTAAACCTCCAATGTGAGCCTAACTTTCTTTTATATGTAGCTTTTCTAACTTTCTTACGGAAGATATTTGCTGTTTACTAGTATATCTCCTTGAGAACCAGTTTGGCTTAGAGACACCGGGAGACTGTGAGTTCTAGTCCTGCCTTAGGCACAAAGCCAGCTGGGTGACCTTGCCTTGAGCCAGTCCCTCTCTCTCAGACCTGGGAAGGAGGCGAGATCAAACCACTTCTGAAAAAAAATCTTGCCAAGAAAACTGCAGGGATAAGTCCGGGCAGTTGCAAGAGTCAAAAACTAATTGCAATTTCAAGGCAACTGGCTTGAAATAAATAAATTCTACCTCCTTGGTGACTATATTTATCTTTCATTTCCTACACATGTCCTTTTTGTTTTGCAAACTGTCAGAAACTCCATATATTTCCAGAACAATTTCTTAAACTTTCTCCTTCTCATTTTTTTGAATTAGAATAGTATGATTCTGCTTATAATACCTTTTTCTTCAGAAGTTCCCAACCCTCCTGAGCTCCCTTTTATCTGATAATTTCTGCCTATGGATTCTGTTGAACTTGCTTTCCTGAACATTATCTACAATCTACAATGTATACTCGGATTTCTCTTTGTTTAATGTCTTGAACTCCAAAACGACATGGATACTTCTTCCTCAGAGTTCCCACAGCTTTTAACTCCTCAATGAGCATCAGATCTAGGAGAGTCAATTCTGTAGTCTTTTCTTCAGATTTTCTGGAAAATGAAACAGCCAGTCAGATCACTGAGGAATTTGGGGCACCTTCCTCTCTTGGTAATTTATTTCCCAACCAAAGTCTGGATAGCAAAATAAAATAAAATAAAATAAAATAATAAAATAAAATAAAATAAAATAAAATAAATAAAATAATAAAATAAAATAAAATAATAAAATAAAATAATAAAATAAAATAAAATAAAATAAATAATAAAATAAAATAAAATAAAAATCCCATTATCATCTTGTTTTTTCTTTCTAAAAGTTCTATAATCTAATTCAGGAGGGCAGACTTTCCTGTGGGCTTTGGCAATCTGTAGTGCACTTCCATAACAATATCTTCATTGTTTTTTTTCCCTTTATATTCTTTACCCCAATGCTCCCAACTGAACTTTCTGCTCCAATTTCTGGATTTCAACATATGTGCTCACCTCCTGTCTATATAATGCCACTCCTTCCCTTTGCCTGTTCTGACCTTTTGAATGTCATTAATTTCATTTTATCAGATTTTAATAATGTCTATTAAATCTTATTAAGGCTTCCAAATCTTTCTACCTGTTGATGTGCGTTAGTAGAGAGAGAGAGAGAGACACTGGAATTCTTGGATTGTGTGACTCGATTCCTTCCTTCCTACATTTACTTTGCTCATTACTGTGATTTTATTTAAAGTGTGTCATTCCTTTTCTTGGTATTTTCTGACATACTTTTTTTTTTCTGGGCCTTCTGCTCCCTCCACCAGGATCAGGTCTGCAAAGTGCCTTCCAAAAACATTCTTCCCAGTTTTGGTGATGTGAAACCTATCTTTTTGCTAGGATGTAGTCGTTTGGAAATGCATCTCATTATCAGAGTAGTCAAGCTACTCCTGTTAGCACCATCTGAGTATCTAGTTTTTCATTTCCAGTATTTTTCTCTGTCTTCTTAGATCATCTCCTTCAACAGGAAAGAGTGAAGAAAACACCATCTGTGTCTCCAGCTCAGTCCTTCTCTCGCCCAGTGCTTCACAACCTCGCGCATTATCTTCAAGGCCATGTCTGCCTTGTTATTTGTTCTCACATGGGTCAGTAGGAAGAGATATTATGCAGCAGGCTTAAAGAGACTTGAAGTCCTTCTGTCTCATCTCAAATAGATGCCCAAGCACCCAGCAGACAATTACTGCTTTAGTCCTTCTAAAGAGTGAGAGTCCGATCATGACCATTCATTGTTTTCTCCTTTTCAGGACACCAGCAGGAAATAATAATAATAATAATAATAATAATAATAATAATAATAATAATAATAATAATAATAATAATAATAATAATAATAATAATAATAATAATAATAATAATAATAATGACGACGATGATGATGATGATGATGATGAAGAAGAAGAGGAGGAGGAGGAGGAGGAGGAGGAGGAGGAGGAGGAAGGAAGGAACCTTGGAGGTCATCTACTCCTAGTTCAGACAGGAAACCCTATACCATTTCAGACAAATGGCTGCCCAGTCTCTTCTTAAAAACTTCCAGTGTTGGAACATTCACAGCTTCTGGAGGCAGGTTGTCCCACTGATTAATTGTTCTAACTGTCAGGAAAATTCTCCTTAGTTCTAGGTTGCTTCTCTCCTTGGTTAGTTTCCATCCATTGCTTCTTGTCCTGCCTTCAGGTGCTTTGGAGAATAGCTTGACTCCCTCTTCTTTGTGGCAACCCCTGAGATATTGGAATACTGCTATCATGCCACCCCTCATCACCTTTCCTTTTGTTGAGTTTATGGAGTCCTCTTCTTCAACTTTTAGGTTGATGGAAACTGCTCTTCATCCAGAAGTCCAGAAGCATGGTTGGTGAAGCCCTGGAATCTCTTCTAAAGCTCCACAAATTAGCTGATCTTCTTGACTGCATTGCATCTTACTTTTCCACAAGATCTGAATGCATCTAATTCTTTCTCAATACATTTTGAGGTGAGGAATAAGTAAATTCCTCTTTATTTTCCCTGTTCTTTGGCTTAGTGAGCTTAGATATAAAATCTCTTCCCAGGTCCATTTAGGCCACTTTCCATCTCAGATGACTATACTGAAGAATGCTCTATTGTGAGCATGACACCAAGGGACAGGTAAACAGAGGAGATGTCAAATTGCTCAAAGGAGAGTCTTTAAATTGCTACAGGTGCTGAGTATTTAAATATACATTTTAAAAGGTGAAAGGAATTATTTGATGTCAGCACTTGATGAACCATGCTGCATGCTGGCCAAATTAAAGACGTTTTTAGGTTTCTGATTTATCACTAATCCATAGCTACTTCTGGAGAAAACAAGCCAAAGTAGATCTGCACATAAAGAAGCCACTGAAGTAGCAACTCCATGCATACAGAGTGTGTCGGGAGCCATTTAGTTCATTAAGTGGATGGAGAGAAGCAACTATTCAATAAGTATGTAGCTACATAAACAAATGCACTTGGACAGAATCTTCATATCTCGGCCATAGTATTACCCAAAGATTCTTTGTAGTTACATTAGAGCAGTGGTTCTCAGCCAGTGTTGTGATTCAGGGTCAGCCTGTGGGTTCGGCAGTTGGGTCGGATGACTCAGAGGAGGAGGGGGGTGTTGAAGAGCTTGCTGAGGGGGTTGAAGATCTTGCTGATGAGAGCCCTCAGCCAGGCCCCTCCCACCTGGTCACGACGGAGACCCAGCTGTGTGAGCCTGACAGTGTGGATGAAGATGACCCACAGCTGGCCCTGTTCAAGGACGCCCGACGCAGGAGGCAGTCAATCAGGAGTAAACAGAGGAAGGCAATGGGGCACCTCGGAAGGAGGCAGAGAGAAGCCACGCCCTGAACTGTATAAAAGGGGAATGCGTGGGAGGGCTGGTTTGCTGAAGGCAACCACTTGATTAGTTCCTGTTTCATAGCTCCTGTTTCATGGTTGGTGTCTTGTTTTGCTCTGTTTTATCTTAATAAATTTGGCAGGCTTAATTCCAGCCTCTTGCCGTTTGTAAAGGGGTTGTCCCTGCCTTTTCTGCAGGGCCGGTAGCAGGCTGGTACAGAACAGCCTGGGGCCCACAATGTCATCACAGGGGATCCGCAAAGCTTGAAGAAATATTATGATTTAAATATTGAGTTAAGTCTTGGGGCTCCATGGCCATGGTCTGTGGCCACAAAAGGTATTTAAAGGGGTTCTGTGGTGAAGAAAAGGTTGAGAATCCCTGCATTAGAATATGTAGCTTCTTGTAGTGATCTGGCACCTATCCATTTCTCAGTCCTCAACTTACAACAGTTTGTTTAGTAACTATTCAAAGTTACAAAGGCACTGAAAAAAGTGACTTATGACCAGTTTTCACACTGACCACAGTAGCATCCCCATGGGCATGTGATCAAAATTCAGATGCTTGGCAATTGACTCATATTTATGATGGTTGCAGTGTCCCGGCATCACATGTTCCCCTTTTGTGATTTTTCTGACAACCCAAGTCAGTGGGGGAAGCCAGATTCACTTAAGAACAGCTTGACTAATTTAACAACTACAGTGACTCACTTGACAACTTTGGCAAGAAAGGTCATAAAATGGGGCAGACCCACTGAACAAATGTTTCACTTAGCAACATAAATTTTGCGCTCAGTTGGGGTTGTAAGTCAAGGACTGCCTATATTCTGATAAATAACAGTTTGACTCTGTAACATAAGATGAAAGTAATTTGCTATCCTATGTGTTTGACAAAATACAGTCTATTTTAGGAACTGACCTCAAAATGTTGCTATCGTGACCCAAATCTTGAAATTCTAATTCGATTAGTGTTGGGAAGTAACAGCAGATATGTCCAGATATGTGTTATCTAAATACATTTTCTCCTGTGAGATACAGAAATGCATATTTAAAACTGTCTATTTTAAGAATGTTTGAAATAGAACACATCATCATAAAAGATACTTACAGTTTTCCTTGCTCACTTTTATATTATAAATCCCTTCCATGCTTGATGTAAATGTACCTGTATTTTCCCCATCAGTTGCTGGAGGATACAATAACATAGAATGTGAGAGCTTTTACCAAATTCCATTGAAGTCTGGAAAATATTAGCAGTCCACACCTGCATTTAATGGTGGAAGCCATGTTTGAAAAATAAGAGGGTGTGGATATAATTTATCCTTGAAAAGTCTACATTATGGAATAATTCTGAAGGGAGTGTCAGTTTGGTCTAGGAATTAAGGCACTAGTCTAGAAAGCCAGAGACCATGAGTTCTAGTTCTACCTTACCATGAAAATTGACTGAGTGACCTTGGACCAGTCATTCTCTCTCAGTCCAATCCTCCCCGCAGGGTTGTTGTGGGGAAAAATAGGAGGAGGACGATGTGTTGAATATATTCGCCACTTTTAGTTATTTGTAAAAATAATAAAGGTGGGATAACAATAAATAAATAAATAATGCTCCTTTAACAATGACATCTAAAGTAGCTTGGGGGTGAAGTAGGGATCTCAAAATTTTATTACAGTGGATGAAAGTTCTAAAAAAAGCTATTTTTTATCACTGTTGCTGAATTTAAAAATTTAATTCAATGTAATTCTTGGGATTATTTTTTTCCAGTTTTAACCATCAGTTACTCAATTTACTTTGTACAGATAAAATTCTACAGCAATCAGAGGTTTTAGAGAAATAAACTGAACAAAGTTGAAATAAATTGGTAAAACTAATCTTAGCTATATATGTAACACCTGGGATAATAAGGTTGAATGTCCTGTTCTAGCAAACCAATAAAGAATTATTTTGAACAATGTGATTTACTTTTCCATAAGGCAACAACAACAAAAATCATTTTGTGTATGTGGGACAACTCTGAGAAGGTTTAATGAATATTTATTATAGCAATCCTGCTTTTGGATATGAAACTTGGGAACTGAAATATTAGCTTGTATGATTTAGTTTTGTCCTATTATTATCATACTTAGATAAGAACCTGGTGGCACAGTGGTG
Source organism: Vipera berus (assembly GCF_964194415.1). Taxonomy (NCBI): domain Eukaryota; kingdom Metazoa; phylum Chordata; class Lepidosauria; order Squamata; family Viperidae; genus Vipera; species Vipera berus. The sequence continues at coordinate 253,574,221 of NC_138203.1, forward strand.
AGAATGCAGTATTGCAGACTAATTCTGCCAACTGCCATCAGTTCGATCCTAACTGATTCAAGGTTGAGTCAGTCTTCCATCCTTCCGAGGTCAGTAAAATGAGGACCCAGATTGTCGGGGACAATAAGCTGATTCTGTAAACTGCTTAGAGACAGTTGTAAAGCAATGTGAAGCAGTGTATAAGGCTAAGTGCTATTGCTACTTCAGGCTGATAACAGAATTGCTGTCTCTGGGTTAATTGTTGTTATTAAAAATGACTATAGTATATAGAATCTGTCAAGAAAATTAGGAATTGTGGATTTCTCAGGCACCTAAGTTACTGCAGTGGATTTCAAACAAAATACCTTTTACCAATTTTTGAATTAGAGTTGTTTTCCCCCAAAAGTATAAGAAGACTGTCAAATAATATGGTCAAAGATTTTGCAGCTGTTCCTCTTATAAAATAGTGTATGTGATACTTTTTACTTTTTTTCTTTTTATTATTATCATGTTTATTAATTTGAAATATTATGGTTTTGTTATATGTGTTGTGTACATTATACTTTTCTTCTGTTAATTAATGCAGTACAATAATATCTTTAAAATTAAAGGGGGGAAAAACCCAAAATAGCTAGATAGATACAAAATGCCAAGCAAAAACAAACAAACCTTAGCTTGTCTAAACAAGCTTACTTTTTGGTGTTAATTAAAAAATGAGTCACTCAGAGGAAAGCATTGGAACCTGAAACTAAACTCTTAATCATATTGATAATCCATTGATGACTTGATTCAAATATTTTCATGAACCACTTAATTGCCCCAGTTGGCCTGACTCACACCTTGTGCCCTTCTGTGAAGCATCTTGAGTATTTGTGCCACTCATAACTTTTGTGTCAGTTGTGAGGTTAGTGTCCATGTTTCACTGACATATGTTAGAGAATTGAAATGGAAATGGGCCAGTCACATAGCAAGAACTGGTGGCAGGTGGACCAAGGCAGTCATAGAATGGATCCCTCTTGATAAAAAGCATCCACGAAAGAGAAGAAGAAGAAGAAGAAGAAGAAGAAGAAGAAGAAGAAGAAGAAGAAGAAGAAGAAGAAGAAGAAGAAGAAGAAGAAGAAGAAGAAGAAGAAGAAGAAGAAGAAGAAGAAGAAGAAGAGGAGGAGGAGGAGGAGGAGGAGGAGGAGGAGAAGGAGGAGGAGGAGGAGGAGGAGGAGGAGGAGGAGGAGGAGTAAAAAAAACTCTATCAAAGAGTGATGAATCATGGTTCATTTTGATGCATGATAAACAAAGAAAACCTGAAGCATATATTCTATTTAACCTTTTAATTACAAAGAAACTTGTAAAAACACAGAAAGACTCATGGCTACATGTCTATCTTCCCAGAGAGCACAAAGAGAAGAAAAAGAAAGTAACATTTGCTTTAGGCATGCGCACATAGTAGTAAACTGGCTGAACATGTGACACTCACCATGGTTACAATGATAAGATAACAAGACAGCTTGCAAAGTACAAACTATAACTTGCTTTACTGAGAAAACAGAAAAAACGCAGTGACATCCCCTTCTTTTGTCAGTAAAGCAAAACTCAGATAAGACACATTTTCTTACGCAGATACTCATGCTGGGCTGCAGGAAGTGGCTTGTTCAGCATATCAGCAATCTGATCATGTGTAGGCACATACTGCAATTTAACAAAATCTTGTTTAACTTCTTGTCTTATATTTTGATAACGGATGTCAATGTGTCTAGACCTAGAACCTGTAAAGCGATTCTCAGATATATAAACCACAGATTTGTTGTCTTCCATCACAGTGATCGGTCAAATTGGCTGTGTCCAGATATCTGTGACTAAAGCATCAAACCACATGAGAGAATTACATGCATCTGAAACACAAGCATATTCAGCTTCAGTAGATGAACAAGAAACAAAATTCTGTTTACATACATGCCAGTAAACAGGACATCCATTTAAAAACAGCATATAACCTGAAGTACTTTTATGTGATTTCTTATCACTCGCCCAATCAGAATCTGCATAACAACATAACTGCATAGTCAGTATGTGTCGGTTCTAATAATAACTTTATGTTTTTAGTGTGCTTTAAGTATCTCAATAATTTTTAACACATGTCCAATGAAACTGTTTTGCCTTACCTATGTGTCATGATAGGAGATTAACACTAAGTGCAATGTCGGGTCTAGTCCAACTACTAATATACAGCAGCGACCCAATGACTGAGTGATAAAGTGTTTGATCTTCGAACTCAGGACTTGGTTCATGTGCCAAGTTATGAAAATCGGTTTGCATGGGTATTCTCACTGTTTTAGCATCCTCCATGTTGCAGTGATGCAATAGTTGTTCAATCTTATCTTCTTGTGTAAGGCTAAACCCCTTCTGAGTTTTGACAACTTGAACACCCAAATAAGTGTTAATATATCCTAAAGACTTCAATGTGAAAAACGTTTGTAAAGCTTTAGCAAAAATCTCACTCATCTGCTTATTTGGACCAATATAAACAATATCATCAACATAAACAAGAACTATCTCATACCTATTATCAGATCTTTTAGTAAACACGCATTCATCTGTTTTGGACTTAATAAAGCCCATTGAATTTAGTTTGTCAGAAAGACATAAGTACCGCATTAAACCAGACTGTTTCAGACCATAAAGACTTTTGTGTAGAAACCAAGTATCCCCTTCCTGTTGTTGGAAACCTGGAGGACCTTTGACATAAATTTCTTTATCTAGATCAGCGTGTAAATAAGCCATTTCAACATCAAACTGGAAAACCTCTAAACCAAGGATAGTTGCAGTGGCTAAGGCGATTTTCACACTCTCAGTCTGCACTGTGGGTGAAAAAGTATTTGTATAGTCCTCAGGATAATGTTGAGAAAAACCCTGGGCTACAGGTCTGGCCTTATACAATGACTCACCATTTGGCTTCTTCTTAATTCTGTAGACCATCGAGTGCCAATAACTTTCTTATTTACTGGAGGACTTGCAGGCGTAAACACTTGAAGTTTCTTTAGACTGCCCATTTCAGCCTGCATTGCCTCATACCATTTATGTTGCTCTGATTCAGGAAGATGTTTGATTTCTGTGAACTTCTCAGGAGGAAGTGTAACATTACAAATCAAAGGTAAAGGTGCTTTCGTTACTTGCCATGAGTACCGTTTTGGAGGGATTCCCTTTGTGGTCCTCTTGGAACATCTCAGAACAACTGTCCATTCTTCTTCTGTTTCGTCCTCGTCTTCATCATCATCACCAGTGACAGCATCAGCGGCTTGCGAAGATGGAACAGTAGGTTGAGAAGAACTTGTGGAAGGAACATTCGCCTGTGAATCTTGATCATCAGGCTGTGTGGCATTAGCAGCAGCATCTCTAGGAAAATAAACTCTAGGATCGTTAGAATGAATCCTGGACCAGTCAGCATCTTCCTCAAAAGTAGCAGATTGTGAACTCACTATGACATGATGGGAGTCAATATATTTGCTCCATTTTGAATTATCATCAATACCCATAAATCTCATTCTTTTTGCTGCAGGACCCCCTTTCTTTCTTTGAGCTAAAGGAATATTCACCATAGCGTATGAACCAAAAATATGGAGATGCGTGAGATCAGGCTTGTGTCCATATAACATGAAATAAGGGGTCTGATTTATTACACTACTCCAAGTACGGTTGATGATATGATTAGCATATTTAATAGCCTTACCCCAGTATGGAAGACTGAGGTTAGCATCTTCAAGTAGGCAACGCATCATTGTTTGCAGAACCTCGTTTCTGCATTCTGCCACTCCATTCTCAGCCAGAGTGTAAGGAGCTGAGGTCTGGTGTAGTATGCCATTCTTACGCATCCAATCCTGAAAATGCTGAGACATGAATTCGGCACCACGATCACTCTGAATTCTGGTGATGCTAACTTCGTATTGGGTATATACAAGAGCGGCAAAGTCTTTAAAGATCTGAAAGGTCTCAGATTTTTCTCTCATAGGAAATACATATCCATATCTAGAGTAATTATCAACAATTGTCAAGAAATATCTTTTACACCAATTGTTGGTGTAAAAGGACCCACTATGCCAGCGTTTACCAAATCAAAAGTGCGTGTTGACAGGCGTGTAGCGCGCTTTGGAATTGCTGCTGCTTTGGATTTGGATTTTTTGCAGACAGCACAATCCAAGAACACCTTACACCCCTTTAGATCCAAACCTCTTGCGAACTCTGACATCTTCTTCAGAACATGGAAACTGGCATGACCTAACCTTCTATGCCACTTATGGATACACCTGGAATGCAAAGGTTTACCTGTTAGTGAATTCTCAACATTAACATGTTTATTAGGAACCTCAGGCTTGTCATGAGCAACCTGTGTCTTATTTGTCTTCCTGTTAGCTTTAGGAGCCTTTGAAATAGCAACAGGATCTCTCTGGGACATCTCTCACTGGGCCTGCACTCCCCCTTTTTGGATCTTGTATACTTGCCTGCTCTTGCTGCTTAGACTTTGGCTTTAAATAATAAACACCACCAATCAACATGGTTTCAGCAACAATATCTCCGTCTTTAACTATATAACTTGCCTTTTCAAGATGATGTACCTGGAATTTTGATACCCTAGAGAAGTGACTCTGACTAAGCAAATTACTATTAGCTGATGGTACATAATAAACATCAGAAATGTATGCATCGAGCTCTTCAATATAAACAGTTCCTTTTCCCTTGACCTGAACAGGATGATTTGAAAAAGAGTAAAGTTCACGAAGTTCAGGTTCAGGCTCGTGCATCTCTGTATAAAGCTCTTTTCTATAAGTAACATGTAATGCTGCTCCACTGTCCAAAGTCCAAAGAAGTCATCTGTCGCACTCTGGTTGAGGTTGTGGATCGTTGGTTAAAGCCAATGTGGCAAGTGGAGCTTGCAAATCATGCCTAAAGCCATGACCACGACCTTGTCATCTGCCTCCACCTCTGCCTCCTGTGGAATCTGTTCCTCTGGGCTGGTATGTGGCGGGCACTGGAAATCGTTCGGGACAATCCCAGGTGGCATGTCCCACACGATTGCAGATGTAGCATCTTGGCATCCTTGGAACGTAGGCTCTTTCATGGAAGAGACGCCTCACTGGAGCTCTAGATGCAGGTGGTCCTCTCAAATGTGGCACGGCTTGCATAAGTGCCTCTTCTTCGGTTAAAATTCTGCATACATGATCCAATGTGCGTCAAGCAATGGGCATTTGATTAATCTTGGTAATAGCATCTTTCCACTCATAGTTCAATGAGTTAATAATAATGCTAATCATTTGAAAGTCATCAATAGGATAGCCATTTTCACCCAGTTCTCTTCTTATTCCTTTCATTTTAGTTAAGTGTTCTCCAATATGTTCACCAGGTTTTAATCTAGAGCCATGGAACCCAGACAAAAGCAAACATGTAGACTCAATTGACATAGGCCGATAACATGCTTCTAACTGAGTCCAAATTTGTTGAGCAGTTGCATCTTGTGAAAACGTAAGCTGCAATTCAATGTCCATTGACATCAATAATGTTGTGCATGCTTTATTATTCAAGTCCCATATATCAGGAGTCCATGGCTGGTTAGGAGGATTAAATACTATGCCATGGGTACCTTCTCTGCATAGCAAAAGTCCAACTTCACTGACCCATGCCCTGTAATTTTGTCCTGACTGCTTCAATTTTGAATCACCAGCCAGTGGTACAACAGGAGATGCCTGTTGAGGAACATGCATTTGAGGTACTGGCTGTGCAGGCTGTGCAATCCGGACTTGACCTGCAGGAGGCACCAGTGGCGCCTGTGCCACGAATTGGGGCAGATGCATTGGGACTGCTGCTGGTACTGGTGCTGGCTGTGGCTGCATTTGAGCCGCAAATCCACCCTGGCCAGAAGGAGGCGTTGGCACTTGAGCTGCTACATTAAGTTGGCCTGCAGTTGGCACTGGCCTTTGTATTTGAGAACCCAGTGGTAACTTCACTTGGGCTGACTGTTGCTTTGCTCTGTCTGGGACAGGAACCTGGCTAGTAGCAGTATTAAGAATTCTAGCATCATCAGCTTGGAGCAATGATTGATGAATCTGTGGAAACACATTTTGCATTCTTTTAATTTGCTCTTGCATTCCATGTAATAAATCATTTTTATCTTGTAAAACAAATTCACCAGCAGATGGTGCTATAACATTAGATTCAGGCATCACTGTAGCCTTGCGTGCCATTTGAATTTTCTGTTCCCCTTCATCTAACATAACACCCACTGGTGGGTGTGGCTTTGGCTTGGAAGAAGAAAGCAATATGGCCGACTCTGGGCTTTGAATAAAAGCAGATTCCCTCTCATGCTGCGTAAACATTGCTTTAGCCTGTTGTAACCTTTGCTCAAAAACCTCAATTTGTTCAAAATAACTTTTAACAGCCTTCTCAGGCAGAGTTTGTTCAGGGGTACAAGGAGAATAAAAAATTACATCCTGCCCATATTCAGCAAGAGCTCTGTGAGTGTGAAAACCTTCTGAGATGGCTGCATTAGAGCTTGTAAAAATAGAAGATGGTGTAACTGACCTTAAATCTTCTTCTCCAAGATGCATGGCAGAAGCAAATGGAGTCTGTTCTTTGTCAGATTCTTTGTCAGACTCCTTTCTGTCTTCCTTTGGCATCGGCATTTTCAGTAAATTGAGGACAGCGTAAATCAGCTGAACTAACTAACTTATCAGCATCAAAAATAAACAAACCATCCTCTGCTACCATGTCAGAAGAGTTAAAAAAAACTATTAGAGAGTGATGAATCGTGGTTCATTTTGATGCATGATAAACAAAGAAAACCCGAAGCATATATTCTACTATTTAACCTTTTAATTACAAAGAAACATGTAAAAACACAGAAAGATTCCTGCCTACATGTCTATCTTCCCAGAGAGCACAAAGAGAAGAAAAAGAAAGTAACATTTGCTTTAGGCATATGCACACAGTAGTAAACTGGCTGAACATGTGACACTCACCATGGTTACAATGATAAGATAACAAGACAGCTTGCAAAGTACAAACTATAACTTGCTTTACTGAAAAGATTGAATGGTTCTAATCACAGCTTAAAAATGGGGAAACAATTAATTAATTAAAACTAGTAAGTAATGTAACAAGCCTGAGTTTGCCAAAATCACCTCCATTGTTTTCAGTTAGAATTGCACTGATCAGGATAAGATAACATTCTGATCTGCTGTATGTATATATGAATATATGTTTGTATGTATGCATGTATGTATAAAGACACATGAAATATTCACTTCCTTTTTTGTCAGCCATAATGAAGATTTATTAAAATGAATTCCCTGAGAGTTTTATTTTAAAGTATTAATTACACTATGTTCTTTGTTGCATATTTTTTCTGAGGCAGACTTTGTTTTCCATAAATTTCTCCAGTGAGAGCTTTTTAAATTTATAGCTATCTATGAATGAAATAAAAAGGGACGCGGTGGCTCAGTGGGTTAGGACGCTGAGCTTGTCGATCAGAAGGTCGGCAGTTTGGCGGGTCGAATCCCGAGTGCCGCGTAGCAGAGTGAGCGCCTGTTACTCGTCCCAGCTTCTGCCAACCTAGCAGTTCGAAAGCACGTCAAAATGCAAGTAGAAAAATAGGGACCACTACGGTGGGAAGGTAACAGCGTTCCGTGCGCCTTTGGCGTCTAGTCATGCCAGCCACATGACCACGGAGACGTCCTCGGACAAGCGCTGGCTCTTCGGCTTTGAAACGGAGATGAGCACCGGCCCCTAGAGTCGGAAACGACTAGCACACACGTGCGGGGGAACCTTTACCTTTACCTTTTTATGAATGAAATTCAATGGTGAAAAAAGTAAGGTTCTACATTTAGGCAGGAAAAATCAAATGCACAGGTATAGTATAGGTGGTACCTTGCTAAATAGTAGTAACTGTGAGAGGGATCTCGGAGTCCTAGTAGACAATCACTTCAATATGAGCCAGCAGTGTGCTGCAGCTGCCAAAAAAGCCAGCACAGTGCTAGGCTGCATTAACAGAGGGATAGAATCAAGATCAAGTGAAGTACTAATACCACTTTACAATGCTTTGGTAAGGCCACACCTGGAATACTGCAACCAGTTTTGGTCACCATGATGTAAAAAAAGATGTCAAGACTCTAGAAAGGGTACAGAGAAGAGCAACAAAGATGATTAGGGGGCTGGAGGCTAAAACATATAGGGAACGGTTGCTGGAATTGGGTATGTGTAGTTTAACGAAGAGAAGAGTGAGGGGTGACATGATAGCAGTGTTCCAATATCTAAGGGGCTGCCACAAAGAAGAGGGAGTCAAGCTATTCTCCAAAGCGCCTGAAAGCAGGACAAGAAGCAACGGATGGAAACTAGTCAAGGAGAGAAGCAACCTAGAACTAAGGAGAAACTTCCTGACAGTTAGAACAATTAACCAGTGGAACAACCTGCCTCCAGAGGTGGTGAATGTTCCAACACTGGAGGTTTTTAAGAAGAGACTGGACAGCCATTTGCCTGAAATGGTGTAAGGTTTCCTGCCTGAGCAGGGGGTTGGACTAGATGACCTCCAAGGTCCCTTCCAACTTCTTCTTCTTCTGATGATGATGATGATGATGATGATGATTATGATTATTATGATTATTATTTTTATTATTATTGAATGCATAAAACTTTTTTTCCCCAGATGCAACTTTCACAAACATTTTTCAATTGGCTTTTTTTTTTTAACTGCGGAAAGACAGACATTACTGGATCTGGTTTGGCTCTGACAAACTCTCTACTACTGTAGAAACTGTATTGGCAGGCCTCACAAATAGGATCCTTCTTAAATCCGTGACAATTTTCTTTTATATCTATTTCCAATAACAAATTTTATTTTGTTGTCATAGCCAGGCTTCTCAAGCTTCTTCATCTTTTCCTATATACTCTACATACAGACGCCATCTTAAAATCAAGGAGCCTCACACATACCAAACAGAACAGTTTGAAACCTTGTGCTACCATGCAGATATGGAAAGTTGAAAGCTTTGTCTCAGAGCTGAAAAGTAATACACTCTCTTCCTTCCTGCAGGTTAACTCTGAGCAATTACAATATGTCCTGTGTCACAGTCAGCCAATTCATTGCCCAAGCGACTCAAAGAGCTGCACTAAAAATTTCTAAGCTTTGCTACACAAGATTCATTGAGGCTGTTTGGTTCCAGCAGAGCAGAACAAACCAATAAATTTACTTTGGAATTGACCATATAAAAGAAACACACATGCATATATATATATATATATATATATATATATATATATATATATATATATATATATATATATATATATATATATATATATATATATATATATATATATATATATATATATATATATATATATATATATATATTAGAGGGACGCGGTGGCTCAGTGGGTTAGGACGCTGAGCTTGTCGATCGGAAGGTCGGCAGTTTGGCGGGTCAAATCCCGAGTGCTGCGTAACAGAGTGAGCTCCTGTTACTCGTCCCAGCTTCTGCCAACCTAGCAGTTCGAAAGCACATAAAAATGCAAGTAGAAAAATAGGGACCACTCCGGTGGGAAGGTAACAGCGTTCCGTGCGCCTTTGGCGTCTAGTCATGCCGGCCACATGACCACGGAGATGTCCTCGGACAAGCGCTGGCTCTTCGGCTTTGAAACGGAGATGAGCACCGGCCCCTAGAGTCGGAAACGACTAGCACGCATGTGCGGGGGAACCTTTACCTTTACCTTTACCTATATATATATATATATATATATATATATATATATATAGAGAGAGAGAGAGAGAGAGAGAGAGAGAGAGAGAGAGAGAGCAATGTTGAAATATAGCATATGACAGGTCCGAGTGTATTAGGTGAAACTCCACACAGAAATATGACTTCACTGCTGTTTCTTCCCATGTATATTTGATCATGCACATAGAAATTTTCCACCCTATAAATTAGTTGTTGATACAAATGTTTGACTGGCTCAGAATGTGAAGGAGATGAAAAGTTCCACCATTTTCTACAGAAAGTGAGGAAACTGCCCTGGTTTCTGTCTGTTTTGCCAAGTGTCAGGGGAATGATCAAATGCTCAGGCAGTTGTTGTTGTTTTTTTGATCCAGAAACAATAAGCACACTGGAGAATAAAGTAATGAGGGGCCATTGGTGCTTTCTGTGCTTGGTTGTTTTCTTGTAGATGTTTTATTACCCAAAATAAGTAACTCATTAGTGCTATCAGTACTGATGATGTTACCTAGTTTGGGTAATGAAATGTCTGCAAGAAAACAACCAAGCTCAGAGAGCACCAAGGGGCCCTCATTTCAACCCTGAGCTATAAATATTCTCCTTTATTAACAAAGAATTATTAAGCTTTATTTATTTTATTTTTTATTTTAATCCCATTTATATCCCGCCCTTCTCCGAAGACTCAGGGCGGCTTACAAGCTTAGCTTTATTATTAATTCAAACAAATAGAATTAAAAGCAAAACATAAAATGCATGCATACCAAACAAAATGATACCCAAATCTCTTACAGACTTTGAGGAGCTCTTTAATAATTTATTTTATTTATTTTATTTAATAATGACAGCATTATTAGCCTAAGTCAGTAGTGGGATTCAAATGGTTCTCTGTGTGGATGCCGCTTCTGGAAGTCCAGCCTGGGCAACAAAAAATTAGGTACCAGTTCTACCGAACTGGTGCGAACTGGCTGAATCCCACCACTGTCCCAAGTCCTGTGTTTTGTGAAGAAGTCCCCCACTTAAAGGCAAGTATTAGGATTTGTATTAAAAATATAATACCATAACTTCTGCTTCTGCATGGCCCTGCTTCTATGCTCATGAGACTGCAAGACTTGACCTTGACTGAGTGGCACATGACTTTGGGTGGGAATCAAAAGTCTGAGATTTTCACAGAAAATTATAGCTTTGCAGCTATATTAAGATTCCCTATCCATTTGTCCAAAAAGCAAGATAGAAAAACATAGAACATAGAATAATGGAGATAGAAGGGCCTTGGAGGTCTTCTAATCCAACCTCCTGCTCAAGCAGGAGACTCTATACCGGGGTAGGCAACCTTGGCTCTTTTATGACTCATGGACTTCAACTCCCAGAATTCCTGAGCCAGCCATGCTGAGGAGAAATGGAGAGGTTTCCATACTGAGCCATGCTGGCTCAGGAATTCTGGGAGTTGAAGTCCACAAGTCATAAAAGAGCCAAGGTTGCCTACCCCTGCTCTATACCATTTCAAACATATGGTTGTCCAGTCTCTTTTTGAAAACCTCCAGCGGTGGAGCACCCACAACTTCTGAAAGCAAGCTATTCCATTAGTTGATTACTCTCACCATTAGGAAATTTCTTTTCAAGGAACTCTAAACTTTTAGACTTCTCTTAATCTGAAGGAGAAATCAAACTATGTCATTCATTTCTTTGAAATACAGTGGTCTTCCACATTGCCACCACACTGCCATGTCCTATTCCTGACTCCTCCTGAGTAAAATTTAAATTCCCATAACATAGATTAAAGCATTGATTTCTTCCTGGAGACCTTGATGTGAGACAGAAGGTTTCTACTCATTTTGAGGAAATTCTTTTAAACATGCTTAACTAGAAGGAAGAGCCATCTATCTAATGTGCAAGTTGAGTCTTCATTTAGACATATTGTACAAAGAAAAATGGCAAAAAGCACTTGCTCACTTGGTAGTAAAAAAAATGGCTGCCTATCCCAAAGGTGCTTTTTTCAAGAGGCAACTGGACTGTTTTTCCTTGACAATATTTCTCTTCTCATCCAAGAAGCTTCTTCAGTTCTGACTGAATGGTGGAGAATGGAAAGATTTATATTCCTGGCAATCATTTGGTCATTAGCACTCCTATTAAGAGCTTTTGAGGCCACTTGGAGGTTTATCTGTGCCCTCAGAATCACCTGAATAGTGCAAATGGCCGTGGAACCTTCTTGGAACCGGCTGAAATGATTGTGTTGTAAATGTCATTCCATACATTGCAGGAATATCTGAAATTCTCAGGAGGATTTTCAACCAACACAATATACATACACACTTAAACTCCGCTGAAGATGTTACCTAGCCTGGTAATGAAACATTCGGAAACCAGCCCACAAACTCAGAGAATGAACCTTCAGCCTCAGCCTACAACTGAGCTACAGATATTCGCCACTATTGCAAACAAACGCACTTTAAACCCCAAAATACATTAAGGCAGAAGCTTGTCCACCCCAAGGATAAAACACCCAGACACAAACTGAAAAATGTGATATATGCAGTACAATGTAATAACACATGTGCAGATCTGTACTTTGGAAAGCAAAGCAATCTCTTCACAAACGCATGGCACAACTTAGGAGAACAAGCCCATCAGGACAAGATTCAGCAATCCATCTGGATTTGGGAGACAAAGGTCACTCTTTTGAAGACAATAAAGTCCACAGAGAGGACCTCTGATTTGAAAGATTATGTTAAGATTGAACCGCCCTCTCTCAACAGAGGGGTAGGGATATGATACCACTTTTCAGCAGTTCCATTCTCCACCATTCAGTCAGAACTAAAGAAACTTCTTGGATGAGAAGCAAAGCGTCTTAAAGAAAAAAATAGAAAGTCTAGTTGCCTCTGGAAAAAAGCTCCTTTGGAACAAACATGGCTTGGACGACTGAGAATCTCCATAGACAAATGCCTGCCTAAGAAGCAATATTTAGGAATGTCCCACTCATAAATAAGGTTCTCTCATAAAATAGTAACTGGGAATATGAAGAGATCATCTCATCTAGCTTGGATAATTTTTAGTGCACTAAATTTACTTTGGATATAATACTATCCAATTTGTCCCCAAGTTTTCTTTTATTTTCTTTGCTCGTTTTAAAGCAGCACGCGTCACTCTTTGCTCTCTAGGATCATCCAAAGAGATTGTAGCTTGATCTCCTCCAGCACCATTTCCCTCTGTTTCCTCCTCTTGTTGTTCTTCTTCTCCAGATCCCTTTCCAGCTTCCAAGAGCGTTAATGAGGTTGCTTTTAAGACATTATTGTAGAAATCACGTGCTTGTTTCACAGTAGTCAGCCTATACCTTTTACCTTCATACATCACCATCAGCCCCTCTGGAATCTCCCATCTGAACCTTATATCTCTTTGCTTGAGCTCTTGCACAAGAAATGTATAGTCCTTTCTTCCCCTTAAAATCCTTGGAGGAATTTCTTTTAAAACCAAGACTTCTTGTTCAGCAATCACAACCTTAACATCATAGGCAGCTTGTATAACTTGATCTCTAATTTCTCTTTTTGCAAAATAAACCACCACATCTCTAGGCAACTTTCTCTGTCTGGCAATCCATGAATTCACCCGAAACACTTTATCCATAGCTGCTCTTATTTCAGATGCTGGCTGGTTCAATACCCCTTCGAGAGCCTCAGAGATCAGCTGCTTTAAATCTTCTTTAACATTCTCTTTTAAGCCTCTAATTCTGACAGCAAACTGCATCTGGTAATATTGGGCATGGCTTAACTCCCTTTCCAACTTGCCTCTTTCAATTTCATTCTCCCGTGCTTTTACTTCTAGTATAGCATTCCTTTGAGCCAAATCATCCACTTTTTCATCTAAATCTTCCACACATTCCGCCACTTTATGCACTGAAGTCAAAATGTCTACCTTCATCACGCTGTACTTCTGTTCCATCCTCTCTTCCATTCTTTCCTCAAATTTCTCCAATTTCTCCTCCATCTGTGCAAATTTATCAGCAATTGATTGATTAATTGATTCCAAAAGTACCTGGGCATGTTTATCCAAGGCATCTCGCAAATCCTTCGATGTCAGCACTTCAGGAGGGTGCAATGCCTGTAGTGATGATTGTTGCACCGGCGAGGATCCTCCACTCCGAAGAGTTTTAGAGGGAGGTTTAGCCGCCATCTTTTAATCCTCAATTATGACGCACTTTCAATTAAAGTTTAAAAAGTCCAACAAGTTAGAGAGTACAGTAAAATAGTCCTCTTCACCTTTTCCTCTTGTACCGCTCTGCCTGCTCCTTTAAATCATAGTCCTTTCATCAGGCAGGGCTGGTTCGCAGACGCCTGGCTCTGCTCCAGGAAGTTCGGAGCAGAGACGACGGCCAGCTGGGAGCAACCCAGGCTTCGGGGGAGTTCGATCCTTCAGCCGCCCAAGCTCAAAGCTCAGGCGGCCTCGGAGAACTCTACCCCTACCTGGGGCCTCACCCCCTCCTCTTCTCCCGAGGAGGGGGCTTCAATTTCGCCCGAACAGCTGATCGGCGCTGTTTCAGGCAAAAAAACAAACAGCTGAGCCGCGGGCAGCCAGGGGAGGCTGTCTTCAGCGCCGCTCCGCCAGCGGAAGTCCCTGTCCCCAAGTTTTCAAGTGTCATTTCAAAAGGAGAAGGAAGAATTGAAATGGTTCATGTTTTGGTTTTCATCAGAAGAATGTAAAATCTACAGGAAAGTTGCAATTATGAAGGGTTACAAATGTCACCAACTTTTGAATACAGATTCTTGAGTCTTCTAGTACCATGCAGTTGATTGTCAGGGGCAGACACTGAAGAAATGCACAAAAGATTGTAAATGTTTTTTTTTTTTTCATTTAAAAAAATAGTGATTAAGCCAGTGTACTAGTTAAGATATAATTAGACCAAAAACATACAGTCTCATCATTATTCCATATTATTATGCAGTAAAAGTTTACAATAGATTTAATGAATTAGATTTGATAAATATAGTGCCGTGAAAAGTCTAGACTGAAATTTCTGGCCTCATTAAAGCAAGCAAAATTTCCCAAAATATAAAGAGCAGAAGAAAGCAAAACAGGTGCCTACGACATACTCAAAATAGTTAAAGAATGATAGAGAGCAAAAGATTGCATGTTGAGTTCTAGAGCGGAGCAGGGAGAGACAAGGAGTTACTTCTAGATAAATAGTCCAAGAACATTAAGGACCAGAATGAAATGGAAGGAAAAGATATTTGTTCAAGAAGGAATCAATCGAAGCCTTCATGGAAATATGGTCACACCAAAAGTCAAAGAAAAGATCTGCTGGAGGAAGATAATATGAAAAAGAGATGATGGAAATATATGGAAGAATGGTACAAAACAATTTCCCAAAATCAATGATATATATGAAGTGATTCATGAGCAAAGGCAGATATTCTGAAATGCAAAATTAAAGGGTTCTAACCATATTGCTTAAAAATGCATATATTAATGAAATACTAGCAGAATCATTTCAAATAAGACAAGAAGATGCAATTAATATGTTGCATTCAGATTGTAAGCAGATATGGAAAACAGAGCAGAGGCCAAGGGACTGCAAAAGATCAATTTATATTCCAATTCCGGAAAAAGGCAATGCTAAGGAATGTTCAGATTTCAGACAAACAATAGTCCTTACCTCACATGTTCATGATTTAATAAATTAGGTTCCACCATACATGAAGTGACAACTGCCAGATGTACAAGCTGGTTTCAGAAGAGGCATGGTACCCAAAATTACACTGCTAATATCTGATGGATACTGAAAAAGGCAAGGGAATTCACAAAAGGATCGCAATTTTTGCTTTATTTATTATCAAAAGTCAATGCTAATCTTGTGCAAATAAGTTGAAGCAGGAATTGGCATTGTTTTTTCCAGGCTCAAAATTCACAGGGATGGTGACAACAGCCATGAAATAAAGAGATGTCTGCTGCTTGAGAAAAAGGCTATGGCAATTCTTCACAAAAAATTTAAGGGCAGACATATCACACTGTCAACAAAGATGCATATTGTCAAGGCTATGGTTTCCCCAATTGTAACATAAGGCTATGAAAGCTGAACAAGGAAATATGAATGCTTTTGAACTGTGGTGTGGAAGAAATACTTTGGACTATTAGAAAAATGAATAATTCAATATTAGATGAAGTTAAAGCAGACTGCTCACTTTTTTGTTGTTAGTTGCGAAGTCGTGTCTGATCCATTGCAACCCCATGGACAATGTTCCTCCAGGCCTTCCTGTCCTTTACCATCAAACGCCCTTCGCCCAGTGCGCTCCCACAGGGAGGGTCTGCTCAGGGTTCCGCCGGTGAGAGATTGCCGGCGGGTGACACCCAGGGATAGGGCCTTCTCAGTGGGAGCGCCTGCCCTCTGGAACCAGCTGCCGGTGGAGCTGAGGACCGCTCCCGACCTCCGATCATTCCGCCGGGGCCTGAAGACCTGGCTCTTTGAGCTCTCGGGCCCAGGCTGAGAAGAAAATTTTAACTGGGGTTTTTAAGTGTACAGGGTGAATTTAATACTTTTTAACTGGTTTTAACTTTTGTATGTTTTGATTTTTAATTCCCTGTAAACCGCCCTGAGTCCTCAGGGAAAGGGCGGTATACAAATGCAACTAAATAAAATAAATAAATAAATCTTCTGGAGTCCATTTAGGCTCATGCCTACTGCTTCAGTGGCTCCATCCAACCACCTCATTCTCTGTTCTCCCCTTCTTCTCTTGCCCTCAATCTTTCCCAGCATTAGGCTCTTCTCCAGTGAGACGTTCCTTCTCATTAGGTGGCCAAAGTATTTGAGTTTCAACTTTAGGATCTGACCTTCTAAAGAGCAGTCAGGGTTGATCTCCTCTAGAGACTGCTCACTGGAAGCACTAATAGTGAACTAAAGCTTAAATACTTTGGACACATAATGTGAAGGGAGGAGACAATGGAGAAGGTCTGATGCTTAGAACAATGTAAGGCAATTGAAAAAGATGCCAACAGAGAAGAGATTGGCTAGACACAAGTAGTCCTTGACTTACAACAGTTTGTTTGGTGATCATTCAAAGTTCCAACTGTGCTAAAAAAAGCAACTTATGACCATTTTCCCACACTTATGACCATTGCAGCATCCCCATGGTCACATGATTTACATTCGTGTGTTTGACAACTGGTTCATATTTATAATGGTTGCAGTGTCCCAGGGTCATGTAATCCCCTTTTGCAACCTTCTGACAAGCAAAGACAGTGGGGAATTCACTTAACAACCGTGAATTCACTTAAAAGCCATGTTACTAATTTAACAACTGCAGTGATTCACTTAACAAGGGTAGCACAAGAAGTCGCAAAATGGGGCAAAACTGACTTAATCAATTTCTCACCTAGCATCATAAATTCCGGGCTCTGTTGCGGTCATAAGTCAAGGGTTTGTGGTTCTGATAGATAGAACCAAATAAATCAGAACTCCGAGGCTTGAAACTTCCTCAAAGAACATTTACTGGATACAAAATATCAGCACCGTCAAAAGTGAAACCAAGTCTGAAATTCCCTCCAAAGAATTACATGATTACAAAGTAAGATTTCCCACCCCAGTGCTATGCAATAAGTTACGCTACCCAACAGAGCAGTTTGACAGGCTTTCTCACAAAACACCCAACCCTCTTTTCCCAAGCAGGAGAATGACCTTGGTTCCCACAGAACACAATATTGTTTAGATTAACAGAGATACTCTGTCCTCCCTCCCTTTTATTTATTTATTTATTTATTTTATTTATTAATATTTCTATACCGCCCTTCTCCCGAAGGACTCAGTGCGGTTCACAGGGCAAGAATAAAATACAAAGTTACAAATATTAAAAGGAGATTAAATAGTTGCCCGTTAAAACAATTAATATACTACATTTATAAAAACCCCAAAAATACAACAATAAAAATACAAGAATAAAAACCCCACCAATCCCATCAGGCCAGGCCGGCTTGTGCAAACAAAAACGTCTTCAGATCGCGGTGAAAGGAGCGAAGATCGGGCGCCATCCGGAGCTCTACCAGTAACTGATTCCATAGTTCCGGAGCGCCCACAGAGAAGGATCTCCCCCTGGGGGCCACCAATTGACATTCTCTGATCGGTGGCACCCTGAGGAGACCCTCTCTGTGGGAACGCACAGGGCGCAGGGAGGTTGATACCGGCAGCAGGTGTTCCCTGAGGTACTCCGGACCCCTGCCATGTAGGGCTTTAAACACCATTACTAGTACCTTGAATCTCACCCGGAAGACAACTGGTAACCAATGCAGCTCACGGAGCAGAGGTGTAACATGGGAGTATCGGGAGACTCCCAACACAACTCTCTCTTTTGTGTGGCAACCTAGAAATGACCAAGATGGCTGCGACCAGGTTCGTTGTACAGTTGACACAAGGACTACCTGTACTTCCACTGATGTCACAAGAAAGAAGCTTAAACAAATGAACAGCAGCTGATCGATGATCCTGGCAAGTTAATGTTCATTGGCTTATGAAGAGTTGGTGTCAAGCTTAACCTTAGAGGCAGGAATTAACCATGAAGGCAAACTCAGAAACAAAAATCCAGGAACTACAGATAGGTAATATTTATTAAAGTAATAAAACACATGGGGAAAAATCCATCCACTGCTGTGATACAGGACCAAACCATGTATATAAAGAAGAAATGTTCAAATCCTCTTGCCTATCTATCAACTCCCTCCTTTGAGAGGACTGGGTTTTTTCTGTCTGTTTTTTGTTAAATGGTAAATAATTTGTTGTCATACTGTTATTTTTTACTATCTGTCTTCTCTTCTGGCCAGAATAATTAAGTAACGGCAGTAGCAACAGCAACATAATTAAGATAGTTTACAAAATATTATCTAACATGTTCTTCACTCTATATAGATTCCAGTGGTCACTGGAATCTATATAGATTGCAAGGGTCAATGTGATTGGGCAGCATACCTGTCTGTCATTGAATTCAATTTCCTCCCTTTACCAATATATTTACTAAGAGAATGAAAGGTGTTGCTGCTGTTTTGTTTTTGTACAACTGCTGTGGCAACTTCATTTGTAGTTTGTTGGACCTTTAGAAAAAAAGTGAGGGTGTAGATTTATGGAAAGTTTTGCTCTAAAACTGGTAAAGCCAAAATGTTGTTTTAAATTATTTCCTTTTCATGATGCTACTTACAGGCCCAATTTTGGAAATGTGTTCTCTAGTTGCTGGTTTTCTTTTAGACTTTTTATCCTTGACCCTATGATTGTGAAAATTGGACCATAAAAAAGGCTGAGCGCCAAAGAATTGAGGCCTTTGAACTATGGTGCTGGAGAAGACTCCTGCGAGTCCCTTGGACTGCAAGGCGATCAAACTGGTCAGTCCTAGAGGAAATCAACCCTGACTGCTCTTTAGAAGGCCAGATCCTGAAGTTAAAACTCAAATACTTTGGCCACATAATGAGAAGGAAGGTCTCACTGGAGAAGAGCCTAATGCTGGGAAAGGTTGAGGGCAAGAGAAGAAGGGGACGACAGAGAATGAGGTGGCTGGATGGAGTCACTGAAGCAGTAGGCGTCAGCCTAAATTTTATTTATTTATTTATTTTAATCCCATTTATATCCCGCCCTTCTCCGAAGACTCAGGGCGGCTTACAATCTAAGAAGCACAAATCAATGTGCTTAGCAATAGCCTTCATTCTATGTATATGAGGGTGAGCAGGCGGACCTGGCTTGCATCACGGAAACTTGGTTGGGCCCAGAGGGCGGTATTCCTCTGGTTGATCTTTGCCCACCAGGTTTCCGGGTGCTACACCGGCCTCGGGCTCAGGGTAGGGGTGGGGGAGTGGCTGTTGTTATGAGGGAGACCTTGTGTCCATGGGAGGCCACCGTTCCCCAGATAGTCGGGTGTGAGTCTCTCTTTCTGAGATGCGGCCCTGGCGCGCAGTTGGGCTTGCTGCTGGTGTACCTTTCGCCTAGTCACGCAGCAGCAGCCCTGCCTGAGCTTCTCGATGTCCTCTCGGGGTTGGTGATTGAGTTCCCGAAACTTATAGTTTTGGGGGACTTCAATCTACCATCTCTGGGAGGATCATCTGAGTTGGCTCGGGAGTTCATGGCTTCCATGACGGCCATGGACCTGACGCAAGTAATTTCGGGACCGACTCATGAGGGAGGCCACACCCTTGACCTAGTTTTCTTATCTGGACGGTGGTTAGATGATCTTGGTGGGGGCTCCCCAATTGTTATGCCCCTGTCATGGACCGATCATCATCTCCTGCGGCTGGTCTTCCGTTTTGCCACCCCCCGCCGTGGGTGTGTGGAACCTATTAAATGGTACCGCCCCAGACGCTTAATGGATCCCCAGAGGTTCCAGGCGGCGCTGGGGTCCCCACCTGCCTCCCTTGCTCACAGCTCAGCAGACGCCTTAGTGGAAGCCTGGGAAAGGGCAGCCACTGAGGCTCTTGACCGAGTTGTACCCCTGCGGCCCCTGACCCGGTGCAGATCCCGTCGAGCTCCATGGTTCTCTGCGGAGCTCCGGGAGATGAAGCGTCGGAGACGGGGCCTAGAGAGCGGTTGGAGATCCAGCCGATCCGAATCCGACCGATTGCGGTTAAGAACCTTTACTAGGTCTTATCTCGCTGCGATAAGGGAGGCGAGGTCTAACCACTTCGCCACCCTTATCGCGTCCACAGATAATCGCCCGGCCGCCCTGTTTAGGGTGACTCGCTCCCTCCTGAATCAGGAGGTGAGGGAGGAACCCTTGCAGGGTCGTGCCGAGGAGTTTAACCAGCATCTGTCGGACAAAATCGCTCGGATCCGGACCGATCTGGACTCTGACTGGGCAGAGTCTGTCGAGCAGGGCACGGGCGGTCTTGTCGATATCACCTGGGAGGAGTTTGATTCTGTGACTCCGGAGGAAGTGGACAGGATCATGGGGAGGCTGAGTACCACCACATGTTTATTGGACCCGTGCCCTTCCTGGCTGGTCTATGCAGCCCGGGAGAGGACACGCAGCTGGTTCCAGGCAGTTATATCGGCTTCATTGAGTGAGGGCAGCTTCCCCGCCGTCTTGAAAGAGGCGGTGGTGAGGCCCCTCCTCAAGAAGCCTGCCTTGGACCCAGCTGTATTGAACAACTTTCGTCCTGTCTCCAACCTTCGCTTTCTTGCGAAGGTTGTTGAGAGTGTGGTGGCACATCAGCTCCCTCTGGTCCTGGATGAAGCGGATTATCTAGACCCGTGCCAATCGGGTTTCAGGCCCGGGTACAGCACGGAGACGGCATTGGTCGCGCTGGTGAATGATCTCTGGAGGGCTCGGGACAGGGGGCACTCCTCTGTTCTGGTCCTATTAGACCTCTCAGCGGCTTTCGATACCATCGACCATGGTATCCTACTGCGGCGTCTCAGGGGATTGGGAGTGGGAGGCACGGTTTTACAGTGGTTCTCCTCCTATCTCCAGGGACGTTCGCAGTCGGTGTTGGCAGGAGGGCAGAGGTCGACCGCGAGGTCTCTCATTTGTGGAGTTCCTCAGGGGTCGGTCCTCTCGCCTCTCCTGTTCAACATCTATATGAAACCGCTGGGTGAGATCATTCGTGGTTTTGGAATTGGGTATCATCAGTATGCTGATGATACCCAACTTTTCTTTTCGACCCCAAACCACCCCAGTGATGCCCTCACCGTGATGTCCCGTTGCCTGGAGGCGGTTCGGGTCTGGATGGGGAGGAACAGACTTCAGCTCAACCCCGACAAGACTGAGTGGCTTTGCATATCTTCATCCCAGGTTTATTCGGACATTCCACCTCTCGCTATGGGGGGTGAATTATTACCCCCCGTAGATAGGGCTCGCAACTTGGGAGTCCTCCTAGATTCACGGCTCACTTTGGAAGACCACATAGGAGCCGTGACTAGGGGGGCTTTCGCCCAGGTTCGCCTGGTGCGCCAGTTGCGGCCCTATCTAAGCCGGGATGATCTATGCACGGTCACTCACGCGCTCGTGACCTCTCGACTAGACTACTGCAACGCTCTCTACATGGGGCTGCCCTTGAGGACCACCCGGAAGCTCCAACTGGCACAGAATGCAGCCGCGAGAGTTGTGTTGGGAGTTTCCCGATACTCCCATGTCACACCTCTGCTCCGTGAGCTGCATTGGTTGCCAGTTGTCTTCCGGGTGAGATTCAAGGTACTAGTAATGGTGTTTAAAGCCCTACATGGCAGGGGTCCGGAGTACCTTAGGGAACACCTGCTGCCGGCGTCAACTTCCCTCCGCCCTGTGCGTTCCCACAGAGAGGGACTCCTCAGGGTGCCACCGGTCAGAGAATGTAGATTGGTGGCCCCCAGGGGGAGATCTTTCTCTGTGGGCGCCCCGGAGCTATGGAACCAGCTACCGGTTGAGCTCCGGACGGCGCCCGATCTTCGCTCCTTTCGCCGCGATCTGAAAACATACCTGTTCGAACAAGCCGGCCTGGCCTGAGGGGGGATTGGTGGGGTTTTTTAGTATTATTTTATTGGGGTTTTTATTAATGTATTAACTGTTTTTATGGGCATGTATTTAATTATCTTTTAATTTTTGTAACTCTTGTTTTATTCTTGCCCTGTACACCGCCCTGAGTCCTTCGGGAGAAGGGCGGTATAGAAATATTAATAAATTAAATTAAAATTAAATATGCCTGCTTATTAGGGCTTTCGGGCCCCTCCAAGTGGCTTTATTACAAAGTCAGCTTATTGCCCCCAACAATCTGGGTCCTCATTTTACCTACCTTGGAAGGATGGAAGGCTGAGTCAACCTTGAGCCTGGTGGGATGCGAAACTGCACTAATTACAGGCAGCTGGTGTTACTTAAGGAGGCATTAGCCCACTGCTCCACCAAGGCTCTTAAAATGGACTCCAGGAGATGGTAGAGGACAGGAAAGCCTGGAGGAATGTTGTCCATGGGGTTGCGATGGGTCAGACACAACTTCGCAACTAACAACAAAAACCCTTGAGCCTTAGATTTTGTACTTTGTTTCTGAAAACAAAGACCCTATATTGAACTTGGGGGCTAGATAAATTATAATTTGGTGTTTGTGTGTGTGTGTTATTATTATATTGTTGTTTGTTAGTGTTCTTTTATTAACTTTGTATTATCGGCAAACTCTGTAGAGTGCCTCCAGAATGAATTGGGGGGGAAATTGTATAAAACAGTTTAAAAAACTAAGCAAATAAATATATATTCCAACATAAGCAGGGCGAATGGTTTTCTCATTCCAGTTAAAGACCAGAACCTCAAAAAGCACTGATTAAATAATGAATTTTGGATTCATTCACACGCTAATAGAATTATATAAGCTCCAAACCCAGCAGATATTATAGGTAGTTTAAAGGTTAAACATGATCTTTATCGTCTGTGGGTTTTTGAAAGCACAGTTGTTGCTGCCTTAATCTTAGAATGACAATAGATAAGGAGGGACATGTAATGAAAAATGTGACAAGAAAAGGTTTTTTTCTTTTTTTCTTAGAAAACATAGGGCAGGCTAGAAAACTCAGTGCCCTCCTAACCATACCCAGGTATTCTGAATTTGTTGGCAATGTCCATTTTGCAATATGAATTCATGGTGACCTAACCCTAACCCTAAGTGGAATTTTCCTCCAACATGATTTTCCCATGTATTTTACCAGGAAACATAGATAGGGCAGCCTAGAAAAGTCAGTGCTCTCCTAACCATACCCAAGTATTCCGAGTTTGTTGGCAATGTCCATTTTGCAATATGACTTCATGGTGACATAACCCTAACCCTAAGTGGAATTTTCCTCCTATGGGATTTTTCCATGTATTTTTCCAGGAAACATAGATAGGGGAGGCTAGAAAAGTCAGTGTCCTCCTAGCCATAGCCAATCACTTTGAATTTGTTGGCAATATCAATTTTGCTCTCTCAGTTCATGGTGACCAATGGGCCATGCCTCTAAAAGGTTCATCATCATTGCCCTATACCATTTCAGACAAATGGCTTCCAGTGTTGGAGCATTCACAGCTTCTGGAGGCAGGTTGTTCTACTGATCAATGGTTCTAACTGTCAGGAAGTTTCTCCTTAGTTCTAGGTCAATGAAGGCAAACCTTTTACAGACCGAGTACTCAAACTGTGACCCAAAACCTACTTATGTATTGTCAGGTGCCAGGTGGGCGTGGCCCATTGGGTGGGTGTGGCCAATTGGGTGGGCATGGCCTATTTGGTGGATGTGGCTGTGGTGGTAATGGCAGACTGGGTGGGACTAAAAAGTTCAATCAATTAATTCCAACTTTGCAAGATCTTTTTTCCCCGTGAGAAGTTGAAATTGATTGATTGATTGAACCTCTTTTTTTCCACATGGCGGTGGAGGCCTAAAGTGAAAAGTTTTTGTAAAAGCCAGCTGGGGCGAAGGTGTGCATGCCCACAGAGAGGGCTGTACATGCCAACTTTGGCACACGTCCCATAGGTTCACCACCATGGACTTAGGGTTAGGGTTAGGTCACCATGAACTCGGAGAGCAAAATGGACATCGCCAACAAATTCAGAGTGCTTGGGTATGGTTAGAAATGCACTGAATTTTCGAGCCTGCCCTATCTATCTTAGGGTTAGGGTTAGGTCACTTTGAACCCATAGAGAAAATGGACATCATCAACAAATTCAAAATACTTGGGTATGGTTAGGAGGGCACTTACTTTTCTAGGCTGCCCTATCTATGTTTCCTGGTAAAATACATAAGAAAAAATCCCATTAGAGGAAACTTCAACTTAGGGTTAGGGTTAGGTCACCGTGAACCCACAGAGCAAAATGAACATCACAACAAATTCAGAATTCTTGGGTATGGTTACGAGGGCACTAACTTTTTTAGCTTGCCCTACCTATGTTTCCTGGTAAAATACATGGGAAAATCCCATTGGAGGAAAATTCCATTTAGCATTAGGATTACCTCACCATGAACTCATAGAGCAAAATGGATATCCCCATTTTTTTAAAAATAAAATTTGCACATGGTGGCGAAGGCTGAAAGCGAGAAGTTTTTATAAAACCCAGCTGAAGGCCTAGGACTAGGGCGACGGTAGGCATGCCAACAGAGAGGACTCTGTGTGCCACCTGTGACACACATGCGATAGGTTCGCCACCACCATTCTAGATTGCTTCTCTGTTTGTTTAGTTTCCATCCATTGCTTCTTGTCCTGCCTTCAGGTGCTTTGGAGAATAGCTTGACTTCCTCTTCTTTATGGCAGCCCCTGAGATATTGGAACACTGCTATCATGTCACCCCTCGTCCTTCTTTTCATTAAATTAGACATAACCAATTCCAGCAACCATTCCGTGTATGTTTTAGCCTCCAGCCCCGTTATCACCTTTGTTGCTCTTCTCTGTACTGTTTCTAGAGTCTCAACATCTTTTTTACATCATGATGACCAAAACTGGATGCAGTATTCCAAGTGTGGCCTTACCAAGTGTTATCACGTAATAACACTTTACGTGATCTTGATTCTATCCCTCTATTAATGCAGCCTAGCACTGTGTTGGCTTTTTTGGCAGCTGCAGCACACTGCTGGCTCATATTTAAGTGATTGTCCACCAGGACTCTGAGATCCCTTTCACAGTTACTACTATTGAGCAAGGTACCTCCTAAACTATACCTGTGCATTTGTTTTTTCTTGCCTAAATGTAGAACCTTACTTTTTTCACCAGTTACCATTCTGTGACAATAGAATATGGAAGTAGATACGCCTTTAGCCGGATCCCTGTGATTTTTCTGAATAATAATAATAATAATAATAATAATAATAATAATAAGAAGAAGAAGAAGAAGAAGAAGAAGAAGAAGAAGAAGAAGAAGAAGAAGAAGAAGAAGAAGAAGAAGAAGAAGAAGAAGAAGAAGAAGAAGAAGAAGAAGAAGAAGAAGAAGAAGAAGTAGTTGTTGTTGGAAGGGACCTTGGAGGTCATCTAGTCCAACCCCCTGCTCAGGCAGGAAACCCTATACCATTTCAGAAAAATGGCTGGCCAGTCTCTTCTTAAAAACTTCCAGTGTTGGAGCATTCACCACTTCTGGAGGCAGGTTGTTTCACTGGTTAATTGTTCTAACTGTCAGGAAGTTTCTCCTTAGTTCTAGGTTGCTTCTCTCCTTGACTAGTTTCCATCCATTGCTTCTTGTCCTGCTTTCAGGTGCTTTGGAGAATAGCTTGACTGCCTCTTCTTTGTGGCAGCCTCTGAAATATTGGAACACTGCTATCATGTTATCCCTCACCCTTCTCTTCGTTAAACTACACGTACCCAATTCCAGCAACCGTTCCCTATATGTTTTAGCCTTCAGTCCCCCAATCATCTTTGTTGCTCTTCTCTGTACCCTTTCTAGACTCTCAACATCTTTTTTACATCGTGGTGACCAAAACTGGATGCAGGATTCCAGGTGTGGCCTTACCAAAGCATTGTAAAGTGGTATTAGTACTTCACTTGATCTTGATTCTATCCCTCTGTTAATGCAGCCTAGCACTGTGTTGGCTTTTTTGGCAGCTGCAGCACACTGCTGGCTCATATTGAAGTGATTGTCTACTAGGACTCCGAGATCCCTCTCACAGTTACTACTATTGAGCAAGGTACCACCTATACTATACCTGTGCATTTGATTTTTCTTGCCTAAATGTAGAACCTTACTTTTTTCACCATTGAATTTCATTTTGTTAGATAACGCCCAGTGTTCGACTCTGTCCAGATCCTCCTGTATTTTAAGCCTATCTTCTGGAGTATTGACTATTCCTGCCAGCTTGTTGTCGTCTGCAAATTTGATGAGTTCCCCATCTATCCCCTCATCCAAATCGTTAATGAAGATATTGAAGAGCACTGGGCCCAGAACAGAGCCCTGGGGCACCCCACTACACACTTCCTTCCATGTAGATGCAGTTCCATTGAGAACCACATGCTGAGTACGGCCTGTCAGCCAGCTACGAATCCATCTGGTGGTGATGTTATCTAACCCACATTTTTCTATCTTATCAAGTAGTAGGTTGTGATCTACTTTATCAAATGCCTTACTGAAGTCCAAGTAAATTATATCTACAGCATTCCTCTGGTCCACTAATTTTGTCACTTGGTCAAAGAAAGTAATAAGATTTGTCTGGCATGATCTTTTTTTAACAAACCCATGTTGACTTTTAGTGATGACTTTATTCGCATCAAGGTGTTCGCTGATTTGTTGTTTGATTATCTTTTCCAGAATCTTCCCAGGTATTGAGGTCAGGCTGATAGGTCTGTAGTTTCCTGGATCTATTTTTTTCCCTTTTTTGAAGATGGGAACTACATCAGCTCTCTTCCAGTCCTCTGGTAGTTCCCCAGTGCTCCAGGATCTTTGAAAAATAAAGTTCAGTGGTTCTGAGATCACGTCTGCCAGTTCCTTGAGAACTTTGGGGTGTAATCCATCTGGTCCTGTTGATTTGAACTCATCTAGGCTGGACAGGTGTTCACTTACCATTTTTTGCCTATCTTAACTTGCGTTTCTATTCTGTTTTTTATGGCACTGGTTTTGGTAGGTTGGACTGTTTTTTCCCTTTGTGTAAAGACAGATGCAAAAAATGAGTTAAATAGTTCTGCTTTCTCCCTATTGCTTGTCACCTTCTTGCCACTTTCACCCACTAATGGACCAATCATTTCCTTAACTTTTTTCTTGGTTTTTATATGTTGAAAGAAGCATTTTTTGTTATTTTTGACTTTGGTCGCAAGCCTCAGTTCATTTTGAGCCTTAGCTTTCCTCACTTCATCTTTGCAGGCACGGGCTATTTGCTGATATTCTGCCTTAGTTATATGCCCCTCTTTCCAATTCTTATACTTGTCCTTTTTATCTTTCAATTTATCAGAGAGTTCTTTATGCAGCCATGCTGGTTTCTTTTCAGAGCTGTTATTTTTCCTCTTTGTTGGTATTGTACTAGACTGGGCCTTTATTATCTCACTTTTCAAAATTTCCCAAGCTTCTTGAGTTGTTTTCCCCTTGAGTATTCTCATCCATGGAATTCTTCCCATGGTCTCTCTAAGTTTTTTGAAATTAGCTCTTTTAAAGTCCAAGACTCTAGTTTGGCTGTGTTCTATTGCTTGTGCTTCCAGAATGTTGAATTCCAATATTGCATGATCACTTCCCCCCAAGGTTCCTGTGGCTTCAACATTTTCTATCATTTCATCTCTGTTTGTGAGAATTAAATCCAACATGGCTAATTCCCTAGTTCCCTTCTCTACTTTTTGGGAGAGAAAGTTGTCTGCTAGGTTTGTCAGGAATCTGTTAGATCTTCCACTTGGTGCAGAATTTGTCTCCCAGTTGATATCAGAGTAATTAAAGTCCCCCATTACTATTGTGATGCGCTTCCTACATACCTTAGTTAACTGATTAGCAAAAAGTTCATCTATTTACTTTGCTTGGTTGGGCGGCCTATAGTACCATATTTTCCGGCGTATAAGACGACTGGGCGTATAAGACGACCCCCAACTTTTGAGAAGATTTTAAAGATTTTTTGTCTTATACGCCAGAAAATACTTACATGCCAGTTGCCAAGTGTCCGACACAAGCCCGATTCATCCCCGTCTGATGCAGATGGTGCAAAGCCGCCCTTTTGAAGCCCAAAGGGGCTTTTCCTTCCACCCTCCCTTTGGAATACACACAAGAGCTGCATTCACACGACGCGTTCTTCCAGGCCAGACTCTGCAAATGGCACGCCAGAAGCCACAACCACCACGGGAACTCCGAGTCCCCACCTTTTGGCAGCCTGCACGGCTGAGTGCGATCTGGCTTTGAGACCACATTTGCAGATGGAGCAGCTGCCGTGTCTGGAGCCAAGCCCCACCCAGGAGGTGGTCAGCCAGGCAGGCACGGAAGACGCGCTGGAGAGCCGGGCTTGGGGCGGCCATTCCAAGGCTGGCTGGCGAGGGCCGCTGCATGGTCTGCGGGCGAGAGGGGTGCCAGGCCTCCAAGTACCGCTGTCCAGGCTGCTGGGAGAGATAGTGGGTAGCAGGGCACACTCTGCTTATGCTCAGATGCCGCTTGGGGAAGGGGGAGGGGCTTCCTGCCGCTCCCAGGGTCTGGCATTTGCAAGGGGGAGGGGAAGGGGCTTAGAGGCTCTTGGGGGTGGGAAGGGAGGGTCACGTTGGAGGGGGGACTGGACTAAGGAAGCTTGAAGTTGTTTTGCAAGAATGGGGGTGCTCAATTGATTTATGTACTATTTTCCGGCGTATAAGACGACTGGGCGTATAAGACGACCCCCGACTTTTGAGAAGATTTTCATGGGTTAAAAAGTCATCTTATACGCTGGAAAATATGGTATACACCTATGGCAATTTCATTTTTTCCCCTTTTATATTGACCCAAATGCATTCAAGTTTACAGTTTTCGTCATTGTTGTGCTCTATTTCTGTAGAGATAAAGTTGTTTCTTATATAGAGAGCAACTCCACCTCCTCTTTTGTTTAGTCTGTTTCTTTTAAATAGTTTAAATCCCTCTAGCTGTGTGTTCCATTTGTAGGTTTCATCCCACCATGTTTCCGTAATGGCAACAATATCATATCCGCCCTCATTTACCTGAATTTCTAGTTCACGTACTGATTTTATCACATACTGATAAAACTGAGTGGAAGTACCCACAATTAGCAAAAAATACTGCAGATAGAATGGATTAAGACAACCTGTATTTTCTCTATCATTTTAAAAAGCATTTATATGAAAATACTAATTGATGGGCAATGGAGATCAATGTGTATAAACCAATCCAATAACGATCATGTTATATGGAAGATTGTAACTTCCATATAGCAAATTGTTGAAATGGAATAAAATTAAAAGAATTATGCTTCTTGTCTGTCAAATTAAGAGAAAGGGGAAGGTTATGTAGGGATAAACGAAAATGCTCTGATCTTCTGGAACAGATTTGATGAAGGTATCCGCTTAAGAAAGTGGGGATATGTGTGCATATGTGTATCTGAAAATATCAGTTGATGTCCTTTAGGATGTTATGGATACAGGCAGGTCATCCTGGGGTTATGATGGTAATTGGGCTAGAATTTCCATCACTAAGCAATGTCTACATGACATAGCCACAGCAATCCCAGTAGTCCCCATTGCTGCTGAAACCCCAACACTGTGTAAATCATTAAGTGAGGACTTCACATGACCATGATGTGGAAGGAGCAGGAATTCCAGACAAGCAGATTGGTGGATGAGAGCACTAGGGAGGGGGGGAGCATATGGCCTGGGGGCAGGTAAGCAGCAAGTGCCACAGGTGGGCAGGGGGGCACTGGGGAGCATAGGTGGATTATTACATCTCAGAAATCCAGTTTTGAAGGAAACAGGGTGAGCGTTGACTTGAAGACATCCAAATTAATTCCACCTGTCTCCTTACTTAACATGTCTAGCAGTTTAGGTGGCTTAGATTTAATTGAGTGTTCTGAAAGATTGCACCACACAAAGTAGAGCAGGGGCTTAGATTCCTTTGTACTATCAACTGCTGCTCTCTAGAGAAATTCAGGAGAATAAAAGCCTCCAGCTAACTCTGCCCTAATATTTAATCTCAAGGGGAAGGTATCATTCTTGCTCAGGGATTTAGCTAACAGATCCCCATAGACCTCCGTTACCAGAAACAAAATGGATTCAATTCTAGATCAGTTGGGGGCCCATTTGGATCAGCAATAGCTTGCATTGCTTAAAGCAGGGGTGTCAAACTGCCAGGCCAGATGCATCATAGTAAAACCACGCCTACCCCATTGCCGGCAATGGCAAAAAAGTCGCGATATGTCGCGACACATCACATGACGTTGTGAGTTTGATACCCCTGGCTAAAGGATTGTTCATGAATTAAGTCTCTGATGATACATCTCTCTCTCTCTCTCTCTCTCTCTCCCTCTCTCTCTCTCTCTCTCCCTCTCTCTCTCTCTCTCTCTCTCAGTAATGTATGGTTTGTTTTAGATATCTTAACACCCACTTTGCTGCCTGCCAGTGCCTAACAGTAGGTTCAGCATTATATCTAGCTAGTTGGTTCATACTATACGAAATATCTGGCCTAGACCAATTACCTAGATATGAGAGACTACCAATCAAAGATTGATACACCAATTTGTCAAATGCAGGACTTGCTACATTAGCATGTTTAAAGTCCTGTGCCATTGGAGCCTTTGCAGGCTTACAGAACTCCATGCTGTATCGCTTCAGCAGTTGGCTTATCTTTCCAGCCTGTGAAAGCTTGTAACCTTTATCGGTCTTCACAATATCCAGACCTAAATAGTGATTAATTTCTCCTAGGTATCTAATTCTGAACTTCTTTTGCAATTGTGAAACAATGTTAGTTGCTTCCTGTTCAGTCTTAGTAACAATTTCTATGTCGTCAGTAAATAGCAACAACAAAGAAATTACACCATTATTTTCCTTCCTAAACAAACATGGATCTGCAATGCTGGCAACAAAGCCCATTGCAGCTAACTCGTTTACAATACATTTGTTCCATTCATATCCTGATTGTTTCAAGCCATAGAGACTCTTCTTTAGTTTCCAACAATCAGTTGTACGATCTGTGTTTACTCCTAGTGGTTTTGTAAGATAGATACTGTGTTGTAAGGGCGCATGCAGATATGCTGTTTCTACATCTACATGGTTTATTTTGTACCGATTCTTAGCTGCCCAAACTAATGCTGCTCTCAACGTAGTAGCCCTCAGACTAGGTGCAAACACTTCATCATAGTCTTTGTCTGACTGAGCAAATCCTTGAGCAACTAAATGTGCCTTATGGGTAATAGTCCCATCTACACCCTTCTTCAATTTATAGACCCACTTGCAACCAATTGCATGCTTTCCTGGTGGAAGTTTAACATTTTCATATACATCTAGATCCTGCAAGGATTTTAACTCCTTATCCATTGCTGCCTTCCATGCACTCTGATCCTTTGCAGGATACAGTTTAATCTCATCAAAGTTAGAAGGCTCTATATTCACCTGACACACAATACTAGCCTTGTATCTATCAGGTGGACACCTATCACGAGTCGAGCGTCTAGGCAGTACAGGACTTGGTGTTGGACTCTCCTCTTCTACCTCCTCTACCTCCCCTATCGAATCCTCCTCTTTAACAGTTACAGAAGGTTCATCATCACATCTGTTTTCAGTATCAGGGGTGTCACTAAAAACGAGAGGATCAACACCAACACTTTCCTACTCTAGTTTACTCCAACCAATGTGTACTAGAAACCTAGCACTAGCACTACAGTACACGTTAGTGGTACCTTGTTCCCAAAACCTAAAAGACCTATGGTTGGACTCATAGCCAACAAAAAACAATTGTCTTGCTCTATGTTGTCCCTTTTGCCTTAGTTGTACTGGAATATGAACCCATGCTGGGGCTCCAAATGTGTGTAAGTAACTCAAATCAGGTTTCCTACCGTGCCAGCGTGTATATGGTAATTCACCGGTTGTAGAATTAACCACAATGTTTAAGACGTGGTTAGCACACATTGTTGCCTCTCCCCACAGTTTTTTGGGTAATCCAGAATCAGACAACATTGTTCTAGCCATAGCCTGCAGCGTTTGCCCTCTTCGCTCAACAAACGTGTTGTGTTGTGGTCTGTAAGGGGCTGAATGCTTATGTTCAATGCCAGCTGTCTGTAACATAGCTACAGTATTGGTAAACTCAGTACCATTATCCGTAACAAGGCAAAGAACCTTACGTTTCATTTTCCTTTCTGCAAACTTCAGCCAGTTTGAAAAATGCTGAAATGTGTCTGCTTTGGTTTTCATTAAGTAACAAAAACCGTAACATGAATAATGATCCATGATACTCAAGATATAGCAGGCTCCACCAAGACTAGGTTTCATAGGGCCAATGATATCTGCAAACACTACCTCTAAAGGTACAGTGGACTTAAAACCATTAGTTCTGTTTGCAGGGGTTACCTTACTTTTCTATTGGCTACACGCATTACAGTTCAAATACTTTTGACACGATTTCAGTT
Organism: Vipera berus; assembly: GCF_964194415.1. Taxonomy (NCBI): domain Eukaryota; kingdom Metazoa; phylum Chordata; class Lepidosauria; order Squamata; family Viperidae; genus Vipera; species Vipera berus. The sequence continues at coordinate 253,606,870 of NC_138203.1, forward strand.
TTATCCCTTTAGCCAATTCAACAGTCTTCTGTAGCATTTTGAAATTCACATGCCCTAAACATCTATGAAGCAGATGAATACACTCATCATGTGGCTTTTTGTTATCATAGACAGAACTTGCATTAGCCATAGTTGCTGGCTTGTCGGTGAGAACAAATAGATCATTCTCCAGGTTAGCAGTAACACTAGTACCATTCCTTTCGATAATACATTTATCATTACATTTATCAATACATTTACTACAAACCCAGCTTTCAACAATGCCTTCACGGATAACAAGTTAAACCTTAGTTTAGGCACATATAACATTGGTAAATGCTCATTAATACACAAACAGTATGCATTACCTTCTCCAGAGGCTTTCATTCTCCATCCATTGGCTAATGACTCATGCTGTTTGCTCTTAGTCATATGGACAAACCTCTCTTTAGTCTTGGGTATACACTGAGATGCCCCACTATCAACCACCCACAAATCATGGTTTACGGATGTTGGTGAACCAGAAACAGTTAAACCAACATCTTTTCTTACTCTCCTATTGCTATCTGAATTCTGTTTCTTACCCTTACAGAATTTAGCAATATGCCTTTTAGCCCCACAAGAATAACATTTTTTAACAGTATAAGCAGTAGTAGACTGTTTTTCCTCTTGTGGTTGTGTCTCTCTCAGTTGGTCTCTGTCTTGCCTTCTTCTGGACTCTTCCAGCAATCTCCCAGTTATGTCTGTCAATGTTAGTTCATCTCTGGTCAGGACTTCCAGAGAAGAAACATAAGCATCATAACTTTAATCCAAAGAGGAAAGAATAATGTACACCTGATGCAGCTCTGAGAAAATCAGCTCCTTTTCATGTAGCTCTTGCAGCGTTTTCTTCATGCATGCCAAGTGAGCTAACATATCTCCACCTTTCAGAAGACGAGCCCTAAACAGTTTACGTGTAAGATGTATATGTGCACCCACACTATCACGAACAGAAATTCGTCTCAAAGTGTCCCAACACCTAGCAGTAGACTCCTCACCACGAATATGGACAAGCTGCTGGTCATTTGGTGTTAGTCCAATTATGCAAAGAGCTCTTTCGTTATCTTGGTTAAATTTAGCTATCTTCTTTGCATCTTCCTCATCTGCTGGATCCCAAGCAGTCACATCCAGCGGATCATTAACTACAGCCCATAGTCCTTCCTTGCACAGGAGCAAGCAACATTTCATGGACCAGGAAATGTAGTTTGTACCATCTAACTGGGTTATCCAGGGGATACTTGTTGACTGTTCTTGTGCCATTTTCAGTTGAACAGATAACACAAACTCAGCTGTCTTAATATGGTACTGTGTACACGCTTTGAGGAATCAACTGCCGGTTGAGCTCCGGATGGCACCGGATCTTCGCTCCTTCCGGCGCGGGCTAAAGACCCATTTATTCGAACAAGCTGGCCTGGCCTGATGGGGAGTTAGGGTTTTAATATTTGTATATTTTGATTGTTTTAACTTGGGCAATAATTTAATTCTTTTTTAACTTTTGTATTTTTGTATTTTTATTCAAATGCCCTGTTCACCGCCCTGAGTCCTTCGGGAGAAGGGCGGTATAAAAATTTAATAAACTGAACTTAACTTAACTTAACTAGCTCTCAGTATGTCACTGGGCCCATAACCAATGATAAGGACGTGCAGAGTACCTCTTGAGTTAACAAGAGCTTGCACAGAAAAAGAGGATACTGAGAGTAGTCAAGCTTACGCAGCAACCACACAGATACACTGAGGTGTGTAAAAAAGTTTTACTTGTGGAATAATACAATAGCACAGTCCAAGGAAAAAATCAGTCCAGGTCATACACGAGTAAAGAGATGATAGCAAATAACAATAGTCCAAGGATTATCCAATACAGAGTCTTCTTACCAGTCCGTAAGTCAAAAAACAGTTCTTCAGGTTTAGCAAACAGTAACAAACCCACAAGCCATAATAATCAGCAAGTAACAGCAAACGTAACAGAGAGAATAACAGAGAGAAAGAAGCTATGTCTCTTGCTCCCTCTTATGGCCGTTGGAAAAACAGCGCTGACCAATCATCACACATTTAAAGTGATACAATACAGTTTATATTATAACAATACAATCATAGTTTATATATATTGCCAACCCAACTAGTTAGGCCATAGTCATCTACCTAACAAGGACCATATAGGACCATATAGGCCAGTGCCTGAGCACAGCTCAGAAGGGCATTGGGAATAACACCAGTGGCTCAAATCACCAATTGCTCATAGATAGACCAGCTCTCCAAGATTCATAGTTTAGGCAAACCAATCTAAGCACAGTCTGAATTGAATACAGGTAAGTCTACTATTCAATGCCACATACATGAATATGTGAATACCTGATGCTATACAAAGTCAATATACGACATTAAAAACCTTCCTCAAGAATTCAACGGAACTAAGAAAGGCTACACTGGAAGTCACCTCAAGGCAGCTTGCACAAGTGGACAAGTGCTGCATACAGAAAGGTGACATGATGAAAAGGCAAGGAAGACAACAACTTCTAAGTATCACCAAAAGATACAATAGATTCTGAAGAGCCAGCTCAATGGGAAGGCCAAGGTCCATGGCATCAACATGTATTGGCTGCCAGTTCACCAGATATGCTGCCAGTATAATGAGTGGGCCAAAGAAGGACATGGAAGTTGCCAATGTGAAGAGCTGGAAGGTCCTCACAATGTATAGGTTTTCCACCCTAGAAACTGTACACTAACTGGAAAAAGGATGAGTGGATTCTGGTAAACATAAAAGTTACTGTCTTGGATGAAACTTAGAGGGTCTATGTTGAACCAACATTGTTTGTTCATAGCCAGTTATAGTAAATAAATAGAGGAAAACCTTAGGAGAATCAGCTTCCACCCACTTTGAGACTTGCCTTCTAATATCAGTGGAGCTAAACTGCTAGAGAAAAGTATCAGCTTCAACCGGAGTATAGCACAGCTGGCCATATTCTTTTCCACTCTCACCATTTCAGTTTGATTCTTGCAATTTGCCATGCTTCTATACATTTTATAGTTTTATAATTCATTTATTATTTTATTATTAGCTTATTACTTATATAGACTCAATATTAGTTTGTTATAGTTTATCGTTAGTTTATCTAGATATCAAAAATATCAAAATAATTAATTATTCAAGTCATATTCCATTTTCAGACTGATAACATTGAGTGAAATGTTGTGATGGTGTCAAAGCAATGCTTCAAGTTTGAAGTTGACTTGGATGCCAGTAGAATGGGCATGATTGGCATGCTGACTTTTTCACAATCCCAGATTTATTTCTATTCATTAAACCATATTTTAGATCCTATCAACCAAACCTGGATTAGCTTGGGCTAGTGTTTGTATGTATTTGTAAGACTACCTATGCATGTACCAAGCTAACATCTGTAGTCTTCTTCTATGAATGTTTAGTGTCTGATTCAAGTCACTGCTCATTGTTGTAACTTTGCACCAGTCACTATTTCTCAGACTAGACTCCCTCATAGCATATCATGATATGAGTATTCTCTGAGTATGATGAAGCTGGTGGCTCAAGGATAGTCTTGCTGCTATGTTAACCTTTTGGGATTTTTAACTTTGATCTTTATTTTTACTTATATGTTTTAACATGTTCTTAATCTGTGCTTGCATCCATCTGTTTAGACAGTTTTATGATGATGGTTTTATCATGATGACCCAAAGTCACTTAGGTGAGATAGTTGGTGTAGAAATTTAATAAATAAATAAAATTATGAGGATAGAATGAAATGAAGAAGCATTTATGAAGAAGGTAAGATAAAAATATTGAAAATTAAATCAGCAAATAAAATACCTGTGATAATATGTAAGTTTTTGTCAACCATTGACAAAAACTACAGTGTTAGCTTCATAATGTAAAATGTCTTTTATTTCACTCTCCAAAGACTACCAATTAGTGATTCTAAGGACAAGGGGAAGGGGAGGAGAATAATTTGCTAAATAATTAATAATTGAGTACAATATCTCAGTATCCACCAGCAAACCAATATTCCAAATGAATTTCAGATGAAGATGGTGGCCATTGAACTCTGCTCAGCCCTTTCACATATTTAGCTGCTTTGTTTGTAATTTTGCTAGCTGTGGAAGTACAAAGAAATAAATTATATGCAAAGAATGATGAATAAGGCTTTTATTTCATTATTCATTTTTCTCGCAGTATACAACACAATATCTGATCTTCCTATTATAAGTATAAAAGCATGCAGCACCCCCCCTGCTCACCATGGCATTGCTTTAATTTCACAATTCAGTAGTCTAGGCAGCTCCTGAACTCCTATAAAGAATGGAATAATTGATCTACAATAATTAATGGTTGTATTGTGCTAGATAAGAACAGTAAGATGATACTAGTTAATACACCAGTAAAAACTATGGACAGCTTTCATGCTGCATGCAATTAATTTTTATTAATTCTTCTCATATCAACACAGCCATATTCTGAAAGATATCTTCAAGGAAAAGAGCCAACATGGTTTAAAATTAGGAAACATTCTTCTTTGAATATGAGTAGCTATTCATTTGAGAAACAGATGATATTTAAAAAATGTTTAAATAAAGCATCTGGAGAGATGATTCTTCTTTGGGGATTATATTGGATGAGCAAAACATGATTAAATAACTCAGATCAGGTTGTCTTACTTCAAACTCAAGGAGATGGGAGCATTCAAAAAGCCTTGGTCTACCACAGGGCTCTTCAAACTTGGCCCTTTTATGACTTGTGGATGTCAGCTCCCAGAATTCCTCAGCCAGTGTGCCTGGCTGAGGAATTCTGGGGGGTGAAGTCCACAAGTCATAAAAAGGCCAAGTTTGAAGACCCCTGGTCTACCACATGTGGGCTGCAAAGAAAGAATCACCACTTTTTTCTTCTGCTTGGTTGCATCTTATTCTTGGGCAAATCCCTGCAGCTTGTTTTCAGAAGTGGTTTGTTGTTACCTCCTTCCTAGGGCTGACAGAAAGTGACTAGCGCAAGGTCACCCAGCTGGCTTTGTGTCTAAGGTAGGACTAGAACTCAATTGCCTGGTTTCTAGCCACATGCTTTAATCACTACACAACTGGACATCAAATCACTAAATAAATAGTAATAAAGGCTAAAACTCTGTATTGCTTGGCTGCCAGTTAGTAGTCATCCTAATTTCTGACACCCTCAATCCCTAAAAACCTGTTTTGGTGGGAGAAATGATCCAAGGATGTGGGGAAAGAAAATAATCATGGTAGCATCCAAAAGAGCATTAGATGTGTTTGTTATTTGCCTTCAGTCTAAAAACAAATGTGCATTCCTACAAATTGCAGGCTAGAATTGAAGATTTTTGAAGCCTGAACTCTTAAAGTCAGCCCAAAACTCAGCTTACAAAGTACCTACTCCAAATGAGGACTTTACTCATGAGGAGGCATAGTTTTGCTTCCTCAGAAGAGAATGTTTATATTTGGTAGCCAACTGAGCTTTCACTGTCTCCTTCGGCCATCTTAAGTAACACCTCCTTAAGTAACACCAGCTGCCTGCAATTAGTGCAGGTTCGCATCCCACCAGGCTCAAGGTTGACTCAGCCTTCCATCCTTCCGAGGTAGGTAAAATGAGGACCCAGATTGTTGGGGGCAGTTAAGCTGACTTTGTAATAATGCCGCTTGGGGTGTGTGTGAAAGCCCTAATAAGCAGGCATATACATAGAATGAAGGCTACTGCTAAGCTTGTAAGCCGCCCTGAGTCTTCGGAGAAGGGCGGGATATAAATGGAATTAAAATAAATAAAATAAATAAATCTTTTTGGACCAAACAGAAATTCAGTTTCTTCTTGGAGTCCAAGGGCAAGTTCTTCACAGCTAGGGGATGGATTCATACTTGACTTCTTCAAAGAATTTAGAACATAGAGTCATAGGGCTGGAAGGGATCTTGGAGGCCGGCTTAAGGCAGGAGAGTTTATACCATCCTGGTCAAATGGTTGTCTAGTTTATCTTTGAAAACCTCCAATGATGGAGCACCCACAACTCCCAAGATCACTTTAGGGTACTTAGGATCAAGTTGCTTCTCAGAGAACCTCAAACGTGGGCTTGATACAGTTATGTTATCCAAAAAGCTTTCACTGAAACGAATGGTTCAAAGAAGTAAAAGGCTGAATTTAATTTTTGTTTTGTTTTGTTTTAAGCTTCCAGTTAAATTTTTGTGAGAGGCGTTTTATGGGTAAAAAGAATAACTTGTGTTTGTTGGTAGTGAGATGCTGTGTTGTTACAGAGAGAAAGACTGACCTATTTTGCTATCCACACCAAACAGAATGGAGTAGGAAGAGGAGGGGTGGTTTGAGCATAGGGTGAGACCCTTCATGTGGGAACACCCACTATGGGGTGAGAACATCTCAGAAAGAATTTGCTTAGAACAAATATTGCCAACTCTTAAATGACAGGCCAAAACCACTTCATTTTTCTTGAGTTTCTAGTCAAATGGTGAGAAGTGGATGTTTTTATCTGTGACAGGCCTGCTATGTTGCAGTTTTATTGTTCTTTCATCTTTGCTGGTTTTAGGATGTTGTTTTACTGCTTTATTCTTGGTTATCCTGTGATGTTTTATTCTTTCAAAGGCACCTGGTAAATTCAGTCTTAGAACAGAAGATCTGGAGGGTTATTTAATTATTTATTTAAATAAATAGGTGTCAAGAGGGAATAGGAAAACAAGAAGGGTTGTTTGTTTGTTTGTTTGTCTGTTTTTTTGTTTTAAAAAAGGACATTCCAGCCTTGAAGAAATTACTGTTTTTCAGGATTGAGGACTCAGTTGTGGTGTACTACAAGCAACAGAATAGAGGAACCAGGCACAACTGAAATTGGATTTTTTTAACTTATTAGATTTTATCTTGCCTTTATTACTTTATGGGATGTGAAACATAGCTAATACTCTTTCTTTTCCTATCTTCTCCCACAAAAACAACCTTGTGAGGTGGAATGGTCTGAGAGAGAGTGACAGGCCCAAAGTCCTCCAGCCGACATTTATGCCCAATTAATTAATGTTAATGAATGAATGGTTTTTATTTGCAATTAAAATTTCATTAAGACTAAACAATGTTAATATGCTTATTCTCCATTCACATATATTAAAAGTTAGGCCTGTGCAAGGCGGCTTAGATTTGCCTGAGTGAACAGGTCAGTGTCACAGGGTGACAGGAATCTCTTTATGAAGGCAACCCAGTTGTCACTATAAAGTACTTTGCTTTGTCTTCTAGCCTGTTTATCGTCTTATACCTCTTCTGCACCTGCCATCTGGAGGAACAGAAGGCTTCATCTTATGCTTCTGGTAGCTGAATGGAAGGCAGAAGCCTCTTATGGGAGAGCTGCAGGTTCTGGACAAAGCTGTTCCATTAGTTCCATTAGTTCAAGCTATACAATATAACTATGAGGCAGCTTGATATTTGATATGTGTAGAAGGTTGTGTGAATTATTAATTAGTTGTACTAATACCCCATTTGCCCTCCAGAAGCTCAGGGTAGATGCATAATGCCTCCCTTCCCCTTGCCAACACTATTTTTATTCTCAGTATACTGTAACTTGGAAACCTAGAAAGAGCGTGGCTGCTCCAAAATCACTAACTTAACTTTGCAGCTTATCAGGAATTTAAACCGTGATCTCCCCTGTCTTAATCTAACTCCTGAACAAATGCATCTCTTGATTTTTCTCATTCTCCTTTTTTCCAATCTACCTGTGGAAATAAAGCAAAGGGGAGGGAAGGGACTGTTGAAGCCATGCAGGAGAAAAGCTAAGGTTTAATAAGTCCAATATCCTGTTTTCCACAGCAGAGGCTCTGGGGAGTCCGCCAAACGAGCATAATGTTCTCCCATTATTTCCTCGTCTTTTGCTTGTCGGCTTTTGGTATGAATGTGGCTGCAGAGATTTCTAATATAAAAATTGAATATCCACAGGGTTTCCACGGTAATAATATATGCAGCATCATTCAGGCTGAAACCCACTGATTTCCATAGGTTTTAAATGTCCTTTAGGCATTTCTCTTTTGTCCGTCCATTCCTTCTCCTATCCTTTCTTTTGCTGTTCCTGTTCTAGATTTTCTTTCTGTATTTAACTGGTTTTAGAAAAGGCAAAGGGTCTTGGCTGTAATGATCACATGCCTCTTTCATGTCAAAGCTTTGATGCCATCGCCTGCCTCCAGTGAAAGGCAACAAAACCACGTCCTTTTGATTCATCTTTCAAACTGTTAACTATAATAAATGAAAAATATTTGGATAGGGATACTGCTCAGCACACAAAATATAATACACTTATGTGGGGTTTTTTTCCCCCCTCTCTCTCTCTCTCTCTCTCTCTCTCTCTCTCTCTCTCTCTCTCTCTCTCTCTCTCTCTCTCTCTCTCTCTCTCTCTCTCTCTCTCTTCTTCCAAGACTATTCATTGTTGATTTCCTACTGGACAGTGATCAGAGCTTTTTACCCAAATTAGAGAACTCTGTTCTATACAATTGGAAAGGTTTCTTATACAAAGCTAAGGCTTGTATCTGTAATTGGGTTTGTCCGCAAGCAATTATTTTCCACCTATCTTACAGAGGTTTGCAATCAGTGCCAAATTATTGCCAATTAAATGTATAAATAAAACCTTGCTTATTACTGTGGAAATTTCCAAGCACCTGTCAATTAATTGGGATGTTTTTGTGACTAGAGAGCTTTTGGTGCTCCTGAGAGTTTAGGATTGAGTTCTGGCTTTCTTGGTGAAAAATTACTGTGGGTAATATCTAGCACACTCCCAGTCAATCCCTAGATGGAGAACAGAGCAAGCACCTATGCCACTTGAAAAAAATATCAAAAACAGTCAATTGACCTAATGAGATGCAATGTCAAGTAAAAGCAGGGAAAGAGAAACATGAACAGGCAAGAATCCAAAGAACTTAACCATTGATATTATCCACCTCTATCAAACGGCCCAAAACTTTCTTGCATCAACAGAAACAAGAGTGTAGGAAATTAGCATGGATAGTTTCAAAGGAAGTGACCTTTGATTATTCCAGCTTTAATTATGTTTATGTATAAAGTACATAATTAAAGTATAAAGATGAAAGGCATCTCTATGCTGTACCTGAAAGAAAAAAAGTGGGTGTTTTAGGGGACTGGAGACTAAGCCATATGAAGAACAGTTGCAGGAATTGGGTGTGTCCAGTTTAATGAAGAGAAGGGTGAGGGGTGACATGATAGCTGTGTTCCAATATCTAAGGGGCTGCCACAAAGAAGAGGGAGTCAAGCTATTCTCCAAAACACCTGAAGGCAGGACAAGAAGCAACAGACGGAAACTAATCAAAGAGAGAGCCCACCTTGAACTAAGGAGAAATTTTATGCCAGTTAAACAGTCAATAAGTGGAATGGCTTGCCTTCAGAAGTTATGGGTGCTCCAATACTGGAGGTTTGAGTACCCTTCCAAGAGACTGGATACCCATCTGTCTGAAATGCTATATGGTTTCCTGCTTGAGCAGGAGGTTGGACTAGAAGACCTTCAAGATCTCTTCCAACTCTGTTATTCTGTTAATCTGGTGGATGAAGATGATGTAGTCAACAATATTTGCACTTCAAAATTGGATGAAAGAGAAAGTCAATAAACAAATACATTTCATAGCAGCAAGAGTCAACTTTTTACTATGTAATCTTCCAAAGTCTGGAAGATAGAAAAACTAGAAAAATAAAGCCGACATCATCATATAGCATTCAAGTAAAACCAGAACAATACTTCTTGCCAAGAGATGATGCTACCATGCATATCGCAATATATTTTTTTTCTTCTGTATAAGAGCTGGTGCTTTTTTTTTACTTAATTAGAAAGGCAAAAGGTGATGGACCATAGTTAAGCCAGTAAAATAAGAAGCTGGGTGAAAACAAACTTGACAAACATTTGCATTCTTGTGGCATTCTCTTTTTAATAAGCTCTACCAAAGTTGAATAAGAGACCTTCTACATGCAGAGCATGTGACAACCACAATCTATTCCAGATGGTTTTCTAAATTCATGGGCTATCTGAATACTGAGAGGTTCATGATACCAAGATGTAGTCATGGCAATCTGATCCTGACAATCTGCCCCAATTTCAAAGGGGAAAAAATAGAAATGTTTTAAAGCACCCTTCTTTGCTTCTTCTAATCATTCCCAACATAATATAGGTTTACTTGGAAACAAAGCTCTACTGAACTATGAAAGAACTTTTCCATATGATCCCAAACCTACCTGCAGACATCCTGTAAGATCAGCGAAAACAGTTTTTTAATTATTATATCCATTCATTTATTCATTTATATTGGTGAAATAGATTTTATCAGGCAAAGACTTCTTAAAATGTCTGACTACACATTGACATTAAAGCAACTCATTCTAGCTTAACATCTAAATGTCTGAACAAAACTGCCCTATATCTAGCATCAGAGAGACTCCATGGTTTGAATGAGGGGAAAAGAATGTAGCACAAATCACTCTTTCCTTTACCCCCTCCAAGACCAAGAACACCCCAAACCTGAGAATAAAGTTGTGCACCATTTGCCAACTCAAGACCTCAATGAACTTTGTTCAACAAGTCAAGAACTATATTGCAAACTAATTGTGGCACAGTTTTTATTAATTTGGCATTTCTTTATTTTCATTTAATTTGATTATGTTATTAGCAATATTGCAGAAAATGATGCAATGGCCGAATGAAAAAGATTGCAGCAAGGGAAGTAGCAAAAAAGAAAAACAATTGAAAAGACAGGTTGGGACAAGACATTGGGGAGAAAGCAGAGAGGAGAAAGAGACACAGAGGAGGAAAATTTCAATAAAGAAGGTGTGAAAATGGAAAGCAGTGGTGACTCTAGTGCATGGATGCAAAGGAGAGAGAGAAGGGTTGGAGATGAGGCAAGTACCCACATGTTTGTCAGAAGTGTCTATGTGGCCCAGAGACCATCCTTTTTGTGCTCATACTTAGAAGAAGCATGCCTGAAGTTAGCATCATTGCTTTAACAGTGGTCTAAGTCAGGGCTTTTCAACCTTTTCACCCACTGTACCACTTTTAGGATATGGCAACATCTGAGTACCACCAGTCACCTAGCAAGGTGTCAATTTGACAACCAAAAAAAAAGGAAAAAAGTGATGAAGTACAGGTAGTCCTCAACTTACAACAGTTCACTTAATGACTGTTCGAAGTTACAATGGCACTGAAAAAAGTCCCCCCCGGCGCTCTTCCTCCTGTACGAGGTTTTCATTGTTTTGAGCATTTCTGTTGAGGATAAGCAGTGGGGGGGGGTGTTTGGTTTTTATTCCCCCCATCTGCTGGGTGGTTGCAGCAGGTTTTCGTCACTTCACATGACCCTGGGACACTGTGACCATCATAAATATGAATCAGTTGCCAAGCATCTGAATGTAAAACGCAAGACCCTGGAGATGCAGCAACATTCCAGCTGATCGGCGCTTCTTCTGGGCTCAGCAGAAGCGCCAGGATCAGCGCTGAGTTCCAGCTGGAGCCTGGCACTGATTCTGGTGCTTCTGCTGAGCCATGACAGCCCTGCAGCTCCAGCCATCTCTTGCTCAGGCTTGTGCAGTGCTGCCACTGGTTCAACTCATTCCCCTCCACCGCTACCACTTTGCTAGGATGGTCGCGTACCACCTGCCAGGTGCCAATGTACCACAGGTGATACCCGTACCACTGTTTGAAAAGCCTTGCTATAGGTTACTATTGTATACTATTCCTAGTTTATTTTAGATTAGTAACCAATCAAACTCTGGAAAGAAGCGTGTAGGAGATAACCAGGCTGAGCCTGAGGGAGGGGTCAAACAAGTCATTAGTCATGAGTCCCTGCCCACCCACAAGAAATCTAAGTCCAGTCCACCTTGAATTCCTATTGTTAATTCCTGCTCATTTTCATTGACTATTAGTAGTTCAGATTCTTATAGACAGCTTGAGCTGACAATAAATCTTTATACACATTTGAACTACCTGGATGTCCTGATTTCTCATGCCTGACACTAATCTGAACTTGTGTTTGACACCCTCCCTCAGAGCCAGCCTGGGTATCTCCTACAAAGCATTACTCTAGGAATACCCCCCCTCACTTAAGAGATGCAATATGGCAGATCTTTTGCAGCATCAAATAATCACCGTACAGCCTAATTCTTTTCATGGCTGTTCCTGGAAATCACTAAAGGAAGCACCTTTTGTGTATTCTAATGATCAGTCTCCACTGAACTGTTGCATTTCTTTAATATGTTTCTTAAGCATGTTTACAGATTTCAGTCTCTTAAAATATCCCACCAGATTTTACTGATGTAGCATTTTCATGTCTCTTGGTCCTACCTTTTTCTCCTCCCCTTTCTTCCATCTGTTTTTAAGCATCTTGCTTCTGGACAATCCTTAAGGCAGCTGAGCTGGCAGTGGGACAACTGTTAACTTGTAAAATAATGAGCCGGGTTTTGTTTTTTTTTTACATCAATGAGAGATATCACAGCTGCTGGTAGGATCATAGGGTCACCAATCTTGTGTATTCATGAAAGTGTTCCTTCTGGGGACAGAGCGTAGTACACCTACCTTTTTGGCACAAATTAAATTACGTTTCAGCTTAATGTGTTTCTCCTTGTAATTTAGAATGTGATTCATTCTTTCAAAAAGGTAGTGGGGAAATTTATTGAAATGCTTGGGTAATAATAACTATAAATCATCAGAAGAGCAGGGCAGTCGTTGGTGCTAATTTGATGTGGCATGTCATTTCAAGACACTATGGTTACAACTATAGTAATTGGGTCTCATAATGTGACTTCTGCAGTCTTGTCTTAGGCCAAATCTGCTCTTTCTGCTTGTCCATCTGACATCAGAGGTAACTTCTCATTTCTTGAGCACATCCTCCTCCATCTATTCCCAACTACTGCAAATCCACCCCAATCACATCTTGAAGCTTCACTTCTGAAATACTGTTTTCCATCCTGAGCCATCTTAAGACCTTCTGAGTCACTGGCCTTTTTTTTTAAATTTGAGGCTACTTAATTCCCAGCTACTCATGGCTATGAAGCCTACCATGCCTGCTTCTCTCCAGTGGGTTGTCATTGAGCTATATGCCCATTTTATGCAGGGCTACTATGTTCTCAGTTGGTGAGCTGTCTCAGCATTTTTGGACCATTGATCCAGCAACGACCCACAAAGATTACTGAGACCACTAAAAATTCCTGGCTACCATGTTTTTCTCACCATCTTTGCCTTGCACTTCCATGCCACATTCCATCTTCCGAGTGGCACCCTTTCAGTTCTAGCCCAGCCTCTGTCCGCTGTAGTGCACAAGTTTCCTTAAAGAATTAAATTGCAGCATAGCCACGATAGAACGAAGCTACAGTGTTTTAATGATGTCTGCTTTTTTTGCTTCTGTGGATTTGAATCACCAGATCTTCTTTGCTTTTAAATTTCTATGAATGAAGAAACAAGAAACAATATGTTTGTCTTAGTTTAATAATTGTGGTACCAAAGCAATGATGGCACAATCAGGATAAGAGAAAAAGTCTGCATAGTGTCAAAGGAGAGAATATGCAGAAGGAGAGGAGATGAAAATAATGAGGAAGAAACAAGTCTCCCCCAGAAAAGGAAGGCATTGGTAGAGCTGCTTATATAAGGATCAGCCAGTAAGGTTTGCCTTTCCTGAACAAATGGGAAGGGCAAGAAATGGAAGAATGACCAGTCAGGGGCTGCAGGAATCTAGTCCAGATCAGCATCAATCCAGCCTTATTGACAAACTACTAAAATTTGGACTGAGAGTCTTTATATTGGCTTTGGAAACAGTAAGGCACAGCATGGGAGACAAGCAACTTAGGCTGCTTTGCAGAATTGCCCCTAAAGTGCAATGTGACACTGTTTATTGTGGTTTGTATCTTGATAAACCAAGCCATTCAGTCATTCAGTCAACCATGCTTAGGAAAACAACATGTGAAATCATTCACAGAGTATAACACCATGCCATATAGAAGTGCAAAATGTGAAAAGGATGCTTTGCTCTGATGGAGATTTGAATCAGAGGAACACCTTCTAATTATTGGAGTGAAAGCAAAACCAAGCGGCCACTGCTCACAAGATAGTTCAGCCAATCAGGGGAAATTGGCTCCATTTAAATGCTTTATTAAAGAAGAACCAGGTACGGCAAAGTACTTCTTCAATATGGAACATCTATGATATTCACATTCTTATCATGTTATGTGTGAACAATGTTTATGAAGAATTTGAATCGAGAGTTAGCCTCAAATCTATAGCACGCATTGGGTTCCTTGATAATACAGTAGATGCATTTTTGAGATGAGGGATTCCCAACAAAATGTGGTCTGCATCTCATAAGGACAAGAAAGAATGTATTTGAAAGACAGCTTGCAAAACTGAGTTCAAGGGCTATGAAATGAGTCTTGGAGCAGAGGGAGAAGACCAGAAAATAGTTTAAGGCCAAGTACTGGAATTGTCACTGGGAGACATGTGTAGAAAGGGAGGCAGCCAATAATTTGCACAAAGTATAGGAAGGAATATCATGTGACTCAAGGATTCCAGCATCTCTATCTAAATGCACAGAGTGCAAGGAATAAAAGCAATACCACTTAGACTTATATACCACTTCACAGTGCTTTACAACCCTCTCTAAGTGGTTTACAGAGTCAGTATATTGTCCCCACCCCCACCCCAAAAAATCTGGGTCTTCATTTTGCCAACCTCATAAAGATGGAAGCCTCAGTCAACCTTGAGCCAGTCAGAATCAAACTGCAGTCAGTCAGCAGAATTAGTCTGCAATACTGCATTCTATCCACTGCACCACCATGGCAAACAAGAAAAGCTAAAAGTCTTAAGGCAGGAACGCAAATATGATTTAGTGGTCTTACCAAAAATTGGCAGTATCGATACATGAATGGAATGCAAGTGTTGAAGAGTATAACTTAGTCAAAAGGAAAGGTGTGCCAGCAAAGAAAAGGACAAATGTGCACAGAGATCTGGGAATCTGAGCACGAAGATCTAATCAGGAGCATTTGGGTAAGAATACAAGAAAAGAGAAATAATAAGAACAATATTGTAGGAGTGGACTAAGGACTAAGACACCATTCTGGGTCATGTTTACTGAATATTCAGAAAGGAGACTCAAAGTAATAATTAAAGACTTTAGCTACCTAGACAGCTGCTCAAAAACCAACTTGGCCAAAGCAGAAAGATTCCCCAAATTTTTGTTGCTCCTGTGCTTCATTTCCAGAAATTTGATAAGGGAATTGGCTTTTCTAGATATCATTCTAATCTAATGCATGGATGCAAAGGAGGGAGAGAAAGGTTGTAGGTGAGGCAAGTACCCACACTTTTGTCAGAAGTGTCTATGTGGCCCAGAGACCATCTTTTTTGCACTCATACTTAGAAGAAGCATGCCTGAAGTTAGTATCATTGCTTTAACAGTGGTCTAAGGAATTCCAATAGCTAAATCCCAGATAACCAACTTTGTGATAGTTTATTTATTTCCAAGAAGTATATCTCATCTTTTGAACCACCAGTTCATTGCGATTGGTGGCTACACAGATTTGATTAATATAGAAGCTCAGGGAGATACATACAACAATCCCTCCTCCTACTTTTTCCCACACAATGACAATCATTAATGTTCTGAGCATACTTCAGTCCTATGCAAAAGTTGTTGTGGGAATCTAAATAGCTTATTGACGAAGTGTGTCCAAAATATTCCACCCAGAGCCACACAGCCTACTATGGTGAAAATGTGTCATGCAACACAATAGGCATAGACCTTTACTACCATGGAAAAATGGGTCAAATGCAGCACAGTGCCCATGATCCAAGCCATCTACTTCAAGAAGATTCTGTAAAGGGATTATAGCAAATGCTGATAGAGCAGTAGGAAAATAAGAAGGGTAGCATCCCTGTTGTCTTTCCCTCTATTTTGGATATTGATTAATGCAGGGAAGAAGAGCCTTTTATTCCCTTATCGAGAACTGAATTCCTTTAGGAATAAACTAAAGGAGTCCTATGCTGAGAAAGCCAGCAACAAAAGTGATTGGGTTAAATTCCTTGTTTATAAGATAGAATGAAAGCAGATATAAATGTGAACATTACTATAAGATTCATACTATAGGTTGCTATTGTATAAAGGTAAAGGTAAAGGTTCCCCCGCACATGCGTGCTAGTCGTTTCCGACTCTAGGGGCCGGTGCTCATCTCCGTTTCAAAGCCGAAGAGCCAGCGCTTGTCCGAGGACGTCTCCATGGTCATGTGGCCAGCATGACTAGACGCCAGAGGCGCACGGAACGCTGTTACCTTCCCACCGTAGTGGTCCCTATTTTTCTACTTGCATTTTGACGTGCTTTCGAACTGCTAGGTTGGCAGAAGCTGGGGCGAGTAACAGGCGCTCACTCTGTTACGCGGCACTCGGGATTCGACCCGCCAAACTGCCGACCTTCCGATCGACAAGCTCAGCGTCCTAACCCACTGAGCCACCGCGTCCCCCTGCTATTGTATACTACCCCCTATATTCCTATTACAACTATTCCTAGGTTATTTTATACAGTATTAGTGTTTGTAAGCAATCAAACTCTGAAAAAGAAGCATGTAGGAGATAACCAGAAGTGGCTTTTCTAGATATGATATACTAATCAATAGGAGAGAACTGGCTGAAACATTAAATGCAAATGGAACTTTGGGAGGAAGAAATTGTACATTGGGGTGCAAGATACCACGGAAGGAAAACTGGAACATAACTGGACACTGCACTTCAGAACAGCCAATTTCTCAAGCTTTGAGAAGTAATAGATTAGGTTAAAAGAAGCACAGAAGGGCTGGGAAATTCCCAAAAATAAGATACTGGAAATGCTATCACACACAGTTTTGGGGTGGGTGGAACTTTAGAAACAATCTAGATGCCTAGAGAGCTACTGACTGAGATAAAAGTTAAAAGAGACATAAATGGAAAATGGAAAATGCATGTAATCACCAAGGAGATTTACTAGCAAAGTAGCTCATATTTGCAGGAAGAAAGAAATGGCAAAGTGCAAAAAGAGCACAGGCTTGCAAAGGAAGCTTAAAAAGAAAAGAAAAGAAAAGGAAGAGAGATTCAGTCAGAAGCAAAGAAACAAACAAAAAACTCCTTCAAGAAGAAGGTTGTATACTCACATCTGGCAGAATCAGGCAGAGCACCTGTTTGACCTTCTCTCCAAAAGGGAACTGTATTGAAGTGGAACAGAAATTATTAACCAAATTAATTAATTTAGTTAATTAAAGAGAACAATTATCAAAAGAAGTAATTGCCAATCTGGGGTAAGTAAAGAAATAGTTAGGATGTACCTTGCTATTAATAGAATAGAATAGAATAGAATAGAATAGAATAGAATAGAATAGAATAGAATAGAATAGAATAGAATAGAATAGAATAGAATAGAATAGAATAGAATAGAATCTTTATTGTCACTGTGTAACTCACAACGAAACTAAGTGCTGTCCACGGTGCACACTACACACAAGTAAAAACCACAAATGAAAACATACATTATATACACACATCTTTCACATTCGATTCACCATTGTGCTGCCCCCAGTATTGCACTTCATTGTTGCACTATACAGTAGTATTTAATATGTGAACTTTAATATGAGAACTTATTAAATGCAGTAGTATTTAATATGTGAACTCTCCAGGACCAAACCAAGAGCATCTGAGTATTTTTAAGGAGATTACAGGTCTCATCCTGGAATGGACTTCTTCCTATGATTTTTTTCAGAAATTATGGAAGAAAGGCATTGTGACAGAAGATTTGAAAAGGGAAATGATCTCCCTTTCATCAGAAATGAGAAGAAAAAAAGAAGGCTCAAGTCACTACAGATGTTAGATAAAGAGCTGTGCATCTACTTCAACTGGAAAGGTCAGTTAGTATGGAAATCTCTTCTTGGTGTCTATGGAGATTCTCAATCATCCAGGACATGGTTGTCCCAAAGGTGCTTTTCAAAATGCAACTGGACTTTCTTGGGATTCTTTTCCTTGAAGCTGTTTTGCTTCTGAACTTAAGAGGCTTCTTGGATGAGAAGCAAAATGTTTTCAAGGAAAAAACAACAAGAAGAAAGTCCTGCTGCATTTTGAAAAGCACCTTTAGGACACTCTGTTCTATGTATTATGCTGTTCAACATATTTAAAAATCATTTGGATGAAGCATTGGATTGATCACATGTGCAAATGATAGGAAGATAGGAAGGATCTTACAGACAGTGTCAACATTCAGAGAGATCTTGACAAGTGGCAAAAATGAGTAAAACCCAGTCAGAGGAATTTCAAGAAGGAAAAATGTGAGATTGTATACAGCATATGGGCTGGAAAAATCAAAACAAAGGAATGAAGATACAATTAAGGGACCGTCCTGGATAGCAATACACACAAAAATATTGTGTGTATGATGGGAGTCAAGTAATATATTTAATCTCATACAGTGGAGTTTAATTTCCAGTTTTATGGCTGGGTTCTGGATGACTAAATGAAAAAAAGCTTAAACGTACAGGTTTGAATTGATGGTGTCATGTAAGACTTCTGTGGAGAGCAGAGCTGTCAACTCACCAAAGCATCTATGTTACTATGTTATATTCTGTTTTCTTCCTCAAACAGATGGTGATTGCAATCCCCATAAAACACTGAAGGGAATCTGGAACATTTCCTAGAAAAATTATATTTTCATTATGTAAAATCCTTCCTCATTCACCGTCAGATTCTATTTGAAGTGCATTTTAGTGCGCTCCCTTTAAACACCTAGCCCACGAACAGCATGTATTTTAGAAAGCTTAATAAAGCATGGTTTTATGAATTATGGTAGTTAGTTAATGGTTAAAAGAATCTGCCTGTTCATTTACTGTATATACCTGAGTACCCATGTGTCCTTTCTTTCTCCGGCAATTGGCTATGTTTACATTTGTGATATCATTAAGAAATCCTCCATCCTGTTGTCATTTTTCAGATGAAGGATCTTAAGCAATTATTTTTGTTAGGAAATCTCTATAACAATGTATAATACAAGTGTTATTGAGTTATCCTCAGTAGTAATCCTCCCTGTAAAAGCAAGCAACCAGATTTTTTGTGGCTGTCCTTTAAACAAAGCTTAGCAAACACTTTGAGCTAAGGGATGACCTAAGTATGATAATAGCTAGTTCCAGTGATTATTGTCTCCACCACCCTATTCTGAAGTTGTTATTTTCTCTTTGGGGGACTTCCATTAAGTTCTAGTCCCAGACTACTTGCAGTTGTTAAGAGGGAGATTTTCATTGGCCTTACTCCTGCCAAGAAGAGAGGTGTAGAGAATTTTCTATTTGTGAAAATCAGCAAATGATCTTGACACTTAAGGTTAAATGTTCACCTAGCAGTCAATCTAAATTGTTGTAATGGGAGTCTCCCGATACTCCCATGTAACACCTCTACTCCGCGAGCTGCATTGGCTTCCGGTTGCCCTCCGGGTGAAATTCAAGGTGCTGGTTATTACCTATAAAGCCCTACATGGCCTGGGTCCGGGTTACTTGAGGGAACACCTGCTGCCGGCATCAAATGCCCTTCGTCCAGTGCGCTCCCACAGGGAGGGTCTGCTCAGGGTTCCGCCGGTGAGAGATTGCCGGCGGGTGACACCCAGGGATAGGGCCTTCTCAGTGGGAGCGCCTGCCCTCTGGAACCAGCTGCCGGTGGAGCTGAGAACTGCCCCCGACCTCCGATCATTCTGCCAGGGCCTGAAGACCTGGCTCTTTGAGCTCTCGGGCTAAGGCTGAGGAGAAATTTTAATTGGGGTTTTAATTGTGTACAGGGTCAATTTAATATTTTTTAATTCGGTTTTAACTTTTGTATGTTGGATTTTTTAATTCCCTGTAAACCGCCCTGAGTCCTCAGGGAAAGGGTGGTATATAAATATAACTAAATAAATAAATAAATAAATAAATAAATCTTATCCTAGTAAGAGAAAAAAATAACTGATTCCAGAATAAATGGAATTCATATCTCCCCAGCTATAAATTTACACATTGAAGTCAGATAATCATGTCTTGTGGTGGTTACTGTAAATGAAACACAGTGTTGGAGCATGGAGCGTCTGTAAAATCTGAATGAAATATGGCCTACTGAGACTTACCTATAATTTCCATGTTACTCCCTTGGAAAGTAACCAAGGTCTCCTATGCCAGATAGCAATATACTTCTTTGCTTTTAATTAAGTTTGTCTGTAGTTATGAAAGAGTGAATTGAGCAGGAATTCCTTTGTAGCACAATGCATTCTGAACTCTTTATCTCCTCTTTGTGACATTCACAGCGGACAATGAGAGAGAACTATTTTCAGGACATTCCATTCATTTAAAACAACTGCACTGAAAGTTTATGAAAGTTCATTTTATCATTTGCCTGAAATGGTACTGGGTTTCCTGCTTGATCAGGGGGTTGGACTAGAAGACCTCCAAAGTCCCTTCCAGCTCTGTTATTCTGTTATTCAAGTCTGGTGGACATGAATAAAAAAGCTAGAACATTCTGGATTCAAATAATGCATTGCTTCAGAGGCTTTTAAAGATTTATATACAGTTGAGGCCACAGGTTTTTCCTTTGGGATTGATGAACAAACAGTTGGGGGGGGGGAAAGTTGTGGGATTTTGTTTTTGTACATGATAACTGCAGAGAGATTATTTTGTGTGCAAAGATGGGAAGTAACCACAATAGAGGGATAGTTGGTGAAGATGATGTAATTTGCTGAAATAACTAAATTGATTTCTTTGATCAGAGAAAATACACGACCTTTATTGCTGATTGGAAATCCCTTACACACTACAGTTTTAATCAGGGGTCTTCAAACTTGGCCCTTTTATGACTTGTGGACTTCAACTCCCAGAATTCCTCAGCCAGGCACACTGGCTGAGGAATTCTGGGAGTTGAAGTCCACAAGTCATAAAAGGGCCAAGTTTGAAGACCCCTGGTTTTAATGATTAGATAGGATAGATTGTAGAAAGAAGAGAGTTATATTAAAACTATAGAGTAAGAGGTAAATTTATAGCTGTAGTTATAACTGCTGCAAAAAAACCAGAAGCTACTTCTTTGTAACTTTTTTCTTTCTATTTTACGTTTACTTTTTCCCCCTCCTTTCTTGCACTTTTAGCTTTCTCTTTGATTTCTTTTTTTCTTTTTTCATTATTAGTTAAAGATCATTGTATTATTTCAAGGATTTTCTTTACCAAAGTTAGGTTTTTGAACCTGGCCAGTTTAAGATGTATACAAGATCTTCTCTGCGGGAGCAGCCTGGATGTTTATTAGGTACTCCAGGAAAGCTCATTCAACATCTTGTTTATGAATTCTCCTTTCTTGTGCAGGCCGAGAGCTTCATCTGATGAAAATCTTTTTATTGAGCCAAACCTCTAAAACAATCTGCGTTTTAAGCAAACAAAATTTGCTTTCTTTCCAGATTAGCCATGTGACCAGTTAGTTTCATCTGCCAGAAAGATTTTATATTTAAAAAGATTGTGATGACTATTTTGTATATCAATACTGTACATGATTACATTTCTTTTGAGTAATGTACACAAAACCTGCACTTATGAGCAACTTTACTAAGTGAATAATTTCAGCCTTTCTACATATGTTATGTTTCCAAGGAAACCTGGTTGTTAAACATAAAAATCATAATATATCTCATCACTAGGGTCACATATAACTTGGTCTTAGATAAATGTAAAACAACAAGAACAGAAGATGGAAAGAACAATTCCCCAGTGTCATCCTGCTCCACTCTCATTCATCTCCTTTGGCCAAGTACAAATAAATGTGGCCCAAGTTTATGTCACTAATTTAGTGTAAATTGGTAGATATCTATATCCCCTAAGTAAGAAAAGAAATAAGTAAAGGAACAAAAGTGGCACTACTGGCAATGAATTCAATGAATTCAATAACAATGTCATTACTTGTTGCCAGTGCTTTTTTTGTAAAAGAAAACGGTGCCGGAACTCACACATGTCATACAACTCACCTTGCCTACCCTACAAGGTTCCATCCAAAAAAGGTGCCGGAACTCTGTTCTGGGCGTTCTAGGAGAAAAAAAGCCCTGCTTGTTGCACTATCATACCTGAGTTGAAATGTTTATTCTTTATAATGAAGAGGAACTAGGTTACGCTTGGTAAAAGTAAACAAAGGGTTTTCCACAATTTAATATTGTAAGAAAAAAAATAAAATTGTAAGAGGAATTAGCTGTAAGAGGAAGTAGGTACAAGAGGAAGTAGCTAGCTTAAAGGTAAAACAAAACAAATTGAAAAACAGGAAAACTAAAACTGGACTGAATAACAGGAAAGCTAACTGAATGGAAAAACAGGAAAGAACCAATTGTTCTAAGAATCCATAAAATATCACAGAACTTGAAAAAAGCCAACAAAGCATGCTTGATAGACTATTGAATATTAGCTGACACACTTTGTATATATTATCTGCTAATTATAATGCACATGCTATGTATGAGTTAGTATGTTCTGGGAGGGTAGCAGTAAATATGTAGAAGGGGGTCAGAGAGAATGTAACCTCATAGTACCTCAGCCAATGGGGAATGAGGAGTAGAGCCTGAATAAATGGCCTTTTTGTCTACTATGCTACTTATTCCCTACATATGGAAAGCTTTCTATGTATTCTAGTATATATATATATGATCTCTGTGTATAATATAGGTGTGGGTATGGGGACTGTAGAGAACAATATTCAGGGCCAGTCAGATGATGCCTCAATGGTGTCAAGTTTCAAGCAGTGGCCTGGTGTCAGACAGTTGGTTCTTTGAGGATCCAGAGACAATTAACACCTCAGTATGTAAGGAGATTTTAAGTTTTAGCAGGCAGATTTTAACATAAAATACAAAAGGTTAACATACCAAGCATGATGTTGTCACTTTAACTTTGAGAGACCCCTTGACAACACTAGAGAGACTCAAAAGACCCTGGTGTGCACCACTGAGCTTTGTGCAGAAGCTCAGAGCTAAAAAAGCATTTTTCAGGGTTTCTATGAAAATTCAGATTTCATGACCCTGCTTCCATGGTAACGGAACTGCAAGACCTGTCCTTGACTGGATAACTCTGGGATGGGAAGGAAAGTTTGAGAACTGTACAGATAAAGCAGGGCTCTGCTCAGCTATGTGTATTCTCCCCTGTTCAAGTGAAAAACAGGTTAACCATAGCTCTGAATGAAAGGTAGAATTTTCTTAATACGAAGGAGAAGTGAAAATATGTCAACTCCTCATATATATTTTTTGATCCCATTTATATCCCACCCTTCTCCAAAGACTCAGGGTGGCTTACAATCTAAGAAGCACAAATCAATGTGCTTAGCAATAGCCTTCATTCTATGTATATGCCTGCTTATTAGGGCTTCCCCCCCAAGTGGCATTTTTACAAAGTCAGCTTATTGCCCCCAACAATCTGGGTCCTCATTTTACCTACCTCGGAAGGATGGAAGGCTGAGTCAACCTTGAGCCTGGTGGGACTCGAACCTGCACTAATTGCAGGCAGCTGGTGTTACTTAAGGAGGCATTAGCCCACTGCTCCACCAAGGCTCTTCAGCAATGCCACTATAGATGGTGAAAAGGGAATCTTTCTATATCTTTTTGTTGTCATGTAGTGATGATCAACCACATTGCTGCATCCAAGACTCTCAGAAATCCTATAGGAAGGAAGGAAGACATATTCCTATCTAGGGCATCATGATTTTTTTAATATAAAGAACAGTTGCTGGAATTGGGTATGTCTAATTTAATGAAAAGAAGCACTAGGAATGACAGCACATGATAGCAGTGTTCCAATGTCTAAGGGGCTGAGACAAAGAAGAGGGAGTCAATCTATTCTCCAAAGCATTTGAAGGCAGGACAAGAAGCAATGGATAGAAACTAATCAAGGAGATAAGCAACCTAGCACTAAGGAGAAATTTCCTGACTATTAGAACAAGTAATCAGTGGAATGATTTACCTTCAGAAATTATGGACGCTCTAACACTGGACATTTTTAAGAAGAAACTGGACAACCATTTGCCTGAAATGGTATACGGTTTCCTGCCTGAGCAAGGGGTTGGACTAGAAGACCTCCGAGGTCTCTTCCAACTCTGTTACTCTGTTATTCTGTATTGTTTTTGTGCTACTATTCTGAGGCTGAGGTTCCTTGTGGCCATAGGCTACAAGATTGCCATAGGTTTCATAAAATAGGGATCCCAGTCACAGCCTGGCCTGGAATAAAGTCCCTTCCATTGCTTTTAGGGTTTTGTCTTCTGATTTACTAATATGGTTAAATATTTGTCCTGGAGGCTACAAAGTCTGGCATGAACATATCCCTCAATATAGGTAAATTGAGAATCTCAGCATTCTGTTATGAGGAAGGCAATTGTGCAGTGGGAAAACATAATTGTTTTTATGCAATCAATTATATATTGATTCAGTCAGGTTTCTGGCAAAGAATGGACCAAGATGAAAAAGGTGCTTTTATGAAAATGTGTGTCTGAAGAACAAAGAACTTCTATTTTAGAAATTGTTCTGATGGAAATAAAGTGGTTTTCCACTACGGGTAGACTCTTCTATATTGGCTAAAAAAAGGGGGGGGTACAGGTAATTCTTGACTTACAACCATTTTTTTAGTGATTGTTCAAAATTATAACAGTGACATGATTGTTTTCCATACTTATGATCATTGTAGCATCCCCATGGTCACGTGATCAAAAGTTGGATGCTTAGAAACTGACTCATATTTATGACGGTTGCAGTGTCCTGGGATCATGTGATCACCTTTTGTGACCTTCTGTCAAGCAAAGTCAATGGGAAAGCCAGCTTCACTTAACAACCGTGTTACTAACTTAGCAACTGCAGTGATTCACTTAGTAACTGTGACATGAAAGGTCATAAAATGGGGCAAAAGTCATTTAATAAATATCTTACTCAACAACAGAAATTTTGGTCTCAGTTGTGGTCATTTAGTCATCATCATTGGCATCCTTCAGTCTTGAGAGACTATGGTATCGTGCTCTGGAAAGAGGTCCTAAAGCAGCATCTGGTGTGGCTAAAAAGGCCAATTCAAGAGTGGCAGTCCCTTCCACCCTGACAGCAGATACAATCTGTCCCCTGTCCAGCCCCCAGATTTTGTTGGTTTCGGGACTGCCTCTTTGCCTCAAGCCTGCCACACAAGTGTCTCCTCGAATTGGAAAAGGCCATGCTGTGTCTTTAGCCTCCAGGCTGAACGATCAGAGGCCAAGGTTTCTCAGCTGTTAATGTCCATTCCTAAGGCCTTTAGATCCCTCTTGCAGATATCCTTATATCGCAGCTCTGGTCTCCCTCTGGGGCGCTTTCCCTCCACTAGTTCTCCATACAGGAGATCTTTCAGAATCCGACCATCAGCCATTCTCACGACATGCCCAAGCCAGCATAGATGTCACTGTTTAAATAGTGTATACATGCTAGAAATTCCAGCACGTTCCAGGACTGTGCTATTTGGCACTTTGTCGTGCCAGGTGATGCCGAGAATACATCGAAGAGAACGCATATGGAAGGTATTCAGCTTTCTCTCCTGCTGTGCGTAAAAGGTCCAAGACTCACTACAGTACAAGAGTATGCTCAAAATGCAGGCTCTATAGACCTGGATCTTTGTATGTTCTGTCAGCTTCTTATTAAGCCATACTCTCCTTGTAAGTCTGGAAAATTTACCAATATGTTTATTCAACTCAGTATCTAAAGAGAGAGTGTCGGAGATAGTTGAGCCAAGGTACACAAAGTCATGGACGACCTCCAGTTCTTGTGCAGAGATTGTAATGCAGGGAGGTGAATCCATGTCCTGACCCATGACTTGTGTTTTTTTCAGGCTGATTGTTAGTCCAAAGTCTTGGCAGGCCTTGTTAAAGCAGTCCATAAGTTGTTGAAGGTCTTCAGCAGAGTGAGCAGTAATGGCAGCATCATCAGCAAAGAGGAAATCCCGTAAGCATTTCAGCTGGACTTTAGACTTTGCTCTCAATTTAGAGAGATTAAAGAATTTTCCGTCTGATCTGGTCTGGAGATAAATACCCTCTGTTGCAGTTCCAAAAGCATGTTTCAGCATGACAGCAAAAAAGATCCCAAATAAAGTTGGTGTGTGGATGCAGCGCTGCTTCACTCCACTTCAAATGTCAAAGGAATCTGATGTTAAGCCATCAAAAACTACAGCGCCCTTCATTTCCTTGTGAAAGGATCTGGTGATGTTGAGGAGCTGAGGTGGACATCCAATCTTGGGGAAAATTTTACAAAGGCCGTCCCTACTAACCAAGTCAAAATCCTTCATAAGATCTATGAAGGCTACGAAAAGTGGCTGTCTTTGTTCCCTGCATTTCTCCTGCAACTGTCTAAGGGAAAATACCATGTCAGTAGTGGACCTGTTGGCTTGGAATCCACAGTGTGATTCTCGTTAGACTGTCTCTGCAAGCACCTGGAGCCTCTTCAGTATGACACGGGCAAGCAGTTTCCCTACAACACTGAGAAGAGAGATGCCGCGGTAGTTGTTACAGTCACTTCTGTTGCCTTTGTTCTTATACAGTGTGACAATATTTGCATCCTTCATGTCCTGTGGCACTCCACCTTCCCTCCAACAAAGACAGAAGATGTCATGCAGTTCGGTATGGGTGTTCTCTTTGCAGCACTTCAGAATTTCGGCAGGGATGTTATCTTTCCCGGGTGCCTTGCCAGAGGCATGGGAATCCAGGGCCGCGTTTAGTTCTTCTAAAGTTGGTTTACTGTCAAGCTCCTCCAAGACAGGCAGGCACTCAATATTATTTAATGCTTCTTCAGTTACCCCATTTTCTCTGGAATATAACTCAGAGTAATGCTGCAACCAGCATGCCATCTGCTGTGCTCGGTCCTGAATAACCTTGCCTGTAGCAGACTTCAGAGGGGAAGATTTCTTCTGTGTTGGACCTAAGGCCTGCTTGATGCCATCATACATCCCCTTGATGTTGCCTGTGTCAGCTGCTATCTGGATCCGAGAGCAAAGCTGCAGCCAATAGTCGTTAGCACATCTCCTGTTTGACTTTGCTACAAGCAGCTCACAGAACCTGTAGGTTGTGCTCACTGGAACAGGCTTTATATGCAATTAGAGCTCTCCTTTTTTCCTCAATGGCTGGCGTCAGCTCCTCCGAATGGGCTTCAAACCAATCTGCTGTCTTTCTGATCTCTTTACCAAATACTGACAAGGCGGTGTTATAAACTGCATTCTTGAAATATTCCCATCGTTCAGATGTGTTTGCTTCAGCCGGGCCTGGGAGTTTCCTTGAGTGCTTGTGCAAATTCCTCCACTTTGCCCTGATTGTGGGTCTTGCTGATGTCAATTCGTGGTCTTCCTTCCTTCTTTGAGTGATGCAATCTCTTTGTTTTCAGTTTTATTTTGCTGCACACCAAGGAGTGGTCTGTATCACAATCAGCACCCTTGTAGCTGCGTGTGATTGTAATACTGGGAAGGTTGGAGCGCCTGGTAAGAATCAAGTAATCCCTTCATGGATTACTTCCTTGTCATGGCAAAGGTCCATGAAGTTATGAGCTGTGCTGTGCAGGGCCACCCTAGATGGACAGGTCATAGCAGAGAGTTCTGACAAAACGTGATCCACTGGAGGAGTAATACCTCCCTAAAAACCCTTCGTCCAGCTGGCCTGGCTAGTAGCACCTCGTAAGGGCCCCTTTCCAGGGATACAGGAGAAGACGGTCAATTGTTTTGAAGGCGGAAGAGGGCTGTATGCCCCAACGGTGGATAAAAAAACAGAACCATCTTCTAGGAGAAGGGAAACTCTGATTTCAAACCACCAGTGCCTTGTGGCTATATCTACTGCTGGAAAAGGCTTTAGGAATCAACCTCAAGGTAAAATCCAGAGCCAGAGTCCTGGAAGCAGTTTGTGACTGTGTACAATCACGTTCTGGTAACTCCTGTGATGCAGCTGGAACTAATCAAATCGGCCTCGCTGTTCCATTGGACTAAACGGGAGGTCACTCATGCGCTCGTGACCTCCCGTTTAGACTACTGCAATGCTTTCTACATGGAGCTGCCCTTGAGGACCACTCGGAGGCTTCAGCTGGTGCAGAATGCGGCCGCGCGAGTTGCTTTATCGAAGAAGCAGGCGAGACAGCAAGTTGAACAACTTAACTTTATTTACGAACCAGGCAAACAACAGAAGAACGTGGCTTCTATTTATACTGTCAACTGTCAATAGGTTAGCCAATCAGGGCTGAGCCAGTTTCCCGCGCCGTTTTACTCCGCCAATCGAAGCCGGCTGGATTTGACAGCTCAGAGCTGTCATCGGCAGCGCGTGCTGTTACCAGGTGATTTTGACAGCCGAGAGCTGTCAGTCGGTTGGCGCCTGCGTGGTTTGGTTCGGCAGCTTTTGACAGCTGTCAAAAGCTGCCGCGGTTTTACCTCAGCCCTGTTTAACACATATATAACATTAATAATAAGTGAATACACAACACCCCTTACCCCTCCCTCTGATTGAGTTGATATTCCCCAACTATTTCTTTTTTGGGTTTTCCCATTCGTATTCTTCCAAATAGGCGGGGGGTCTTTTTATTCTTTCGGAGCGCCGGGGTGTTGACTCTGCAGGTCGTTCCCTTTCCCCAGGTGTATCGGAATCTGGCTCGGGGGGCAAGGGACTTGGCTCCGCTGTTTCAGAATCGTTTTGTGTGGGGTCTTGTTGTGGAGCAATTTGATCGGGGGGGTATTGGTGTGGTAATGTTTGCGGCAGGAGTTCTGCATGCATTTCGTTGTTCCCCCTTTCCCCCATATTTTGTGGGCTGCGCCGCCGTAGTTGGTCAATGTGTCTGCGGATTTGGGCATTGTTGCCTGTGTCAATGACGTATGATAGGGGACCCGTTTGTTTCATGACAACCCCTTGTGTCCATTTATTGCCCCCTCCATAGTTCCTGGCCCAGACAGCTTGCCCTGTGCTGAGAGTTCTGTATTGGAGGGGAAGCTCTGGGTCTAGAGGGGATCTGTCGGGATGTAAACGGTCCAATCTGGTGGTTAGTCTCTTGCCCCAGCGGAGTTCTGCTGGAGACTTTCCTGTAGTTGTGCAGGGGGTCGTGTGTTGAGCCAAAAGGAATTGAGCCAGTCTGCGGTGCCAGTCGCCGGTGATGATTTTCCACAGTGCCTCTTTGGTTGACTTCACCATCACCTCTGCCAAGCCGTTAGTGGATGGGTGAAACGGAGCTGTGGTGGTGTGCCTAATAGAGTTCGCCGTTGTGAAACTCTGGAATTCGTAGGAAGTAAATTGGGGGCCGTTATCGGAAACTATCACATCTGGAAGCCCATGTGTTGCAAACAATCCCCTTAAAACCTGTATTGTGGCTGCCGAAGTTGTGCTAGTCACTGGGGCCACCTCAAGCCATCCTGAATAGCTATCCACGACTATTAGGAACGTTTGTCCCTGGAATGGCCCTGCAAAGTCTATGTGGATGCGTGACCAGGGTGTCTTTGTAGTTTCCCATCTGTGTATGGGAGCTTGGGGCTGGGCTGCTCTGACAAGTTGGCAGGGATAGCAGCCGGCTACATGTGCTTCTATCTGCTTGTCTAATCCTGGCCACCAGACGTAGCTTCTGGCCAGAGCCTTCATTTTGACGGTTCCTGGGTGGCCTTCATGGAGGCTTTCTAACACCTTTAGTCTGTGCTTCTCAGGTATGATTACCCTGCTGCCCCATAATAAACATCCTTGATGGGTGGATAATTCTTTTTGTTTTAAAATATAAGGTTGGAATTCTGGGTCTGGCGGTGTGGATTGCCAGCCAGACGTGACATAGCCTAAGACTCTCCCTAGTGTTTTGTCTGCAGCAGTGGCTGCAGAAATGTCCTTAACAGATAATGGGCATTCCGGAAGTTCTGAGATAGCCAGTATCTTCCCAGCTGGTGCTGGGTCTGGGTCGATGATCGGTTGGGGTAGTCTGCTAAGCCCGTCAGCATGGCCCATGGTTTTCCCTGGTTTGTATTCTAAATTGTATGAATAGGCTGACAAAAAGGTAGACCATCTCAGGATGCGGGGAGATAATATTTGGGGCGTTAGTTTGTTTACAGTAAAGATTCCTAATAGGGGCTTATGGTCCGTAAAAATGGTAAAGGGTCGGCCATATAGGTAGTCATGAAACTTTTTTACGCTAGCCACTATAGCTAAAGCCTCTTTATCGATCTGAGCGTAATTGCGCTCAGGTTTTGACAGCGTTCTGGAATAGAACGCTACAGGGGTTTGCGTACCTTCCTTAGTTAGGTGGCTTAGGAATGCTCCGATGCCGTAGGGAGAGGCATCGCAAGCCAGACATAAGGGTAGCTGTTCGTTGAACAGGGCTACAGTTGCATTTCTAGTTAGTAAATTTTTTAGTAGATTAAAACTTTTATCGTGTTGAGGTGACCAATTCCAGGGTTTGCCTTTATCTAATAGCCTGTGGAGGGGTTCAGCGATGGAGGCTTTATGAGGTAGGAAGGTATGATAAAAATTAACTAACCCTAGGAAGGCTTGTAGTTCCTGTTTATTTTTAGGGGTTGGTGCTGTTTTAATGGCTTTAATTTTTGTTTCAGTGGGGTGAATTCCCTTAGCGTCAATTTTAAATCCTAAAAACTCTGTTGATGGCACCCCGATGGAGCATTTGTCTCGTTTTAATTTGAGGCCAGCCTCCCTGAATCTAAGGAGTACCTTTGTTAATTTGTCAGCTAAGTCTTTTTCTGATTTCCCTGCAATTAGGATGTCATCGAAATATGGACAGACCCCAGGGATCCCTTTAAGTGTTTTTTCCATGATTTCTTGGAAGATCCCTGGTGTTGTGACTCAGGGCCAGCCGGTGGGTCCGACAGCCGGGTCCGATGTATCGGAGGACTCAGATGTGGGGGAGGAGGGAAACGAACCGGCTGATGATGATTTGGAGGCTTTGCAGAGTCCTCAGCCGGGGACCTCTTCTCAGCTGTGTGAGCCCGAGAGTGCGGAGGATGATGACCCACAGCTGGCCCTGTTCAAGGACGCCCGACGTAGGAGGCAGACGAGCAGGGACAAACAAAGAAAGACTATGGGACTCCTCGGGAGGAGGCACAGGGAGACCACGCCCTGAGCTCTCTATAAAAGAAGTGTTTGGGGAGGGGCTAGTTGCTGAAAGCAACTTTTTCGTTTGAGAAGACAAGCTCTTGTGTTTTGTTATCTGCGTAATTAAACCTTGGCAGAAGCCTTTTAGCCTTGGACGCTTTCCAGACTCGTCTCTTAATTAGGGGTTGGGAGAAGAGGGCTGGTTCAGAACACCTGGGGCTGCAGAGATGCCGAATTGAAGGCGGTTAATTTTAAATGCTCCTTTGTGGGTGACGATTGTCTGAGCTAAGGCGGTGTCAGGGGTGACAGGCAGCTGTAAATACGCCTGTGCCAAGTCTAACTTAGCAAAAATGGTGCCTGATTTAATGGCCGCGAGGATGTCTTTGACAGCCGGGACCGGGTAGGCATGGGCATTTAATGCGCGGTTGAGTGTCGCTTTATAATCGGCACATAATCTTATTTGGCCATTTGGCTTAATTGGGGTCACTATGGGTGTCTCCCACTCTGCCCCTTCTATTGGTTCTAGGACTCCTAAGTTCGTTAATCGGTCTAGTTCGGTTTCTATTTTTTCTCTTAAGGCGAAGGGAACTCTTCTTGCCTTGATTCTGACTGGCATTACATTTGGGTTTAGTTTTAATGATACAGGCGGTCCTGTGTACTTCCCTAGCGAGCTGTCAAAAACGTCTGCGAATTGAAGGCAGACGGATTCTAAGTTTGACAGCTGAATGGCGTTGACGCCTGTCAACGCTATCCCTAGCGCCTCAAACCAGTCCAGTCCTAGCAGGCTGGTCCTGTTTTCCTGGGTCACTAGTATAGGAAGGGGTCCTTTAAATTGTTTGAACTCCACTGGGACGGAAGCCTTTCCTCGGAGTTTAATGGGCGTTTTTTGAAAATCCGCTAGGCGGAGTTTGGTGGGTCGAAGGGCGGGCCGTTTTCTACTGCGGTTACAAATGTCCCTGTAAGTTTGCCACGAAATGAGTGAGACGGAGGACCCAGAGTCCACTTCCATCTCACAGGGAATTCCATGAATCAGTACGTCCACCTTGACTTTGGGCTTAAGAATGCTGTGGACTGTGTATTTCCCCGCCCTTCCCCTCACGTTTAGCACGGGGTTTGGAATTGTGCCTGGCCCTGGGTGTGTGCTGGTTCATACCTGCGGACGTCACCTCCAGTTCATGCAGATTTTCTCGGCTCCGGCTGCGGCACACGGCTTTGAGGTGACCCGTCTTTCCGCATCCATGGCACTTGGCACTGCGGAACCGGCACACTGCTCTCGGGTGGCTTCCGCCGCAGCTGGCACATTTAGCCCTGTTTGGCTGGTAGTTAGCGCCCCTCTGGTTGTTGGCAGGGCCCCCTCTGTTGCTGCGTTGCAGCCTGAGCTTTTCAAACCGCCGCTGTACAGCATCGATGTCCATGGAGACGTCGTCATCTTCTGGACCGCTAAAACCGCCGTCCTCCTGATGCACGGACCCACTGGGCCCGCTGTCAGGTGAACGTTGGTTGTCCCCGTGGCTGTCCTCGTAGGCAATGACTTCCCTCGCCACATCAGCCATTGTCAGTTCGGGCTTGGCGATCAGCTTTCTCCTCAGCCGCTCATCTTTGAGCCCTATGACGATTTGGTCCCGGATTCGGTCCTCTAAGTCCGGGAACCGACATCGCCGTGCGGCGTGTCTGACCCGGGTTATAAAGTCATTGGCGGGCTCGTCAGGGAGCTGTAGTCTTCGGGCGAAATTTACCCTCCAGAAGAGCTCTGACTTGGTGGGCATGAAGTATTTACTCAGCCCCTCGGTGAGATCAGGGTAGGAGATGGTGGCGATTGGTTCTGGACTGAAGAGTCCCACAGCGGCATCATAGACAGCGGGCCCGCTGAGCCAGAGGAGGGCGGCCGCCTTCGCCCGGTCGTCCGTAATCTTCTTTACCACCAGGTATCCTTCTACCTGGCCCAGATGAGATTCCCAGCATTCTGGGTGGCGGGTGTTGAACTCTCGAATGTGGCCATGGTTCGTCATGCTGTCTGTCTAGCCGTGGGTGCAGCTGCTTGCGTTATAGGGGAGTTCGGCTCCCGAGTGACTTCAGCGAGTGACTAGCTCAGGCTAAGGGAAAAAATCTCTTCTCCCCTTAGGCGGTGACTTCAGCTATGCAAGCAGGCATCCCACCTTCGTCGCCAGTGCTTTATCGAAGAAGCAGGCGAGACAGCAAGTTGAACAACTTAACTTTATTTACGAACCAGGCAAACAACAGAAGAACGTGGCTTCTATTTATACTGTCAACTGTCAATAGGTTAGCCAATCAGGGCTGAGCCGGTTTCCCGCGCCGTTTTACTCCGCCAATCGAAGCCGGCTGGATTTGACAGCTCGGAGCTGTCATTGGCAGCGCGTGCTGTTACCAGGTGATTTTGACAGCCGAGAGCTGTCAGTCGGTTGGCGCCTGCGTGGTTTGGTCTGGCAGCTTTTGACAGCTGTCAAAAGCTGCCGCGGTTTTACCTCAGCCCTGTTTAACACATATATAACATTAATAATAAGTGAATACACAACACGAGTTGTGATGGGGGGTTCCCGATACTCCCATGTAACACCTCTACTCCGCGAGCTGCATTGGCTCCCGGTTGCCCTCCGGGTGAGATTCAAGGTGCTGGTGATGACCTATAAAGCCCTAAATGGCTTGGGTCCGGGATATCTGAGGGAACACCTGCTGCCAGCATCAAGTTCCCTTCGTCCAGTGCGCTCCCACAGGGAGGGTCTGCTCAGGGTGCTGCCGGTAAAAGATTGCCAGCGGATAACACCCAGGGGGAGAGCCTTCTCAGTGGGTGCGCCTGCCCTCTGGAACCAGCTGCCCATGGAGCTCAGGACTGCCCCTGACCTCCGTTCATTCCGCCGGGACCTGAAGACCTGGCTCTTCGAGCTCTCTGGCCCAGGCTGAGAATTTTAATTTTAATTTTAATTTTAATTGGGGTTTTTACTTTTTTTTCAGGAATTGATGTAATTTTTTTGTTTTTAACTTTTGTATTTCTTGTTTTAAATACCCTGTAAACTGCCCTGAGTCCTTCGGGAAAGGGCGGTATATAAATCTAATAAAATAAAAATAAAAAAAATAAAATATGTCAGCGACATGGAGAGGGGGGGATCTGCTGCTTGGGTAACAGTCTATCCTCCATATTAATCTACCCAGGCCTCGTGCTCTGGAGAGGACACTCCGGCTTTGCATACAACAGGTCATTTAGTCAAGGATTACTTATAAAGCAAAGTCCTCGATTCAGATGTTAAGGTGGGGTTTTTTTTTCCAGCTAAGTGACTTTTATCCACCATCTTTGAATTAGAAGTAAACTGTACTAGCATAAAATTTGGAAACTATCCTGTCATAGGTATTGCTCATTCTACTTAACAGAGGCTGAGAAATAGTCAAGCTTTAAAAGAGGGCTAGGCTGCTGGATCAGGCTACATGATTTTGTTTTGTGATTGTTGTTGTTTTTGATGATGATGCCTTTGCATCAGCGTTGACTCCTGGCAACTACCTGGTCAAGTCCTTGCAGTTTTCTTGGCACGATTTTTTCAGAAATAGTTTTTCCTTGTCTCCTTCCTAGGATTGAGAGAGAGTGAATAGCCCAAGGACATCTAGCTGGCTTGGTACCTAAGGTGGAACTAGAACTCACAGTCTCCTAGTTGTACTCTGGTACCTTAATCATTATACCAAACTGCTAAATTTTTTTCATAGATGCATTTAAGGGAAGTCTAACAATCAGCTGACATCAGAAAAGGCAGTCACAGCCACACTTCTCTGTGCATTAATGATTCACCTGTGGAGATGGTTACCAGCATCAAATTCCTGGGTGTGCAGCTAACAAGTAGGCTGGCTTGGTCGCTCGACAGTGAGAAACTGGTGAAGCAGGCACAGTAGCACCTGCACTTTCTACGTCGCATGAAGAAAGCTCATCTTCCTTCCCCTGTTCTGACCAGGGGGATTGTTATGTATTAATGTTAAATTGTTAATGTTATGAATTCATGTTAACCACATTGTGTGTATGAGGTAAATAACCATGACAGGAATATACGCGGCAGCTTTTGACAGCTGTCAAAAGCTGCCGCCGGCGAATGCTCAGGAGTGGCAGCTGACAGCTCTCAGCTGTCAGCACGGCCACCTACCACGCAAGCGCAGCCGCCACGAGGATTCCAAGCTGTCAAACCCAGACGCAG
Source organism: Vipera berus (assembly GCF_964194415.1). Taxonomy (NCBI): domain Eukaryota; kingdom Metazoa; phylum Chordata; class Lepidosauria; order Squamata; family Viperidae; genus Vipera; species Vipera berus. Next base: position 253,642,109 of record NC_138203.1, read on the forward strand.
CCGATTGGACCAGCCTTTCAGGCAGGAGAAGGACGACCGGCTGATTGGTTCAGCCAGCTACCGGCTGGCTATAAAAGAGCAGAAGCCGGCCCGGCGTTTTGTCCGGTACCTCAATAAAGATTCAACTTAAGCCTGCTGTCTCCGCGTGATCCTTACACTCAAGCCACTTCAGGGATGATCACGAGGATCCTGTCATACAGCATCACAGTCTGGTTTGGAAGCATCACTGCTTCAGATAGGAAGGCAGTGCAGAGAGTGGTGAGGATGGCTGAAAAGATCATTGGCAGTAGCCTCCCTTCCATCCAGGACATAGCACAGAAACATGGTTTGAACAGAGTCCATAAGATTATCTGGGACACTACTCATCCTCTTCACAACCTGTTTTCCTTGTTACCTTCTGGGAGGAGGCTTCGTGGTATCCGCAGCAGAACATCCAGATTCAACCATAGTTTCATTCCATACAGCATTAACCTTGTGAACTCTCAGGCTTCCTCCTTCCATTATATATTCAGATGGACAGTATTTAATATTTCATTGTTATGTAAATGTAGGGGTGTGGGTCTATACATATGTTGCACATATGTTTTAGGTGTGTGTCATGTATGTGTTTCACTTTGAGAGCGGGCAATTACATTTCATTTTTTGATGTGTGCCGTTGTGCCCACAGTAAAAAAATGATAATAAATAATATCTTGCTTTACCTTGCCTTGCCTTACCTTGCCTTACTCCTTCTTTGGCAATAACAGCAACAATCCTAGATTCAAAAAGAACATTTTGCCCTGTGATATCTTAAAACAGTGGGTTTTTCTTACCAAATAAAATATCCCCTAGTCCAGGGGTAGGCAACTTTGGCTCTTTTGTGACTCATGGACTTCAACTCCCAGAAGTCTGAGTGTTGAAGTCCACAAGTCATAAATGAGCCAAGGTTACCTACCCCTGCCTTAGTCAGTACAGCTAATCCTCAACTCACAGCCATTCATTTAGCAAATGTTCCAAGTTACAGTGGCACTGAAAAAAGTGACTCACAACCGGTAATTGCACTTACGACCATGGTAACCATTCCATGCTCATGTGATCAAAATGTGGGCGCTTGGCAATTGGCATGTATTTATGACAATTGCCGTGTCCCAGGGTCATGAGGTTGCTATTTGCGACCTTCCCTGTTGGCTTCTGACAAACAAAGGGAATAGCGAATCCAAATTCACTTAACAACCATATTATTTACAACTGCAAGGGAGGCTCAGCCAATCTCAATGTATACATGGTTGTACTTTGACAATAAAGGTTCATTCATTGGCTTAACAAAAATGGCAAAAATGGTTATAAAATTGTGTGTGACTCACTTAATAACTGCCTTGGAAATTCAAGTCTTAATTGTGGTCATAGGTTGACTACAATTGTATGTCTGCGTGATATGAATAGGAAGTGAGGTTTTGTTTCCACTTGTGTGATACTCATTATTTCAACAGTTTCTCTTCCCTGCCATTCCTATCTTCCTTACCTTGGATGTGGATGAAAATAAAGGATAATCACAACTTCAGTTTCTAAACATTTATTTACAAATATAAACAGATATATACTTTAGAAAGTTATGGAATTAATGTCTAGTAGAAAAATGTTTGACCCATTTCCTATACCAGGTTGCCTTTATGAGAAAAACAAATTTTGAAAGTTGGGGAAAATAGTGATATGGAAAAAGCAGGGATATATTGACTTTGGACCAACTGAAAGATGAATTTTTAATATAATCTGTGTTAAAAGATAAATATCATCTATTAGATATGACCCAACGACAATATTTACAGTTATAATATGTATTAACAACATTGTTCAGGCCAGAAGCATTTTTCAGGTTTTGAGACAGTTGAGACACTAGAACAACTTGGTAAAGCCTTTAAAACTGAAAAACTTAAATTAGTTTTATAGATATTTGCACTCAGTAAATCAATTCAATATGTTGAACAAAAAATTTGAGGGTCCTATATTGTTTAGACAATGGAAGAGCATCTTAACTTCTATAAGCAAGAGTCCCAATGGGCTTCAGATTATGAAATACAGCAAAAATATTTAGAATTTATTGGACTTCATTATAGTAAAGGATTGTCAGAAACAGCATTTTGTTAGAGCTGTAAAAAGGATAATGGATTTTTAAACACATATTGTTATAATGTCTTATGCTTACCTTGTTTTAGGAGAAAGTAGTGAATTATATAAATTTGATTGTGCAACAAAAGCTAAAATTCTGAGAGGTTAATATTATCTTAAACTAAATACTGTAGTTCATGGAATTTGACATCTGAACATATAAGTGGATTCTTCATGCATTACTATGGCCAAAAAAAGACCATAGTATTGGTCTTGGAATTGGAAAGATAAATTGATGGCTACGGTTACTCAATGGATTGAAACCTGATTGTACTTGCCACCTATGAGCAGATTCTCTATAAAGGTAGACTTTGCATGGACATGTAAAATGAAATATGGATCTCATTTATACAAAATACAATAGGTTAAAAAAATGTAACAGAAATATATATGTCTTGAATAATATTTGCATTAGACAAGTATATATAGAATATAGTATATATTGAATAATATTTGCATTAGACAAGTATATATAGAATTGTAACTGGATTTTATTGCTATAAAAGATATATTGCAATTTTCACTTTTTTCTTATCACACCTTTTATATGTTATTTGTCTCTTTGGCAAGGTATGTACCACTATCACTTTTATTTTTGTGTGTTATTCTTTTTGTCATTATTTTAAAATTAATTAGAAGATAGATAGATGATAGATAGATAGATAGATAGATAGATAGATAGATAGATAGATAGATAGATACAGTAGATAGATAGATAGATAGATAGATAGATAGATAGATAGATAGATAGATAGATAGATAGATAGATAGATAGATACACTGTAGATAGATAGATAGATAGATAGATAGATAGATAGATAGATAGATAGATAGATAGATAGATAGATAGATAGATAGATAGATCAGAATAGAGCCAGAAGGGACCTTGGAGGTCTTCTAGTCCAGCCCCCTGCTCAAGCAGGAGAACCTATACCATTTCAGACAAGTGACTGTCCAGTCTCTTCTTAAAACCTCCAGTGATGAAGTACCTACAACTTCTGAAGGCAAGCTGTTCCACTGATTAATTGCCCACACTGTTAGGAAGTTTCTCCTTAATTCCAAGTTGCTTTTCTCCTTGATTAGTTTCCATCCATTGTTTCTTGTCTTGCCTTATGGTGCTTTGGAAAATAAGTTGACACCCACCCCCTTTGTAGCAGCCTCTCAAATACTGGAATACTGTGATCATGTCACCTCTAGTCCTTCTTTACTCTACACTGTCCATACCCAATTCCTGCAACAGTTCTTCATGTCATTTTGTCTCCAGGTCCTTAATCATCTTATTTGCTCTTCTTTGCACTTTTTCCAAAGTCTCAACATCCTTTCTGTAGTGTGATGACCAAAACTGGATGCAATATTCCAGGTGTGGTCTTGCTAAGGCTTACCAAATTCCTACTAATATTTCATGTGATTTTGATTCTATGCCTCTGTTTATACAGCCAAGGATTGTATTAGCTTTTTTGGCTGCTGCTGCACACTGCTGGCTCATATTCAAGTGATCGTCCACTAGGACTCCAAGGTCCCTCTCACAGTTACTGTTTTTGAACCAGTTCTCACCTAACCTGTACTTATACTTTTGATTTTTCCTGCCTAGATGTAAAACTTTGCTTTTCTCCACGTTAAATTTAATGCTGTTGGATAGGGTCCATTGTTCAAGTATGTCAAGATCTTTTTGGATCCTGAGCTTGTCTTCTGGAGTGTTAGCTAGTCCTGCCAGATTGATGTCATCTGCAAATTTGATGAGTTCCCTTTCTATTCCCTCATCTAAGTCATTGATGAAGATATTGAAGAGTACTGGGCCTAAATAGATTGCACAATATACTGTAGATGCTTAGCAACCTAGTTCTCTTCTGAGTTCATGACAAATTTTAAAATCAATCTCCCACAGACTACTCATCAAAGCTTTCTATTTATGTTCCATTCTTTGTTTTAGCTCTCTTGTTTGTTCTAACAATGATTTAGTTGTTAAGTCATCTGCTCTATCTTCAGAACTTCAAACACTGTCAGAATGCAATGTATCTTTGCTTCAGCAGTGCAGTTGGCTTCCATCATATCTTGCCTTTCATGTCTAAACAAGTGAAACTTTGCCCATTCACTACTCTTCCTCTTTCTTGACTCCCCAGCAGTTTCATCGTTACATTTTATAGCACATATTCCTACTCAATAACTCCAAGCAATGTAGGAGTGTTCCCACATATATCTAAGAAGCTTAATAGAATACAAGGTGAAGCTTGTTATAGTCAGAATGTAAAATCTGATGCTTGCACTATTAAAAAAAATCTTTTAAGACCCATTCGTAACTTTATTACTTAGTGTCATTGCAAGATGAACCTCTTCTAAAAATAAAAAAAGCTGATTTACCTCTGCCACAGTGCTTTTTCCCAGAAGACTCACTGTTTATTGCCCATGAATAACATGAACATGTAGCAAAACTGAAGATGGGAATATATATTTTACTAGAGTTCAGTTCCTATATAAGCAGTCAATGTTTTAATGTTATTAGAGAAATAATATAGTTTACTTATTTTTTTCCTAATAATAGTACTCCACATAAAATCACTGGACCAATTCATCTCTACAGTATCCTTCCCAGATTTCAGGACACACCTGAAAATAGCTCACTCTTATTTAATTTAATTTAATTTATTAATATTTGTATACCGCCCTTCTCCCGAAGGACTCAGGGCGGTGTACAGGGCAAGAATAAAACACAAAGCTACAAAAATTAAAAAGTAATTAAATACATGCCCAACAATAAATACATTAATAAAACCCCAATAAAGTGATAGTAAAAACCCCACCCCACCCCATAACTTATAACTGCATACATGCAATCAACTGCATACTGTATAGGCAGTCCTTCATGTAATTAGGATCCTAATAAATGTTGACTTTAAACTCTTGTGGCCAGTTAGATTGAAAATAGAAATTCTAGCTCATGGGATCTTTTTTTTGGGGGGGGGATGTCACTTTCTTCCTGTCTCACATCTACAGACCTATATCAAATATCATCCCAAGTCTAAGTATGGGATTTAGATGCAAAAAAGGGATCAAATTCCTATAATTTATTTATTTATTTATTTTATTTAATTTGTATAATAACATCTGTAAAAGAAAATTCAGTGCAGCTTTCTCATTGGAATAAGACAGGACACAAACTCTTAACTGCCTGGTAAGGAATAGGGAGGGAACCTAGCCTTCTGTATACTTAATATTCAAAACTGTCTTCCCACAACTCAGAAAGGAAAACATGGTCCAGAGCCTGGGGATGGAGTCAAGAGAGGAATCAGCCTGGAGTTGTTACATTCCCAAAAATGGGAATGCACATTCCCAAATTTCATTAACTCTTATCTAGTGCCAATTTAATGCTGATCATTAGTTGACTAGATTCTTGTGTATAGGCATGAACAATAAATTAGCTCAATGGAATTTAATGTGTAGTCCTGATTCTTTGCACCTGAGATCTTTGTACAAAAAGAGTTCTTTTTTCTCCCTGTTCCCACCCCAGATAGCTGAGAGATACAGGCCTTCTAGTACAGCATGTGACTTCCTTAATAAACCTTGCTCATCCTTTCGGCCTGAAGCATCTGTCTCCAGATGCTCTTAATAGGTTTAGATTTCCTCAGATCTGTATGGTCTGCCAAAAATAAAAAAAAAACCTCCAGTGAATGAAACGCAATTATTACACAATTTTTCCCTGCAAGAACTATTCCTTACACCCACACGTATATTCAATTTAGGCATAACTAGTCAGGGCTCTAGCTAATTTGCAATCAACCCATTCCTCTTCCACTTGCTCAGATGACACACATAGTACTTTTTAGTGCCAACACTGACAGTCTCCTTGCCTGTTCTTTTCAACAGGGCTTTCCACCTTCTAATAGGAGTCTAAACTCTTTACAATGCACTTCTTGTAACTGCCAATATGGGAGGTGTTAACAAAGGCCTCTGGCAAATTTTGAATGCTTCAGACCCAGATAGTGAGCTACTCCATTCTGTGATTAATTGAAGAATAAGATACAGAGTGCTGTGTGCAGAAGACTGGCCTGCTGCTTTTCAGTATTTTCTGGAAGCTTTTGATTCTGCTCAAATGAACATGCAAGGCTTTTGAAGTTGCAGACTGATTTTACCCCATCCCCTAGGTTGGAATTTCTTTTTCTTTTCACAACCATTCTAATGTTACTTTGCCACAAATGATAAATAACTATGTTCCCATCATCGGGGTTTGCTTTCTTTGGGGAGTGCATAAGCCATGCAAAAGAACACAGTGACAACCAATAGAAAAATCCACAGGCTCATAATCAACTGCAGAGTAGGAAAACCTTTCTCTAATCATTAGAGATCAAAAGGTTTTTTGTAAGCGTCCCAGTCATCATCTTGCGAAGTCTCACATTTTGGATGAATGGTTGATTGGAATGCTAACAAAACCCTGAGGATGCTTAGGAAATGCTTTCTGTTCTGGAAAATTAGAGGAAGAAATTGGAGAAACAAGGGAGAACGAGGATGGGAAATAGCAACAGTGGCCACTATTAGTCTCAGAAGCTCCAGTGAAAAAACTGATGGCGTTTGAGAATGCCCATCCATCCCATTTCATGGACGTCAGCTCTAGAGTTGAAGATGTCCTCTAGCACAAAGACTGTACACATCTGGCTTAAAGATAAAGGACTGTTAAAAACAAGTTGTGACAAACTATATGCAACAATAATATAGTGTGTGAAGAAGATTTGTTTAGTAGGGCCAGTTGTCTCCCAAAGGCAGCATTGAATGAGCAGCCCTGGTGATTACTTCTACTAAGAAAGCTTACTGTAGGTATTTCTGTTTAAGTGGAGTCATTATTTCTCAATTTGCATCTCAACACATGACTCATTTACATACAAATTACAGATAAATTACACATCTACATTCTTTTCCAACCTCTCTTCTCCCTCCTCTTGTTTTAGTGAGACAAAAATTGGCTCTAATGCATCATTTCCATGGATAGAATAGGACTCTGGAAGGACTCTTGTGCTTGATAAGACGTTATCTGCCATGGGAACACCACACTAGGCAACCTTATTTCTTCTGTTCTGCCCCAAGAAGGTTTCAGGAAAACTGAGAAGAAGCTTGAACTAAGGCAAAGCTACACCTTGAGACTGTTCCCCAATAGGTGGGCAAGGATAGAGATCATGGTTGCACATCACTAGAAATAACAAGCCTATTCAGGCTTATATTTGGTGAACTACACCATGATGGCTGTAACGCAGTTTTGGGGGAGTAGATGCCTTTGAATCATTTTGACTCCTAGTGATTGCCTGAACTAATTGCCACAGTTTTCTTGGCAAGATTTCAGAAGTGGGTTGCCATGGCCCTCTTCTTGTAGGGCTGAGAGAGAGTGACCGACTCAAGGTCACCCAACTATCTTTGTGCCTAAGATGGGACTAGAAGTCACCATCTCCAAATTTATAGCTTGGTGCTTTAATCACTGAATCTAAGCCAAACAGCTCCAATTAATTCATGAAAGCTAATTCAGATTCTTGAAATGAGGAAGGACGAGTGGCAGACAAGTGAATTCTGTAAGTCTCAGAGGGTAAATTCCTTCCTTTTGTCAGAAAGTGATTATCATAGAAAGAGAATCTCTTTACCTGCCACACTGCCTTAGGAGGCACAGGCTGAAGTGCATACAGTCCTGCCCTATTTCTCTTTATACTAGATCCTGAAGCTCCAGAGGAAAGATACCTTCTTAGCACATGTCTTCCAGGCCTCAGGCAATAGTCCTGTTGGACTTTGATCAGCAAAATAACTTTCGTAAACATGTTAATTTTTATCTTGAATAAGCATGGGAGGGAAATTTGTTTAGTTTGCTCTTTTAAGATTTCCTAAAAATGCAGATGTTCTGAGAAGCAATTTGGGTGTGCATTTGCATTTTCCCCATGCTGTTTTGAGAGAAAAAAAATGGTATATTTGGATAAAGGGAAGTACAAAAATACATATCATGCTGAAAAGAATATACTGAAAATGCTTTCCAATAAGAGCTTCCAACAATTATTTCCAATAATGTATATTCATGTGTGGTATGTCACAAGTATGAAGATGGGGAATTGTTTCCATGTGGGGAGGATTATATGTTTGTATTACACACTTCAAAATATTTTTAAGTAGATACATTTCTTAATAGGGCTCACTGCTCTGGGTAATTTCATTCTGGAAAATCAAATTCAATGGAGAATTTATTCTTTTTTTTTCCTTTTCATTAGTAAGACTTCAATGTATAGCAAACATTATGCTGACATCATGCAAATCAGTTTGGTTGCTTAACAAAGCTAAAGGCTAAGTTCTTAGAATTGCAATTAGCATCTTAAAATCAATCTGACTGAAGTTACGTTTTGATTTTGGGTAAACACCTTAAATAAATTGTGCAGAGAATTAGCGTATTTTTTTCCATTGTTGATTTCTACTGCTGCATTTTTATTCAGGGTCTCAAGAAAGTTTGTCATCATTATTTTATAGACTGCAGTTTGTTTATGTTGTAACCTAAATAACACAAAAACACTTCTCTGAAAGTCTGCACGGAAGGAAAGGAAGGAAGGAAGGAAGGAAGGAAGGAAGGAAGGAAGGAAGGAAGGAAGGAAGGAAGGAAGGAAGGAAGACTTTGTTTTTCAAATAACCTGAAAATGGCTGAAAACAACCAAGATGGAAGAACTATAGTATCAAACCCAGTATCTGATTCTTTATTTTCCTGTTTTTCTGTTTTCCTCCATCAGGAAAGTATTCTTTTTTTTAAATCTCCATTTTATCTGAATGAAAGAGAGCCATAACACATCATGGCCACTATCAACAAACTTCACATTTTTGTCTTTATCAATGCAACTCCAATTTGGGGGAATTAAACACCTAACACATTTCTTGTCTCATTGTCAGAAAACCAGAATCAGATGACAAAGTAGTAACTAACATTAAACAAAAACTCCAGTTTTATTAATAATAAGTTTTGCTCTTTTTACTTTTTCTAATGCAGTTTTCCTTTAATGACTGCATGCATTTCCTAGGACCTACAGCCAAGGATTTTTTTTCCCCATTTCCTGGTCATCTGAATTCTTTATTCATTCACTTTCTATGTGTACTATCTCCCTAAGACTCCTCCTGCTTTTGTTCTTGACTTCATCTTTTCTTGACCATCATTTATGACATTTTTTTTTGCTGGAGACCAGTGTTTCAGCAAAAAGCACCCATTGTGGGCAATGGATTCACTTAATGACCATGGATTTGCTTAAAAACCATGGTGATTCACTTAACAACTGCTGCAAGAAAATGTCACAAAATTAGGTCAGTCACTTGAGGACCTGCTTAACAACTGGCACAAATTATTACCATAATTCCAAGCTCAATTACAGTTTTAAATTGGAAACTACCTGTACAGCTAAGCCCCATTAATATTTGTTTTAGCATGTTTTCTGATTTCACGACAAGCATCAAATTGTGGGTCAAATTAGCCACAAATTGTAACTATGGAATAGTAGTATAAGTTTGATATGCCATAGGGTCCTGAATCTAATTTTTACTTTTAACACTGGTGTGGGTTTAAGACCGTTTATTTTATTCTGGTTTACCAAACTGAACAATATACCTGTGTATAGCAATAGCAATAATTTAATTTTAATTTAATTTTTTAATTTAATTTTATTAGATTTATATACCACCTTTTCCCGAATGACTCAGGGTGGTTTACAGGGCATTTTAAAATCACACCAATACAAAATACAAAAGTTAAAAAACAATTAAAAAGATTAAATTATCCCTGAAAATAAAAACCCCAGTTAAAAATTCTCAGCCTGGGCCAGAGAGCTCAAAGAGCCAAGTCTTCAGGTCCCGGCGGAATGAACGCAGGTCAGGGGCAGTCCTAAGCTCCACGGGCAGCTGGTTCCAGAGGGCAGGCACACCCACAGAGAAGGCCCTCCCCCTGGGTGTTATCTGCTGGCAATCTTTTACCGGCGGCACCCTGAGAGCTCACCCTGTGTGAGCGCACTGGATGAAGGGAACTTTGTGTTCCCTCAAATATCCCAGACCCAAGCCATTCAGGGCTTTATAGGTCATCACCAGCACCTTGAATCTCACCCGGAGGGCAACTGGAAGCCAATGCAGCTCGCGGAGTAGAGGTGTTACATGGGAGTATCGGGAAACCCCCATCACAACTTGTGCGGCCGCATTCTGCACCAGCTGAAGCCTCCAAGTGGTCCTCAAGGGCAGCCCCATGTAGAGAGCATTGCAGTAGTCTAAACGGGAGGTCACGAGCGCATGAGTGACTGTACGTAGGGCATCTCGGTCCAGGTAGGGTCGCAACTGGGGCACCAGGTGAACCTGGGCAAAAGCCCCCCTGGTCACGGCTCCTATATGATCTTCAAAATTGAGCCGTGAGTCCAGGAGGATGCCCAAGTTGCGAGCCCAATCAACGGGGGGTAACACCTCACCCCCCCATTGTTAAAGGTGGAATAGTTTGGTTAGCCCGAGATGCCGATATGCACAGCCACTCAGTCTTGGCAGGATTGAGACGAAGCCTGTTTCTCCCCATCCAGACCTGGACCGCCTCCAGGCACTGGGACATCACGGCGAGGGCATCGCTGGGTTGGTTCGGGGTGGAGAAAAAAAGTTGGGTATCATCAGCGTACTGATGTTACCCAACCCCGAAACCACGAATGACCTCGCCCAGTGGCTTTATATAGATGTTGAACAGGAGAGGTGAGAGAACCGACCCCTGAGGATCTCCACAAACGAGAGGCCTTGGGGTGGATCTCTGCCCTCCCGTCAACACCGACTGCGAGCGGCCCAGGAGATAGGAGGAGAACCACCGTAAAACGGTGCCTCCCACTCCCAGCCCCCTGAGACGCCGCAGTAGGATACCATGGTCGATGGTATCGAAAGCCGCTGAGAGATCTAATAGGACTAGGACAGAGGAGCAACCCCTGTCCTGAGCCCGCCAGAGATCATTCACCAGCACGACCAATGCCGTCTCCGTGCTGTGCCCGGGCCTGAAACCCGATTGGTATGGGTCCAGATAATCAGTTTCCTCCAGGAACAGAGGAAGCTGATGCGCCACCACGCTCTCAACAACCTTTGCCAGAAAGCGAAGGTTGGAGACCGGACGATAATTATTTAAAACAGCCAGGTCCAGGGCAAGCTTTTTGAGGAGGGGTCTCACCACCGCCTCCTTCAAGGCGGCAGGGAAGACACCCTCCTTCACAGAAGCAGTTATTACTGCCTGGAACCAGCCTCGTGTCCCCTCCCGAGCTGCATAAACCAGCCAGGAGGGGCACGGATCCAACAAACAGGTGGTGGAGCTCAGCCTCCCCATGATCCTGTCCACATCATCAGGGGAAACAGGATCGAACTCAGTCCAGATAACATGCTCAAGACCGTCCGATTCCTCCACATCAGACTCCGTCCAGTCAGAGTCCAAACCGGCCTGGATCTGAGCAATTTTGTCCGTCAGATGATGACTAAACTCCTCAGCCCATCCCTGCAAGGGATCCTCCCTCACCTCCTGGTTAAGAAGGGAGCGAGTCACCCTAAACAGGGCGGCCGGGCGATTATCTGCGGACGCGATGAGGGTGGCAAAGTAATTAGCCCTTGCCGTCCTCATCACAGCAAGATAAGACCTTATAAATGTTCTTAACTGCAATCGGTCAGATTCGGAACGGCTGGACCACTCTCTAGACCCCGTCTCTGACGTTTCATTTCCCGGAGCTCCACAGAAAACCATGGAACCCAACGGGATCTGCGCCGGGTCAGAGGTCGCAAGGGTACAACACAGTTGAGTGCCTCAGTGGCCGCCCTTTCCCAGGCATCCACCAAGGCATCAGCTGGGCTGTGAGTGAGGGCGATAGGTATAGACCCAAGCACCATCTGGAACTGTTTAGGGTCCATTAGGCGCCTGGGGCGGAACCATCTAGTTGGTTCCGCCGCCCAGCAGCGGGGGGTGGCATAACGGAAGACCAGCCGCAGGAGATGATGGTCGGACCATGACAGGGGAGTTGTTGTTGTTGTTAGCTGCGAAGTCGTGTCCGACCCATCGCGACCCTATGGACAACATTCCTCCAGGCCTTCCTGTCCTCTACCATCTTCTGGAGTCCATTTAAGCTCACGCCTACTGCTTCAGTAACTCCATCCAGCCACCTCATTCTCTGACGTCCCCTTCTTCTATTGCCCTCGATCTTTCCCAGCATTAGGCTCTTCTCCAGTGAGTCCTTCCTTCTCATTAGGTGGCCAAAGTATTTGAGTTTTAGCTTCAGGATCTGGCCTTCTAAAGAGCAGTCAGGATTGATCTCCTCTAGGACTGACCGGTTTGATCGCCTTGCAGTCCAAGGGACTCGCAGGAGTCTTCTCCAGCACCATAGTTCAAAGGCCTCAATTCTTTGGCGCTCAGCCTTTCTTATGGTCCAACTTTCACTGCCATACATTGCAACTGGGAAGACCATAGCCTTGACTATACGCACTTTTGTTGACAGGGTGATGTCTCTGCTTTTTAGTGTGCTGTCTAGATTTGCCATGGCTTTCCTCCCCAGGAGCAAGCGTCTTTTAATTTCTTGGCTACAGTCCCCATCTGCAGTGATCTTGGAGCCCAGGAAAATAAAATCTGTCACTACCTCCATTTCTTCCCCATCTATTTGCCAGGAATTGAGAGGGCCAGATGCCATGATCTTGGTTTTCTTAATGTTAAGTTTCAACCCAACTTTTGCACTCTCCTTCTTCACCCGCAACAAGAGGCTCTTTAGTTCTTCTTCACTTTCTGCCATTAGAGTGGTATCATCATGACAGGGGAGTAACAACCGGTAAACCCCCTCCCAAATCATAACACTTACATACTGCTCCATAGTGCTTTATAGCGATTTACAAAGTCAGAATGTTGTCACTAACAATGGTTTTACTGATCTTGGAAAGATGGAAGGCTGAGTCAACTTTGAGCCCTGTCAGGATCAAACTCCAGACTATCGGCAGAGTTAGCCTGTAATACTGCTTTCTAGCTACTGCTTTCACCATGTGTATTTTAATAAGAAGAATATAATATTTCCACCTAAAAATTCAAAAGCCTGCTTGAAATGGCCCCATGAATTCTCCAAAGGGGTCACATTTTTGGTAGCCAAGTGGTATGTCGAGTCTCGATCAAACAGAAAAGAGATGAATGTTCAGAAGGAACACATAGGCTCTGCAAATCCTTTTGAAGTTCAACCATGAGCCCTCATTCTCTAAGCTAGGAGTGTCAAACTCCCGGTCCACAGGCTGGTTGCATCACACAGAAGCCGCGCCCACCCCAGCTCCGGCAATGCAAAAAAGGTTGTGATACATCACAACATGTCATGTGATGCGGCGAGTTTGACACCCATGCTCTAAGCTGTCTGGCCGAGCTATAATTTGCTCCTAAAGAGCAGACCATCTTCCCCTTGAAGGGTCTGCTAATAAGACTTCTCAGAATTTCCATGAATCAGTAAAATATTTGGAATGAAGCTGAATTGCCAGATAACACTCCACACAAAAAGGGCAGCCCTATCTGCTTCCAAAATATATGCTGAAGGAAGTTGCCATCTGTGACAAAGTCTTTCAGTTTTGTTAGTCTATTAAATTCTATTATCTCTTTTTTTTTTTAAAAAATGCATTTTTTTAACCATGATGGAAAGCTTTATGCAAAAAAAAAACAACCCAAAATGATCATAAGAGATTTATAACAAGAAAGGGAAAATTAGGTTTGTTTGTTTCCCTAAGTAAATGATGGATGTAGTAGGAAAGAACTGAATATGATGAATGTGCTTGGCTGGTTATTTGCTTTTAAGAGAATTCCTGTGATGCAGTGAGAACATCCTAAGCGTTTATTTGGCATGCAAATTCACAACAGTTGCAGTGGATTTTAAAAAAAAATGTTAGTCATGAACGACTTGTCAGTCAAAAGTACTGGCTAAATATTCCTTCTTCCAGTGGTGGAAAGGGCTTATGTGTGTATATATCCCACTTTTTGGAAGATCTCCTTTGGGAAGAAATAAGCAATATTTATTATCAAGACTTTATGGTCTATGAGTTTTGGAACATTAATAGGATCACATAGTAAATATTTCTTAAAAAAAATTAAATGTGTTACTTTCTGAAAGATTTAAAAGCTATCTCCAACTTTAGATGAATTCTTTCCAGAACCTTACATTTTTGCTTTTTTTGCATTTTTAGACATTTTTGCATTTCTACAATACATTTGTTTCATCTCGTTCTTCTAGAGTTTTTCTTAATACAAAGAAAAGTGCAAAGACCAAGATTACATTTGTTTTTTTTCTCACAAAAGACTGTTCTTTTATACAAAATTAAACTCTGATTCCTTACGTCTAACATTGATGTTAATTCTAGGCTTGTTTCTATTTTCCTATCTTATTATATAGTCTTCCTATTTTGGTAAGTCTGCAACTATCTTTATCTTAGTTTATCTATAATTTTTTTATCTTCATGTCTATGGTACTATGTTTTCCAAGCATAACTATTTCTTAATCATGAGGTCCTTGGAGCACTCTGAGCTTGGTGGTTTTCTTTAAGATGTTTCATTACCCAAATAAGTAACATTGTCAGTCTTAACAATGAAATACCGTAAATATTTTTAAGAGAGAAAAAATAAGCTCAGAGAGCACAAAGGACCATACAGTTTCTACCATGAGCTACACATATTCTTTCCTATTGTTATTTCTTAACTCCTTAAATCAGGGGTCTTCAAACTTGGCCCTTTTACGACTTGTGGACTTCAACTCTCAGAATTCCTCAGCCAGCGTGCTGGCTAAGGAATACTGGGAGTTGAAGTCCACAAGTCATAAAAGAGCCAAGTTTGAAGACCCCTGATTTAATTCTTTCCTTTTTCCCCCAGCTCTACAGCTCATGTAGCCAGTCTCAGTCCATTTGACTGTGAATATATTTATAGACTTAGATATCTATGGTTTTTTTTTTATTTTTTATTTATTTTAATTCCATTTATATCCCGCCCTTCTCCGAAGACTCAGGGCGGTTTTACAAACTTAGCAGTAGCCTTCATTCTATGTATATGCCTGCTTATTAGGGCTTTCACACAGACACCCCCAAGCAGCATTATTACAAAGTCAGCTTAATTGCCCCCAACAATCTGGGTCCCCTGTCCTCTGTTTCTGGAGCTGGCTGGGCTCTTTTCATCTCTCAGCTCTGCCTCTCAGCTGGTCTCACAAATGCAAGAAATGCAGTTTTCTCTGACTGTCTGAAGATGTTGCTGAAGTGTTCTTTTTCTCATGTCTCTGCTATTTTCCTGGTTTCACTCCTTTCTGGTCTCACCCACACCCAAGCTTACTTTCTGGTCCATTTTATGAGAGAAACACTCCAATTAATGAGAGTTTTAACCCAGACAGCACCAAAAATCTGAATCCCAGGAGGGAAAAAAATGTCTTCTCTCTGTAATGATGATTTATCTCTTCCACATATTCACAGAAAAATGATACTCATGTTCTCTTATTTTACACATTTCTAAATGTTTGTATTAACTGTAATGCATCTTTTAGCTGTGTTGTGTACATTTTTCTAGATGTTTAATTTCGTAAGTATTTTTGCCCTGTGTTTTCTCCTCATACATGTCCTGTCTTTAAAAGAATTACATTACAAAACTCACTTGCAAACAAAAACTTATAATGATGGATTTTGGAAAATGGTTCTTTTCCCAGCCTAGGCAAAAATTAATAAAAAGCTTTAAATATGCTATGGGCGGCTATCTGATTATTGTTATTATTCTCAAATTCATCACCTGAATTTATAAATAAATGATCAGGTATCAAATATTTGGAATTTGTTTTCCAACATTGCTGATTCAGTAAACAATTACAATAAAATATCAAATGAATACTTAGAGTGTTCTCTTTCTCTGCTTTCTTCCAATATACTATAATAGCACTTCTAAATCACAGTTGCATGAATGTTACTAGTAAGTTGCCTGAAATAAGGGAACTGCATTAAGTTATATCCTGGGAGTATTCTGTACCAAAAAAATAAAAGAAAGGGATCAATCCATGGCACTGATACTCTTAAGAGAGGAGTGGAATATGAAAGACTAAATGGAATTCTTTCAAAATTATACTCATTCTAATAGTTGGAATTTAATCCTCTACATATTTGTCTTTTAGTTTATTGTAAGCTATGTAAAATTGCGTGCAAGCTGCACAGCCCTATAAATGCTTTGAATAAACAAGCATAGTTCAAATACAATTTTATTTTCCAAACCTTTCCCAAGACTGAAACTACACTAATTTTAGTATAGTTTCTATCATAGTCATTGTGAATCTCAGACCATGTGTTATGGTTCTGACAGACAGAGACGAATAAAGCAGAACTCCGAGGCTTGCAAATTCCTCAAAGAACTTGTTTATTTGTTACAAAGTATTGGCACAGTCAAGAGTGAAACGAAGTCTGAATACACAAATAACAATTTCCCAATATGAAGTTAAATATCCCACCCATAAAATGCTGCAAGCAACTACGTTCCCCAATATGATTATTTTACAGACTTTTTATGCAACACCCAGTCTCCAATCCTGGAAGCAGCCAATGACCTTGGTTCCCACGGGACAAAACATTATTTTAACTAACAAAGCACCTGGGCAACCCCCTACCTTCCATTCTACAGTATGTGGCAACATAGAATGAGAAGAAAAATGGCTGCAACCATGCTCATTTGTAGAGTTGGCACCATGATCAAGATGTAGCTTGATAGTCTCCTTGTTCAGTTTGAGAAGCCTCAAGAGAAGGTCCTCTTCAAAACTAAAGATGAGGACCTTTGACCACTCAATTTTGCCTAACATAAAATGCCTAGAATTGACAAAGCCTGCTCCAGAGACTCTTTTCCCTGCTAAGTGATATTGGCTCTTTCATACAAGGAAGTCTGAAGAATAATCAGTTGACCCTTTGGTCAAATTATTTCCCCATCCTGGTTTAGCAGATGTAACTATCTGAGGACAGTTTTCAAAATTGGAAAGTTTGGGCCTATTAGTTCCCAGTTCTGAACTCTACTAACCTTATTGATTAAAAACAAAAACTTAGATTCCATACCATCTGAAATTTGTACTTAATGCATGAGGAATGTGACACCATTATGGTGGCAGAAATAAAAATAACAGAATAACACAGTTGAAAGGGAATTTGGATGTCTTCTAGTCCAACCTCTTGCTCAAGCAGGAGATCCTATACCATTCCAGAAAAAAAAAAGCTCTCCAGTCTCTTCTTAAAAGCCTCCAGTGAAGGAAGCTGCTCCACTGATTCATTTTTCTCACTGTTGGGAAATTTCCTCTTATTTCAAAATTACTTCTCTCCTTGATTAGTTTCCATCTATTTCTTCTTGCCCTGCCGTCAGGTGCTTTAGAGAATAGGTTGACCCCTCTTCTTTGTGGCAACCTCTGAGATATTGGAACACTGCTATCATGTAACCCTAATCCTTCTTTTCACTAGACAAAGCAAACCCAATTCCTGCAACCGTTCTTCATATGTTTTAGCTCCAATGTCCTAATCATCCTTGTTGCTCTTTTCTGTACTTTTTCTACATCCTTTTTGTAATATGCTGACCAAAACTGGATGTAGTATTCTAAGTGTGATCTTACTAAGGCTTTATAAAATACTTCACGTGAACTTGATTCCATCCCTCTGTGTGCAATGTATGTGCAAAGTATGTGTGTATGCAATGTGTGTGCCAAATGTGCAATGTGGACAACACTGCTACCTTTGGAGCATAGGCATTGCCACCAATCAGGAAGATCAGGGCTATAGAGCTAGAAGATGGACCTCCGGCAATCAATATGACATTCCAATTCCAATATAATAAGGGACTTCCAATTCTGAAGCTGGTGTGATATGCCATAGGTACACTTGTTGAGGTACCTTGGGAAGTATGCCATAGGTACATTTGTTGAGTGGAGAAAATTAGGATCTAAATAAATAAATAAATAAATTAGATGTGTAGCAATGGTGATAAGCTGTGGCTAGTTGGAATCCCCAAAGAGGAACTGAAAAGAACTAAGTGGCCATTTGCACAAAGATTTTAGGTCTTACCTCATAGAGACCTGAACATGATGTAGTCATGTTATTGAATTCTAGGCATTTTTCATCTCTCAGTCAGGAAGTATTAGAAGTATCACAGTACTGTTTGTTGGTTAACAGTGAGAAACAATGCTGATCCTCTTTTTTTAGGGAAAACTTTTATGGACCAAAGAACTGAGATAAAGATTGGAAAGGGCCACCATTTCTAATTTAAGCCATTGAACTACAACTAAGATGATCAGATTGGCAATGTCATTTCTGCAGGTAGCATATTATTGGTATTAATGTGTATTTATGCTTGGTAGACATCAGTAAATCTTCTTATTCTGCAGTCTTCTGTGGCCAATCAGATATAGTCAAGAAGATTTTTAAAAAATATGGACAAGAGGAACACAGTTTTGGCTCCCTGGCTCTGGGTTGTGATGTGGCATATTTCATCAATGCTATTTTAGGAGTTTGCCTTGTGTTTGTGCTTATTGTGCTTATCAGGTTCTGCCACTTCATGTCTCTTCTCTGGGATATTATTGAGGAGTGTCATTCACTATCCAGGAAAGGAAAAAGCTCTTAAACATCCAGTGTTTTCCCCTCAGTCCCTGAGTAAGTCACTAATGACTAAAAAGAATGTCATTTATTCATGTTGTCAGGGTGACAATACCTTGCAGAAGGATGAGTATCAGATTCTGATGTTTTTAGCATGTTTCTTTACAAAGTCAACACCAGTGGTTTTACATCTGAATCAAAAACTGTGACCAGTGATGGTTGATACACCAGCAACAGTTAGTTCATGGTTGCTAAGTGCTACAATGCCCAGCTATCAAACCATATGGCAGGAGACGTCTCCCTTACCTTTTGCGATGTATCCACCAACTGATGCATTAAGAATTCTGATGTGTCCATCATAATTTGGCTAAAGCTTTAAAGATTTAAGGGATGAATCTTGTGAATATCATAAACCATTTCTTATATTTTTACCCAGTGCTAAATTAAAGGGAAAAGGTATATTGGACTCTGGTTTATGGCAAGGTAGAATAGATCTTCCCCAGTCTATTAAAAAAGGAACATTTTCAACCATGTAATAAATTCATCAGCGTATTTCCCCAGTCATTAATTCTTGCAAAGTCTTTGGATCTGCAATTCATGCTATCTTTCTGTTACCTAGGAAGAGGCTCTTTGGGTTAAAGAATAATTAATACTAATTTCTGTCAGCCTCATTTCCCAAACTAGGTTGGGACTACTGCATACATCTGAGAGTGGGGATTTAATAAAGTGCTGGAAGAATAACAGTAAGAAAGGAATATTCAATAAATAGACACATCTTAGTGAAAATGGAAATTTCATTTCCTACATGTCAAAAACTAAAGGTTGACAGATAGAATAAAAAGAATTATTTTCAAGTCACAAAAGAACAAGTATCAGATGTGTTGTCCTTGTTTAAATCCCACGTTCAGTTATTTTGAAGAAAACAAATCTTGACTATCAAGCAGCAAAAATGCTAATCAAATCTCACATTTGCTCTGTATGGATTATCTGAAGCTTTATGGAAAATGAAAAAATCGAAATCCAGTCATTGACAAACACAGTCAGAACTTTTTTTGCACAGAAAAAGCAGGCCTAGAAAAATGTGCTACAGTACCAAATACTGTGGCAAAATCAAAAACAGTAATGCAATTAAAATGCTGAATGGCCAAACCATCAAGAGTCATCAAGATAAAGCTTCCGGGCATTTTACAATTGGATAACATCAAACATGGACAAGTTAAAACTATAATTAGTAAATAATACATCAAAAGAGTGAGAGAGTAATCATTAAAGATAAAATTGAATGGTGGAAACACCATCAAATCCATGAATACCTATGATACAATATATGCTGGAACTACTAATTGGGCACAAGCTGTACTGGAAGTTTCGACTAAAAAAGGAAGAAACCTAATGTGTATTCACTACACATTACATCCCTGTAGTAATATTGATAGATTATACTTGCCCTGCATAAATGGAGGCAGAGGTTTACTTCAAGTCAAGCAAACTGTCAGAGAAGAAAAGCATGCATTGGTTGATCATGTAAAATGACAGCCAAAAATAAGCATGCATGCAAGTTAAAAATTGCAACACTGAATGTGCAGGAAACAAAGCACAAATATTAAAATAATGTAATAAAAACACAAAGAGAATGCTGGCAAGGGAAAACTATTACATGGTCAATTTCTGCGAAAGATTGAGGGGGAAGTAGATAAAGATAAATGGCTTACAACAGGAATATTAAACAAACCTGAAGGCTTGATTTTGACTATGCAAGAGCAAGCTATTCAGACTATTGCAATCAATGCCAGAACTGAAAAGTCATCAAATAATTAAAGATGCACAGTGTGTAATGAATCAGAAGAAACAGTGGAATCAGAAGAAACAGTGGATTATATACAAGTAGCCCTTGATATAATGGAGTCTGCCCATTCCAGTCATATGTTATGATAGTCATAAAATGGTTTGGTAATATAACTGACTTGATTTTACAATATCTCTGTGATGTTTTTCCAGCGGTTGATAATTTATATCTCTGCAATGGGCATGGTTTTTACAAAAGTTTGAAGTGCCAGTTTTTGGCAAAGCTGTTATAAAATATGTCCTTATGACCACAGGACAGTGCAAAAAGCTGTAAATTTGTCTGTGTTGCTAAGAGTTCAAAGCTTAGTTGCAAAAATATCAACTATGGTTCAAATCTGCCCATGTGTTCTGAGATTAAGGAGCAATATGGACATAGTTTCAAATGGGAAACTGTGAGCAGCCTATAATATTTAGGCCACGTTAAATCCAAAATCTGTAGAAAACTTCTGGAGGGTTGGCATTCAGACAAATCAGTCATTAATAGACACATAGAGATAAACCAAATTTACACACAATTTAAATGAGACAATTTTAAAAAGATAATATGAAACAAAAAGATCAGAACGCATCCTCTCCAGCAGTCTACACCAAGATAAGCAGGGATGAACACCAGACAAACTATCAAGCCAAAACAATACCCTAAGGAACCATCAAGGAAAAAAACCATCCCCAACAAAGCTGGCAGCTAATTTATCTAAAACAGGGATCAATCCCCACGCTCACTAGCACTGATGATGTGACATAGTTGGGTAATGTAAAGTCTCTAAGCAAACAACCAAGCTCACAGAGTACCAAGAATCCCACAGTTCAGCCTGAACTACTGTCTTCTATGGAAGTCAAACAATATCGCTAAAAAGGCAATGGAAAAGCTACTTCTTATTGCTGCCAAGAAAAAAAAATGAAATGAAAAACAAACATCACTGGTTATTTTCCTACTTTCCTGTGACTGCTAGAAATACATGGTAACGTTTGACAAATATAGGAAAACAGCAGATGTCAATCCAGCCTTCTTCTCTGACGGTTCTATTTCTGATTTATGGTTTGTAGAGACATCTTTGCTGCCCCTGACTAGCGCATGACACATCTCTTATCATTTCGTAGGTGGAATGCCAAGATCTATGGCTGTACGGTTTTGGAACTGTGGAACGTGTGGAAGAGAAAATTATTCTGCTTGACTAGAGACAGGTTAAGTTACATGGTGTCTTAAATTGAATTTGACAGCTCTGAAGCCTGGTTCATCTTCTCTTGGTTTTAAAGCTATTACGAGTGCTACATGTTTTTTTTAAATACACCAATATAGGATTTTATTCTTAGGGAATAAAGGGGGGGGCGGGTTTCCTCAACATGCCATTTTAAGTATTAAAATACTAATAGCATAATAATGCATTTAAATTGATGGCTTATTTGGGTTTTATTTTATAGTCAAGTCCTGATCATTAAAAGGTTGATTTTTTTTACATATCTATTGACCTTGAACCTATGTAGAAAAAGAGTGAAAGAGACACTGGGGTGGGGGTGGAAGTACTGTGCTGAGTGTAGCTGTTGCAATTACAAAATGACTTACAAGTGAGGGAAGCTAGAAAAATACAGAACATATCAAAAGTTGTGCAGGGTTTACCCAAACACATTTGCTGGTACCCTCTGCACGTCTCTCTTCAAAGATAGCCAACATAACAGAATAACAGAGCTGGAAGGAACTTTAGAGGTCTTCTTCTCCAACTCCTGCTTGTTCAGGCAGGAAACCCTACAGTATAATACTGTATTTCAGACAAATCTCTTATTATAAACCTCCAGTGATGGAGCACTCACAACTTCTGAAGGCAAAGCCATTTCACTGATTAATTTTTCTCACTGTTGGGAATTTTTTTCCCCTTAGTTCTAGGTTGCTTCTCTCCTTGGTTAGTTTCTATCCATTGCTTCTTGCTTTGCCTTCTGATGTTTCAGAAAATAGGTTGACCCAGTGGTGGGACTCAAATATGTGAACAACCGGTTCTCTGTGTGGATGCCATTTCCGGAAGTCCATTCTGGGCCTGAGCAACAAAAATTAGCTACCAGTTCTGCTGAACTGTTGTGAACTGGCTGAATCCCACCACTGGGTTGACCTCCCTCTTCTTTGTGGCAGCTCCTCAAATATTGGAACACTGCTATTATGTCACGCCTACTGTCCTTCTTTTCTCTAGACTAGCCATACCTAGCAGGTTTGTTAGATACAGACAGATACAGATGGAATTGATTGAGAGACCACATCCACCCTCTTGCAGATTAGGTAGCCTGCTCATATTGCCAAAGGCTACTTGCCAGTGGCATCAGCCAATGTTCGCCGAGGCAAAATATTGAAAGAAGTGATGTACCATGCAACACAAGTCCATGACCCTTAGTTTGTGGCTCATGTCATACCTGTGTGTTCAAAAGGGGCAGAGCTTGTGGCACAACATTGCAATCCTCCTTTTGTCATTTTGATGAAAGTAGCAAGATCTTGTGAATGCTGTGGCCTGTTCTTATCTTGTATGTTGCGTTTACTTTTTCAGTCAGAGGCCTGGAAAGAAATGACAAAGGTGGGTTGCCATGATTAAGAACTTCCCACTGGGTATCATAGGTGGCCCCATATAATCTCTGTATTCTGTACAGTTAGTCCTTGATTTATAGCTGTAATTTGGCTCAAAATAATGATCCCAAGTTGTGCCAGTTGTTAAGCAAGTCACCATGAGACTGCACCCAATTTTGTAACCTTTTTTTTTGCACCAGTTGTTAAGTGAACGTGGTGGTTGTGAAGCAAACATGACAATCATAAAGTGAACCCTGTGATTGTAAAGTGAATGCCACAGTTGTTAAGTGAATCTATTGTCTGCAATAGATTTTTTTTTTGCCAGCAACCAGAAACAAATGCCAGTTTCTGGCAAAAAAATGCCATCAAAAATCATCATCATGTGACTGCAGGACACTGTGAAAACCCTTAAATTCAGGCCAGCTGACAAAATGGGATCACATGACTGTGAAGGAAGGGTGGCTGTTGGAACTTCGAATCTAGTCGTAAGTAGCCCGGTGTGTGTGTGTGTCTGTTAAGCAACTGGGCATAAGTTGAGGGTTGCCTATAGAAAAAAGTATATTTTGTATAGCATAAGTTTAGAAGCTTGCTTACTTTCCCCCTCCTTATATGATGTAGCCTATTTGCAAAGTATTGGCTTAGCTCCACTGATCTTGCTGCCCTTATTTATAAAATTGTTGTACGGCAATCACAAAATGTTTGAAAAGATATTGCAGTAGCTGGTACCTCCAGACAAGTCTGAATAATATTAATTATTTGGACAAATTCAATTTAAGATTTGTAACTGTTCCGATTCTCAGGGAGCACAGTGGTTTTCAAAAAGGAATTTAAGATTCTTGGTGCAAACAGCGAAATTGCCTGCTTTGATTAGTTTCTTTTCTACTTGGAAACAACTCTTGGATTTTTTTTAAATTCAACCTGAAAAAAATAGACTTTAACTGATGATAATGAATGATGAACATCTTTAGGATGATAGAAGTACTGTTAGCTATGGTTCATTCAAGTTCAAAAGAGTAATTGATGTATAGGTTTTTATCTGTATTGAAGAAAGATTGAAGTTCCTTTTTTTCTATTTTTTGTTGCTTGTATTCCCTAAATTTTTTCTTATCCCTTTTTTGTCTAACTCCTTTTCTTTGCACACAAGACACACACAGAGAGACACAGACACACTGACACACAGACAAACAGGCACACGGAGACACAGAGACACAGATACAGACAAGCAGACACACACGCACACATATACATAATACATACATACATACATACATATGTTTTGAATGCAAAAAAAGACAAGTTTCATTTCAACATTTTAAATCACTCTCAATTGCTTTAATGCTGGGTTAGTATTGTATTGATATCACTATATTTTCATCATCCTTTTAGCAGCAGTTAGAAAAGCTGGTGAATAGCATAACTAAACAAATAATATATTAATAAAATAATATTGATAAACTGGAGCTAACTAGATGTTTTAAGCCACTCAGGGTTTCTCATCCCAGCCAGTTAAATAGGCTGGATCATTGTGTGACCCAAAGAATGGAGGATTCCTCATGAGACACTGCACTGAATTCCTGGGGGTGGAAGACAGGAATGACGAGATAAAATAAAAAAATCAATAAAACGTAATAATATTATTGAAATTGGAGGGAGCGGGGTAGACTGAGAGGTTCTCTAATCTGTAGTAGGAACTAAATTGCACTGTGTTCGGTGGGCTTCATGAACACTTGCACTTCAGCCTTTAGTTTAATATATTTGGGGATCAAATGCACCCAAGATTTTGCACCAATGCTACTTTTCCTTAAATGTCTTTTCGAAAACATTTTCCTGGAATGGAGCCTTAAACAATGACATGAGCAATTTTCAGATGTGTTTCACTATGATATAGGAACACTGTGAAAATCTTTAATTGAGATGAGAGTGTTGGTCATTAGATGGGCAGCTTTAAAAATATTTTACTGAGAAAAACAAAACAAAACAAAAACAAAAGCTGTCTCTGGTGGACACCAGAATCTTCGTGGACCCTGGCATCATAAAAGATTGGAAGTCTTCTTTGCCTTAAATAATGATATGCCCTTGGCTCTACCTAACAAGCTGAGTTGGTAATAAATGTTCATCAAGCACAACAGCAGAAGGTCGTTACACTGCTATGCTGTTTTATGGTGCAAAACAAATATATAAAATTAATAAATCTCCTAAGACCTGGATGATCTTTAGAGCATGAGGCCTGGAGATTGGGTGAGCCTTTGATGTGATTTTTCTTAATATGACTTTGATGATTGTGTGAATTGGGTTAGATTGTCCATAGGTACCATTATGCTATTATTCTGTTGCTGCAGTTGTTAATTTGCTTGTATTAGTTTTAATCCTATTGGTTTTAATTGTGTTCAGGGTGATAACTGCAAGATGAGAGGCTATATAAATAAATCCTTTATAATTTATTTATATAAACAAATAATTAAATAAATATTTATATATATTTTTTATTTTTTATTTTTTATTTTTTTATTTTTATTACATTTATATCCTGCCCTTCTCCGAAGACTCAGGGTGGCTTACAAGCTTAGCAGTAGCCTTCATTCTATGTATATGCCTGCTTATTAGGGCTTTCGCCCCCCCAAGCGGCATTATTACAAAGTCAGCTTATTGCCCCCAACAATCTGGGTCCTCATTTTACCTACCTCGGAAGGATGGAAGGCTGAGTCAACCTTGAGCCTGGTGGGATGCGAACCTGCACTAATTGCAGGCAGCTGGTGTTACTTAAGGAGGCATTAGCCCACTGCTCCACCAAGGCTCATATATAAATGAATGACTTGCCTCCAGAAGTTGTGGGTGCTCCAACACTGGAGGTTTTTAAGAAGAGATTGGACAACCATTTTCTGAAATGGTATAAGGTTTTCTGTCTGAGCAGGGGGTTGGACTAAAAGACCTTCAAGGTACCTTCCAATTCTGTTATTCTGTTATTATAATGCATAAATAATAACATCCTAAACTTTTTTGCAGCATACTTTTCATCTGTACATATATATGGCTTGGCCTGAGGCAACCTGTTCTCTGCTCAGTCAAGCTAGTTGCTGCAATGCAGCCAGAATCTTAGCAGTTAGCTTGCAAATAATCCTCAATATCAAAATGTGGTTGGGGGGAAAAAAACAGCAGACAAGGTTGTGTCTGCTGATGAGGTGATGAATGGACTTACTAAACTATATGACTCTGGCATCAAAATGTGAGCTTATTGCCCCCAACAATCTGGGTCCTCATTTTACCTACCTCGGAAGGATGGAAGGCTGAGTCAACCTTGAGCCTGGTGGGATGCGAACCTGCACTAATTGCAGGCAGCTGGTGTTACTTAAGGAGGCATTAGCCCACTGCTCCACCAAGGCTCATATATAAATGAATGACTTGCCTCCAATTCTGTTATTCTGTTATTATAATGCATAAATAATAACATCCTAAACTTTTTTGCAGCATACTTTTCATCTGTACATATATATGGCTTGGCCTGAGGCAACCTGTTCTCTGCTCAGTCAAGCTAGTTGCTGCAATGCAGCCAGAACCTTAGCAGTTAGCTTGCAAATAATCCTCAATATCAAAATGTGGTTGGGAAAAAAAAAAACAGCAGACAAGGTTGTGTCTGCTGATGAGGTGATGAATGGACTTACTAAACTATATATGACTCTGGCATCAAAATGTGATTGAAAGTTGTAATATAAATTGAAATGTAAATATGTATGGGGAAGAGAGAGAGGGAGGGAAAGAGAAGGATTCAAAGGGTTAGTTCAATTTATTCCAAATTTTTATTTTATCAAAAGAGAGAATGAGCCTGAAAGACTCCATTTCAAAACTTGCTTCACTATGCCTATTTTTATATCATATTGTAATTAAAGTTATAATTACAGAACTAACTATAATGAGCTCCTTTCTTCAAAAGACATTGGAATCCTACTTTCTTTATTAAATTTTCAATTTGTTTCCTGCAGTGTTACATAGTTTATTCTCATTAATTGAAGGGGGATCTCATAAATATTTTATCAACACAAGAATGTGATTAAAAGCAGGAGGTTTCTTATTATTCCAATTTTTCACCTTTTTAAAAAAGTAACTCCTTGGTTTCAGTTTTTTTATATATACATTCAAGTTCCTTAGTCTTAAAAGGAGTCTACCATGATGTTCATATTATATTAGATAAAATCAGGTTATTTTAGAGTAATTCTGTTTTGGTTTGGGAAGCATTTATTTCTATCCTTCTGGGAATGTCTTTTACTTAAGAGATGCTTTGCCAAATGCTGTCTAAAAATACAGCAGTTAGTAGGATTTTCACATTAAATGGTTCAGTATTGCCTTCTTCAAGATTAGAATCTACATATCTATAAAAACAGCTCTGCTCATTCTCAGTGCAATTGGATTATCATCTCTCCTGGCTATTTGGTAATATAACTCTTGGCGTACAGATATACAGGCAAGGTTATTTTTATTTAAAAGAAGTCACACTAAGCTTCCTCTGGCAGAGAAAACTGAAGATGTAAGAAAATAGATGTAACACAGATAGAGTAAGGGGGCTGAATTAAAAAAAACACAACTGTTTTGGGTTAAAATATATTGCAGATGAACTGTGGAAATATAAAACATTCTTCACTGTAGCTGAATCTGGTTGAGCCCTGTGCTAACAAACTGTGCCTCCTGGGTAGCCAGAAAAATGCTCCCTTTGATATATTTCTAAGTACTTTTCCCATTTAAAAAGTTGATTTTGAGAAATCAGGGGTGAATGAATGATATAAATCAGTCTTCTCCAACGTGTCACATATCAAGCACGTTCATATTTTTTTAAAGAATCCCAGAATTTCCAGTCAGCATGCTGATTATTGCTGGCTGAAAATTCTCAGGTTTGCAATCTCACCTTATCTCAGAGACAATGGTTTGGGAAGGCTGATGTCAATTCTAGTAATGGGACGAGGGCTGTCAAAGCTGTACAGAGCTTCAAAGGGATGTTTTGCTCTGATGATGCTTCAAAGTAAAGCAGACTTTGAATGTGGTTTGTGATGTCCCCTGTGAAAAATGATGGAGGTCCTGGTTAGCTGAAACATGTGATGGTACTCAAAAATTTGGAGAGGCTAGAAGAAGTAGTTGAGGCCAACTAGTCACCAGATGATTCTACGATCTGTTGGAGGAAGATGACAGGAGTCAGTAAATGGCAAGAACTGAAGAGTGTGTGACAAGCTACACCAGACATGTCAAACACAAGGCCCGGTGGCCGGATCCGGCCCACGAAGTGGTTTCATGTGGCCCACGAAGCCATCCTGGAAACAGTGAGGGAACGGCCCCCACTGCCTTAGCCCTGGCCCAGAGACCCTCCTTCTGCCAGAGACCCTCAGATCTGTCCCACTCCTGCCCAGGCCCCCATAGGCACCCTTGATGCGAACGATGTAGAGCTGGCCATGCGCACCCAGTAGGCCATACGCACTCTAGCCACGCCCACCCAGTGGGCCACGCCCACCCTGGCCATACCCACCCGGCCCCTTGAGGGCAACTGCAATGCTGATGCGGCCCTCAATGAAATTGACTTTGACACCCCTGAGCTACACAGAATGGTATTTAGGGAGACTAGGTGACCTCAAGAAGCAAGAGCCACGTTGATTTCAGAAAGGCATCTTTAATTTTAGTCAGGGTAAAAATATAACCCCCAAAACTATAAAAACAGTTTCCCTGGCAAACCTCTAGCAAATTCAGTAAGGCATAGCCTCTTTAAAATATTTCCTTTCCATAACCTCCATTTCTGGACTGAGTGGCTTTTAATGTAAACGTTGAACTGATCCTCCCTCATCTGGTTCCATCAATCTCTCACAGACATGGACATGTACCAGGAGGCAGAGACCGTTATCTGGCTGGCACGGCAGTAAGAAAGCAGTTCCAAGTTGTGACAATCCTTTTTGAAGGTGGCAATGAGTGTGTTGACAGGTAAAATATCTGTGCAGATTACTGGTGGGATGGATAGTCAGGTAACCATGCCCGGATGCCTGGATACCAGCAGTTCACGAGAGGCCTTGGATGATGTGTTCCTGCAGAGATGAGAATTTATCAGAAGTTATCCACCTCTTACTTCAAAAGAAAAATATTTTCAGTTCTTTAAAGACACCTTGAAGTGCTGACCAAATCCAACAGGATAAAAAAGCAAATATTTTTAACATTCTGTTTAATTTGATACTTCTTCCAGTTAAACAAGATAGGTAGGCAGACACAAATTATTTATTTTTTTCAATAGGCACTACTTACTTAACAAGATCAAACGTGTGTTCTTTTTATTAAACCTTCTAGCCAGATATAATCCCAGCCAAAGCCACTCGGTTGCTCTTTGTTGATGGTTTTGCTTGCACTTCCTGGTTTTTGCCTCTAGAGCAGGGGTCTTCAAACTTGGCCCTTTTATGACTCATGGACTTCAATTTCCAGAATTCCTCAGCCAGACACGCTGGCTGAGGAATTCTGGGAGTTGAAGTCCATGAGTCATAAAAGGGCCAAGTTTGAAGACTCCTGCTCTAGATCCAACTGGCTGCAGAACTGGTATTTCTTAACATGATCAAGGTACAGCAGAGCTCAATAGGCCAGCCTGAATCAACTTTGTCCTTGCAGTCATGCACTAAGAGAATGCATTTACACATCCTCAATAGCATTAGTAACACTAAAAGCATGACAAAATTGTGCTTAGATATAAACAGCCAAGATTTGTTCCAATTTATTCATGCTTTTCTTGGGGCTGGTTCTCCCTTCAAACAGCTGGTACAAAGTCAGAACATTTTGAAAGCTGAAGCTTTTACATCATCTCCATTGGCATGCATCTCTGGTTCTTTCAATTGTGAAATCAGATTTACTGTATAAAAATGTTAAGCTCACTGCTTATGTTAAATCTGCTGATGCTTTTATACTGTTATGTTTATTAAATTTGCAAATTAAAGGTCAAGATATCTTCAGATTATAGGATTTTAAGACAAGTATGAATGATGCAGATACCAAGGCCACTTGAATGACTCTCCAATATCCAAATCGGTGCTTAACCAGGGAAATATAAAAGGACTTGTGTGCATCTAGAAAATGTGATTCAAAAGATACTGACAAGTGTAAATCAGGAAACAACATTAAGTTATGTGGACTTCAATTCCCAGAATTCTTCAGCCAATGTGCAACATCAAACCCAAATCACTAACACAACCAAGATGAAGGTCCCTGCACAGACTCAGGGTCTGGGCATATTGTTACTTGTGTATCATCAAGAGCTATAATAATGGGCAACTGCACTTTTTAATATGTCTTTTTAAAAGCTCCTAATATGTTGAAAATGAGAAAACAAAGGGGTATGGGGGGGATCATGCTGCAGTTCAAACAACAAGATTATCAAGACTTTTCCTAACTTAATACAGGAAACCACTGGACTGCCTATGTAATATTTAAAAAGGTAAAGGTAAAGGTTCCCCTGCACAAGCGTGCTAGTCATTTCCGACTCTAGGGGCCAGTGCTCATCTCTGTTTCAAAGCTGAAGAGCCAGCGCTTGTCCAAGGATGTCTCCGTGGTCATGTGGCCGGCATGACTAGACGCCAAAGGTGCACGGAACGCTGTTACCTTCCCACCGTAGTGGTCCCTATTTTTCTACTTGCATTTTTACGTGCTTTCGAACTGCTAGGTTGGCAGAAGCTGGGACGAGTAACAGGCGCTCACTCTGTTACGCGGCACTCGGGATTCAACCTGCCAAACTGCCGACCTTCAGATCGACAAGCTCAGCGTCCTAACCCACTGAACCACCGCGTCCCTTATGTAATATTTAAGGCTTCCTAAATTGTTTAGGAGTTTACAGTGTGGTAGAGTTCCTGGGTATTTATTTCCAACTTTTTAGAAACTGCTCTTGTAGTAAAGCAACTGTTAAACATATTGGAAACTCTTTGCCCTGTAACTGTTTGTTGTAAAAAGCAACTACACCACCTTTTTCCCCCAGAGCAATATGACTATTGCATCAACTCAAAAATAAACAAAACACCAAAATTCTTTCCACTGGATTTAGCAACTTCATAGGTGTTAATATTATTTTATTTATTGGTTTAAATGTTTACACACATGTTTTCACCTAGTTAAGGTTTTGAGGTGGATAGGAATGATTAAACACAACCTACAAAAGGGAAAATAAAAGTGTAAATTAACCAATGCATGCATAGATTTACACATATGCATATTAAGTGTACTCCCTGTCCACTGACCTTGACCAACTCCTTCATTTTCTGAGCTTCAAGAGATGAAGTGATGAGGAGATAAGTGATAAGAAACAACACCATCAGAAAATAAGAAGTGAATGTAGGTAGATACAGGTACAAAGTCAAAGTCAATCCTACTCTGAAGAACAAAGGTGGTGAAGTGGAATCATTGTCATTAGTGTATTTATTAAGCCAATTGCACTATTTAGATCATGGGTGCCAAACTCAATTGTGTCACATGATGTATCATGATGTTTTTTGTCTTTGCAGAGCTGGGGTGGGCATGGCCTGTGTATGATACATCTGGCCCATGGGCTGCCAGTTTGACACCCCTAATTTAGATTATCCTAGATCCATCCAGGGAAGTATGGAAGACTACATTACTGTGAACTGCAGTTGCCTGGTCAAACATCATAGATAAAATTAGATTCATTTAGATGAATCTATTGAGATGGCACAGCTCATATTATGGTTTTGGGATGTTCTGTCGGAGGGCGGTAAGTGTGTGGACAGAGATCCTTCTGACTTAGCTCTGCTGTACCAACTGGTTGATGAAAAGAAGTTGAATCCAGATTTTAACCAACATATATCCCATCTCAAACCTCCGTTTTGGGGGGGGGAGGTACTGGAGAAAGTTGTAGGCCCAAAATGATGGGGAACTCTGGAGGAGATAACTCATCATGATTCATGACAAGCCAGGTTTAGGCTTGAACATAGGAAAGAATTCACAACAATCACTCTCAAGGATGATCTGTGTTGACACTTGTATACGTAACAAAATCTTCTTTGTTCTTCTAGATCTCTCAGCAGCTTTTCATACTGTATCCTTCTGGACTGCCCATAAAAATGGGATAATAGAAGGTGCTATTTCATGGTAGTTCTATTCCTACTTAAGTGAGTGAGTCCAGAGGTAAAGGATGCTCCATTATGAAATATCACGTGGCTCAGTCTTCCTCTATCATGTTGAACATCTATATGTAGCCTCTGAAAGAGGTCATCTCTCAGTTTAGGGTTGACCTGCTCCAAACTGAACAATAACAAATCAGTAAATTGCAACTAATTTAAAGATAGGGATACTAAAGGTAAAGGTAAAGGTTCCCCCTCACATGCGTGCTAGTCGTTTCCGACTCTAGGGGCCGGTGCTCATCTCCGTTTCAAAGCCGAAGAGCCAGCGCTTGTCCGAGGACGTCTCCGTGGTCATGTGGCCGGCATGACTAGACGCCAGAGGCACACGGAACGCTGTTACCTTCCCACCGTAGTGGTCCCTATTTTTCTACTGGCATTTTTTACGTGCTTTCAAACTGCTAGGTTGGCAGAAGCTGGGACAAGTAACAGGCGCTCACTCTGTTACGCGGCACTTGGGATTCGACCCGCCAAACTGCCGACCATCTGATCGACAAGCTCAGCGTCCTAACCCACTGAGCCACCGCGTCCCAGGGATACTAAGGTAGGTTTAATATTTAGCTGAGGAGCCATCCATAGATTCCAGGAGAGATACAGTGAAATCTTGCCTAGTAGTCAAGGGGCAGCACTGGCAGCAGGGATACATCAATACCATCTATCCAGATTTCTTCCAGTGGCTTTAGAAAGACATTAAAAGTATGGAGAATAAATGGACACCTGAGGACCCCATTACCCAACTACCAAGAGGCAGAAGGGTAATCCATACTCCATCTTCTGGAAATGGTCATCCAAGTAGGAGTGGACCATCATAGTTCAATACCTCCCACCTACAAGTTCTAGCATCTTAGATGTAGGATACCATGGTCAATGGTAATAAAAGCCACTGAGAGGTCCAAAAGGATTGATACAGTCACATTCCCCCTCTCTTTTTTCTGGTACAGTTCATTCCACAAAGTGACAGGGCAGTTTCTGTTCCATAACCAGGCCTTTCACTGGATTGAAATTGTTCTTAGATATTATTCAGCCTGGAGCTGAACATCCAACACCCATTCTTTTAAGCATTTTATCTAGAAGGGGCATACTGGCCACTGGTCTGTTTTTATCCTTTGGATTCTGACTTGGTTTCTTTAGAAACCATCTTATCACTTCTCTTTTTAAAAAGCTAGAACTGCTTCCTCTCTCAGGGAGGGATGTCCTCGACCCAGTCAGACAGCCCCTCCCTACAAGATTTGATGAGCCAAAAAGGGCAAGGATCATGCACACAAGTGCTAATTCAAATATGCTCAAGGATATTGTCCAGCTCCTCAAGCTTCAAAAATTAAAACTCATCAATAAACCGGGACAGTATGGTGCTCTCCATACTTCTACTTCTGAAATTGTTTTGACTGTGGAAACTAAGTTGTGGTGAATGTGGTAACTTAATCTTCAAAGTTGTCCATATTGCAACAGACCCCAGCTCAGAAAAGCACTACTGAATCATGCTGAGAAGAAAACCTTCTCACTGCCATAGAGCAGGTCTAATGACAGTGTTCAGTTGCATTTGGCGTGGATTTCCCTCCGCATGTGTTCTAGCCTTCCACCCCACTTGTAAACACAGTTTGATTGGATTGAGGTAGCATATATATTCTATATATAAATAAACCTTGGCTGCTATTGCAATGTCAGAGAGAAACCAAAGACAACTCTGAACGATTGCACTATACAATCTGGAAACAGCATAGAAGGCCACCATCGGAGAGCGGAAAGCAGAACTAACCTTCTAAAAGTAGAACTAAGCTTCCTATTTTGACTGCTGTTAAGCTCCAGTTTCAGCAACAGTTTTCACAAACACTTCCCCCCCAAAAAAGTGATTATAAAAGTTATCTAAAAAGCATTCAGAGATCCAGCAGAGCCTCAGAGTGCTAAAACTACTTCATTCACTCATTGTGTGCTGACAACCAAGATGGATACCCATAACCAAATCACTCCTCATGGCAGATCAAGTGCAGACTCCTGAAGCCATAGCATGAGAAAACCATATTTAAAAGCTCCATTACATTATATTAGTACATCCTGGCCTTATTTTCTTTGATATGAATAATACTACATGGTAGCTACCAAAGATGCTTACTCTCTTGTCCACACAATACAATTGTATTTTACTTGTTCTTCCTTAATTCAATTCACATCCCCCCCCCAACAAAAATCTACATTTGTTTAGCTCATAGCATAACTCTGGACATTTTTCCTGCTGCAGCATCCTTCATTCAGTAAGGTTCTACATTTAGGCAGGAAAAATCAAATGCACAGGTATAGTATAGGTGGTACCTTGCTCAATAGTAGTAACTGTGAGAGGGATCTCGGAGTCTTAGTAGACAATCACTTCAATATGAGCCAGCAGTGTGCTGCAGCTGCCAAAAAAGCCAACACAGTGCTAGGCTGCATTAACAGAGGGATAGAATCAAGATCAAGTGAAGTACTAATACCACTTTACAATGCTTTGGTAAGGCCACACCTGGAATACTGCATCCAGTTTTGGTCACCACGATGTAAAAAAGATGTCGAGACTCTAGAAAGGGTACAGAGAAGAGCAACCAAGATGATTAGGGGGCTGGAGGCTAAAACATATAGGGAACGGTTGCTGGAATTGGGTTGTTGTTGTTAGCTGCGAAGTCGTGTCCGACCCATCGCGACCCTATGGACAACATTCCTCCAGGCCTTCCTGTCTTCTACCATCTTCTGGAGTCCATTTAAGCTCACGCCTACTGCTTCAGTGACTCCATCCAGCCACCTCATTCTCTGTCGTCCCCTTCTTCTATTGCCCTCGATCTTTCCCAGCATTAGGCTCTTCTCCAGTGAGTCCTTCCTTCTCATTAGGTGGCCAAAGTATTTGAGTTTTAGCTTCAGGATCTGGCCTTCTAAAGAGCAGTCAGGATTGATCTCCTCTAGGACTGACCGGTTTGATCGCCTTGCAGTCCAAGGGACTCGCAGGAGTCTTCTCCAGCACCATAGTTCAAAGGCCTCAATTCTTTGGCGCTCAGCCTTTCTTATGGTCCAACTTTCACTGCCATACATTGCAACTGGGAAGACCATAGCCTTGACTATACGCACTTTTGTTGACAGGGTGATGTCTCTGCTTTTTAGTGTGCTGTCTAGATTTGCCATGGCTTTCCTCCCCAGGAGCAAGCGTCTTTTAATTTCTTGGCTACAGTCCCCATCTGCAGTGATCTTGGAGCCCAGGAAAACAAAATCTGTCACTACCTCCATTTCTTCCCCATCTATTTGCCAGGAATTGAGAGGGCCAGTTGCCATGATCTTGGTTTTCTTAATGTTAAGTTTCAACCCAAGTTTTGCACTCTCCTTCTTCACCCGCAACAAGAGGCTCTTCAGTTCTTCTTCACTTTCTGCCATTAGAGTGGTATCATCTGCGTATCTTAGGTTGTTGATATTTCTTCCGGCAATCTTAATTCCAACTTTTGATTCATCTAGCCCTGCCTTTCTCATGATGTGCTCTGCATATAAGTTAAATAGGCAGGGCGACAGTATACAGCCTTGCCGGACTCCTTTCCCAATTTTGAACCAATCAGTGGTTCCGTGTCCAGTTCTCACTGTTGCTTCTTGACCCGCATATAGGTTTCTCAAGAGACAAATAAGATGGTCTGGTACTCCCATCTCTTTAAGAACTTGCCACAGTTTGTTATGATCCACACAATCAAAGGCTTTAGCATAGTCAATGAAGCAGAAGTAGATGTTTTTCTGGAACTCCCTAGCTTTCTCCATGATCCAGCGTATGTTGGCAATTTGATCTCTAGTTCCTCTGCCTCTTCGAAATCCTGCCTGTACTTCTGGTAGTTCTCGATCCACATACTGCTGAAGTCTAGCTTGTAGGATTTTAAGCATGACTTTACTAGCATGAGAAATGAGTGCAATGGTGCGATAGTTTGAACATTCTTTGGCACTGCCTTTCTTTGGAATTGGAATGTAAACTGATCTTTTCCAATCCTGTGGCCACTGTTGAGTTTTCCAAATTTGCTGGCAAATTGAGTGTAGCACTTTTACTGCACTGTCTTTTAAGATTTTGAATAGCTCAGCTGGAATACTGTCACCTCCACTAGCTTTGTTGTTGCTCAGCTTTTCTAAGGCCCACTTCACCTCACATTCTAGGATGTCTGGCTCGAGGTCAGTGACCACATCATTGTGATTATCTGGGACGTTAAGCTCATTCTTGTATAGTTCTTCTGTGTAATTTTGCCACCTCTTCTTAATCTCTTCTGCCTCTGTTAGGTCCCTGCCATTTTGGTCCTTTATCATGCCCATTTTTGCATTAAACGTTCCCTTCATTTCTCCAATTTTCTTGAAAAGATCTCTGGTCCTCCCTATTCTATTGTTTTCTTCTATTTCTTTGCACTGTTCATTTAAGAAGGCATTCTTATCTCTTCTAGCTATTCTCTGGAATTCTGCATTCAATTGGGCATATCTATGTTTTTCTCCCTTGCCTTTCGCTTCCCTCCTTTCCTCAGCTATTTGCAAAGCTTCCTCAGACAGCCATTTTGCTTTCTTGCATTTCTTTTTCTTTGGGATAGTTTTGGTTGCTACCTGTTGTACAATGTCGCGAACCTCTGTCCATAGTTCTTCAGGCACTCTGTCTATCAGATCTAATTCCTTAAATCTATTTGTCACCTCTACTGTATATTCAACAGGGATATGATTTAATTCATACCTGACTGGCCTAGTGCTTTTCCCTACTTTCTTCAGTTTAAGCCTAAACTTTGCAAGGAGAAGCTCATGGTCTGAGCCACAGTCAGCTCCTGGTCTTGTTTTTACCGACTGTATAGAGCTTCTCCATCTTTGGCTGCAGAGCATATAGTCAATCTGATTTCTGTATTGACCGTCTGGTGATGTCCATGTGTAGAGCCGTCTCTTGGGTTGTTGGAAAAGAGTGTTTGCTATGACCATCGTATTCTCTTGACAAAATTCTATCAGCCTGTGCCCTGCTTCATTTTGTACTCCAAGGCCAAACTTGCCTGTTATTCCAGTTATCTTTTGGCTTCCTACTTTAGCATTCCAATCCCCCATGATGATAAGGACATCATTTTTTGGTGTTACTTCTATAAGGTGCTGTAGGGCTTCATAGAACCGGTCAATTTCATCCTCTTCAGCACTGGTGGTTGGGGCATAGACTTGGACTACTGTGATATTGAATGGTTTGCCTTGGATTCGAACTGAGATCATTCTGTCATTTTGAGGATTGTATCCCAGTATTGATTTTCCTACTCTTTTATTGACTATGAAGGCTACTCCATTTCTTCTGAGGGATTCTTGCCCGCAGTAGTATACCTGATGGTCATCTGAATTAAATTCACCCATTCCTGTCCATTTTAGTTCGCTGATACCTAAGATGTCGATGTTCAGTCTTGTCATCTCTTGTTTGACCACGTCCAGCTTTCCTTGATTCATGGATCTTACATTCCAGGTTCCTATGGAGAAAAAATCTTTACAGCATCGGACTTTCCTTTCACCACCAGACATATCCACAGCTGAGCGTCCTTTCGGCTTTGGCCCAGTCGCTTCATTCTTTCTGGCGCTACTAGTACTAGCCCTCTGCTCTTCCCCAGTAGCATATTGGACGCCTTCCGACCTGAGGGGCTCATCTTCCAGCGTCATATCGTTTTGCCTTTTGGTACTGTCCATAGGGTTTTCATGGCAAAGATACTGGAGTGGGTTGCCATTTCCTTCTCCAGTGGATCACGTTTTGTCAGAACTCTCAGCTATGACCTGTCCGTCTTGGGTGGCCCTGCACGGCATAGCTCATAGCTTCATTGAATTACGCAAGCCCCTTCGCCACGACAAGGCAGTAATCCATGAAGGGGTGGAATTGGGTATGTGTAGTTTAATGAAGAGAAGGGTGTGGGGTGACATGATAGCAGTGTTCCAATATCTCAGGGGCTACCACAAAGAAGAGGGAGTCGAGCTATTCTCCAAAGCACCTGAAAGCAGGACAAGAAGCAACAGATGGAAACTAGTCAAGGAGAGAAGCAACCTAGAACTAAGGAGAAACTTCCTGACAGTTAGAACAATTAACCAGTGGAACAACCTGCCTCCAGAGGCAGAGGTGGTGAATGCTCCAACACTGGAGGCTTTTAAGAAGAGACTGGACAGCCATTTGCCTGAAATGGTATAGGGTTTCCTGCCTGAGCAGGGGGTTGGACTAGATGACCTCCAAGGTCCCTTCCAACTTTATATTATTATTATTATTATTATTATTATTATTATTATTATTATTATTATTATTATTATTATTATTATTATTATTATTATTATTTGTTCTTTCTTTTTTCTCAGCAAATGTGAAAAATTGACTTCACTTTTCATTTTTTTCTGTTTTCTTAATGTGGTGGATAGGGAGCTATAATTTTAAAGAGATAAAGTAAATATTAGAAATAGTTTTCTAGACAGTGCAGAAAAAGAGGATGTTTGTGTATCTTTGTATGTGTGTGTACATACATACACAAACATGCATACAGTACATAGACACAGACAAGTAAAGTATATGTGGTTATTCCTAATTCAACCAAAGCCCAGGTTTTTTCCCATTGGTTAAAAACCTTTATTTATTTAATTTATTTTTCACATTTCAGAACCACCCATCTCCCTCAAAGAGGTACCCTGGCAGTGTACCATAAAAGCTCAAAATATTTAAAAAAATGTTTATAAAAATTACAATGCTAAAATTAAAAATTTAGAATTAAAAATTTACATTATAAAAGGCAAGAATAATTAAACCATGTTAAAAATAATTAACAAAAGTGGAGGGAGGGTTCCACAGCCCCACAATTGGGTGCTTCTTTTTGGAAGGCCAGGAGAGTGGGGGGGCGTGTCATCTTGGCTTAGCTGGAAAAATATTCCCTCTGAGGTAATACATATAACACACATTTCTGGAATTATTCATCTTATTTGTATCCCAAGCATTCTCAAAGGACTCAGTTCCAAAACTGTGTCCCAGAGCACCCCAGAAAACTCAGAAATATCTGTTAGTAGAACTGTTAGTGTCCCACAATGTCACATTACACAATTTGGGAATTGCTAGGTACACCATGAACTGACTTATGTTGGAGCTTCTTCCCATTTACAGCATTATATTCAAGATTTTCCAACTTCATCCTTGCAATTTATGTCCCTTGTTTCTTGTCCGGATGCCATATTCTAAGTGTGGTTTAACCAACACAGATGAACAATGAGTTCTCTAGATCTTGGTATTATACTTCTGTTGATGGACATTGTTTATGTATCACGCAACAAAGTGTAAATTTATATCTAGGTTTCTACTGGTTATATCTATATATCCATTGTTCCTCAAAGGCACAGATAAATTGAATAAACTTTTAAGGGTGATACAAATAAAAAATATCTTCATCCTGACATATCTAGATGATGCTCTCTGTGTCCTGACCTAGGATCCGGAACTGATCAGACTCAAGCCCAGGCTTGAGTTTGACAAGATTTTGTGGTTGTAGGATTTTTGCCCTGACAACCCAAGTCTTCTGAAGGTCTTTGAAAAACTGGCTCTTCTCCCAGGTCTGAGGATAAGGCAGGTGTTGAACACCTGTCAATTTTCTTTGTAGAGTTGTGTTGATGCACGATCTTTCTCTTTTATCTCATTATTCATAACTTTTTTAAATGCAAAATGCTCAGAGTCATTTTAGAATCGGGCAACTTCTAAATTTAAATAACCAAACAAATAAGAAAAAATAATAATGAAAGATTTTATTTACCATATTTCCACCTACAATGTAATCCCTAGAAGCCCTACAATGATACTGGGTCTTCTAATGCCTCCTTAAGTAACACCAGCTGCCTGCAATTAGTGCAGGTTCGAGTCCCACCAGGCTCAAGGTTGACTCAGCCTTCCATCCTTCCGAGGTAGGTAAAATGAGGACCCAGATTGTTGGGGGCAATTAAGCTGACTTTGTAATAATGCCGCTTGGGGGTGTGTGTGTGTGAAAGCCCTAATAAGCAGGCATATACATAGAATGAAGGCTACTGCTAAGCTTGTAAGCCGCCCTGAGTCTTCAGAGAAGGGCGGGATATAAATGGAATTAAAATAAAAATAAAATAAAAAAATGTGGGTACAATATATGCTCCAAATCATTGACATTAAAATAATGCAAATAATGCCATCCCTGTCTTCTCCTGATACTATATGCTATTTCTTCTTGCCCCATTCATTTTTATAACATCTGTATACCATGGCCATGTGCATTGTCTGCTCACACTAAACAATTTCTCTGAACAAAAGTTCAGAGAAGAGCAACTAAAATGATCAAAGGCCTGGAGACTAAAACATTTGAACAATGGCTGCAAGGCTTGGGTTTGTCTAGTCTAAAAAAAAGAAGAAACAGGGGTGACCTGATAGCAGTATTCCAGTATTTGAGGGGCTGCCACAAAGAAGAGGCCGTCAAACTATTCTCCAAAGCACCAGAGGTCAAGACAAGAAATAATGGTTGGAAACTGACCAAAGAGACAATCAACCTGGAATTAAGGAGAAACTTCCTTACAGTGAGGACAATTAACCAGTGGAACAACTTGCTTTCAGAAATCGTGGGTGCTCCATCACTTTTTAAGAAGAGACTAAATAGTCACTGGTCTGAAAATGTATAGGTTCTCCTGCTCGAGCAGGGGGCTGGACTCGAAGACCTCCAAGTTTCCTTCCAGCTCTATTCTATTTTACTCTAATTTGGGCACTTACCCCCTTTCTATTTTTGAAATTTGTACCAAATTTAGATTTCTTTCAAGATTACCACTACTCTTTTCTTATTGACAGATGATATTGATTTGGCTACATAAATCGCTAAATTCCCCTAGCACTAGAGAGAACAATGGGAACCACATTTTGAAACCAACCCATCAACTCAACCTCTTACAAAGTTCATGACACTGTGGTTGAACTATGAAATTGCTGGGTTACTTTCTAGTCTGTACATTCCAAAGCAAGCACAACTTCAAAAATCTTACATGGAACAACATAAGATGAGAGCTCTGCTGAGCATTTATAAAAAGGAAGAAAACTGCTATTGAGGAATACAGTGTTTAATTCCTCTAAATACTAAATGTACGTTGAATTATGAGTGAAGGAACAGTGGAAATGACATATATAACCATATGTCCAAGATAATTGTATGGCAAACAAGTTTATTTACCCTATCAATCTTATTAGCCCAAATCCATCAAGCTGATGTATTTGAAAAAATTAGAACAGCTACATGTGGATGACATGGGATTTTAGGGAAACAAAGAAAAGATGGCAGTGAAAATGGCTAGAGTCTTACCTGCTAAACTCCTGATGGTTTGGTTAAAGTTCTATTTGTGATGTTTCAACCATGTTGGATATACAGTACCAAATAAAGAGTTGGCAACCTTCAAGTAGTATATGCTATGTGATTTGGTTGCATGTATGTAGAAAACAGCAGGTAGCCTTAAACAAGTGAGTTTGGCTTTGTATTAGTATGGCAGAAGTTTGTACAAGAGCTAGGAGCAGATGCATACTAGGAGAATAGCTGTGCAACCACCTGTCATATTAGCATGGAGCACATTGCACACATCTGAAGCAGAGAAAATATACCCTAATACTTTAACTGATACTTCCAACTGCTACTATATCTACAGTACCTTAAGAGAATAACAGAGTTGGAAGGACCTTGGAGGTCTTCTAGTCCAACCCCCTGCTCAGGCAGGAAACCCCTATACCATTTCAGACAAATGGTTGTTCAATTGCTTCTTAACAACTTCTAGTGTTGAAGCATTTACAACTTCAGGAGCCAAGTTATTCCACTGATTAATTGTTTTAACTGTCAGGAAATTTCTCCTTAGTTCTAGGTTGCTTCTCTCCTTGCTTCTCTCCCCATTAAAATATTCTATGTGTCTCCAAATAATGTCTATATCCTTAACCTTTTCCCCTCCCTTCACTGTTGTCATTCAGGAGTGGCCACAGGAATGTCTGTGTATAAATGTCAAGATTTTCTGACTGCACAATCAAAGCCTCACCTTTTTTTAGATGTGTCTCATGTGTAAATCATATTATGCTAGGGTTATGGTTGCTTATGCAGAAAGCCTATATGTTGGCAAATAAATAATTCTTGTTGAGTCTTGTCTTAAACCTCTTGCTCGTCTCATAAAACTCTTTGAATGGATGGCTTTGAGCTAACCCTTAAAATGTATTTGGGAATCGCCATTTGAATTGAGTCACAGAGATTGAGTTTAGGATCTGAACTTGAACATTCATTAGAATTGTAGACATATGGCTTTGCTTGGCTTGCACAAACAAAGAAGAAAATATAATACATAAGAATGGTAGACTGATAGTGCTTCAAAACTACTTGCTGCTTTTTATCTGATTATCAATACAAAAACTAGCCATCCTATCACCCCCAAGCCAGTTCTCTTTTTTTTCTCTTCCCCAAAAGGCAAGGTAAAGACAATTCAGGTAGTCACCATACAGTCTTCGAGAGAAACGGATACCCACAAAACGTCATCTGGAGATCCCTACACACAAACAATACAAACACACAAAGCAACACAACAACTACAACAGGAACAACAATGACCAGATGAATCACAATTCCATACATATAGAATGTTTCAGAGATGACAGCAAGACTGTTATGCCAACATGACCTCGCAGTAGCCCACAAATCAGCCTCAACTCTCAGACGGACCCTGTCAACACCTAAGGAGCAGGCAGAAACAAACCAAAGATCAGGTGTAATATACCAAATCCAGTACAACTGTGAAAAGAACTATGTGGGCCAAACAGAAAGAAAACTGTCTGTCAGATTGCACAAACACTTCCTGGCTATCAAAAGACATGACCCACTATTCCTCATGTCTGTCCTCGAAGACTCAGAAGGACACAAGTTTGATCTAACTGGGACCACAGTTGTAACCCAAGTGAAATCAAGGGGAGAAAAAGAATTCCTCGAAGCCTGGTTCCCCACCAATAAGTCAATAAACAGACACATTGACATTGACCCAATCTACCAACCGCTGAGAACAAAAGAACTACTTCAATCCTGAGTGCAGCATTTAAAGCAAACAAGCAGGCACCCCACCACACAGCAACAAAAATCACAACTGCCCAGAAGAAACCAGACCACCTATCAGCAACAACCAGCCAATCAAGTAGCCCCAAACCAGACCATGACTCAGGAACATCCGGACAAATAGCACCTACACCAATTTACATCACACAAAAAGGTATTTAAAGGCCAGTGCTCTGACAGATGAGCACAATTCAAAGCGCACTGAAGATGGTTCCCCTGAATGGAGATGAAACGTTTGCAGCCAAATCGCCAAGATCAGAGATCAAACCAACTGCCCAGTCACCATACTGGTAGGGACTTTGATAGAAGTGCAAAAAGTGTTCCTTTTAAACTAGGTCCTTATGCAGAAAACTAACACCATGCGCCAATATCTCCACTACTGTCTGCACCATTCAGGGAAAGGTATATCTTTTTGGCTTTGGGAAAAAGTAAAAAAAAATGACCCTGGCTGTAAGAATTAAGAATGCTAGATCAAGCACTTTGCCTGATCAATCACAGAAGAATCTAATTCTTGTGCAGCAAATAAATATGGCTAGTGCAAATGCAAGGTTAGGAAGCTGGAAGCTAATTCATACTAAGTACAAAAGCCAAAAAACCTATCACCTGGGAATAGAACCATAGATCAAGTAGAATGGAAAAACTATTATATGAATAAATATGTTATATTACTTCTAGGCTAATTTGTGAATAAACAGCTATATAAATTGAATGCCATAAATAAATAAATCTTTATCTTCAATTTAAGAGAAAAGTTTTACTTCCCAGCTCAAAAACAGGTTTCACATAATTTAGGAGCATTTGTTTATTTAAAGTAGAATTTCAAAAAAC
The DNA here is from genome assembly GCF_964194415.1 of Vipera berus. NCBI lineage: Eukaryota > Metazoa > Chordata > Lepidosauria > Squamata > Viperidae > Vipera > Vipera berus. The sequence goes on from NC_138203.1 coordinate 253,686,253, forward strand.
GGAAATATCTTTATTTTTAACATTAGTACAATTTCTTAAACTATTGGTCTCTTCCTGCCCATGAAAAGAAAGAAGACGTATGAACTGAAGGCTGACTGTAACTCATGTACATAACAGGAAACCGTGATTTCTCAATATATTTGAACTTGGTCATTTTCATTTCAAAGTTAGTTTAAGTTGAGCACCTAACTAATAGCCAGTTAGGAAGAAAGCCATCTTGAATCATTCTAGAGTAGAACCTAATTCAGGGAACTTCCAGTTTTATTTTATATAAATTCAGTGTAAACAAAGCTAACTACTGATCATAAATTCTATAATTTTACAAATCTACTGATTATAAACATTGTCCTAGACTATATCTGCAAATATTTGCCTAATTTTTCATCTAGGAAAAAAGAGCCAATGATAGTTAATTCAGGTGGTATTTTTGGACACCATAAAGAATCACATTTTAAACTGTTCACACCTCAGACTAAGTACAACAAGCTTTGGTTACAAATCCCATTTTCTAAAATGGATCTGAGCTTTGATGCCATGGTTAAGCCTAAGATAGTAGCATAAATATATTCATTAACTGGGCTTTTTGTCCTAATCCGTCTTGCAAACAGATAGTTTTTGACAAATACAGTGCAAATATAGTATAAACCATGAAGTGTGGCTGGTTTAGTGTGATGTGCCAGTTTTCTCTTATACATGTAAATAAATAATATGAATTTGGGAAAGAAGCTGCCATCCAGCCATGAGTATTTGTTGTTGTTAGTTGCGAAGTCGTGTCCGACCCATCGCGACCCTATGGACAATGTTCCTCCAGGCCTTCCTGTCCTCTACCATCTTCTGGAGTCCATCTAAGCTCACGCCTACTGCTTCAATGACTCCATCCAGCCACCTCATTCTCTGTCGTCCCCTTCTTCTATTGCCCTCAATCTTTCCCAGCATTAGGCTCTTCTCCAGTGAGTCCTACCTTCTCATTAGGTGGCCAAAGTATTTGAGTTTTAGCTTCAGGATCTGGCCTTCTAAAGAGCAGTCAGGGTTGATCTCCTCTAGGACTGACCGGTTTGATCGCCTTGCAGTCCAAGGAACTCGCAGGAGTCTTCTCCAGCACCATAGTTCAAAGGCTTCAATTCTTTGGCGCTCAGCCTTTCTTATGGTCCAGCTTTCACTGCCATACATTGCAACTGGGAAGACCATAGCCTTGACTATACGCACTTTTGTTGACAGGGTGATGTCTCTGCTTTTTAGTGTGCTGTCTAGATTTGTCATGGCTTTCCTCCCCAGGAGCAAGCGTCTTTTAATTTCTTGGCTACAGTCCCCATCTGCAGTGATCTTGGAGCCCAGGAAAATAAAATCTGTCACTACCTCCATTTCTTCCCCATCTATTTGCCAGGAATTGAGAGGGCCAGATGCCATGATCTTGGTTTTCTTAATGTTTAGTTTCAACCCAAGTTTTGCACTCTCCTTCTTCACCCGCAACAAGAGGCTCTTTAGTTCTTCTTCACTTTCTGCCATTAGAGTGGTATCATCTGCATATCTTAGGTTGTTGATGTTTCTTCCGGCAATCTTAATTCCAACTTTTGATTCATCTAGCGCTGCCTTTCTCATGATGTGCTCTGCATATAAGTTAAATAGGCAAGGCGACAGTATACAGCCTTGCCAGACTCCTTTCCCAATTTGGAACCAATCAGTGGTTCCGTGTCCAGTTCTCACTGTTGCTTCTTGGCCCGCATATAGATTTCTCAAGAGACAAATAAGATGGTCTGGTATGCCCATCTCTTTAAGGACTTGCCAGAGTTTGTTATGATCCACACAATCAAAGGCTTTAGCATAGTCAATGAAGCAGAAGTAGATGTTTTTCTGGAACTCTCTAGCTTTCTCCATGATCCAGCGTATGTTAGCAATTTGATCTCTAGTTCCTCTGCCTCTTTGAAATCCTGCCTGTACTTCTGGTAGTTCTCGATCCACATACTGCTGGAGTCTAGCTTGTAGGATTTTAAGCATGACTTTACTAGCATGAGAAATGAGTGCAATGGTGCGATAGTTTGAACATTCTTTGGCACTGCCTTTCTTTGGAATTGGAATGTAAACTGATCTTTTCCAATCCTGTGGCCACTGTTGAGTTTTCCAAATTTGCTGGCAAATTGTGTGTAGCACTTTTACTGCATCGTCTTTTAAGATTTTGAATAGCTGGAATACTGTCACCTCCACTAGCTTTGTTGTTGCTCAGCTTTTCTAAGGCCCACTTCACTTCACATTCTAGGATGTCTGGCTCGAGGTCAGTGACCACCTCATTGTGATTATCAGGGACGTTAAGCTCATTCTTGTATAGTTCTTCTGTGTAATTTTGCCACCTCTTCTTTGCCATGAGTATAGAGTTTGCCAAATTACTATACCAGTATTGATGACATCTAGAAGACTATCTACCATGACTGTCCATGACTATCCGCCATTTGAAAGGGATCTGCATTTTGCTATATTGCTTTAATGTTGGCTGGGAGTGCAGAACATTCAGAGGTAGCTTACATTCAACAGTGCTCTTGTTTTTTAGGAAAGGGAAGGCACGGCTGAACAGCTTGCTTGCCTTCCAGTTCCTAGGAAAAAGACAAGGCTTTGTGGTAGTTATATTGCTGACTCCCACATGGAATGACATAATAAGGAAAGGGATAATGGTTCTTCGGTTTACAATTATTTCTCTTTTAGCTAGATAGAAGGCTTTCTTCTCTGTAGCATTGCATCCAGAACCATAGCTGAAGAACATGAAAGAAATTGCACACCTTTTTTTGGTTAGCTTTCCAAATAAAGATTTGACCCAGCTATTTTATGAAGAACATATGAAGAACGGTTGCAGGATTTGGGTTTGTTTAGTTTAGAGCAAAGAATAACTAGGGGGGGGATGTGATAGTAGCAGCGCTTTTTTTGTAAAAAAAAGTGCCGGAACTCACACATGTCATACAACCCGCCTTGCCTACCCTACAAGGTTCCATCCAATAAAGGTGCCAGAACTCCATTCTGGGCGTTCTATGACAGAAAAAGCCCTGGATACTAGTATTCCAGTATTTTACAGGTTGCCAGAAAGAGGAGAAGGTAAACTTATTTTCCAAAGCATCTGAGGGCAGGACAAGTAACAATGGATGGAAACTACAGACCAATCAGTCTAACATTAATACCTGTGAAGATCCTGGAAAACAAATATTCAAAAAACAGTGTTCTGTACCAGCCTGCTACCGGCCCTGCAGAAAAGGCAGGGACAACCCCTTTACAAACGGCAAGAGGCTGGAATTACGCCTGCCAAATTTATAGCTACAAAAACAAACAAGACACGAACCAAGAAACAGGAGCTTTAAAAAACACGAACTATCCAAGCGGTTGCCTTCAGAAAACCAGCCCTCCCACACATTCCCCTTATATAGAGTTCAGGGCGTGGCTTCTCTCTGCCTCCTTCCGAGAAGCCCCATTGCCTTCCTCTGTTTACTCCTAATTGACTGCCTCCTGCGTCGGGCGTCCTTGAACAGGGCCAGCTGTGGGTCATCTTCATCCACGCTGTCAGGCTCACACAGCTGGGTCTCCGTGGTGACCAAGTGGGAGGGGCCTGGCTGAGGGCACTCATCAGCAAGATCTTCAACCCCCTCAGCAAGGTTTTCAACACCCCCCTCCTCCTCCTCTGAGTCGTCCGACCCAACTGCCAAACCCACAGGCTGACCCTGAATCACAACAAACAGATCTGTGAACAACTAGAAGGAAGCAAAGTTATATCTGTTAAAAGCAAACCATGCCAAACCAAACTTATTTCATTCTTTGATAAAGTGACCAAATTAGTAGGCCAGCGAAACGCTGTGGACATGTATACTTAGATTTCAGTAAGGCATTCGACAAAGTAGACCACAATCTACTGTTTGGTAAGCTAGAAAAAGATGGAATAGACAACATCACCACCAGATGGATTTGTAACTAGCTGACAAACCATACTCAACGAGTAATCCTCAATGGTACTACATTCATCCCTAAGATAAGAGCATCTAAAATGATCAAAGGCCTGGAGACTAAAACATATGAAGAACAGCTGCCGGGCTTGGGTTTGGCTAGTCTAAAGAAAAGAAGAAATAGGGGTGATATGATAGCAGCATTCCAGTATTTGAGGGGCTGCCACAAAGAAGAGGTGGTCAAATTATTCTCCAAAGCACCAGAGGGCAGGACAAGAAATAATGGTTGGAAACTGATCAAAGAGAGAAGCAACTTAAAATTCAGGAGAAACTTCCCAACAGTGAGGACAATTAACCAGTGGAACAACTTGCCTTCAGAAATCGTGGGCACTCCATCACTGGAGGTTTTTAAGAAGAGACTGGACAGTCACTTGTCTGAGATGGTTTAGGTTCTCTTTCTTGAGCAAGGGCTGGACTAGCTCTATTCTATTCTATTCTATTCTATTCTATTCTATTCTGTTCTGTTCTGTTCTGTTCTGTTCTGTTCTGTTCTATTCTATTCTATTCTATTCTATTCTATTCTATTCTATTCTATTCTATTCTATTCTATTCTATTCTATTCTATTCTAGAACCAACCTGGAATTAAGGAGAAACTTAACAGTGAGGACAATTAACCAGTGGAACAATTTGCTGTTAGAGTTGTGGGTGCTTCATCACTGGAAGTTTTTAAGAAGAGACTGTACAGTCACATCTGAAATGCTTTAGGGTCTCCTGCTTGAGCACAAGGTTGAACTAGAAGACCTCCAAGGTCCCTTCCAGCTCTATTCTGATTTTGATTCTTTAGTATGGATTTTGTGAATAGGCTTCCCCATGAACCAATTCATTTTAGCTCCCAAGAACCTAATTTTGAGTTATGTGCTGGGATTCAAAGTGAATAGAATCTGTACAGAAAAGAAAAGTCACAACCCTTAACAAAATCCATTACTTTTCTTTCTCCCCTCCAAAAACCCCACAATTGCACACATCCAAAGTGGAATACAGGGCAAATATGATGATTCTACCAATTCTGATATGAACAATACACAAATAACTGAATTCGGCAATTTAGAAGTTATATTTTTAGAAATCCACATCTCACCTTCTCATACATTCACATAGTCTAAATTTTTCAGTCTGGAGACCAGCTGCAACCTCAAAACATTTTAACAGTTTAGCCTCGAACCATCTTTACCCTAGTGACCAATTCAGGTGGATGCAAAACATGATAAACTACACAGCCACAAAACCCTTGAATCGGCACAATGTGAAAACAATTGGCAATACTGAAGCAACAAATTTTTAAAAAGCTAAAAACTCATGAGGACCTGCAGAAATAATCTGAAATCTTCCAGCCCACTGGCACAACATGACCTCACCCCAAATTATTAGAACAGATCTGGAATGGACCTTGGAGATCTTCTAGTCCAATCCCCTGCTCAAGCAGGAGATCCTATGCCATTTCAAACATCTGACTGTCCAGGCTCTTGTCAAAAACCTCCAGTGATGGAGCACCTACAACTTCTGATACCAAGCTGTTCCACTGGTTAATTGTCCTGTTATGTTCTCCTTAGTTCCAGATTGCTTCTCTCCTTGATTAGTTTCCATCCATTGTTTCTTATCTTGCCTTCTGGTGCTTTGGAAAATAAGATCCCCTCCTCTTTGTAGCAGCCTCTCAAATGCTGGAATACTGCAATCATGTCATCTCTAGTCCTCCTTTTCTCTAGACTAGCTTATTACACTATTGTATTTACACTATTATAAAATAATGTAACTTTTCTGTTCAGCTGGGATACTATGTATAGCTACCACTATAACAAAAATTACCCTTTGGTTTGGAATGACTCCATGCTAGTTAACTAGATAGTATCTAACCTGAACAATATAGATGAAGTAGGATAGTAGCTCTGTCACTTTTTCACTTGATTAGATAAACTGAGAGAAATTTTGTAGACACAAATTCTTTGGGATCCCTCCCAGGACATTTTTTTTCCTGGGGATTTCATTCTTCTCTTCAGATGATTGATTGATTATGTGTCAATCTGTCCCTCTTCTGGTCTTTCAAGTCTTCCGATGGTGCATCTATAGCCATTGAAAATAAGTCCATTCCCCTTGTTTCAGGTCATCCTCTTCTTCTCTTTTCTTCCATATTTGCCAGTATTAAAGCCTTCTCCAAAGAGTTGAATCTTCACATAAAGTGTACAAAGTAGGATAAGCTGATTAGTACATCAGGTTATTATTAGAATCATATGCAAATAGATGGTAGTGGCACAAACAGGGCTGCACAAAGTATAAAATATTAAAATGAATTTTCTGCAAAAATCTGTTCTTCAAGCTGGGAAGTCTGAAGCAAAACAGTTGACACCAATGCTTAAGCCAGCTCTGCTTACTATTGTTAAATTACCCAAATGGCACCTTCCATTTTCTGCCCTTGAACTAAAACCTTTTATATTTCCAGGACTCTTTCAATATTTTTTGTTCATTTGGTCCAATTATATGCATTGTCTTGTTGTTCTTTTTAAGGTTCCATTTGGTGTACAGATCATTAGCTGATATTCACTGAGGTATTCTCTGGTCCAGGAAAGGGAACCTAATCATCAGAATACATGCTATCCAGGCCTCTGTCTTCATACATTAGGAACTCTTGTGAAAGAGTCCTATTTGAATTCTGATTCATCTGCTTTGAAAATTCATTCTACAAAGAGAAACTTAGCTAATCTGTAAGTGAGAAGGGAGAAACTACAGCATCTCAGGTTAGATAGAAATGTTATAAGTATCTAACACAAATCCCTAACTCTCAAGGCTAAGTAATACACAGGCTGAACTTTGTTGATATACAGTATCTCGGGAGAAAGGAGCTTAAGATTTAAATCTTGGAGCTGATACATATGTACATTCAATACATTCTGCCTATGTTGACTTCTTTCTCATCTGCAAAAAAAGCAATTTACTTGGCTGTGCTGAGTTTGTGAAACATCTGTTGTTACTAAATCTGAGATTGAGTTTCTGGAGAGCTCATATTTATTACTATGTCTGTGTGTGATTGATATAAAATGCATAATTGTATTCTTTATATGATATCTTTATGATTTACATACTGTACATATCTTTGTTCTTTATTCTGCTATCTGTATGTCTCCTTCTATTATATCCTCTCTGAATCCTACAATGCTCTGTATGTCTCCTTCCATTACTAGCTGATCAAAAGAGGGGAACAAGGGAAAGAACATAAGAGAGTGCAAAAAGAGAGACAAACCATCAACTGGCAGCATTTAGGGATAATTAATAGAAAGAAACTAAAGTAAACCTGAGTTTCTCCCACAAAACTCGTTGAAATCTCCCGACTCTATTTCATCTACTTCTTTTCTTTTTCCTCTCTCCTCTCTCCTCCTCCTCCTCCTCCTCCTCCTCCTCCTCCTCCTCCTCCTCCTCCTCCTCCTCCTCCTCCTCCTCCTCCTCCTCCTCCTCCTTCTTCTTCTTCTTCTTCTTCTTCTTCTTCTTCTTCTTCTTCTTCTTCTTCTTCTTCTTCTTCTTCTTCTTCTTCTTCTTCTTCTTCTTTCCTCTCTACTTTTCATCCTTTTTTGTATGTATACTGGGAGTGGTGTGGTGGTCTAGTGGTGAAGATGCTTACCTCTCACTCATAAGATTCAGAATTCAATCCTAAGTAGCAGCAGATGTTTCTCTCCTAGGGCACAAAGAAAAAATATCTGCTGTGAACTCTGCATAGGCATCAGGAAGGATAATAATAATAATAATAATAATAATAATAATAATAATAATAATAATAATAATAATAACAACAACAACAACAACAACAATAACAATAACAATAACAATAACAATAACAACAACAACAACAACAACAACAACAATAATAATAATAATAATAATAATAATAATAATAATAATAATTTATTTATTTAGTTGCATTTGTATACCGCCCTTTCCCTGAGGACTCAGGGCGGTTTACAGGGAATTAAAAATCAAAACATACAAAAGTTAAAACCAGTTAAAAAGTATTAAATTCACCCTGTACACTAAAAACCCCAGTTAAAATTTTCTCCTCAGCCTGGGCCCGAGAGCTCAAAGAGCCAGGTCTTCAGGCCCCGGCGGAATGATCGGAGGTCGGGAGCAGTCCTCAGCTCCACCGGCAGCTGGTTCCAGAGGGCAGGCGCTCCCACTGAGAAGGCCCTATGCCTGGGTGTCACCCGCCGGCAATCTCTCACCGGCGGAACCCTGAGCAGACCCTCCCTGTGGGAGCGCACTGGGCGAAGGGCGTTTGATGCCGGCAGCAGGTGTTCCCTCAAATAACCCGGACCCAGGCCATGTAGGGCTTTATAGGTAATAACCAGCACCTTGAATTTCACCCGGAGGGCAACCGGAAGCCAATGCAGCTCGCGGAGTAGAGGTGTTACATGGGAGTATCGGGAAACCCCCATTACAACTTGCGCGGCCGCATTCTGCACCAGTTGAAGCCTCCGAGTGGTCTTCAAGGGCAGCCCCATGTAGAGAGCGTTACAGTAGTCCAACCGGGAGGTCACAAGCGCATGAGTGACTGTGCGTAGGGCGTCTCGGTCCAGATAGGGACGCAACTGGCGCACCAGGCGAACCTGTGCAAAAGCCCCCCTGGTCACGGCTCCTATGTGATCTTCAAAATTGAGCCGTGAATCCAGGAGGACGCCCAAGTTGCGAGCCCTATCAACGGGGGGTAACACCTCACCCCCCATTGTTAGAGGTGGAATAACTTGGTTAACCCGAGACGCCGATATGCACAGCCACTCAGTCTTGGCGGGATTGAGACGAAGCCTGTTTCTCCCCATCCAGACCTGAACCGCCTCCAGGCACGGGGACATCACGGAGAGGGCATCACTGGGTTGGTTCGGGGTGGAAAGAAAAAGTTGGGTATCATCAGCGTACTGGTGATACCCCACCCCAAAACCACGAATGATCTCGCCCAGCGGCTTCATATAGATGTTGAACAGGAGAGGCGAGAGAACCGACCCCTGAGGGACTCCACAAATGAGAGACCTCGGGGCGGATCTCTGCCCTCCTGTCAACACCGACTGCGAGCGGCCCTGGAGGTAGGAGGAGAACCACCGTAGAACGGTGCCTCCCACTCCCAACCCCCTGAGACGCCGCAGCAGGATACCATGGTCGATGGTATCGAAAGCCGCTGAGAGATCTAATAGGACCAGGACAGAGCAGCAACCCCTGTCCCTAGCCCTCCAGAGATCATTCACCAGCGCGACCAATGCCGTCTCCGTGCTATGTCCGGGCCTGAAGCCCGATTGGTACGGGTCCAGATAATCAGTTTCCTCCAGGAACAGAGGGAGCTGATGCGCCACCACACTCTCAACAACCTTCGCCAGAAAGCGAAGGTTGGAGACTGGACGATAGTTGTTTAAAACAGCCGGGTCCAAAGCAGGCTTCTTGAGGAGGGGTCTCACCACCGCCTCCTTCAAGGCGGCAGGGAAGACACCCTCCTTCAAAGAAGCAGTTATTACTGCATGGAACCAGCCTCGTGTTCCCTCCCGAGCCGCATAAGCTAGCCAGGAGGGGCACGGATCCAAGTGTTGTGACTCAGGGCCAGCCTGTGGGTCCGACAGCCGGGTCCGATGTATCGGAGGACTCAGATGTGGGGGAGGAGGGAAACGAACCGGCTGATGATGATTTGGAGGCTTTGCAGAGTCCTCAGCCGGGGACCTCTTCTCAGCTGTGTGAGCCCGAGAGTGCGGAGGATGATGACCCACAGCTGGCCCTGTTCAAGGACGCCCGACGTAGGAGGCAGACGAGCAGGGACAAACAAAGAAAGACTATGGGACTCCTCGGGAGGAGGCACAGGGAGACCACGCCCTGAGCTCTCTATAAAAGAAGTGTTTGGGGAGGGGCTGGTTGCTGAAAGCAACTTTTCCGCTTGAGAAGACAAGCTCTTGTGTTTTTGTTAACTGCGTAATTAAATCTTGGCAGAAGCCTTTTAGCCTTGGACGCTTTCCAGACTCTTCTCTTAATTAGGGGTTGCGAGAAGAGGGCTGGTTCAGAACAGTTTGCTTTCAGCCACCCACCCCTTAATACTACGATGGAGCAGCTTCTTGCCGAGAATGCCCAGCTCAACCAGCAACTCACCTTGCTGGCCACTCAGGTGGCACAACTGCAGGCTCAGGTACAAGCTGCCCCCCCACCCAGGAGGAAATGTCAGTTAGCTATGCCGGATAAATTTGCTGGTAAACCAGAACTGTTTCCTGCCTTCCTGGGACAATGCCAGCTTTATATCAGCGTGAGAGCAGCAGATTTCCCCACTGACCGTGATAAGGTGGGATTCGTGTTGAGCCTTCTGTCGGGAGATGCAGCTCGTTGGGGCACGCCTCTGTTGGCACAGCCTAGCCCTTTGTTGGATAACTTTGGGGGGTTTTGTGACCATATGCGCCTCATGTACGAGGACCCGATTAAGGCGCAGACCGCCACCCGACGTCTGAAAGCTTTGAGGCAGGGTCAGCGCCCCCTACAGGCCTATATCAGCGATTTCCGGCTGCTTAGCCAGGATTCCGCCTGGAATGAGGCTGCGCTCGTGGATGCCTTTCAGGATGGCTTGTCAGAGGAGATGTTGGATGAGCTGGCCCGCGTGGACATTCCCTCAGATCTGAATGGGCTGATCCATCTTTGTCTGCGGATCGATGCCCGGCTGCAGCAGCGTAAGAGTCGCCGTGCCACCCCACAGACCCCTGCCGCCCCTGTTGTGCGTGAGCCCCCAGTCCAGAGGGAGGAGCCAATGGAGCTGGGTGCCGCCAGGTCCCGTCTATCGGTGACGGAAATGGACAGACGACGATCGGAGGGGTTGTGTTTTTACTGTGGGGACCCTGGACATTTGGCTGCTTCTTGCCCAAAGAAGCGTCAGCAGGCGTCAGTGACCAAGCCAGCTCCGAGAAAGTCCCCTGCTTTGCTATCGGGAAACGGTCCGAGCCCGATCTAGACGGTGTGAAAGATCGGGCGACCCACAACGATCACGCCGAGCGACGCCGTTCCGACGGTGCCTGTGAACCTCCACGGCATTTGATTTTGGAGGCACGACTGATCCTTCCTGGCAAGCCAGAGGGGATTCCGGTCCATGCCTTAATTGACTCTGGGGCTACCACTAACTTTATGGATTCGGCCTTTGTGGCCAAATGGGCTGTTCCCCAGTGTCCGGTGGATCCGCCCATGCTTGTGGAGACCATCGATGGTCGAGTGCTCCTGTCCGGGCCTATCACGGCCGCCACGCAACCCGTGTGTATGGCCATCAGTACCCATGTGGAGGCCATTCAGTTTTACGTCACTTCGGATCTGCACTTCCCCGTGGTCTTGGGACTGGCGTGGCTCCGGGCGCATGATCCACAGATCTATTGGTCTCAGAACTTGGTCACCTTCCCAAGTTTGCAGTGCGTGGACCACACCCGCCATATCTGTGCCGGCCAGGTGGAGGGTTCCTCAGGGGTTTCCTTGCCTCCCGTACTGTCCGACTTTGCTGACGTGTTCAGCGAGTCAGAGGCGGACCAATTACCCCCGCACAGGCCCTACGACTGCTCCATTGACCTAGTCCCTGATGCGCCTCTCCCAGTGGGGCGTTTGTACTCCATGTCGGAGCCCGAGTTGGCCGCATTGCGGGACTTCCTAACAAAGAACTTGGCTCGTGGATTCATCCGGCCCTCGTCCTCGCCAGTGTCTGCGCCCGTGCTCTTCGTCAAAAAGAAGTCGGGCGAGTTACGGCTTTGCTGTGACTACCGGAAACTCAACGCTATCACGGTGCGTAACCGCTACCCGCTGCCCCTCATCCCCGAGCTCTTGGACCGACTCCGGGAGGCTAAGATCTTCACGAAACTGGACCTGCGTGGAGCTTACAACCTCGTCAGGGTTCGGCCGGGTGATGAGTGGAAGACAGCGTTTGGTACTCGCTATGGACATTTCGAGTACACGGTGATGCCGTTTGGCCTGACCAACGCCCCCGCTGTGTTTCAGCATTTTATGAATGACATCTTTCGGGATCTGTTGGACCAGTTTGTTGTGATTTACCTGGACGACATCCTGATTTACTCCCCGTCGCGTGAAGCGCATCATCAGCATCTCCGTCAGGTCCTGCAGCGCCTCCGGAAACATCGGCTGTTTGCCAAGTTGGAGAAGTGCCAGTTCTACCAGGTGACCATTGATTTCTTGGGCCACCGCATTTCTCCCGAGGGCATCGCCATGGATCCAAGTAAAGTTGAGTCGTTGCAGAGTTGGCAACCCCCGCGTCGCGTGAAGGATGTTCAGCGACTTCTTGGATTTGCCAACTACTATCGGACATTCATCCCTGGCTTTGCTGCCTTGACAGCCCCCCTCACCCGGCTCCTGCAGAAGAAGACTCGGTTCCAGTGGAACGCCCCCGAACAACAGGCGTTCCAAGCTTTGAAGGACGCCTTCATGAAGGAGCCCATCTTGAAGCATCCTGACCCGCAACGGCCGTTTGTCGTGGAGGCGGACGCCTCCGACATTGCCATTGGGGCCGTGTTACTCCAGGCAGCGACGCCCAACGGTACCCTTTTCCCTTGCGCGTATCACTCTCGGAAATTGAATCCCTCGGAGCGCAACTATACCATCTGGGAGAAGGAGCTGCTGGCCATCAAGGCGGCGTTCGAGGCTTGGAGGCATCATCTGGAGGGGGCGCGGCATCAAATCGAGGTCTGGACGGACCACAAGAATCTGGAAAGCCTGCAGACCGCTCGGAATTTGAACCAACGCCAGATCCGGTGGTCCCTCTTCTTTGCGAGGTTTGACTTCCGGGTGCGGTACATACCAAGCGGGCACAACCAGAGAGCGGATGCTCTGTCCAGGAAGCCCGAGTACACCCGAGTGGAAGACAAGCTTCCGCCCAGGACAGTGATCCCCGTCGAGTCTTTTGCTGCGGTACGGGAGCCGGTGGATATACGGGCTCGGATCCGGGAGGCGCAGCAGCAGGAGGCGTGGGTGCCTCAGCGGAAGGAAGAGGTGGGACCAGATTCGCCTTGGTCGGTCACGGATGGACTCCTGTATTATCGTGACCGGCTCTATGTTCCAGGAGGGCCACTCAGGGGACTCGTCCTCAGCCAATGTCATGATAACCCGGCTGCGGGGCATTTTGGCCTGTTCAAGACTCTGAACCTGGTCTCCCGTACTTTCTGGTGGCCCCGAGTCCGACACGATGTCCAGTCTTATGTCACCTCCTGCGTCCCATGCAGGCAGGCCAAGTCAGCGACAGGGGCCCCGCCTGGTTTACTGTAGCCTTTGCCAACGCCCAAGAGACCCTGGGGGGCTGTGTCCATGGACTTTCTGACGGATCTACCCCCATCCTCCGGCTTCACGACAGTGTTTGTGGTGGTGGACATGTTGACCAAGATGGCGCACTTCATCCCCTGTCGCGGCTTACCGTCAGCTCGCGCCACTAGTCGCATGTTCATCCAACAGGTGTTCCGGCTGCACGGCCTTCCCGACAGGGTCGTCTCCGATAGGGGGGCCCAGTTTACAGCCCGCTTCTGGCAGGAGTTGATGCGGGCGTTGGACATTAAGGTTTGCCTCTCGTCCGCGCATCATCCTCAGACCGACGGGGGTACCGAGAAGGTCATCGGCATCTTAGAGCAGTATCTGCGCTGCTATGTTAACCTGCAGCAGGACAACTGGGTGGACTATTTGGCCATAGCCGAGTTTGCCTTTAATAACTCGCAACACACCTCCACGCAGATGACACCGTTCTTGGCCAACGTGGGTTATCACCCCAGGTTCTTCCCTCTTTCTCCCGTGGACTCACCGGAGCCGGCAGCGAACGAATTCATGGCGGAGTTACAGGCGATCCATCGGTTGGTGCGACGGCAGCTGGAGAAGGCCAAGGCCGACTACAAGAGGTTCGCCGATCGGTCGAGAAGGGATACGCCTCCACTATCGGTGGGGGATCGGGTCTGGCTGTCCACCAGGAACCTACCATCCACTCGGCCGTTGAGGAAGCTGGACCACCGTTACCTTGGACCGTTCCCAGTCGAGGCCGTCATCAACCCGGTCGCCTATCGTTTAACTCTGCCACGTTCCCTGCGCGTGCACCCCGTCTTCCATCGGTCCTTGTTGGTCCCCGAACAACCGGCCTGTCCACTTCGCCAAGCGGAACCTCCCCCATCAGGAACTCGTGATGGAGGCAGCACCCCCGAGTACGAGGTCGCCAGCATCAGGGATTCCCGCTGGCTGAAAGGTCGCTTCCAGTACCTGATCGAGTGGAAAGGGTACGGGCCGGAGGACTTCACATGGGAAGACGCGACCGCCGTTCATGCCCCTGCGTTGGTGACTGCTTTTCACGAACAGTTCCCATCCCGACCGCATCCGGATCGGCAGACCCGAGGGAAGGGCCCTGCGGTGCGGGATAGTGTTGTGACTCAGGGCCAGCCTGTGGGTCCGACAGCCGGGTCCGATGTATCGGAGGACTCAGATGTGGGGGAGGAGGGAAACGAACCGGCTGATGATGATTTGGAGGCTTTGCAGAGTCCTCAGCCGGGGACCTCTTCTCAGCTGTGTGAGCCCGAGAGTGCGGAGGATGATGACCCACAGCTGGCCCTGTTCAAGGACGCCCGACGTAGGAGGCAGACGAGCAGGGACAAACAAAGAAAGACTATGGGACTCCTCGGGAGGAGGCACAGGGAGACCACGCCCTGAGCTCTCTATAAAAGAAGTGTTTGGGGAGGGGCTGGTTGCTGAAAGCAACTTTTCCGCTTGAGAAGACAAGCTCTTGTGTTTTTGTTAACTGCGTAATTAAATCTTGGCAGAAGCCTTTTAGCCTTGGACGCTTTCCAGACTCTTCTCTTAATTAGGGGTTGCGAGAAGAGGGCTGGTTCAGAACACCAACAAACAGGTGGTGGAGCTCAGTCTCCCCATGATCCTGTCCACATCATCAGGGGAAACAGGGTCGAACTCAGTCCAGATAACATGCTCAAGACCGCCTGATTCCTCCACATCAGACTCTGCCCAGTCAGAGTCCAAGCCGGTCCGGATCCGAGCGATTTTGTCCGTCAGATGATGACTGAACTCCTCGGCTCGTCCCTGCAAGGGATCCTCCCTCACCTCCTGGTTAAGGAGGGAGCGAGTCACCCTAAACAGGGCGGCCGGGCGATTATCTGCGGACGCGACAAGGGCGGCAAAGTAGTTAGACTTCGCCGTCCTTATCGCCGCAAGATAAGACCTTATAAAGGTTCTTAACTGCAATCGGTCGGATTCGGATCGGCTGGATCTCCAACCGCTCTCTAGACCTCGTCTCCGACGCTTCATCTCCCGGAGCTCCACAGAGAACCATGGAGCCCAGCGGGATCTGCGCCGAGTCAGAGGTCGCATGGGTACAACACAGTCGAGTGTCCTGGTGGCAGCCGTTTCCCAGGCCTCCACCAGAGCATCGACTGGGCTGTGGGTAAGGGTGATAGGTATCGGCCCAAGCGCCCTCTGGAACCGGTCCGGGTCCATTAGGCGCCTGGGGCGGAACCACCTGGTCGGTTCCGCCCCAGGCGCCTAATAATAATAATAATAATAATAATAATAATAATAATAATAATAATAATAATAATAATAATAATAATAATAATAATAATAATAATGTTGGAAGGGACCTTGGAGGTCATCTAGTCCAACCCCTGCTCGGGCAGGAAACCCTATACCATTTCGGACAAATGGCTGTCCAGTTTCTTCTTAAAAACGTCCAGTGTTGGAGCATTCACAGCTTCTGGAGGCAGGTTGTTCCACTGGTTAATTGTTCTAACTGTCAGGAAGTTTCTCCTCAGTTCTAGGTTGCTTCTCTCCTTGATTAGCTTCCATCCATTGCTTCTTGTCCTGCCTTCAGGCGCTTTGGAGAATAGCTTTAGTTTCTCCTCTTTGTGGCAACCTCTGAGATATTGGAACACTGCTTTCATGTCACCCCTCGTCCTTCTCTTCATTAAACTGGACATACCCAATTCCAGCAGCCATTCCTTATATGTTTTAGTCTCCAGTCCCCTAATCATCTTTGTTGCTCTTCTCTGTACTCTTTCTAGAGTCTCAACATCTTTTTTACATCGTGGTGACCAAACCTGGATGCAGTATTCCAAGTGTGGCCTTACCAAGGCATTGTAAAGTAGTATTAATACTTCACGTGATCTTGATTCTATTCCTCTGTTAATGCAGCCTAGCACTGAATTAGCTTTTTTTGCCAGCTGCAGCACACTGTTGGCTCATATTTAAGTGATTGTCCACTAGGACTCTGAGATCCCTCTCACAGTTACTACTATTGAGCAAGGTACCCCCTATACCAAGCGTAGGCAACCTCAGCTCTTTTATGACTCATGGACTTCAACTCCCAGAATTCCCTGACTCAGGAATTCTGGGAGTTGAAGTCCATGAGTCATAAAAGAGCCGAGGTTGCCTACCCATGCCCTATACTATACCTGTACATTTGGTTTTTCTTGCCTAAATGTAGAACCATACTTTTTTCACCATTGAATTTCATTTTGTTAGATAGCGCCCAGTGTTCAAGTCTGTCCAGATCCTCCTGTATCTTAAGCCTGTCTTAAGCCTGTCTGGAGTGTTGGCTATTCCTGCCAGCTTGGTGTCGTCTGCAAATTTGATGAGTTCCCCATTTATCCCTTCGTCCAAATCGTTGATGAAGCTTTTGAAGAGCACTGGGCCCAGAACAGAGCCCTGGGGCACCCCACTACATACTTCCCTCCATGTAGATGTGATTCCATTGAGGACCACACGCTGAGTATGGCCGGTCAGCCAGCTACGAATCCATCTGGTGGTGATACTGTCTAACCCACATTTTTCTATCTTATCAAGTAGAAGGTTGTGATCTACTTTATCAAATGCCTTACTGAAGTCGAACTAAATTATATCCCCAGCATTCCTCTGATCCACTAATTTTGTCACTTGGTTGAAGAATGCAATAAGATTTGTCTGGCACGATCTGTTTTTGACAAACCCATGTTGGCTTTTAGTAATGATTTGGTTGCCTCTAGGTGCTCGCTGATTTGTTGTTTGATTATCTTTTCCAGAATCTTCCCAGGTATTGAGGTCAGGCTGATAGGTCTGTAATTTCCTGGATCCATTTTTTTCCCTTTTTTTGAAGATGGGAACTACATCAGCTCTTTTCCAATCCTCTGGTAGTCCCCCAGTGCTCCAGGATCTTTGAAAAATATAGTTCAGTGGTTCTGAGATCACATCTGCATTCAGCCAGTAAATGCTTGATTCCATCCAGTTGCCCTGACTCTACCCCAAATTAAGGGATTATAGTGTCATAAAATAGGAGTTTCTATGTACATTGTGAAGATATATGTGTATACTTGTAGAATACTTTCTAATAAAGTAATTAGAAAATGATTTGTGGTGTTTTTGGCTACTTTGATCAGATTTTCACTGTCTGTGCTCTGACATTGTATGTAAAATCTTGCATATTTTGTAACATAATCCAATATAATTAGAGAGTCTAACATAATTAGCCTGACCTATCAGATCATCTAAGGAGAAGCTCCTTGAAGTCCTATTCTTGTAGAAGGTAAAGGGACTCAAAGCCAATGAGATCATATTAGCTTCCTCTAAAATATGAATTTTTGGAAGGATGTTAAAAACTAAACTCTTCATGACTCACACTATCTTACATTTTCCTCATTTTTATTCTTTGCCTTTATTTTTTTCTATGATGGTTATTGAAAGATTTATCAGTTTATAGTTTTGTGGTTTAAAATTCATTTAAATCCATATGATTTTTCATGTCTTGGAAGCACTGAGAATTATTGCTTCACAACAGGGCATACATATGATTGATGATGGATGGATGGATGGATGGATGGATGGATTGATTGATTGATGGTGGACATACAATGGTTGCAGAAATTGGGTATGTCTAGTGTAATGAAAAGAAGGACTAGCGGTGACATTATAGCAGTGTTCCAATATCCAAAGGGCTGCACAAAGAAGAGGGGGTCAACTAATCTCCAAAGCATCTGAAGGAGAATAAGACGCTATGGATGGAAACTAATCAAGGATGAGGACCCATGTAAAACTAAGGAGAAATTTCCTGACAGTTAGAATAATTAATAGTGAAATGGCTTGACTCCAGAAACTGTGATTGCTCCAATACTGGAGTTTTTTTAAAAAGAGATTGGACAGCCATTTGTCTGAAATGGTGTAGGGTTTCCTGCTTGAGCAGAGAGTTGGAGTATAAGACCTCCAGGGTCCCTTCCAACTCTGTTATTCTGTTATTCTGTTAAGCTGGTTGACCATTACTGAGGCAGGAGATGCAAGATGACCATTATGAAAGAAAATAAGGCAAAAAAATGGAGACAATTAGAAAGCCTACAGCAGAAAAAAAGTAGGATTGGCAGTCTAGATAAAAGCAGATTTAAAAAAACTCAATGATTTAGATGAAATTATAGAGGACACACCATTCATGGTGTGCTCTCTACCCTGGTCCATCTTTTTATTACATTCCAACTTCTTGCCTTCCTTTATTTTCATCTGCCATCCACCTTGCTAGGATTCTAGTGTAATTCCCTCCCACCTTGAATTTGGATGTTGATAATTTGTGTCACTTCTCCTAACAATAATCAAGACAGGAGAAGAATAGCCAAGGAACATTTCTCTCTGTGATTGGATTAATAAAATTTATTTGGAGAAAAGTTGACAACTCAAGTTATTTTGCTTTCAGTTGCTGTTTCTATATAGGCAATTCAAATCTGTGAGGCTGTGTTTTTTTCCTCTCATACTTTCATTGTAAAGAGGAGGACCCGACTTTCTTCTGAGATGACAGGCCACTTTGAAAAATGATTTTCCCCCCCTGTAAAACTGTTTCATTTATTCTTTGTAAGTAAACTGGGTTCATCATATCGGTGTAACTTACTTGCTTGCTACCTTGTAAAAACATTGTTTGAATTCATTTTGGATTCTCTTTTTAGTTTGCTGTTTTGCCATATAAAAGGGAGATTAGGAGACATTCCACTATCTGATGATATATATTTTTTGTGAAAATGTGTCTGAAGAATAGTCACAGACACAAAAATGACTTAAATAAACCTTGGTGAAACAGAAAGATAATTGAATATAATATGTTGGGATGGATAAACTGAGAACCAGCTGGCAGTCTGTGCTGCCCCTCTACACACACACACACACACACACACACACACACACACATATAAAGAGAGAGACAGAGACAGAGTCTAAAGGAGTTTATTCAAACCCCCCAAACAGGTTCTCTTTAAGCACCCCTGTTGCACAGCTCCAGATTCTGAGCTCAGCACAGCAAGAGTCACTGGGTAGTTAAGTCCAACTGTCACACATGAAGTCCAGGAAAGCAATCCACAGGTTGAATGGGTCAGGATACACGGCACGAACAGACAAGGCACAGAACTGGGTGCATTGCTCCAGCAATGTTGCTGGAGCAATGTGACCAGTTCTGTGCCTTATCTGCTACAAGTCCTCTGGGCAGGATTAAGTAGGCGATGCCAGTATAGTTGTTCACGAGAGGCGAGGTTGCCTCCTTGCAAATATCTAGTTGATCAGCATTGTGCCTGTCTCCTCTCTGCTCTAATGGCAGCTGCTCCTGATCTTCACCTGCAGCCTCCTGGCCAACTTGCTGCAATTGTGGCTCACCTTTGCTCAGCCTCAGCCTGTCACTTGTCTGACCAACTGAGCTGAGGCTAGCACTCTCCGAGCCCCAATCATGACCAACTCTTGGCTCTGCATTTCCCTCTGCTGACTCAAACTTACCCTCCTCTTACAGAGAACTCGCATCCGGACAGGGGTCCAGAGGCAGATCTATGACACAGTCACAATGGAATGATGGCTGAGAAGCCAATAGGATTTGGCCAATAGGATTTTTTATAATTCTAAGGTAAAGGTTCCCCCGCACATGCATGCTAGTTGTTTCTGACTCTAGGGGCCAGTGCTCATCTCCGTTTCAAAGCCAAAGAGCCAGCGCTTGTCCGAGGATGTCTCCGTGGTCATGTGGCCGGCACGACTAGACGCCAAAGGTGCACGGAACGCTGTTACCTTCCCACCGTAGTGGTCCCTATTTTTCTACTTGCCTTTTACGTGCTTTCGAACTGCTAGGTTGGCAGAAGCTGGGACGAGTAATAGGCGCTCACTCTGTTACGTGGCACTCGGGATTTGACCCGCCAAACTGCCGACCTTCTGATCGACAAGCTCAGCGTCCTAACCCACTGAGCCATCGCGTCCCTTTTTTAGAATTCCAAGACAGCCAAATAGAGTTTAACTGAATAAATATTAAGAGAATTAGCAGAGAAAAATATTCCAACCTATATCCCTTCAGCATTCTTAGGAACCCTAAGAATGGCAGCATTCTTACTACACCAGACTGACTCTCCTATTAATCTTATCAATGAAGAGGATTAGCAAACTGAAACCGAACAATGGAAACAATTTGTCTGCCATTCTGATCTGTAGGTAATTCAAAGCCAATTGCGTCCCAGACTGTCTTCCAATTAACTGCAATATACATCTAAAGCTTATCTAAAAGTTCAAAGACTACAAGCAAATAAAGATTGTATGAGACTTCCTTCCTGCCTTAACTCAAGGGATGCAAAGGATTTTTTTTTCAAACGGACCATGTGTAAAGAAGAAAAGGAAGCTCCAAAGACCTAGGCAATTATGGATAATTTAAATCAAAATATGCACCAGGTTTTTGCACACCACCCCTCTAATTTCATAATGAGTGCTTCTCTTTAGTAAAGAGCATTTACCTAAGGCCAAGGGGAAGAAATAGTAGTCTTGCTACGTGAGTGTTTTCAAATAGAACTTGACTTCTATGTTGTTGTTAGCTGCGAAGTCGTGTCCGACCCATCGCGACCCTATGGACAACGTTCCTCCAGGCCTTCCTGTCTTCTACCATCTTCTGGAGTCCATTTAAGCTCACGCCTACTGCTTCAGTGACTCCATCCAGCCACCTCATTCTCTGTCGTCCCCTTCTTCTATTGCCCTCGATCTTTCCCAGCATTAGGCTCTTCTCCAGTGAGTCCTTCCTTCTCATTAGGTGGCCAAAGTATTTGAGTTTTAGCTTCAGGATCTGGCCTTCTAAAGAGCAGTCAGGATTGATCTCCTCTAGGACTGACCGGTTTGATCGCCTTGCAGTCCAAGGGACTCGCAGGAGTCTTCTCCAGCACCATAGTTCAAAGGCCTCAATTCTTTGGCGCTCAGCCTTTCTTATGGTCCAACTTTCACTGCCATACATTGCAACTGGGAAGACCATAGCCTTGACTATACGCACTTTTGTTGACAGGGTGATGTCTCTGCTTTTTAGTGTGCTGTCTAGATTTGCCATGGCTTTCCTCCCCAGGAGCAAGCGTCTTTTAATTTCTTGGCTACAGTCCCCATCTGCAGTGATCTTGGAGCCCAGGAAAATAAAATCTGTCACTACCTCCATTTCTTCCCCATCTATTTGCCAAGAATTGAGAGGGCCAGATGCCATGATCTTGGTTTTCTTAATGTTAAGTTTCAACCCAAGTTTTGCACTCTCCTTCTTCACCCGCAACAAGAGGCTCTTTAGTTCTTCTTCACTTTCTGCCATTAGAGTGGTATCATCTGCGTATCTTAGGTTGTTGATATTTCTTCCGGCAATAACAAATAATTTTATCAGAAAGAGGTATAAATCAACAAGTTATAGACACCCTTCATTTCCAATGAGCTAAACATAAATTATCTAGCTCTGTGCATTTATGGCAATTCTCTCATAAGAGATGCACTCTTTGAATGCTCTCATGCAGCAAGAGATAGTTGATACTGGCAGCAGTCGGCAACCAGGACTTAGCTGTTGTCCCAGTGTTTCCCAGCAAAGGAAAAGAATAAGCATTTGAGCTGAGCAAGTCATTCCCAGCATTTTATTATTGTATTTGCCTTTCCCACAGGACATTTCAGAATGCTGCAAGAGGGTATCTGCATTTACGTGGATATTGTAAAGAAGGCATCATGTAAGAATAATATAATAAGTCCCAGTGCAGCAATTGGGAGCTTGTCCACTAATGCAGAAACAGAGAGAATGGCCTTGAGGGACAGAAGGAAGAACTGCTGCCAAGGCAATGGTCAGATAAAAGAAGCCTGAGTCCAGGGCAAGAATGTAACATACATAAATGTTTCAGACAAGCCCTCGCTAGTTCACAGAACGATAAAGGAAGGAGGGAGGAGGTATATTCAGACATGCAAGATTCTGTTGCTATAGCTTTAGAATAAAAATAGAATTGGCCTACATAGCTTTGGTTTCCTTGTTTTGTCTACCACGAAGGAGTTACGACCTTTTTGGAGAATAACTACTCCCAAGGAAATGTGGCCTGTCACAGCTATAAAGGAGATACTATCCAGGTAGCAATAAAAAAACAATGGTAACCACTGATGTTCAGATCTTCTGCTTTAATGAACCAAGAGCGAACTTGACTTACTGAAATTTCCAATTTCAAAGATGAGGGAGTCAATTTATTTTCCAAAGCACCAAAAGGCAAGACAAGAAACAATGGATGGAAACTAACCAAGGAGAGAAGCAACCTACAACTAAGGAGAACTTTCTTAAAAGTGAGAGCAGTCAACCAACGGAATAGCTTGCCTTTCAGAAGTTGTGGGTGTTCCATCACTAGAGGCTGTCCAAAAGAGACTGGACAGCCATTTGTCTGAAATGGTACAGGGTCTCCTGCTCAAGCAGGTGGTTGGACTAGAAGATCTCCAGGGTCCCTTCCTACTCTATTATTCTATGTTTCATCTTCTATGTTCTATGAAAGGGGGAGAATTCCTTAACTCTTCTTTTTTCTTTCTTTATTTATATGATCCTGCCTTTAATACTTTTATAAGTTACTCAAGGCAGCAAACATACATAATGCTCCTTTCTTCTCCTATATTCCCCACAACAGCAACCCTATGAAGTGGATTAGGTGGAGAGAGAATGAGTGACCCAAAGTCACCCACGTGGGTTTCACGTCTCAGGTAGGACTAGAACTCAAAGTCTCCTGGTTTCTAGGCCAGCACCATTACCACTACACCAAATTGGTCTCTTATCAATCTTATATCAATGAACACTATAGATACATCCAGGAAATTCAGCAGCAGAGACAGGAGGAGAATAGCCATCTATTACTCCCTAGTAACTACATTCACAGCAAGTTGCCTGTGACTCTAAAAGTGCCACCAAGGTTAATAACTATTTATAGCTTGAGTGTCCCTGAATTATCTAATTATTTCACCATGAGTTTTGATAATGGCAAATTCCAGAGTTTAACTATGCATTAAGTATTTCATTTTATCATTCAGAATGTCCCTGAATTTGGTTTTAAGGGATGACCTCACATTCCAGCATAATGAGACTGGGGGAAAAAAAACACCTCTGTCCACATTTTCTGTTTCTTTTATTTAATGTACTTCTGTCATATTTCCCTTTATCAATCTTCCTATCAAATTAAATAAAAACAAAATGCTGTGTGTTTTTTTTATTTTTCATTGCTTGCCATTATTTGTAACTCATCAACTTACAAAATCATGTTTCAGATACAATGAATAGAATTTTACATTCTATTATCAGGAGCCATCTCACCATAGATGTATAAAAAGATATTACTGTGTTTCCCCCAAAATAAGACTCAACTGGAAAATAAGCCCTAGCATGATTTTTCAGGATGCTCATAATATAAGTCCCACCCCCAAAATGAGCCCCACCCCCAAAATAAGCCCCAATTAAGATTGTCAGCCAGATGGATGTATTTACTGTATTTTCCCAAATATAACCCCTAACCAGAAAATAAGCCCTAATGCATCTTTTGGAACAAAAATTAATATTTGTTGTTGTTGTTGTTAGCTGCGAAGTCATGTCCGACCCATCGCGACCCTATGGACAACGTTCCTCCAGGCCTTCCTGTCCTCTACCATCTTCTGGAGTCCATTTAGGCTCACGCCTACTGCTTCAGTGACTCCATCCAGCCACCTCATTCTCTGTCGTCCCCTTCTTCTCTTGCCCTCAATCTTTCCCAGCATTAGACTCTTCTCCAGTGAGTCCTTCCTTCTCATTAGGTGGCCAAAGTATTTGAGTTTCAAAAAAAATAATATAAAATTGTCTTATTTCCGGGGGAAACAAAGTACTTTGCATATTTTATTTTGAACTCCCTTTCTAACCTTTCCAAACATGTAATTGTCTTCCCCCCTCCTTTTTAAGTAGCTATATACTCAGTTGACTTTTTACTGAAGTGTTTATCACAAATCTTGATCCCATTTCTGATCAGTGAATTCCAACTTAGAACCCATTAATGTGTATAGAAGTTTTGGATAGATTGTGTTACTGTTCTGCTTGGTTTTCACTTGCAGCTCAATCACCTAGTGTGGACGAAACCATTTGGAATTCTTTAACAATCTTTATTTTAACCACCCAGAAAAATTGATATCACCAGCAAACTTGAATCGTGCCAGATATCAAGGCTCGCATCCAGTCCTGAACGAAGGTGACATTTCTCCAAACTATGTGGTATTTAGAATGCCTTCCTAGAACTTCCAAATATGAAATCATGAATATTCATTGATTCTACATTTCGGTTCACTAAGAGGAGCTGTACAATGATCAAACTGAAAAATAAAATAGTATATTATTCAGCAAGATCTAAATCTCATAATCGCAGTTGGTGTCCCTGCAAGGCCATTCTAATAAAGCCCAGACTGATTGCTGCTCATGCTAAGTGCTGACATGAGCTGACATTTTAAAAGGTTCATAGGTTCCTCATCTCTTTGGTGGAAATTCAGCAGATGACAACCAAATAGTGATCTTATTAAGTTCAGCTATAAGCCGTTAGGCAATTAATGTATACAACTTCATGGACAATATGGGGAACAACATTTTATCTGTCAAGTGCTGAAATACATTTGTATCCCAGTGGGCATTAATATCACAAAAGGGAAGTGACTAAAATGCATGAGTCTAATTGTAAGAAGACAATAAAAATCAAAGAAAGAAACAAAAAGACCAGAACACATCCTCTGCAGGACACAATACCCAGATAAGTAGGGATTACTTATCAGGGAATCCCTTAGCCCGCGAGAGACCACCGTCCCTCAGATGGTCGGGTGTGAGTCTCTCCTACTGAGATACGGCCCAGGGGCGCAGTTGGGCCTGCTGCTGGCGTACCTACCACCTAATCGTGCAGCGGCGGCCCTGCCCGAGCTACTCGATGCCCTCTCAGGGTTGGTGGTTGAATTCCCAAGACTCATGGTCTTGGGCGACTTTAATCTACCGTCCCTGGGAGGATCGTCCGAACTGGCTCGGGAGTTCATGGCTTCCATGGCGGCCATGGACCTGTCGCAAATAATTTCTGGACCGACTCATGAGAGAGGCCACACCCCAGACTTGGTGTTCTTGTCTGGACGGTGGCGTGATGATATCGGTGGGGGTACCACAACTGTTACACCCCTGTCATGGACCGATCACCACCTCCTGCGGCTAGACTTCCCCCTTGCCACCCCCCACCGTGGGTGCACGGTGCCAGTCAGATGGTACCGCCCTAGGCGCCTAATGGACCCTGATAAGTTCCAGGCAGCGCTTAGGGACACGCATGCACTCCCTGCTCACAGCTCGGCGGATGCCTTAGTGGAAGCCTGGGAAAAGGCAGCCACGGAGGCTCTGGACCGAGTTGTACCCTTGCGGCCTCTGACCCGACACAGATCCCAGCGAGCCCCATGGTTCACCGAGGAGCTCCGGGAGATGAAGCGTCGGAGACGGGGCCTAGAGAGCCGTTGGAGATCCAGTCGATCCGAATCCGACCGATTGCGACTAAGAATCCTCACCAGGTCTTATCTCGCTGCGATAAGGGTGGCAAAATCCAACTATTTTTCCACCCTCATCGCGTCCGCAGATAATCGCCCGGCTGCCTTGTTCAGGGTGACTCGCTCCCTATTAAACCAAGAGGTGAGGGAGGAACCCTTGCAGGGTCGAGCCGAGGAATTCGGTCAATATCTGCTGGACAAAATTGCTCGGATTCGAACTGGCCTGGACTCCAACTGGGCTGAGATGGAAGAACAAGACATGGACAGTCTTGTCGACGTCATCTGGGAAGAATTTGATCCTGTAACTCCTAAGGAAGTGGACAGGATTATGAGAAGGTTGAGCTCCTCCACATGCTTACTGGACCCGTGCCCTTCCTGGCTGGCCTATGCAGCTCGAGAGGGGACACGAGGCTAGTTCCTAGCGGTCATCTCTGCTTCTCTGAGTGAGGGTCACTTCCCCACCGCCTTGAAGGAGGCGGTGGTGAGACCTCTCCTCAAGAAGCCCACCTTGGACCCATCCTCTTTGAATAACTTTCGTCCAGTCTCCAATCTTCGCTTCCTTGCGAAGGTTGTTGAGAGCGTGGTGGTGCACCAACTTCCTCAGATCCTGGATGAAGCGGTTTATCTAGACCCGTACCAATCGGGTTTCAGGCCGGGCTACAGCACGGAGACGGCATTGGTCGCTCTGATGAATGATCTCTGGAGAGCCCGGGACAGGGGCCATTCCTCTGTCCTAGTCTTATTAGACCTCTCGGCGGCTTTCGATACCATCGACCATGGTATCTTGCTGCGACGCCTCAGGGGACTGGGAGTGGGAGGCACGGTTCTGCGTTGGTTCTCCTCCTTTCTCCAGGGTCGCTCGCAGTCGGTGCTGACAGGGGGACAGAGGTCGACCCCGAGGCCTCTCGCTTGCGGAGTCCCTCAGGGGTCGGTCCTCTCGCCTCTCCTGTTCAACATCTACATGAAACCGCTGGGTGAGATCATTCGCAGTTTTGGAGTAGGGTACCATCAGTATGCTGATGACACCCAGCTTTTTATCTCAACTCCAAACAATATCAGTGATGCCCTAGACGTGATGTCCCGCTGCCTGAAAGCGGTCCGGGAATGGATGGGGAGGAACAGGCTTCAACTGAACCCGGACAAGACTGAATGGCTGTATGTTCCGGCAAGCCAGGATATTCAGAACGTCCCATTGCTTAACATCGGGGACAAGTTACTACCCCCTGTTGATAGGGCCCGCAACCTGGGTGTCCTCCTAGACTCGCAGCTCTCCCTAGAAGACCACATAGGAGCTGTGACCAAGGGGGCCTTCTCCCGGGTTCGACTAGTTCGCCAACTACGGCCTTATCTGGACCTGGATTCCTTACGTACAGTCACCCATGCCCTTGTGACCTCTCGCCTAGACTATTGTAACACTCTCTACATGGGGCTGCCCTTGAGATCCACTCGGAAGCTTCAACTGGTGCAAAGTGCAGCGGCACGGACACTCTTGGGAGCCTCCCGATACTCCCATATCACACCTCTCCTCTGTGCGCTGCACTGGCTTCCGGTTGCCTTCCGTGTGAAGTTCAAGGTGCTAACAATGACATACAAAGCCCTACATGGCATGGGTCCGGACTACCTACGGGAGCACCTTCTGCCAATGTCAGCACCCCACCGTCCTGTGCGCTCCCACAGAGAGGGCCTCCTCAGGGTGCCACCGCTCAAGGAATGTCGGCTGGTGGCCCCCAGGGGGAGGGCATTCTCAGTGGGTGCGCCAGCCCTCTGGAACAGCTTACCAACCGAAATCCGGATGGCCCCCGACCTCCGTACCTTCCGACGCGACTTAAAAACTTTCTTGTTCCAGCAGTCCGGCCTGGCATGATAGCGTTAATTGGGGACCCAGTTTGTTTTCACTATTGTTTTTTATTATTTTTATTGTTCATCTGTATACCTTCCTTCCTCTGTACACCGCCCCGAGTCCCTCGGGAGAAGGGCGGTTTATAAAAACTAATAAATAAATAAATAAAAATAAATTAACATCAAACAGTGAAGGAGAAAGTAATACACTAATCAAGCAAATACTAAGGATAAAACCCAGCCCTACTGTATATAAACCAACAGTATATAAACAGGGAGCAAACTCCACACTCACTAGCACTGATGATGTTACCAAGTTAGGTAATGAAATGTCTACCAGCAAACAACCAAGCTCAGAGAGCCCCAATGATTTCACAGTTCAGGTCTGAGCTACAGATATTGTCTTCTGTTTCAGCTTGAGTCTATCTGGAAATTACCTGCACTCCCCCAAATATGCTCTTTATATTGTAAGAGAATGATGGAGAATAATGGTTTCTATCTGAAACTATTATCTCCATTTAAATCCCGCCAGGCATGAGAAAGACACCTCATCCGAGAGAAGCTACTAGTTATAAAAGCCTATGTATTCTTGGGAAAAAAGTATGATCCATTTTGAGTTAAAATGTTCAAGGAAACAAACATAATCTGGTGTCAAATTTCTATGAGCAGCCAAATTATGACAAAAGAATTGTTTTGGAAACAACCTCCCCACCTGATTTATTAAACTACGTAGGACAGGAGGGCTGTGCCACATGTCTTTTCTTAAATATTTCAGTTAGATTTTCAGAGCCATACATTCCTAGGATTTTCAAGGCTGGGCTTCTGTCCTAGAATATATGAAGAAGTGAATGCCCTTAGGCACTTCAATGATTCTATCCCTCATAAACCATCATAAATGTTTCTGCAGTCAGAATTTGTGAGAAGGGTTAGAAAAGGGAAAGGACATGAACATTCATCACCAATTAAATTATGACTGAGGGAAAAAATAGAGTTGGGGGAATCTATGCTCCCCCCCCCCGCACTTTCTTCAATTTCTCATCTTGCTGGTTCCCTTCTCTTTGCTTTATGTTTTGTTCAGAGGAAATAATGTTTGCGTGTTGTTTGTGTGTGTCTGTGTGTGTGTGTGTGTGTTATTGTTAATTCAGCATTTTATGCTAATTGGCTGTCTTTTCCAAGCAGAAGGCAGCCAAGCAGACAACTTCCTGTTAAAAGCTTTCTGTTTATTTGAATCACGGTTGTCAGTAGAAGCCCATGTATTACGCTAACAATATTATTCCCAAGGAAGCGTTTATTAACTGATGGGGAGGGGAAAACTTAAGGACAATTATAAGAAATACATGCAGAATAAGCCAAAAGACAGAAAAATCCACAGAGATTTCACATGTGAAAAGAAAAATAGATAGTTTCCCCCTCCTTCCCAAAATAATTGCAAGCATAGAAAAATAAAAAGACACTCAAATTAAATTTTCATGGATGCAGGGCTTTTGCTAGCTGGGCACAACAGCTCTAAAATTCATATCCACTTGACATGAGAAATGCAGATTCAGAGTATTCATTTCAAGCCAAGTTGAAAACTTATCTTTTGAGTTTTGCTTATGCAAGACTTAAATGCAGCTAAATGTTCAAGCTGCTGGTTATTGTTTTAGGCAAAGCCCACTGAGATTCTTTGCATAAGCTGTGCTATAGAAATTGACTTTCAATTGTATTTAGTCTACATGCACTTGAAAACAGCACAGAGACAGCAAAAATGTGATAAAGAATAAATACGTGGGAAAAGACCTGATACCACAAATCTTTTGTTTAAACACAAGCGGGAAGCTAAATTTTATCTGGTTGTCACATTCAAAACTGCTCGGTCAGTTACTACCATTCACCACACAGTGATAGATCCAGGTTGTTTACTTCTCAAATATATTATTTTTAGGAGAAGGGGAACCAGAGTGAGAGATTATCCTTTCACTTGAGCTGTTATGCTGTGTCATTACTGGTCTATCATTCAAAAACCATTTAAATGTACCATTCAAATTTGCATTTCTTAATTCAAAGCTCTGCAATTCTATTGTGGATCTGCCTCCATTCACAGTACAGGCACATACATATTTTGGAAACTGTAAACCACTTAATCTGACATTGCCATTTTCAAGATGGAAGCTTTCTAAACCTTTCTCCCGAATTTATTTGACAGTCCTTGTTATGTCTTTTCTACTTATCCAACCGAAGGCCCTGGAGGTTTTCTGTTTCTTACGCTACTGAACCTTCTAGCAGAAGTAATTCCAGTTAATTTTCAAGAATTACAAAATATGCAGGCAGGCTAAGGTAACTGAGCTGAAAGCTAAAGTACGGGTTTATAATATGCTTCTGATGCCCTATGTAGTTGCTTTGCAGCACAATATTTTTTGTATCTACTCAAATGACACAGCCTCTAAATTTAGTTGGGGTTTCTGCCATCAAAGGAACAAGATTGCAGTGATATTGTACATGTGCTACTAAAGAAATTTCAACTTTATTAGACATAAATGCTTCTCAAAAGCTTGGCTCAACCTCCATAATAGAATTACCTCTGACTAGGTCAAGCCCAAATGGACATCCTCTAACAGAATCTAATTGCTAATGCAGCTACAGAAGCAGAGGCTAAAACACATCACTTTCAAAATGCATTGCAGTTATCCAGTAGCATTAGATTGTACAGTAACTTTCTACATGGGTGAAGTGACAAATTCATAGGAAGAAGCAAGAAGCACATTATTTCTTCCTACAGGTATTTCTAAAAGGGCCATTTTCCTGTAAGTGAATTGAACAATAATATGATAGTGTTCTTTCTTTCCTAGTTGACTTTCTCTGACTTCACTTAATGTTTCTTTAATACTCTGTCTTTAAAAAAGAAAGTGTAATTTAAAAAAAAAATCTTCCACAAGATGGTACCCTTCAGATAGGTAGAGGTTATACTTGATTGGGCATGCTGCAGCTCCCATCTGTCAAGGAATGTTGGCTAGCAGGACCTAAGAGTTGTGCCTTCTCTGCCAAAGTCTCTCCATCTAGAACTTTCTCCCTCCATAAATTAGGATGGCCCCAACTATGTTGGACTTTCATTAGGCATTGAAAACCTGGTTATGTGAGGCTTCCGGTTCACACGCGTGGCGCTTCTAGACATGCAGAGACAGTCTGTCTCCTGCCGTCCATTTCTTTCTTGCTCGGAGGACCCTGAAAAGGGTCAAAAATTGCCCTGGAGGGGCAATCACCGTGAGAAGGACTTCCCTGCAATTGCGGAAGGGTGGAAGCCCTCCTCTGGAATTCAGGATCATCTCCTTTTGGCCCAAAGAAGAAGAGACCGGCCATAAAGATGGCCGATCACTAAGCCACTCCCTACCAAAGCCAAAAATACCACCTAGCACTACGAAGCAATCTGGAGGACCTGGGTGAGCTTTTACCTTTCCTATTCCCTTAATCACCTTCCTGTGGGACTTTTCTGAAAATCTCCTTCCCCACTGTTTGAGAAAACAGTGAATATTTACTTTGGGAACTAAGCTTAAAGCCTAAAAGTTACTAAAGAAATCCAATTAATACAGCAAAAAATCTAAGCAATTACAGCTGTTTTTACTAAAATGTTTCTATTTGTTGCTAGGGACTCACTATCCTATTTTCTCTTTAAACTGGGAATTAAAGAAAAAATTTGGACTAATTGTACAAAAGTTCTATAATAATTTGGAAAAAGAAAAAGGAAAAATAAAACAAAACCTTTTACATTGCATCTTATATGTTATTGATGACATCTTGTGGCGAAACCTGGTATAGCAAGTAAATTTCCTCTTTTTGTTGTGAAAGCTGTCTGAATAACAGAGCTGTACTTGAAGATAAGTGTGGGAACACCTGGCACTAAATACAACTCTTCAGGAGGTGGAAAATCCTTGGCTATTATTAAAACAGCCTCCATGGAAGATTTAATAGTAAATAACAATGAAATGGATGATTACATCCTGCCACTTGATTATAAACTGATTCTGGACATGATTTTGGCAATGACAGAGCAAATTAAAGCCAAGCTGCATGAAAAATCTGACAATTTAAAGCCACTAAATCAAACTCTAACCTTAAATGAGGAAAAGATAACCCAAAGCCAAATAGAAGTGGAAACTAATACTAAAACAGGAGATTTCAAAGAACAAAAGCAACCTACAGAAAACCTTAAAGTCCAAACCTTTATAGCAACTACAAAACTTTCAAGCCAAAAACCAACAGCACCTGAAGAAGGCAACACCAAGAGTGAAGACAGTAAAGGCCTTCAAATACAATATATTGAGAATTCAATTAATCAAATGACAAACACAATTCCAGTTACTACTTTCTACCTATCCCAGATAGAACCAGAAGAACCAAAAGATTTGACTGATTTAATGACAATTATATTATATCAGCCACCAAAAATTGAACTACTAAAGCAAAAATATAATGATTACAAAGGGGACATGTTTCTTGCAAAACTGACATTTGGATAAACTCCTTTGATTCAAATAAGGGGTATAGGAAGAAAGGAAGATACATTTGAGAATTTAAAGATACCAAGACCGAAACATGATTGGCACAAAAAGAAGGCAAGAGTTAGACTTAAAAGACTGAACTTGTTTCTTTTTTGAGATTCCTAAAGAAAGACTATAAAAATATCTCTCTATGGATTAAAGGGAATCTCTAAAAAAATATCACTGATTTTATATTTAGCTTTTAGATTTGTAAAGGAAACATAACTCCTAACTATATTATAGAATTTAGAATGATATATCAAAAGATAATATTTTAATAATTGATGTACGCTTAAGATGCCTTATAGAATATTCAGTGGCTATTTTTGAACTATAGTATAGAATTTAGAATTTTATATATAAAAGATAGCATTTTAATAATTGTTGAATGGTTAAGGCAAAAAATGTATTTCTAATAACTGGTGATTTGCTAAGATGAAAATTAGACTTTAGTGGTAAAACATATGAATGTTTTGTAATGAACAATATATGTTTGGTAGACAAAAGAATTATTCTTTATGGAAATAGGGAATTGTGGGTCACCCAAAATTAAGCTTTTTTCTACTGTATATATGCAAGAATACTCTATTGCAATTATATAAAACTTTCAAACAGGATATTGATATGTATTAGTGAAAATATATTTTGAATTTTGTTGATTGACTTGGTTATAACTAGAAATATACTAACTTGTTTATTTTGACTATGTAATCACTAAGGGAATTAGAGAGGACTTCTCTGTTGATGTAACCTGAACTATTTACAAATGGCTATTTTTTATATTAATTACACAACCACCACATTGTTTCACAAATATATGCATATGTAAATATTAAAAATCAATAAAACTTGTATACAAAAAAAAAAGAAAACCTGGTTATATGCCAAGGTTTGGGACCCCAAGTATGTTAAAGGTCCTGTTTTTTGGCTATATTGATGTTTATGGTTCAAATTTTTATATATTAAATATTATATTATATTAAATATATACAGCAGACATGTCAAACACAAGGCCCGGGGGCCAGATGTGGCCCGTGAAGTGGTTTCATGCGGCCCGTGAAGCCATCCTGGAAACAGTGAGGGAACGGCCCCCACTGCCTTGGCCCTGGCCCAGAGACCCTCCTTTTGCCAGAGACCCTCAGATCTGTCCCACTCCTGCCCAGGCCCCCATAGGCACCCTTGATGTGAACGATGTAGAGCTGGCCACGCCCACCCAGTAGGCCATATGCACTCTAGCCACGCCCACCCAGTAGGCCACGCCCACCCTGGCCACACCCACCTGGCCCCTTGAGGGCAACCGCAATGCTGATGCGGCCCTCAATGAAATTGAGTTTGACACCCCTGATATACAGTATTATATGTATTAAAATGATTTTGGTTTTAATTGCTGTTGTGATTGTTCAGCACCCAGAGTCATGTGAAATGAGTGGCTGTATAAATTGAATAATTAAATAAGCTATGCTACATGGAAACCTCTGGCAAAAATTACTTGTTAATGAAGGATCCAACAAAAGGTGCAGCACCTGCACCTGTTACCTGCTTACCAACAATGTTCAGATTGTTAACTGCTGTCGTAGTTGATACAATCCAACAGCATCTATTGGAAAACAAGCTCTTCCCACTTAAGCAGAAAGGAAACCTCCCAAACAGCAAAATAACAAAAGTTCAGCTCCTAATTGACAAGATGATTTTGGAAAACTGAAAGAGAAGGAAGACCAATTTGAACATACTTTGGATTAATTAGAAGAAGGAATTAGACTTTTTGCCATATGATTAGGTATTCAAGTGCCTAGAAATATCAGGAGTCAGTAGAAACATCAGACTCTTTGTGCAAAGATCAACGCACAATGGAAGACACAGTTACTGGCCAGTGATGATACACTGGGAGAGATTAATATCAAGAGAGGAATCTTTCAAAGAGACTGACTATCATCACTATTTTTGTCATTGCCTTAATTCCTCTGTCAACAATACTGAACAAGTCAGAAACTGGTTGTAAAACATCAAAAACATCTGCCAAACTATCCCACTTTCTTTACATGGATGATCTGAAGTTGCATGGAGAAACACCATGTAATATAGAACTGCTACAAAACACTGTGTATAAGATCAAGATATTGCAATGGCATTTGGACAGACAAATGAGTCATCTTCACCATCAACAGGGGAAAATTAGGAAAAACTGAAGGAACCAAGGTGCCCTATGCAAATAATATCAAGAATCTGGATGAAGATAATTGCTACAAACACTGGGCATTCTTCAAATTGACAACATCAAACACAGTACAATCAAGATGAAGGTTAGAAGTGAATACATCACAAGAGAAAAGAAACTCTTAAAGTCCAAACTCAGTGGAGGAAATACCATCAAAGCAATCAACATCTGGACAATTCCAGTCATTAGATACACAGCTGGAATAGTGGACTGGATTCAAGCAGAACTAAAAGCCCTGGATAGAAAGACCAGAAAAATAATGACAATGATTCATGCTCTTCATCCACACAGCAATGTTTCTATTTACCAAGATTTTGCTTACCAAGGAAAATAGGAAGGCATCAAATATTGCAAATACAACAGATTGTTGAAGAAGAAGAAAAGCACAGCAAAGAAAATGCATTGAAGCTAGCATAACATGAAGGTTTACGGAGTACTGGAGAGACTCAACTTGCCCACAAGAAAGACCAAATGAAGAATACAACATAATGGGCAAGTGCTATAATAAAAAAGACCTACTTTCTGGTTCCTGACAGATATTTAATTGGTGGTACTCAGTGAATCTCAACCTTACATCAGCTCAAATTGGCTAAGCAAACAATCCAGGAGTGATGATGGTGATGATGATGATGATGATGATGATGATGATGATGATGATGATGATGATGATGTATTCTGGAAGCTAGCTAGTAAAAGAGATGCATGGCTTCTTACACTACCTCTGGTCTGTTATAGTTATTTCCAGCTGCATACAACTAATGTTTATCACCAAGACTAACAGCATTTTCTTATTTGTTTTTCAGATGCTTCCATTTCAATGCCTCATTTCTGCTCTCTGAATGCAGCTTGTTACGAAACTTCACACTATTTCAGATCAAATCAATGTAAAGCAGAATTCAAATAGAAACAATTAAACTAGCAGTGGCCTACTCTACAAAAGAGCATTTTAGCTCCCATTTCCCCAGTTAGAATTCACACATCTTTCTGTTGTGCGCACATATAGAAGATATAAAAGAGTGATAGGTGGCATCTTTATGATGCTGCAGCCAGGTTTCAGGTGTTGAACTGGATGAGTGAATTAATGGATCTGTATTTACTAAATCAATGCTGGTCAAATTCTCTTGCAATATTTTCTGTCCTTCAGTCTGACAAAGAGAACTTGCTTCTTATTTGGTTATGAGTTGCCCATAAGCTCCATTTTTTTTATTCAACAATTATCTCTCCAGCACTTTGCCTACTCCCTGGCTTCCAAATCACCAGTTAAATCCAGAGGAAAAACTATCTGGACTTTGGAAAGATTCCTTCCATGGAGCTTTTTCAGGACTGCTGCTCTTTCACTGATAAGGGGAAATCCTGCATTTTGGCCAATACAAGTAGCCCTCATTGTAGCCTTCATTGTACAGCAATCACAGTTACAACTGTGGTGAAGATGCAATGTTAACATCTATAAAGTAAAAGAAAGCTGAAGTGAAATCATAAACACAGTCCTGGTTTCACTTAGTGATTGCTTCACATAATGACTGAGTTGCTGGTCCCAACTGTAGTCATTAAACAAGGACTGCCTATACTGTACTGGAGAATTTCTTCTTCCTGTGGAAAACTTCAGAGAAATTGCCCAGAGAATTTTGAAAGGCCATTTGTGTCCTGCTCTTTATCAAATGAGAGCTACAGTAAAAAGCTGACTTCTATTTAAAACACAGTTTCAAGTATAAAACAACGGATGGAACTCAAAATTCTGCTCTATAAGAACACAATGGAGTGACGTATCATAGCATTGAAACAGAAGCAAAACCAAACACTCATTTCAGATCCCTGCATGGTGCCCAGGAAGTCATCTAAATTGAAACAATCTCCTGAGTATTACAGGAAGATGTTACTGTCCAGAATACAAGAGAAAGGTACCACAAAGCTTTGAAGCCATCTTACTTGGATGGCAAGAAAAAAACCTCAATATTCTTCCATGAATTATAGATGAAGGATGATCCTTGTATTAAGAGAGATAACAATAAGATTCCTCCTTTTTCTCCCTATGAATTTGTATTTATGTTTTAATGCTATTCATCTCCACGTGCAAATGCAAACCTTTTGCTTTTTCAGGCAACCCATTTACAGTTCCAAAATAATTTCGGCCAACCTTCTGTCTTTGCCTGTTGTTTAGTGTTACTTTTATGATATTGTGCTTTCCACCCTGCTTTCTTACAGTTAATTCAGTAGGATATTCTCCTAATCTGGAATGAAGTCATGGCTTTTAAACAATTAGTTTAAAAATGGAATTGATTAGAAAGGAATAAATGCCTTATAAAGACATAAGAGAGAAAACCAACCATTGATTCCAAGGGACAGTTCATAAATAGTTCAGACATTTTGGTGCCTTGAATTAAGCATCCAGACTGTCAGCCCAGGAGAGTAATGATACACAGCAAGGCAGATCAAAGGCTAGAAATCACTTTGTTTTCTCAGCTTTGAAAGTAATTTCATTTACGCTATTTTTATATTAATTTGCCTTACTGATAGATCCAAAGAATGTACTAGTTACGGCTTTGCCTAATGGTAAAGAGGAATACAAGATTTTAAAAATGCTTTGCTGTTAGATGCTAAAGTAAAGAGTTGCACTGAACATCTGGTTTCAGTGTCCAGGTAGAATGAATAATTCAAATCAAATTCATTTGAAATGATTTTTTTTTAAATAACTTGTTCAACACCATTGGTTTTTTTTGGTTCCTGCTACTTTGAGTACCTCTATCTTTTCTTTTTAATGTTTTTTTTTTAAAAAAAACCTGGGCAAATTCACCAACCAAAAATTAATCAGTGACGACTAAGTACATTGTGATTAGTTTTCTATGGGAAATATTTCTTTTAAACTGCCAAGAACTATTATACTGATAATGTCATTAACTTATTAACTTTTGTTGATATGAAAAGCAACTTGGAAGCTCTACACATCTTTAGTAAACAGATGTATATAAGGCTGGAGCTAAGCTTTTGCAATTTGAATTATATGTTGACCTAACAGTTCAGAGCTTGCAAAATGTAGTTTTGCGGATCCCAGTTGCCAGTAACCTCACTGAGGAAAGATGCTCTGTTACAATAAAACACGTTGCAATTTTGTTTTTTGGGGGGCTGAAGGAGAAAAAAAAACCAGAGGAGAAACAGGTAAGAAAAACCACAGATAAAAGATAAAAGTAATGATGGTGAAGGTTCATTCTCTGAGCTGGTGGGTTGATTTTTGTGTCAGAATCCATTTATATCATATTCATAAATGTATGTTTAAAACGTTGTTCCTGGATTCTGCCATCTCCCGAGGAGGAGGGAACGAATGTGTATTGAGCCTGTATTAGGCATTTCAAAGGAAAAGAGAAGCCTTTTGAACTGGGGGAACAAAAGGGAGGGCTAGCATCTGGCTTGTGTCATGGAAGAGAGCAATAAACATAAAAGGTCCTAAGTTCCTTTTTCCCACGAGAGGGATGATACGAGAAGGATGATATGAGGTAAATGATGGGGAGCTGACCAAATGGGGTTAAGGGGGGGTTGAACCGGGAACTCTTTATAAGGGTTTAGCTTGTAGAACAATATTAATTCCTGTCTTGTATTCCTACAACCAAGCATGTCATAGTAAAGATTCCTTTTGGACTAGATTTGACTCCAAGAGTTTTGTCTTCCTAAGATGTGGTTTGGCTAGGTGACATCTTCAGTGGAATTTAGGGGAAGTTTAGATAAAAGTAATATGTCCCATCAGATTTTGTGTTGACAGTGCTGCTTCCCCTTCAGAATCTGTAGTCTGTCTTTTATCAGCAAGATTCAATTGTGAAAAATTGTAGGAAGCAAAAGACTATTCACATACAGGTAGTCCTCGAGTTACACCCATTTCTGAATTCTCTTCCTTTGTAAGTTACGGTCCTTGAACTGTTTTCACTTCTATATTGAAGGGATTTTATTATTTATTTATTTATTTATTTATTAAATATCTATACCGCCCTTCTCCCAAAGGACTCACGGCAGTGTACAGGGTAATAAAACACAACGTACAAAAATTAAAAATAAATTAAATTAATTTAGCCCCAATAATAAATGGTTAAAAATAAACCCAAACCCTTAGTCCAGGCCGGCCTGTTCATACAACCAAGTCTTCAGGTCACAGCAGAAAGAGCGAAGGTCGGGAGCCATCTGGAGCTCAACAGGCAGTTGGTTCCAAAGGGCTGGCGCGGCCACAGAGAATGCTCTCCCCCTGGGGGCCGCCAGCCGGCAATCCCTGACCGACGGCACCCTGAGGAGGCCCTGTCTGTGGGAGCGCACAGGATGAAGGGAAGTTGATGCCGGCAGCAGGTGCTCCTGTAGGTAATCCAGACCCATGCCATTATGCTTAAGGTTGATGTTAGTAATATTGATATTAGTAATGATACTTTGTAATCATCTTTGTTTATGTGCAAGCAGCTTTGTAGGTGCTTTATATTGGGAAATTTGTTATATAAAAGCAAATGTTTCATGTTTTAGGTACGCACAGGTGATTGCTTACATGAAAAGAGCATGGTGAGGGGAGGGGGAAAAGGAGTTATGGTGGAACCTGGGTTGTTGTGTAGGAGTCATCATCTAGGAATTATTTTTCTGTACTTTTTGGTTTCTAGTACCAAGACCAGATCTCTTTGTTCTGAAGGGGTATAAAAGGTGGAAGACATCTTTCCTGGTTGTTGCCTTCTTTCAATCTTGCATTTCAGTGGGGAAACGGCTGACCTTGTTTGCAACGTGGATTAACAATGGTAGGCTAGGTAACTGGGGATAAATATAGCAAAAGGTACAACTGAAGTCAGAGTGAATGCATTTGCAGTCAGAATGATTCAAGTGTAATATGGTGGTGAACCTAGTTCATCTTTCTCTTGATGTGGTCTATAAGATCTAGGGAACAGTAATAAAACAAACTAATAAAATAGGTTTCACAGAATACAAGAGTTTTACAAGACTGAGTAAGGCCCCTGTGGCAGAGGAAGAGTACTTAACAAACCTGCAAAGATTTGGAATTTAAAAGATGCAAATATTTTCTCAAGTGTCCATGATACTTTGCTTATTATTCCTATTTGATGATAGTCCCTATGACTTACTGATATATTCCTAAGTCCTATTCCAATATGAATGCAGCAATGCGTTGAAACTGACAATCTCTCTCTCTCTCTTTAGTTTTACTGTAGTTTTTGCCCTGTCCAAGCAGCAGCGTATGTTCACTACCTTATATATTTCTTTATGTGAAAGGGGATTTTGCTCCTTACTGTATGTCAAATTATCCTTTCACACTCTGGGTTAGGAGAAGTGAATTCAATTTTAAAAAGGCACAGGCAGTTCCTTGAATCAGAGGTGAAGTTTATTCCTGAGAGCACAATACACAATCAGCTGACTGGAAGTTGGAATTAAGTCTGCCTTAATTGCCCCTTTTATAGGAGAGTTTTACTTTTGTTTTAGAAAGGAATTTCCTCTAGGAATTCCAAGAAAATGTCATTAGCCAGGCTACCCAAAGGAAGCACTCTGTCATCAGGCACCCTGCTGTGTTTGTACTTTCTGCTTCTTTAAAAGTGGCAAACTTCAGGAGGGAAAGAAATGGTTGGTTATTTAGTCAGAAGGATCCCTGACATCCTAGAAGGAATGTTCAGGTGAATAGGCTGCTGTCACCGGCTACATTTTAATCCTTGTGGTGAGCCTCTTACAATTTCTTACCTTTTGTCCTGATCATAATATTTAACCTTCTGCCCTGGGAGAAGGAAAACTAAATGGCAGAGAGGGTTTGATTCCCTTTCCATAGTGGTGTTATAACCTGCCTGAGATTAAAGATTAAAGATCTTGATGAAATGAAGGTGTTCGCTATTAAATATCTAGTTACATTTTTAAATTTAGATTTGACAGGCAACTGGGTTTGTCTGTATAGCATTTAGGTTCCTCTTTCCTGAACTCCTTCTCTGGGGGAAATAGAACAAATATGTTAAAGGGGAAGGACACTAGAGAATGCCTCCCTTTACATATCCTTGTGCTTCCTTTGTGAATACATTGTGTATTTTGGTCATTGTTCCCTGGGTAATTCTAGTAAAGTCAGCAAGTTGCAGTAAAATACATCCTATGCATTTATTTTATTTTATTTTATTGTGCCTTCAAGTCAGGCATGAGACTCCTGCTGACTGCCAGGATAAGTCCCTGTAGTTTTCTTCCAAATATTTTCAGAAGTGGTGTTTGTCTCACCCCTTTCCTAGGGCTGAGAGACTCTGGCCCAAGGTCTTCTAGCTGGCTTTGTGCCTAAGGCAGGAGTAGAAGTCACCCCTCCTGATTTCTAATCTGGTGCCTTAACCACTGTTATGTATGCAGGCACCTGCATAGCAACAGCCACCAGGGGGCGTTGGCCTGAACGGTTTTGGCAGGAAACCCAGTTTCGGCGGGAAACCTAGGGCCAACCCCATTGGCTGTCCGCTTACCTGGCTAGGTATTTAAGGAGGTAACCCTCATTCCCCAGTTCGCTACCCCCCTCCAATAAAGAGCTGAACTCACACACCGGCTGGCGTCTCTTCCTTGCATCGGACCCACTACACAATAACCACTACACCATACTGCTCTCATTATGCATCCTTATCAAATAGATTTATATTCATTCCATTGCCAGGAACATCTTAAAGGTAAAGGTAAGGCTTTCCCCTGCCCAGTCGTGTCTGACTCAACCAAGCACGCTTATCTCCATTTCCTAGCTGTGGGAGCCTCCATTATCCAAAGATGCTTACATGACTGTATGCTGAGGTGCACAAAATGCAGTTAACTTCCCATTAAAGTAGTACCTATTTATCTATCTATCTGCATTTGCATGCTTTCAAACTGCTAGGTTGGCAGCAGCTGGGTCAAAAACAGGATCTCACCCCGTCACATGGTACTTGGGTCTTGAACTGCCAACCTTCCGGTAAAAAAAACCCAATAACTTAACCACTAGATCACTTTTCCCCTCTCAGGAACATCTTACCCCTTACTTTAATAATCAGTAATTGATGTAGGAGAAGAAGAGGCAGAGCCTCGGGGTGGAGTCAAGAGAGGAATCAGCCTGGAGTCATTATATTTCTACAAGTGATCCAAGTCCAGCCTCCATTGCCTTGAATTCTGTTAACTCTTACCCAGCAGCAATTTAGTGGTCCTATTTTTTGTATCTGATATTTTCTGCCTTAAAGAAAAACAGACTTTTTATGGTAGATGCTTTCATGGGTTTGATTTTGCATGAAGTCTTCACCATAGTTGTCTAGCCTCTCAATGAGTATTTTAGTCTAACACATCTGGAAGGTGCCAGATTATGTGGAAGGCTGACAGAGAGAGTAACTGATTTCCAAAAATGCTGTCTTTGAGCTCAGATCCCTCTTCTCTGCATTATACATTTCTTGGGAAATACAAATTATAAGCTATCAAATGATCATTGCAGAAGCTTGGCTAACCAGGTTAATAACACCAAAAATTCACTGGTTGAGCTAGCAAGAGTTTCACTGGGATTTAGAAAATAGTCCATCTTGTATCATTAAATGTTACACTAGCATGAGAGTGATAATGGGTTCTTAGGATCTTGGAGGAAGCTACAGGATATATATATTGGAAAAGGCTATTAAATGATTGTCCTAGATTATCTATGCTTAAGCCTGCAATTTCTGATAGAAGAAATTACACTTCAGTGGCGTTGAACCTATTTCAAAAATTCGCATTTCCATGCATTTGCAAGGTAACCACTGTTCCAGGACAAGATTGCCTTTGAGATTCCCTTCTTAGAATGTTTTTAGTCTTGCATATTTATCTTCTTTTTGTGAATTTTGTTGTATCACTGCATGTGCTTCCAAATAGGTAGAATTGTAACTTGGAACATAAGAGGAGTAAATGATAAAGAACACAAATTAATGAATGTAATAACAAATAAAAACAGACATGTTGTGAGTCTGGGAAACTAAGAGAAAAGAGAAGATCTATCTGAATGAAGCAGATTGATTGTATGGAGCTAATGTATACTTGCAGCAAACTGACAATACAGGTTTAATTATTAATAAAATGGCTAAAATATACATCAAAAAGTATGGTCTGGTATTT
Organism: Vipera berus; assembly: GCF_964194415.1. NCBI lineage: Eukaryota > Metazoa > Chordata > Lepidosauria > Squamata > Viperidae > Vipera > Vipera berus. The sequence continues at coordinate 253,728,628 of NC_138203.1, forward strand.
GCTCCTTTACTCTTAATGGTTGATCCTAAAAGTCAGAGGATATCCCTCACTTTGATAACTTCATCAGTCCTAAGAATACCTTGATACTAAATTCTCCTGCAGTTAAAAGGTGTGATATTCAGTTAGTGAGTCCTGTTTTGAAACCACAAAAATATGTTGGTCCTTCCAAAGTTTAAGAGATATTTGTCAGATGAAAAGGAAAATGGCTATAAACTTACAGATAATTCTCTATAACGCTGATCTTACCCCAGTTCAGATAACATTGTTTTTCCTCTGCTCCAAGATCAGTTGCAATTTCCAGTTTAGGATTTACTTTGTTTCATATTTTTTAAAAGCTTAGACCTAGATTATTCTTTTATTAATTCTACACATTCTTCTGGCATAGACAGTTTCTGTTGGAAGTGCATTTTTGTGTATCTATTTTTATGGTCTTATTGATGATGATTAAATAGTGGGTAGCTATTTAGGGAGACTGATAGAGAACTTTACTGGATGTTCTTATTTACATTTATATGTCAATTCCTTAGGTTTATATAGGAATAATGGCTTGGATGAATTGATGCCAAAAATGTCTTCTTTGGAGCAACAGTGAATATTGACTTCAGTTTTTAAAGTATATAAACCATCAGAAGATGCTACAAAATCAACCACTGAATGTGTAGGTGTGAAACATCCTTTAATTGTGGAGGAACATGAAGCTTCATTCTTGTGTGAACTAGTCTAAAAAATTAAGTCAAACAGACTCTTGTGCTGAATATTTAGCCATAGGCTCTTGTGTTGAATATTTAGCTAAACAAGAAATTGTTTAGTATCATTTGGAAGAGGGGAAAATCCTCCTAGAATTTAGGGAGATGACTTTACCATTCAACATCTTAAATCAGCACTATGTCAAATTATCAACGCAAAGCTTGTGATAACTGTCTTTAAGAGACAGGGACTTTGGCTGTCTAGACAAGATCCGACATCAAACTCAATGAGTTTTGCAGTCTGATTCTTTATATGGTTGGCACCTATCAGAATTTGACAGGCTGCAGACATAATGATTATAACAACAGTGAGGATAAGTGCACCAAGTAGCATTATTAGCCCATGAATGACTTTGTCTTAGGTATTGTGGGGCCACTTGTTTATTTGTTCCCTGATGTTCCCCATGAGGTGGAATTGCTTAGGAGTTGAATAACATTTGCTTGGAAGGTGAAATAATCTCAAGAATCCATTGTATTAAATTTTACTGTACTCTATTCAGTACTGATATGACTGTAAAACAGAATTTTTAATATGTACCAGGTTTTTCTTCTAGGTGATTTCTCACAAATGCACTGATAATTGTGCACTAATGGCTAAGTTAGACATGACACGACAACTGGGAATGTATTTTTATTTTAAAATAAGAGATCCAGATTGGAAGTGGATATTACATATCCAGTGGTGGGATTCAAATATGTGAACAACCGGTTCTCTGTGTGAATGCCGCTTCCGGAAGTCCATTCTGGGCTTGGGCAACAAAAACTTAGCTACCAGTTCTGCCGAAGTGGTGCGAACTGGCTGAATCCCACCACTGACCATATCCCTCAACCTTTTCACATTACTGAGAAAGACAATAAGGTCTTGTTTTCACGGCATATAATCTGAATCTGGGGTGGGATGGGGTGTCAGGCTATACTGTATGCAATGAAAGACAAGTCCTCATTGGTGTCAAAGAGATTTATTCCCCCATTGCAAGGAGAAGGTAAATCTTCCTTCCTTCATCCCAAATCTGGTATGAACCACAGAAGGAGCTTGATCCGCTCACTTATTTATTTTAAAATGTAAAAGCTACCTGCTGCTATTTTGTGGCCATAGCCAACTTATAATCATCTAAAATTCAAACTGCAAGTCAATCCGACCATTCAAACCATGAAAAAAAATCTTTCAGTACAAAACTTTAAACCTAATCCTTAACCCTAATTTGGAGGGGACCACTCTTACCTCCAATTACAAATTGCTCCCTGTTTTAGAGGCCACTAAAGAAAAATCAAGGACAGTTGTCGATGTTAGCTAGGTTCATAATGAATCTGCAAATGGGGTCCCATAAATGAACTAAATGTGTGAAGCTATTGTACTGAAAATGGCAGTTTTTTAAAGACTATTTTAACAAGGGAGAGTGACATCACATCTCCTGCGAGTATACTCTATATCTATACTTTTGCACTCTGAGCTAATTAAAGGTAGTCCTCAACTCTTAAGCACAATTGAAACCAAAATTTCCATTGGTAAGTAAGGCAATTGTGCCCCATTTTACACCCTATTTGCTACAGTTGTTAAGCAAAATACTGCAGTTATTAAGTGAATCATGTAGCTGTTAAGCAAATCTGGCTTCCCCTGTTGACTTTGTTTTTTGGAAGTTGGCTGGGATGGTTGCAAATGGTGATCACATGATCCTGGGATAGTGCAACTGTCATAAATACATGCCATTTGCCAAGTGCCCAAACTTTCATCACATGTTTATGGGAACTCTGCAACAGTCATAAGTTGTAAGTCACATTTTTCAGTGCTCCCAAAGATGCTTTTTTTCATGAGGCAACTGGACTTTCTTGTTTTTCTTTGAAGACATTTCGCTTCTCATCCAAGAAGCTTATTCAGCTCTGACTGGATGGTGGGAAATGGAAAGATTTATACATCTTGCAGACATCTATTCATTTGCATTCTTTTAGCGAGTCGTTATAGCTACCTGGAGGCTTATCTGCATCTTCAGGGTCATCTGAGTAGTGCAAATGGGTGTGGAGCCTTCTTGGAACTGTTGAAATGACTGGAGATAGATGGTATCAGATCCCTCCCCCTCTGTTGAGAGAAGGGCTGTTCAATTTTGACATAGACAGCCTCTTTCACCCCTCTTTCAAACCAGCTGTCCTCTCTGTCCAAAATGTGGACTTTGCTGTCTTCGAAAGAGTGGTCTTTGTCTTTTAAATGCAGATGGACTGCTGACTCTTGTCCTGATGGGTTTGTTCTCCTATGAAACTCTTATCTCAGGACAAGAGTCAGCAGTCCATCTGCATTTAAAAGACAAAGACCACTCTTTCGAAGACAGCAAAGTCCACATTTTGGACAGAGAGGACAGCTGGTTTGAAAGAGGGGTGAAAGAGGCTGTCTATGTCAAAATTGAACAGCCCTTCTCTCAACAGAGGGGGAGGGATCCGATACCATCTATCTCCAGTCTACAACACAGTCCTTTCAACAGTTCCAACAAGGCTCCACACCCATTTGCATTATTCAGATGACCCTGAAGACACAGATAAGCCTCCAGATAGCTTTAATGACTCACTAAAAATGCAGATGAACAGCTGTCTTCAGGAATATAAATGTTTCCATTCCCCACCATTCAATCAGAGCTGAAGAAGCTTTGGATGAGAAGCGAAACATCTTCAAAGAAAAACAAGAAAGTCCAGTTGCCTCATGAAAAAAGCATCTTTGGGATAACTTTTTTTTATTTTATTTCCATTTATATCCCGCCCTTCTCCGAAGACTCAGGGCGGCTTACAAGCTTAGCAGTAGCCTTCATTCTATGTATATGCCTGCTTATTAGGGCTTTCACACACACCCCAAGCGGCATTATTACAAAGTCAGCTTATTGCCCCCAACAATCTGGGTCCTCATTTTACCTACCTCAGAAGGATAGAAGGCTGAGTCAACCTATGACCTGGATGACTGAGAATATAGAAATTTTTCAGTGCTGTTGTAATTTTGAACAGTCATTAAATGAATGGTTGTAAGTGAAGGCTACTTTTACAAATTCTTGGATCATCTTGGTAACAATTCAGTTTTGATGCTATATTACACCAGGGTTCTCTCCTCAGAAATGGGCAAAACTCTTTCAAGCTAATTTGGCTATTGAAATCTTATTAGCATCACATGACTGGCCATCATCAGGGCTGGATCTAGAAAGATTCCCAAGTGGCAAATTTAACAATAAGAGGATGCACAATTCTGTCCAACTCAAATCCCAAAGTCCAGTCCTGGGAATGCTTAGCAACCTTGTCCAAATTCAGCTTCATAAAGCAAATTCCCTTGAGCTGCAGTAGTAACAAATCTTGAAAGGAACATATAGGAAATGAACAAATTCTTTGCAATGCAACACAAGTAATGATTTGTATATGATGATGGGAATAATTGATCAGTTTCATAGGCTGTGATGGGGGTAACATTCTGGCTCCTCTTCTGGGAGGATAAGTGCTATGAGGAGTAGGCAGATTTTTAAATGCTCTCCAATGTAGGGAGACAGAGGGGAAAGTCACAGTGAGGGGATGGATGGACAAGAGATAGCTTATCCAGCAAAAGGAATCTGGGTGTGGCAATTAGAAGTTGCATATACTGTAATATTTGTAAAGAAAAATGGATGCAACTTTTCATTGGAAGTCATTAGAATATTGCACAAAGCAGGCAATAAATATTGGAATACTAAATGGGAGTATAATCATACTGGCATACTTAGATACCATGTATGAAATTGTATTTCTGAACACTGCCCTGAATAAATGTCTGACAGTATATAATAAATTAACATTCCAGAGAAAAAGTCATAATAAACCTATTACCCTTAGGTTCGCATCCCACCAGGCTCAAGGTTGACTCAGCCTTCCATCCTTCCAAGGTAGGTAAAATGAGGACCCAGATTGTTGGGGGCAATTAAGCTGACTTTGTAACAATGCCGCTTGTGTGTGTGTGTGAAAGCCCTAATAAGCAGGCATATACATAGAATGAAGGCTACTGCTAAGTTTGTAAAGCCGCCCTGAGTCTTCGGAGAAGGGCGGGATATAAATGGAATTAAAATAAAAAATAAAAAATAAATAAAAACTTAAGGGTAATAGGTTTACTAAAACTCTTTCCCTGGAATGTTAATGAGGATTTTGTGAGAGATAAACTTAGGAAAAGAAAGACATGATTTTAATTGTCAGAACAGTCCTCTTCTAATTCCAGGTTACTATGTGTCCAGTTTAATTCAGATCCATCTGCGTCACTTACCTTCTGTATTAAATGGCAGAACCCCAATTAAAATAATTGGTCTTATTGTGGTAAACCAACCTACCCTTATAACATGTAAAGATACATTATGCACGACTAAACAGATAATGCTTGCAAGTTATTTTTCAAGCTTTGCTGGCTGACAGAAATACAACAAGTTATTGATGCAATATAGTGATAATACAAATGCCCACAATCTATGCAGCACCCTACTGAAGACAAGCGGTGCTGTTTCAAAGGGCAACTGGATTTTATTGGTCCAGTTCAGAACTAACGAAGCTTTTTGGATGAGAAGCAAAACATTTTCAAGGAAAAAAAAACAAAAAAGTCCAGTTGCCTTTTGAACAGCACCTCTGAGACAATTGTGACCTGGATGACTGAGAAGCTCCACAGACATAGGCAGTGAAAACAAAGCCACCCTCTGAAATCCAAATTTCACTAAAATTTCAAGACAGAAACTTTTCCACAGTAGACCATCTTCTGTTATCTTTTTTTACCCCCATATGGTACAAGTTAGTGATTTGCACTATAAGGTTTTATTTTCCCCACTGAATTACCATCCAGGACAGTGGTGGCGAACCTGTGGCACACGTGCCAGAGGCAACAGTCAAAGCCCTCTCTGTGGGCACGTGTGCCGTCGCCCCAGCCCTGTCTCCCCCCCGTGGCTCCCTCACCAGCAGTCCCCCCAGAGGAGAGTCGCCCCTGGGTGCAGCCCACGCAGAGCAGCACAACCACGGACATGGCAGCTGGGCAGCAGGGACAAGAGTCCACCCTCACAGCCTATCATGCGCAGATGTGCTGTGGGGCGTGGGCGGAGGATGTGGCTGCCATGGTGCTGCAGGGCCGCCTGGGCAATCTGCTGCGTGGGCCGTGGAGGTGGTGGGTGGCCCTGCAGGTGGGTGGGGAAGGGGTGGAGCCAGGGCAGGGGTGGAGCTGGTGGGGTGAGGGGTGGACCTAGGGCGGGGTGGTGGGGTGGTTTTTGGGCACTCAGTCTCTAAAAGGTTCGCCATCACTGATCTAGGATATTCTCATTCTTATATATTATTATCATACCACTATGAAAAATGCAGTGTCTCATCAGCAAACTAAAATAATAGTGGTCAAAGAACTCATCAGCTCACTCGATTACCAAATTCTGCATAAGACCAGGTTTCCCAGTTCTGACAACTTTAAGATGTATGGACTTCAACTCCCAGAATTCCCCAGCCACTTATACTCACTGATGAATTCTGGGAGTTGAAGTGTACGCCTCTTAACGTTGCCAAGGTTGGGAAATCCTGGCATAACATATGAAATATGTTTAGATCCATGCCTTCACTAACCAAAATAATATGGGGAACATTTTGTTGCCTTGGAAAAGAATGAGGTGTCTCTACTGAATAATGTCATATTTTGTTTTATTTCCTTGCATGGAATTATTTCCAGAATATAGGCTGCAATTACATCTGTTATTCCTTTTACCTTGCTTGCTCAGTACATGTTTTTATCTATTACCTCATTTGTGTGTTCATTACCTTTGAATTCACAGGCATACTGACTCCTTTTTCATGGCAAAACAGAGATTTCCAGCAGATGCCAGGAAAGGGCTGGGAAAATATATTTTTAAAAAAAGCTTAAGAACAGGAAACTATTATTAATAGAGGAAACTATGACAAATGATTTCAGTATTGTCCCAAGAATATTACCTGCACATGTCTATGAAGTCATCAGAATATGAGTTTAACTTGAAGGAGATTTTACCAAGATGCATACTTTTATGTTTGTAGTTAATTGAATCAGAACTGATCACAGTGATCAAATCTGAGCCCGAACAATACTGTACTTTATTACATTTTGACTGCTGCTTAGGGCCACTTACATTTAAGCTTTTTTAAAAAATATATCCTTATTGTCAATGTTCTAATTTTGCTTCTTGCACACAGAAGAATAAACAAAAATGTTACACAGCAGGTGTGGACTTTTCTGCTTTCAAAGTGCCATACTTCTGGGCACCAATTTATCTGCCTTACCTTTTATTGCTACAAATAGCCATTGAATATAACTGGGTCAGTTTTTACAATAAAGGTTCCCTTAGAAGTACTATTTTAGTTCTACAATAAGTGTACAGGTCTATTTATTATGTATTTATGTTTTGTCTCTAACTAATACCTTGCCGTTAGCAGTTCAGAGGAATATCTATGTGATATTAATCAGGGTAGACAACTTTGATTACAAACCTGGGGGTAGGGAAGAGGAGTTTATATATAAAAAAGAGTTTGGCGTTGGGGGGAGGAGGGAGTCCATATAGAAAATTAGGAACTCTTTGTTGTTCTAATACAGGGGTTGGCTGAAGAAGCTTTGGATGAGAAGTGAAACATCTTCAAAGAAAAACAAGAAAGTCCAGTTGCCTCATGAAAAAAGCATCTTTGGGATAACTATGCCTGTTATATAATAGCAGATGGGGAGGAGGCTGGAAATTAAAGCTGAATATCATGTAGAAGGCAGCTTTGAGTAGGGTAAAAGAAGGTTGAATCTCTTCCATCTTCTTCTGAAGCCACCCTTGCTTCCCACTTCTACATCTGAAGACCTGAATAGGCAATTAGCCATAGATTAACCCATCTAGGAGTCAGACACTACTTGGAATTCTGTTTATTATAAAACATGGTTGCAAATTATAGAAAAATGTTCCTCCTGATCTCCCACTCCAAAAGTTGTATGTCGGGTTAGCATATCAAATCAACCAGATTTATGTGTAAGAGAGGCCACTTCTGCTTTCTCTAAGATCACTCATATTAGTACATGCAACCCATAATAGCTCCCTGGCAGCTCTTACCAAAATGAGCAACCTCAGAATTTTTAAGGATTTAGTTCAGCGCTTTCAGTGACCTTATTTATATCCTCTGGCTGATGAAAGTAAAGCAAGAACAACTAATATATGACCACTTGAATCCATTTGGAGCAATCTCAGATAGTGATACATGATATGCATTTAGATGAGTAATCAAAACATTAAATAATATGTTTGCTACTAAAAAATACAGTGGAGATATGAGCCGGGGTATCCAATGTCCACATCTGTTCCTCTCAATGTGTATTTAGAGCTGGTTTTCATCTATTAATAACTGATTGATCTTGTTCAATGTTGAGTTATTACTCATCATCTCAAGCACAGAGTAAATTTAGAGAAAACCCAAGTAGATTAGTTGCTAGCATTTCTGAAAGGAAAGAACTAGGCCAATCGTCTCTGGTATGTTTTTCCCTCGGATTTATATAAGCATGCAAAAATAAAAAGTTTTACCAAATTATTAGAATATCAATTGTGTTAGAAACAGTTTTCAGTTGTGCTGTATTTTGCATCCAAGCTGATTCTGTTCTCAGTGAAGCCAGGAGCGAGAGTGTCAGCTGAAGCTTCACACTGAGCCCCACCCGAGACTCGGAGAGCTATGCCAAATTGCAGCATGCAGAAGAGCACATGCAGATTTTAATTCACTGAAAATAACTGAAAGGTAGCCTCTTAGACTGCTACTTCACTTATTATTTGGGTCCAGCCAATCCTGTTCAGACCAGTCAACATCATTTGGGGTGCAAATGACAAGGAATAAAGATAAACCAATGGGGGCACAATTGGTTCCTCCTCAAGTCTTGTCTCCTAGGGAAGCAATTTCATATTTCGGAATGTAGCTTTGTTGAATACGGAATGGGGCAACTCACTGTGGCCAACTTGCCGTAGCCGACTCACCCTGACTATCTCACCATGGCCAACTCTCTGTGGCCAACTCACCACAGGGCAACTTGCTGTGGGACAATTCAATGTGGGATAACTCAAGAGAGGAAAGTAGAATTGCACCTCACTCAACCTTGAGAACGTCTAACTAGAGAAGATTCAAACCTGTCTTAAAGCAAGGCAAGGCCCACTGAAATTCACTTGTCCATCTCTTGAGTTATTCCACGTTGAATTCTCCCTGGGCGAGTTGGCCACAGTGAGTCATGGCTAGGATGAATTGGCCACAGTGAGTTGGCCATGGCAAGTTGTCTTAGACTTCATTGACTAGCCATTGTTTTATTTCTAAAAGATGCCTCACTGAATCTCCAACATCTCCAAATTAGACTGAAAAAATAAATAAATTCTGATATCCAACCACAGCGTTGCCTGTCAATATAAAGGTTGATTAGATGAAGCAAGGGTCTAACTTGAGTTAGTATAACTGTATAACATTTAAGTTTCTATATTCCCACCTTGGCCTAAATTGTTGGAACTCTTTGGTTAAGAGTTCTACAAATGTAGAGATTGTGAGCTCTAATCCTCCCTTTGTGAACTGTGAGGTTTTTCGTCCATCCATCCGTCTGTCCATCCATCCATCCGTCTGTCTGTCTTCTACCTATCTATTTTGTAAGCCAGATGGAGTCATCTTGTGTGAGTTGGGTAGCCATATAAAGCCACAATCCCTCTAATTCATTATATATATAAAACTCATTATTGTATGTATAATAATAATAATCCTCATATCTTAGCATCACCCTGGATAACAACTTCAGTGAACAACATTTTCTTCTTTTCAATGACTGCTACTTCAGTTATGAACAAGGTGTCTGTCTCTTTGAATTTTAAAGTCCCATAAGGGCTTATAGTCTTCTCTTAGTCCACAAACTAACATTTTCCTATAATTGTTTTATTTTTTTCAAAATAGTTATTTATAAGGTGACCTGACATTTTTCAGGTGACATTTTATTTATTATCAACTGTTTCAGAATTGTTTATCATTTTAAATATAATTTTTTATTAAATCTTTTAAACAATAAGATAAAAGCTAGCACAAACTAAAGTAAGAAAAAAGAAAGCAATCAAAGAAAAAGCAAAAAGTATAAGACAAAAAAAGTTGAAGAAAGAAAGAAAGAAAGAAAGAAAGAAAGAAAGAAAGAAAGAAAGAAAGAAAGGAAGGAAGGAAGGAAGGAAGGAAGGAAGGAAGGAAGGAAGGAAGGAAGGAAGGAAGGAAGGAAGGAAGGAAGGAAGGAAGGAAGAGAAAAGATATAAAGAAGTGGCTTCCAGTACTCTGGAATTGTTTTTCAGGTATTCCTGAAAAGGCAGCCATGGGAGATATGCTGCAAATAAGTATATGTATGTGTATCTATATGTGTATATATTTGTGTCTGTGTGTATATATGCCTACAGCAAATCCAAGCTCATGTTGCCATGATTTAACCTTTTTATATACTTTTGGCCTGAATGATTGAGTCTTCATTTACATATGTCTGAGAGATCTGTTACTTGCAAATCTCTCATTTTGATGCCAGTTATGTTGCTTTAAGACCCTCATTTCATGGGAAGCATGAATATAGAAGCAGTTTTGCACTTGTATGATAAGCACATGCCAAAGATGGTAGACTGCTCTTCTAGTCCTACATGCATAAATATGTATCTGAATACCACACAAATAGTCTTGCCTACATCTCTCTCTCCCTCTCCCACTCCCTTTTCCTCTCCCTCATTCCCTTTCTTCCTCTCCCCTCTCTCTCATTGCATGAGTTCCTAAACTATTCTTAGGGTGGGCCAAAAGGTTCAGCTGCTTAGCAATTGCTGCCACAATACTCAAGCCTTGGGAGAAGCAGGAAGGAGATGGGATTCTCACTATGGCACAAGTAGGATGGAACAATAGGGACAAGACTTTTATTTTATAGGGAAATGTGCTTCTAGTTCACATAACTCACAAAATGTACTACCAGTGTGTAATTTGCCCACCTAGGTAATTAAATCCTGCTCTGGCAGAGGGGAAAACATGATGATTTAACAGTTCGTGCAGAAAGGTGGGTTTAACAGGGGACATTGGAGCAGAAGAATTGCTGTCCTTCTTACTAGCATTAAAACTGGGCTACAGAATTTGCCATGCCTAATATTGGTCCTATTTAAAAGGCTCAAAAGGGACTGTTACTATGAAAAGAGCATGCAACGTATAGCTCTAATGTCTCAGAAGGGGCATTTGGGGAAAATTAAGAAGGGAATGATCAATGCATTAGCCATGTTCTCTGGCATGACTGTCAGGTTAGTGGGTGTCTTGGATTAGGATGCTGAGCTTCTCGATCAGAAGGTCGGCAGTTTGGTGGGTCGAATCCCGAGTGCCGCGTAACAGTGAGCGCCTGTTACTCATCCCAGCTTCTGCCAACCTAGCAGTTCGAAAGCACGTAAAAATGCAAGTAGAAAAATAGGGACCACTACGGTGGGAAGGTAACAGCGTTCCGTGTGCCTTTGGCGTCTAGTCATGCCGGCCACATGACCACGGAGACGTCCTCGGACAAGCGCTGGCTCTTCGGCTTTGAAACGGAGATGAGCACCGGCCCCTAGAGTCGGAAACGACTAGCACGCATGTGCGGGAGAACCTTTACCTTTACTTTTTACAAAACAGTAATATGTTCAAACCGTGGTTAAAACATAATAGGGAGACAACTTAATGAATACAAATGGGTTAGCCCTTCCCAAAAAATGGCAATTAAATGGTCTCCTTTATTTCAAATAACATATATAATAATAGAGGGAGATCTATTTGATGATCTAAAAGCATTGATATGAAAGGCTAGCTGGCAAAGGAAGAAAGCCAGAATAAGGGTGAAAAAAATTGGGATTTTGATTTATTAGAGGGGATTTTATATTATTAATTAGAGGGTTAAAGGGAGAAGTTGAGATAAGGGGAATTTTGGTCATTAGATTTAAAATATTTGAAAATTAGTTGAAAATAAGGATTTTATCTGTTTAATATTTAAAAATTAGACCTAAAAGAAAAAGAATTAATTATTATGAATATGTTTGATTTATTGATTAACCCAGGCAATATATATAATGGTTTTAATTTATTAAAGGGGATATTGTATTATTTAGTAGATGATTTATTATGGTGGGAAATAAATGTAATAATGATGTTTTTACTGAGTTGATATAATAAGAACTGTATTAGCTTAAATATGAGACAGTAGATGTTAAGGGGAAAAGAGAGGAAATATTTGATCTCGTAACTTGAGATTTGTACTAAAGATTTTGCTATTGAACTATTGATTAACCCAGCCACCACATTGCTTTTTAAATACTTAAATGTAAAATTGGAAAATTAATAAAATATTATTTAAAAATATTTTTTTTTGTTTCTCTTGTCATAAAGCCTTTCCCTACAGAGATTTCTGGAATAATAAAGACAGACTTCACAAGTTGCTAAGGTTTGCAGGATCAGCCTGAAATTTGTGAAAGCCAAGAGGCTTTCTCACTAGCAATTTCAATGGTATAGGCCCTCATGGAAATCAAATTGATCAGATCTATGAGCAAAAGGTGCAGAAATCCTTCAGTAGTAGATAACCTGTAATTTGACTATTTATAAATAGGACCCATGGAGATGAGGATTAAGAAAAGCCTTGATATTACCGCAGATCAGATTAGAAGCAATTTAATATATTGAAGAAGATCTAACTATACTTGTAATTGCAGGACATTTTGTTGAATTATTGTGAAAGTTTGAATGTACTATATTGGCTAGTTGGCCCATCATTGGATTTATTTGCTGGCATGGCTACTTTGTTTGGATGAATTTATTATTGTAGGATTACATGAGTATATTCTATGTCTCTAAAGCCTGGACTTGATTAAAATAGAATAAAATGTAGTCAAAACAAATGATATCTACTCTGTAAAGCTGATTCCAGAGTATTTTGCCTGATCTATACCGATGCCTCGCTCAGGTATAGAATATAGTAAGACCCAAGATCGGTGAACAAGCAGCTGCTGAAGTATTCACTTAAGTTGCTCTGAACCAACATTGAGGTTCTCCAAATGTACATTTTAAAACCTTCCCACCTCTAATTGATCACATCATCCAAACTGGTAACATGATCTTTCATGACAAGTGCACAATGTTATCATCTAACACTTCTACAGTTTTTTATTATATTCTGTTCTGCCTTTCCTCTCAAGGCAATGTATATAGAGAATAAAAGAAAAAGCAAGAAAGGAGAGAGCGAGAGAGAGTTAGAGAAAAGAAGAAAGAAAGAAAGAAAGAAAGAAAGAAAGAAAGAAAGAAAGAAAGAAAGAAAGAAAGAAAGAAAGAAAGAAAGAAAGAAAGAAAGAAAGGAAGGAAGGAAGGAAGGAAGGAAGGAAGGAAGGAAGGAAGGAAGGAAGGAAGGAAGGAAAGAAAGAAAGAAAGAAGAAAGAAAGAAAGAAAGAAAGAAAGAAAGAAAGAAAGAAAGAAAGAAAGAAAGAGGAGGAGCTGGAGGAGGAGGAACAGCAACAACAACAACAACCATATAGATTCAGTGGGAGACAGTTCAGCCTACTTTGTAGACTAGTTTTGTAGGCAACACAGAACTCCTGGAGGAAAGGAGAGACTTAGTCTAACAAATAAATAAAGATATCACAGGAAATGCAATCTTTTTTTTTAAATCCAGCATATCCATACGGTCCTTAATTTGCAGTATTAGATGCATATCTTTTAGTGCTGTACTATCAGATGTTTAATTTTTCCATTGCTCCACTTGTATCTTTTTTGTTAATAAAATCTTAACGATCTGAAGAAATATAAGTATTAGTTATTATGGGGGGTCAAAAAAACAAGAGCAATACATGCTTGGTTGCTGCCAAGGATAGGGTGCACAAACTAAAATGATCAAGGTGCAGAGAGTGAAATAGATCTCCAATTGCAAACAAGGATAAAATGGAAGCTTTCTTCAGAAAGAAGATAAAAATCTATGCTCTATCACTCCGGAGTAAAGACAGAGAATTATGGTCTTAAACAGCCCAGTCCAATCCAAGTGTGATCTCCCTTAGTACTCAAGATAAATCTTCTGTTTGAAGATGATAATTGCTTATTAATTCATTCCGGGAGATATGATGGGTACTAAAAAAAAGGAGCCAATCGTTGTGATTTACCATGTAACCCTTTTATTTCAGTAGTGAGTCATGGGGAAGCCGACGCAAGCAAGTACCAGCAAAAGATTTTCATTTCAAAACACAGTGAATACCGAATTTTGACATCTTTTGAAGCAGTTCTCAGGTATGACTGTATATATGCAGTCATGAGAGCAGCCTTAATTTGCTCAGGCAAAATTTGCAGCTGCTATTTACATAACAACACATAGATGGAAACATTAGTGAGATTGGGTTGACTGCATTAATTAATAAATGAAATTAATGCCACTCTAGTTTGCCCCTGAGCGGCCTCTCATGTCTATCTTCATGGGACTTTATCTTTGCATATGTAAATCGAATTCCTCTTGTCCTAAAAAAGATTATTGTTTGTACTTGAAAAGTCATGCCTGAATTTATCACAATCTCCCCAATTAGGAAGATGAATATAACACAAAAATCCCGTATACAAGCTTACCTACTTTGAAAATTAGGGTTTCCTATTGCCAATGCTGAAACTGATAATAATAATAATAATAATAATAATAATAATAATAATAATAATAATAATAATAATAATAATAATAATAATAATAATAATAATAATAATAATAAAAAAGTTGGACGAGACCTTGGAGGTCATCTAGTCCAACCCCCTGCTCAGGCAGGAAACCTTATACCATTTCAGGCAAATGGCTGTCCAGTCTCTTCTTAAAAACCTCCAGTGTCTTGAAGAACTTTTCATCTTAGGAAATATGGTGCATGATACCTATCCGCGACAAACATTTATATAAAGCTAATTAAAATCCACCCATTTGAAAAATTAATTGTCCCTTCCATCTGTATCTATATACACAAATCAACTTAGATAAGAATAAAATAGAACTGGAAGGGACCTTGGAGGTCTTCTAGTCAAGCCCCCTGCAGGATAACCTATAACTATCTCAGACAAGTGACTGTGCAGTCTCTTAAAAATCTCAAGTGATGGAGTGCCCACTGGTTAATTGTCTTCACTGTCAGGAAGTTTCTACTTAATTCCAGGTTGCTTCTCTCTTTGATCAGTTTCCAACTATTGTTTCTTGTCCTGCCCTCTGGTGGTTTGGTGAATAATGTGACCCCCTCTTCTTTGTGGCAGCCCTTCAAATACTGGAATACTGCTATCATGTCTCCCCTATTTCTTCTTTTCTTTAGACTTGCCAAACCAAAGTCCCACAGCTGTTCTTCATATGTTTTAGTCTCCAGGGCTTTGGTCATCTTAGTTGCTCTTCTCTGATTTTTTTCCAAACTCTCAACAACTTTTTTGTGATATGGTGACCAAAACTGGCTGCAGTATTCCAGGTGTGATCTTACTAGGGTTTTATAAAGTGGTACTAATACTTTGCGTGATCTTGATTCTATGCCTCTGTTTATACAACCCAGGATTGTGTTAGCTTTTTTGGTTGCTGCCACACACTGCTGGCTCATAGTCAAGTGATCGTCCACTAGGACTCCAAGTTCCCTCTCACAGTTACTGTTTTGGAGCCAGGTCTCACCCAATCTGTACTCGTACCTTTGATTTTTCCTGCCTAAATGTAAAACTTTGCTTTTTTCCACATTGAAACTCATCTTGTTCGATAGGGCCCATTGTTCAAGTTTGTCAAGATCTTTTTGGATCCTGAGTTTGTCTTCTGGGGTGTTGGCTACCCCTGCCAGTTTGGTGTCATCTGCAAATTTGATGAGTTCCCCCTTCAATTCCCTCATCTAAGTCATTGATGAAGATATTGAAGAGTACTGGGCCTAAGATGGAACCTTGTGGTACCCCCCCTGCTTACTTCTCTCCATGTGGATGTGGTGCCATTGGGTACAGTTTGCCAGCCAACTACAGGTCCATCTGGTGGTGATATTGTCTGTTCCACCTTTTTCTAGCTTACTTTTGAGATTCAAAATTCTGTACATGCAAACAAATGCAAACACATAGTCTTAATCAGAGAAAAAGAGACAAATGAATTCTGGATTCAGCCAGCATAAATCAACATTATTATTTCATAATAAGTTCCAGTGAGCATACAGACTCTTATGCTGAAGTATACATGCCTAATGCTGGAGACTAATCTGTTTAGCCAAGGTGCCCTATGGAAACTGTGAAATGATATTGGGCATTTTTCCTTTTCAGTATATAAAAAGCAAAATAGATAGTTATCTTTGCGCGTGATTATAAACACAAAGAAACCCATGCATGGTTATTATGTAGAAGATCCCATTTAGTGCAGAAGGTCCCATTATAAGTAAGCATGGTTAGGAATCTAGTCTTGTTCATCAGCATGTTGTGCCTTATTTGCTTCTCATTCTCTACTGATTAAGGATCTTGATTTTTGAGTCCTCATCTCATTGAAAGTTTTGTGTATTCCTCTAGAAATCTCAGCTTTTTAATGGAAAGATGATTTTTAAAAAGGAGGAAAGGATGAACATTGACTTAACAGGAGTTTTTATTTTGAACAAGGGAGACTTATATTTCACTTGGATAAATATAGTAATGTCTGTTTATTCCAGTTTGAATAATTTGGCCTATTGCATTAAAACTTCAACTTTAAAAAATTGCCCTGAAGTTTTCTTTCAGACCTTCATATGGTTGTTCTCAGAGATACCTGCAGAGAGGGGTCAAAAAGTTAAGATGGTAGCCATGAATTAAATGAAAATATTATACAAAGAAATTAACTGTTTTCTGTTGCTTTGCATACTAGGAAGCTTAATGAGTGGAAGCTTGTTAAAGAGAGATCCAAACTAGAAGGGGAAATTTCCTGACAACAAGAACAATTGATCAATAGAACAGCTTGATTCCTAGAGTTGTGGGCATCACTAGAGGCTTTCAAAAATAGACTGGGATGGTATGAGGCTCCTACCATGAGCAAGGGGTTGGACTAGAAGACCTCTGAGGCCCTTCCAGCCCTATGAATCTATGTTCTCTGGTTTAATGGCAAACCCTGTCATTAAAGCTGCCTCCAGAAGTTGTGAATGCTCCAACACTGGAAGTTTTTAAAAAGAGACTAGACAACCATTTGTCTGAAATGGAATAGGGTTTCCTGCCTGAACAGGGGGCTGGACTAGAAGACCTCCAAGGTCCCTTCCAATTCTGTTATTGTTATTGATGATGATGATAATAGCAATAGTAATAATCGCACAGTCAGCCAGATGTTCAGACTGGATTTGGCATTTTTGTCTACCTATCGAGTCCTTATCAAGGATCTGGGACAGGCAGATGTGGATGTTTGAATTGATGGTATTACAGATATTGTCGCAGGATGGAAGCTGTTCCTAGTAAGGCCGCCTTTTGCAATTGACTGATGGCGAATTTGTCAATGCCAATGATGTCCAGCTGGTGCTCCAGTTGTTTTGGGATTGAACCCAGGCTCCTAGTAGTAGTAGTAGTAGTAGTAGTAGTAGTAGTAGTAGTAGTAGTATAGTAGTATCCCATTATGGCAGGATTTTGTTATATGAGGGTGAAGAGAATTAAAGCCTTCTCTGTTCCTGGGAACTCAGTCTTTCAGCCTGCTTTCAGATAATTTCAAAGTAAATGTGATCAAATCCCATCACTTTTTAAGCATAAATTCCATGTGTGACACACACTCACGGGTGGGGAGACTTTGATCATTGGCTGTGGCCTCTATTTTGATTTTTTTTTTCCTCCACCACAAACACACTGAGTGTTCTTTTACTTTGCAGGTGATGAGTTACCCGATTTAGTTATTGTGAAGAAAAGCTACAGATGATTGGAATGCTGTCACAATTTTTAGAATGATCCTAGGCTTGCAATCACTATAAAGAGGGATTTTTTCATAAACCTGATTAACAGCCTGGGTGAAACAATAGCTCGTGTGGACTGACAATATACAATTGATTCTAGAAAATCACAGCCTCATCAATGATGAACGGTTGATAGTGCTAGGCATGCGAAGCCTATTGAAGAGAAGGATTGGAGGGACAGGATAGCTGTCTTCCAGTACTTGAGGGGCTGTCACAGAGAAGAGGTGGTTGACTTATTCTCCAAAGCACCTAAGGGCAGGACAAGAAGTAATGGGCAGAAGCTTGTTAAAGAGAAATCCAACCTAGAAGTAAGGAGAAATTTTCTGACAATGAAAACAATTAATCAATGGAATAACTTTCCTCTCAGAGCTGCAGGTGCTCCATCACCAGAGGTTTTTCAAAAATAGACTGGACAACCATTTGACCGGGATAATTATTATTATTATTATTATCATTATTATTATTATTATTATTATTATTATTATTATTATTATTATTATTATTATTATTATTTATATACCGCCCTTCTCCCGAAGGACTCAGGGTGGTGAACAGGGCAGAGATATAAAAAATACAAAAATACAAAAGTTAAAAATATTAAACATATGCCCAAGCTAAAAACAGTAAATACATATATTAAAATGACAATAAAAAACCCAACCCATCCCCCATCAGGCCAAGCCGGCTTGTTCAAATAAATGTGTCTTCAGCTCGCGACGGAAGGAGCGAAGGTCGGGCGCCATCCGGAGCTCAACCGGCAACCGATTCCATAGTTCCGGGGCGCCCACAGAGAAGGACCTCCCCCTGGGGGCCACCAACCGACATTCTCTGATCGGTGGCACCCTGAGGAGGCCCTCTCTGTGGGAGCGTACAGGGTGGAGGGAAGTTGATGCCGGTATAAGGTCTCTTGCTTTGAGCAGGAGGCTGGACTAAAAAACTTCCAAGGTCCCTTCCAACCCTATGATTCTACAAGACCATTGCAGCAATTATATATGATCTCTTTTGTATTAGCCAAAACAATTTTTTTCTCATTTTTATGCATCTCACACAAAATGATACGGTAATGGAAGGGGGAAAAACAGTACTGTACAATATAGAGGGTCCACAGTAACTAGCTCTTGATAGGAATGACAGCCCTATTTGTGTTGTTAAACAGTACATAATTAAAAGTCAATACATCCAGATCATAAAAAACCCTCTGTAACTAGTCAACCTCTCACTCAGAATTCCGGTGAGGAAACTATTTAAAATCCAGCTATGTCTAATTTGGAAAAAAAAATCCCTTTGGAACATAAAGTTTCACTAGGATATCAAAGTTGTAGATTAACATCCATAGGTAAAGTTCAGTTTAAGGTTATCTATGCAAAAGAGATAAATGGTTGTTTATTTCCACACATTGCTGGTAGCATACTGTTCAGAAGTCGACTTACTTCCTTTGAGAATATCTGTCATATCAAAGAGAAAAGGATTCCTTATTAGGCTGTGCCCATTTCATAATGAACAGAAGCAGCAAATCTCCAGAGAAAAGAGTTCTTTACTTCCAAGATCTGAGAACTTTTAAAGGAAGTTTGGTAACTATGGTTTCAGATTTGTTCATCCAAGGAATGGTTCTTCAGCCTCCATTCATGCAAACACATTTCACACAATCAGGCAATTGACTCCGAGCTGCATCTCTCAAGAAACCATCTCAAGTCACAATGTTACATAGATGGGGACTGATGGGATTTGGTTCAAACTGTTTAAAGACTGTTTTCTCCTGCCAGGAAATGGAGGAGGTAGCAATAGTCAACCAGAATATCTGTGTTAAGGTCCAAATAACCCACTGAGGTGATGGCAGAAATGGCATAGACAGCAAGGTAAAAGGTAAAGGTAAAGGTTCCCCCACACATGTGTGCTAGTCATTTCCGACTCTAGGGGCCGGTGCTCATCTCCGTTTCAAAGCCGAAGAGCCAGCGCTTGTCCAAGAACGTCTCCGTGGTCATGTGGCTGGCATGACTAGACACCAAAGGCACATGGAACGCTGTTACCTTCCCACCGTAGTGGTCCCTATTTTTCTACTTGCATTTTTACGTGCTTTCGAACTGCTAGGTTGGCAGAAGCTGGGACGAGTAACAGGCGCTCACTCTGTTATGCGGCACTCGGGATTCGACCTGCCAAACTGCCGACCTTCTGATCAACAAGCTCAGCATCCCAACCCACTGAGCCACCGCGTCCCAAAGCAAGTATTAAATACACTGCTACTAAGAAAGAAAAAACTAATATATCAAGAGATTAACACACTTCTGTTGTCTTACATGCTATGAAGCTTTTGGCCCTCCAGTTTTATGGCAAACTCCATGATGGCAGAGATTTGTTAGAGATAACGGAGTTGAGGCATATTGGCAGATACCAGTTCTGTTCCATTGATCCAAGTACAAGGACTGTTTGTTATACATTTAGTTTAAAAATCTGAAAGAGTAGAGTAACATGTGAACGTGCCTACAGCCTTCTCTGGGACTGGGAACTCAACCTTCCAGCCCTTTTCAGGTAATTTTGAAGTAAATGAACTATAATCTTTGGAAACTTCTGTGCATGTCAGGGTGTTAGGATAGAGCTTGCATATATTGTCATGTATTTTAGCCCTATGTGCATGTAAGTAATTGATAACAAACATATCCAAAGGGTTGTACTCCTGGCTTAGGGATCAAAATGGCACCATTTAATCATGCTTTGTTTGGCTGCTGGCTCGAACCTGCTTTATTTCCATATCTAAATCTTGAATAGACCCAATTCTTTTAGCTCAGAAAATATTTTCAAAGCTCAAAAATACTCCCCAGTTTTAGGACAGCTTTGTATTGAGTCTCAGACCCTATCCTCTCCTTAGAACAAAATTTGGCTGCTTTTTTTTTTTGAGTATTATTTCAAGTATTCCAGCTCCTTATCATTTGGTGAGTTTGCGATCAGATTGCTTTTCTCAAGCTTCTTCCAGAGATCAGTTATATCTTTCCTAGTTTTGACCTTGCTCTCCTAGGAAATCACCACATGAAAGCTATAGAAGGACTCAAAAAGCTTTCAACAGAGGCCCAAATATTCTACGAAAATGTTTCAAGGAAGGTTGTTTTGTCCAGAGTAATTTTCCATTTAAATTTAAGAATGTTTTCAACTATATTGCTTGAATATAAATTGACATCAAATAGTCCAGTTTTGGTCACCATGATGTAAAAAAAATGTTGAGATGCTAGAACAGGGTTGTCAAACTGCTGGCCCACGGGCCAGTTGCCTTATGAGGAAGCCATGCCCTACCCCAGCTCCAGCAATACAAAAAAAAAGTCACGATACATCATGACACGTCACGTGACATGGGGAGTTTGACACCCATGTTCTAGAAAGAGTACAGAGAAAAGCAACAAAGATGATTAGGGGACTGGAGGCAAAAACATATAAGGAACGGTTACTGGAATTGGGTATAACTAGTTTAATGAAGAGAAGGTTGAAGGGGGACATGTTAGCAGTGTTCCAATATCTCAGGGGCTGTCCCTTGTTTCTAGAAATAACATTTTCAAACTAGATGACCACAAAGTCATGGCAACACTACTGCATTTGTTCTGCCTGTGATTTTGGAAAATAGAGATTAATTAACAAGTTCACTATGGTTCATCTTACAAGAATTAATGGAAGAAGACTGAGAGAGGGAGGGAGGGATCTTGAGTTGAAATCTTGAGGTGTCTCTCTTGTTATAATCTCGTTTGCTCTATGCTTTTTAACCTTTCTAATAATGATTTTTTGACACAATCTATTTATTTTTATACCTTTGTTGTACACTGCCCCAAGTCCCTTCTGTGTAAAGGATATATACTGTATAATTGTTATGTTCCTGGTTCAGTGAGGCATTGATGAGGCAAAACGGTGAAACAGCAACACGTTTATTCAGTAACAACAGAAACAGCACCAACTGCTGCTCAACAGCTATATATACGGATCACCACTAGGCAGCAACCAATAGAATTAAAACATTAATTCCCGTGCAAAAAACACAGTCAACAGTCCTGGAGACAAGCAGTCTGGAGTTCAAACAGACACAGCAGTTAGCAATCGTTGAGCAGATTACAAGTAATTAAAGCCAATACATAACACCCCTTCCCCTTAGATAGATCACAATCTCAACTTTTGAACATAGTCCTGTAAATACTTAGGTGGCTTTTGCGACCATTCTGAACATCTCAGAGCCACTGGAGGGACCCAGTCTACCTGTTCGCCTGCCAGGCTGGGTAGACCAGGGCTTTGAGACCCGATTGCTTTGGGCCGACCCAAGTCCCTTTGGCTGGCCTGTCCCGGTAGACCCAAGCCAAAGTCCATTGGAGGAACAGTCTCTGCTGGGCTGGAATTTGGAGCTGCTTGCCGGTTCTGCTCAGAGGGTGCAGTCTCAGTTGCTGGGGAAAAATCACCTACGGCCAACTACCTGTCTCCTCGGCTGAGAGTCTCATCAGTGCATGCAGACTCCACCATCTGGCTGCTTTTGTGCTGCCCCTGTGGTTGGCCCTCATGAGAGCCTTGAGCCAGCGACTGGTTCGCTAGCCTCTGACGCAGTTGGTCGATGTGCCTTCAAATTACTTGACCATCTTCCAGGACCACTTCATATGAGAGTGGCCCTGATACCTTAGCAACCACACCTACAACCCACAATGCCCCTTGACCATAATTCTGGGCCCAAACCTGGTTGCCAACTTGCAATCTTCATGGTGGTTTTGGTTGTGCTGTGTCCAAGGCAACTCAGTCTGGTTGCAGCCGATCCAACTTAGTAATTAAGCACCATCCCTATCTAAGTTCAGCTGGGCTTCTGCCCATTGCAGTGCAAGGCATTGTGCATTGGCAGAGCAAGAAATCTGCCAGCCTGTGATGCCAATCGCCGGTTACGATGCACTTTAAGGATTCTTTGGTCGTTCAGACCATGCATTCTGCTTGGCCATTTGAGGCTGGGTGAAAGGGGGCTGAAGTGGCATGCCTTATCAGGTTAGCCCTCAGGAGGGACTGAAATTCTGCAGCAGTAAATTGAGCCCCATTGTCTGAGACTAACACGTCAGGCAACCCATGTGTTGTAAAGATCCTGTGCAGTTCCTGGATGGTCCTGGCAGTAGTCATAGTTGGGGCTGGTGTGACCTCTAACCATTTGGAGTGACTGTCCACCACAATGAGGAACAGCTGACCCTGAAAGGGCCCGGCAAAGTCAATGTGGATTCTTGACCATGGTGCATGCATGGCTTCCCATCGGTGGACAGGGGCTTGAGGCATTTTGGGCCTAGATTGCTGGCATGTGAAGCAGCTAGTACTTCAACCTCAATATCTTTATCCAGCCAAAGCCACCAAAGGTAGCTCCTTGCAAGTGCCTTCATCTGGACTATTCCCGGATGTCCCTCATTCAGAGACTCTAAAACCCTGGGCCTTAAAGATCTCGGGACTATGACCCATCTTCCCCAAAGGATGCACCCTTTATATGCTGAAAGCTCATCTTTCCTCATGTGTAAACTCTGGAAATTTGGCCCTGGACAATTGTCCAGCCATCCTGTGTACACCCAATTCAACACGTGGCTAAGCATCTTGTCAGTGGCTGTCTCAGAGGCACATCCCCGGCATGAACGGGAGACTCCGGTAAATCCTGGATAGCCAGGATGCATGCAGCTGGAGCAGGGTCTGGCTCTAATTGTGGCAGTGGCAACCTGCTAAGGCCATCTGCATGGCCCATTTCCCTGACTGGTTTGTGAATCAGCCTGTAGCTGTAGGCTGAGACGAAGATAGACCACCTCAGCATTCAGAAATAGAATCTGAGGTGTCTGCTTCTTTGTGGTGAACAGCCCTAAAAGTAGCTTATGGTCCGTGAAGACTGTGAAATGGTGGCCATATAAGTAGTCATGAAACTTCTTTATACTGGCTACTACAGCCAATGCTTCCTTGTGTATTTATGCATAATTGTGTTCCACTGAAGACAGAGTCCTAGAATAATAAGCGATGGGAGCCTGCCTCCTGTCAGCCATCAAGTGGCTCAACATGGCCCCAACCCCATACAGAGATGCATCACAAGCGATGCAGATAGGCAGCTTTTCATTAAAGTGGGTGAGCACTGAGTTTGAAGACAGCAGTGATTTGACTGCTGAGAAACTTTTCTTGTGGACACTCGTCCACTGCCACTGTGCCTTTTTGTCCAACGGCTCTGCCACTGCAGCCTTGTGTGGAAGAAAGGCATGGTAAAAGTTCAAAAGTCCCAAAAAGGCCTGGAGTTCCCCCTTAGACTTAAGACTGGGAGCCTGCTGAATTGCTTTGAGCTTGGAATCCACCAGATGAATGCCAGCGGCATCTATGCGGAAACCAAGGAATTCGATTGAATCTACCCCAATCTTGTATTTCTCCCTTTTTTGCTTCAGCCCCGCTTCGTGGAATCACTGAAGGATGGCTTTGAGCCACTCAGCCAAAATCTCCACTGATTCCATGGCTATGAGGACATCATCGAAGTAAGGGCACACCCCTGGAATGTCCTTGAGTTTGCACTTCATCACTTCCTGGAAAAACCCGGAGGCGCCTAACCCTGAAAGCCCCCCTGTGGGTGACAATGGTCTGGGCTTCTGCTGTGGCGTCATCCACAGGCAGCTGCTGGTAGGCTTGTGCCAAATCTAATTTGGCAAATACACGACCTCCCTGTAGTGATGCCAAAATGTGGCTAACTACAGGCACCGGATATGCATGTAATAGTGTTAATAGGGCACATAATCCACACATATGTGCACTTCAACATTGGCCTTAAGTGACGTGACTATGGGGGTCTCCCACACCCCACTATCTACTGGCTGCAAGACCCCTTGTTGCACCAGCTTGTCCAGCTCTGCATCGATTTTGGGTTTGAGGGCGAAAGGCACTCTCTGAGGCTTGATCCATATTGGGGTTACTGTAGGATCAAGGTGAAGGGCAATAGGAGGTCCCTTGTATTTCCCTAAACTCAGGCTGAACACATCAGCAAACTCCTGGCAAACCACCAACAGGTCCACCACTTGTGTTCTGTGAATGCCAGTCACTTGGTTGCCCAAGGCATACAAACCAGTCTAGGGCGATGAGGCTTGTGTGGTGGCCTTCAACTACCATGACATCCAATGGACACTCAAACTCTTTGAACTGCACATTGAGCGTAGCTTCTCCTTTAACCGCTACGCAGGAGTTTTGGAAATCTGTCAGCAACAGGTTAGACGGCCTGAGTTTAACTCATTTGTCGCTGCGTCTACAAATGTGATTGAAAGTTCCTTGGGAAACTATAGGTAGGGCTGACCTTGTATCCAGTTCCATGTTGCATGGGACTCCATGAAGCTTGACCTTGAGTCTAAGCTTCTCTTTAAGCAGGTGATGGGCACCTGTTCTGAACATGCTCCTACAGCTGGAGCAGTAGCCGACTCTGTGTTGCCCTGAGACCCCGGTACCTTTCCTGAATACTTCTTCTGGTGGCGTGTCCCACCTGCAACTTCTGTAGACGGCAGCAATGTGGCCTTGCTTGCTACATGCCCAGTATGTTGCTGTGCGGAACCTGCATTCCAAACGCCTACATCATCCTCCACAGCCTGCACATCTAGTGAAGGGAACTGACTTCTCAAGTGGCTGCTGGTTCCTCTCTGTTTGGTTCTGCAGCCGATTGACCTCAAGGTCCATGTCAGAGTGTGCCACTCTTTTGGCGTCCTCGTGGTGGATGGTTTCTGGGCTAGGAGTGTTCTTGGAGGGCCAAAAGGCCTTGACAGCGCCTCCAGAAGCTTCAGCGGCCATCATCTCCTTCAGGGCATCTTGGAATGTGAAAGTCTCTTTTGAGAATAACGTCTGCTGGAGATTTTGATTCCTCAACCCACAAACCAATTGGTCTCTCAGTCTTTCTTTGAGATCCACAAAGTTGCAAAGCTGGGACGCCTGTCGTAGGGCAGCTATGAACCCAGTGGCAGACTCTCCTGGCTGCTGTTCCTGCTGCTCAAACACATGCCTCCATGCAATGACAGAGAGTTTTGGCTCAAAATGGTCCTTGATCTTCTTCTTAAGATCTGTGTAGGTGACCGACTCTAGTGAACCAGGTTCTCAGCTATTTTGAATATCGCTGGGCTGCACACGCACAGAAGTGTTGTGGCCTTCAAGCCCTCTTCGCTAACTTGGTTAGCTCGCAGATAGTTCTTGATGCAGGAGATGTAAGAACTCCACCTCTCGGAATGTGCCACGTCAAATTCCGCCAATTTTCCGACCTTGGCCATGGTGAGTTTTCTTCATCCTTGCAATGCCTTGTGCTGCTATGTTTCTGTGTTGGCCCTAGGATGGATCCTCAGGGCGTGGTTGTCTCCAGCCTGGCCTCACCCCCTAGTGACTTCTGGCTCTCTTCTTTAAGCAGCACATCTCACCTTCGTCGCCACTGTTATGTTTCCTGGTTTGGTGAGGCATTAATGAGGCAGAATGGTGAAACAGCAACACGTTTATTCAGTAACAACAGAAATAGCACCAACTGCTGCTCAACAGCTATATATACGGATCACCACTAGGCGGCAACCAATAGAATTAAAACATTAATTCCCGCACAAAAACCACAGTTAACAGTCCTGGAGACAAGCAGTCTGGAGTTCAAACAGACACAGCAATTAGCAATCATTGAGCAGATTACAAGTAATCAGGGCTTTTTTGTCATAGAACGCTCAGAACGGAGTTCCGACACCTTTTTTGGATGGAACCTTGTAGGGTCACAAAGAGTCAGACATGACTTAGCGACTGAACAACAACAAAACAACAGATAAAGGAGATCACCTCGTTTAGCATCACACCAGCGGCTACCTCAACTGAAACAAAACACATTTTTCACCCTTCCTGATAGTGTCCATGCTATTTGGCTTGTATTCATCTCCATAAAATTCGTGACCTCGTAGCTACCTTTTTGTTTAGGCCAGATCATTCTTTGACTTTAAAAACACCAAGTAATTAAAGTGATACAGGAATGTTTTTCTTATCATGAACAGGAAGTTGCTTTTTCGAAGATAACTTTTCCCCAATTTGCCCAGCAATTAGTTGCCATTTTTATTGTAAAATGAACTAATTTTATGGACTGCCTTCAGGTTCCCATTTGTGGCTGTCTAAAGTATGTTTTTAAAATGTATCACTAAAGGGAAAGAAATACTCTGAAATGGAAACAACCTATTTAGGAGTCATAAACCAAAATGCAGCACCCAGATTTAAATTCAGTTGTAATAGATGGTGAGGCTGAATTGTATGTGCAATACAGGAATGTTTGTCAAGCAATCCATGTATGCAGCTGACAGCTGCTCAGTTACTTGCCGTAAGGTATTTTGTACAGTTGGGAATAATCTGCCTTTTGCACCAAGATGTACACATAAAAAGAAAAAGGTTCTGTGAATGAAATTTGCAAAGTCAGTTCATACCCGGAAAAAGAACAGCATAGCTTTGTAAAAAAAAACCAAAATCCACATTAGAGATAATTAGGTCAGGGACTGAAAATAAAATTTCCAATATTATAATGACTCAACCCACTATGTGTGATGTAATCATACTTGGGATACAATGAGTTTTGGGTTCAATTCTTTTGAGCATGGAGAAAACAAAGGTTTCAAATGCTCAGTTAACTTAGCATTTAATGTTTATGACATTCCTGACAACTATTTTGTTAATAGCCACTAGAAACACAAAATTGTCCCTTTCTGCATTTGTTACATTTCTTCTCCCTTTGGGTTCTCTGTTTACTAGCTCTTGCTTCCCATGCAGTCCAGCCAAGGGACATTATAGAAGGTTATATACATTGCATGGTATCTAGAACAGGGGTCCCCAATCCCCGGTCCAAGGACCAGTACCGGGCCGTGGCATGCCAGCAACCGGTCAGCACAACAAGCAAAGACCCATTCGCAGGATGCAGGCAGCACACAAAACTACGCACCCTCCAGCCTGCGAAAAAACCTCTCCATGGAACCAGTCCCTGGTGCCCAAAAGGTTGTGGAACTCTGATCTAGAATACACAGAAGATATTTTTCAGCAATAAAGGAAACTACTCAGAAGTAACTTCAAGTGCCTTTCTTTACTGTAGTTAAAATCCTTGTCCTTAAATTGTTTTCGGTCTCTTCTACACACCTTTTAATTATGAAGAAGACAACATCTTATTCTTCTGCAGTATTTTCTAAGAAATGGACTAAGGAATTCATTCTCAGTAGATAGCCATGCATTCCTACTCTATACATTTATCTCAGCTTCTTCTATTGAAATACCTGGTATAGGTTTTCAATTTTCCACAAGATATTTATTTTCAGTGTTGGTTTGTTGTATTTTTGCAGGTCAACTCCCATGTCTAGCATTTTATGGCCATATGGCAAGAATATCATTGGGATAAGCCATGTAATGCCGAGCCTATTCATCATTTAAATCATATTTCCTCAATCTGATGCCTTGTTATGGTATTATAATTCAATTCCAGAATTCCCAGCTAACATCTGCACCTTTTTCTTGAGAGGATGGAATTTTAAATCAAACCCTTCTCAAAGGTACCAGTTTGGTGAAGAATGAATAAAACAAAGCTTTCTGTTACAGTCAGACAACTGATTGAGCCAGATATAATACCGGTACATTAAATCATTAAGATTGTAGACAGCCATAGAATAAGCATCTATATTGTCAGAAACATATATAACCATGAAAAAACATTTTGGTTGTGTTGCATTTCCATAGATTTAAACTACAACTAGACAAGCCATTTGGGTGATCATTTCAGAGATATTCCCTTATCTAAACAGATAAACAAATTGACCATGCAAAAAATCATTGACGGCAACTTCCTATTGGCTTCTTCAATGAGTTTTCTTGTTGGAAGCTGGCAGGAAGCATCAGAAACAAACCTTCCTTCCTTCCTCTCTGCCTGTTCTTCTGCATCTTCTCTTAAAATACAACAAATTATCTTTTCTTCCCATAGCCCATCTCTTATCTATAAACAATTCTTTAAAGCCTCATTGTTTCACTCCTGATCAGTAGAAATTCATTGAAAGTTATCAGAGATAACATACCTATTTCAAACTTGCTCAAACAAGCCAACTTTATATTCCTTCTTTTTACTTTTAACATTCTTGATCTTTAGTCCCTTTAAATCAGGGGTGTCAAACTGCCATTTGCATCATGCAGAGGCCGCACCCACCCCAGCTTCGGCAATGCGAAAAAAGTTGCGATACGTTGCAACACGTCACATGATGCAGCAAGTTTGACACCCATGCTTTGAATAATGTCCTAAAACTTGATTTCTTTTCATTTTTTTCTTTGTCACTTTTCACACAATTCTTTAAGGTTTTAATGAGCATCTTTTCTAAATATAATGTAGGAAAATTATCCATGCAACTCTCTTGGTTTGTTATTTCTATATTCCTTTTAATTGTTAAAACATTAACTGGTTTCTTTTTGCTCCAATGTAGCATCATTTTCCATATCACTGTTGTAGTCTGTAATTTTTAAATCCACTTTTAGATCAGTCTAAATCTTGTCAGGTGAAACATGTTCCTTTTCAGTCTATTTATAGAGGCAGACACTCTTAAAATTATCTTCTGGGTTCCTTTTTCAAAAATATCCTTCAATATATCCAATATTAAAATATTTTGCTTTATTCTGTATTAATAAGTCAAATTTAAGGGTTCTTATCCTTGTGTTGTAATCTTTACTTACTTCTGGTATCTTCTAGTGTCCAATCTTTAAAGTCTCATCCTATCATGTTTTTTTTAAAGAGAATTCAAAACAAAAGCATTTTCCCACAGGAAGTATTCTTATAATTAATTCCAAAATCTTATTTAAAATCCTGGACCCTTGGTCAGTTTATAATTTTCCAAAATCAAAGTTCTAATCACCCTTTTGCTGTTTAATCCCAAAGGAAAAAAAAACTTGTATTTAAAACTTCTTTTGCTATGGATAGAAAAAAAACTCACCCAATGCTAAAAAAACTTGTAAATCCAAAGGTTCCTAATAGCTGAAAAGCAATTAAACAGCAATTGCTGAAGATGATTAGAAAAGGAAGTTTGCAAAGCCAGTGTCCTTTTGAAGGCACTGACTGTGGTTTGAACAAGATAGGTATTCCCTCATCTCTAAGAGCTCTAAACTTACCACAAACCATCGTGTTATGGTCTCCCCATGACAACTGTATGGAGTACTTGGGGGAAAATCCTTTCTTTGTCCTTAGGCTCAGGAATTCTGGGAGCTGAAGTCCATGAGTCATAAAAGAGCCAAGGTTGCCTACCCTGCCTTAGGGGAATTGCAAAGAGATGGTCCACTCATTGGCTCTTCATTCCACTGCAGTTGATGGCTTGCTTTTAGCAGTTTACGGGGAATGTGTTCAGTTCACAATTTCTTCCCCAGAATCCCCCTGTAGTTTCCCAGGTTTTAATTTTTAAGCAAAGTAACTTAACACGTGATATAGAATGACAATATTGGTTAGATTAGATGCCAGCTTATTCTTTTTCTTTCATATACTGTAATAAACGTTTATTCAAAAAATGGACTGCTTAAGAATCTATCTTGTTTCTAAGTCACGTTCCTAACATAAAGAAAATTGTTTCTCGCCTTCCATTTTTGGTGAGAGGTTGTTATGTAGAGTGATGGTTGCCCTGGTAATTTAAAAGATCATTTCACAGATACTCCTACTTATTAGGGGTCAGCTTGAGTCTTCAGAACAAGAAGCTGAAGGGTTTGACTGGTCCAAGTCTCACCCTGCACATGCTGGCTTTTTTAACTGATTTGGAGTCTGAGTTAGACAAATTCCTGAATACAATAACTGGTCACAGATTAAGGAGAGAAAGAAGTATGGCTCGGCCAATTAGCCAACTGGGTAATCAGGGCCATAGAAAAGAAGCTGTGATCTGATTGGCTTTTTGTGGTCTTGAACCCTGGCCATAGGCTGCTTTGGATTCTTTGGATTACCCAGTTGACCTGTAGACCAGAACCTGACCACTCTTGGAGCATTTCTAAAGTGGCCATCTGTCCCTTGGTATTATTTGAAAAGTAAAGCTATGCTAAAGTCTTTGATTGTGTGGATCACAACAAACTGTGGCAAGTTCTTAAAGAGATGGGTGTACCAGACCATCTTATTTGTCTCTTGAGAAACCTATATGCGGGCCAAGAAGCAACAGTGAGAACTGGACACGGAACCACTGATTGGTTCAAAATTGGGAAAGGAGTCCGGCAAGGCTGTATACTGTCACCCTGCCTATTCAACTTATATGCAGAGCACATCATGAGAAGGGCAGGGTTAGAGGAATCAAAAGTTGGAATTAAGATTGCCGGAAGAAATATCAACAACCTAAGATATGCAGATGATATCACTCTAACGGCAGAAAGTGAAGAGGAACTAAAGAGCCTCTTTTTGCGGGTGAAGAAGGAGAGTGCAAAAGTTGGGTTGAAACTTAACATTAAGAAAACCAAGATCATGGCATCCGGCCCTCTCAATTCCTGGCAAATAGATGGGGAAGAAATGGAGGTAGTGACAGATTTTATTTTCCTGGGCTCCAAGATCACTGCAGATGGGGACTGTAGCCAAGAAATTAAAAGATGCTTGCTCCTTGGGAGGAAAGCAATGGCAAATCTAGACAGCACACTAAAAAGCAGAGACATCACCCTGACAACAAAAGTGTGAATAGTCAAGGCTATGGTCTTCCCAGTTGCAATGTATGGCAGTGAAAGCTGGACCATAAAAAAGGCTGAGCGCCAAAGAATTGAGGCCTTTGAACTATGGTGCTGGAGAAGACTCCTGCGAGTCCCTTGGACTGCAAGGCAATCAAACCGGTCAGTCCTAGAGGAGATCAACCCTGACTGCTCTTTAGAAGGCCAGATCCTGAAGCTGAAACTCAAATACTTTGGCCACCTAATGAGAAGGAAGGACTCACTGGAGAAGAGCCTAATGCTGGGAAAGATTGAGGGCAATAGAAGAAGGGGACGACAGAGAATGAGGTGGCTGGATGGAGTCACTGAAGCAGTAGGCGTGAGCTTAAATGGACTCCAGAAGATGGTAGAGGACAGGAAGGCCTGGAGGAAGGTTGTCCATAGGGTCGCGATGAGTCGGACACGACTTCGCAGCTAACAACAACAAAGCTGTTGTGTTTTCAGACTCTAAGCAGAAAGGTTGCAGCTGGCTCTGTGTTTATCGCCCATCAGTTAAGGATTTGCTGGTGCAATAAATACTCAGAGTTTGTATCTGAACTTGCCCATGTGTGAGCGTGTGCTGTGATTGGCAGCCATTGCCTTCTGCCAAGATATCTGTTCCGCTTCCTAGATTAGCCCCCAGCCTCAGTATATCTTGGAAAGCCCCCAAATAAGAACAGGTGAGCCAGGTGACTTCATGGATTCATCCAGTTAGTTTATTTGGCAGCAATATGGAAGCGGCTGCTGTTGTTTGCTTTCAAGATTTCTTTTTTTGCATTATTTTCCTCCAGCTTCTTGGTGCAATGTACTGTATGGTTGATCTTTCCTTGGCTTGGATCTTGCTAAGAAAAACAACACAGATAAGTAGTTATCAGGAATCAGATCTGACTTCAAGGAGTCTACCTTTATCTCTACAAAAAAAAGGAAAGAGAAGAAACAACTTCAGCAAATAGCCATGAAACAGAGATAGCAGAAAGAGTGCAACATGCTCCATTTAAAAATAAACCTGACCCTCTGCTTATGCATGTGTTGGAAGTGTCCTCAGCACTATTCAGAAAAAATTGATTCTGTACAGGCTCCCAGCTTTCATTTCATGGTTATTAAAATGATACTTAGAATGGGTGAAACCAGCGGTTCAGTGCCAGAGGCAGCCCAAATGGGTCCCTATTCCCATGTCTAATCTATAATATAAGCTTTTTTCCCCTAGATAACCTTAAAGGCTGCAAGCTTTAGATTAATCAAGTGGAAAATAAGTCTAAAAGAAGAATTAACTGCATAATACAGTTTTTATAAGAACTGCAGGTAGCTAACATCACCTCTCACAAAATAGAAAAAAGAACTTCAAAGAGTCTGCTGGAATGCATATATGAATAAATAAAAAAGTAATGTACTTCCTACCTTTGAAACTCATATGCAAATTTCAATATTTTAGTGTATGCTAATTGCCTTATTAATTAAGATGTGTTTAATTAGGAAAAGAAAGAACTATCTAATAAGTGCACTTTTTATGTTCATGTGGCCTACTCTGGGGCCTTATTCGTAGACCATATTTAACTGGATGACAATCAGTCAGTGTGGAGGGCTGATGGGGTATGTTATAATTCTCTCTGGCATTATACTAACTTTACCTAGTTAGGTGGAGCCTTCAAACAGAGACAAGAGGGTTTATAAAAGTGAATTGTCTTGTCTGGATGCCAACCTAGAAATGAACTACTAGAACATAATAGGAAACAGAATGTAGTATGGAATAAGTCGGTTAAACTCCCCCATTCTGTTCTTGGAGGGCTGACCCAATTGGCCACATGGGGAGTTATATGTTTATAGGGGAAATTCCATAATACAAAAAAGATGTTGAGACCCCAGAAAGAGTGCAGAGAAGAACAATAAAGATAATAAAGAGTCTAGAAGCTAAACCTTACAATGAACAATTAGGGAAACAAGCTATGTCTAGCCACCAAAGAGAAGGACTAAAAGTGACACGATAGCAGTTTTCCAGTACTTGAGAGCTCTCACAGAGAAGAGGACTCAAGCTATTCTCCAAAGCATCTGAGGGCAGGACAACAGGTAATGGGTGAATGAGTGAAAAGACATTAAAAAGAGACTCAGTCTACAACTAAAGAGAAACTTCCTACAGCGAGAACAATTAATATGTGGAGCAGCTTACCTCCAGAAGTTGTAGAAAGGTGTTTCATTGCCAAGAAGAGATTGGACAGTCATTTGTCCAGAATGGTTTAGCAGGGGGTTTGATTAAAAGATTTCCAAGGTTCCTTCCAATCCTATTATTTATGCTCTATTTTTTAAATTGTAAAGGTAAAGGTTCCCCGGCACATGCGTGCTAGTCATTTCCAACTCTAGGGGCCGGTGCTCATCTCCGTTTCAAAGCTGAAGAGCCAGCGTTTGTCCGAGGACATCTCTGTGGTCATGTGGCCGGCATGACTAGATGCCAAAGGTGCATGGAATGCTGTTACCTTCCCACCGTAGTGGTCCCTATTTTTCTACTTGCATTTTTACATGCTTTTGAACTGCTAGGTTGGCAGAAGCTGGGACGAGTAACAGGAGCTCACTCTGTTATGCGGCACTCAGGATTCAACCCACCAAACTGCCGACCATCTGATTGACAAGCTCAGCGTCCTAACCCACTGAGCCACCGCATCTCTAGTGGCTGTAAATCCTTCAGAAAAGATAAAAGAAAGCAATTCTGTATACAGGCTATTGTTAAATTGGAAGCACAAATGGCCATAGTCTGGGATGGCTTTAAAGAAGACTAGGCAAACTTGTAGAAAATTTATTTTGATATTGGACATATTTGTGTAAACACTATGGGAATGAAACAGGGCCCTTATGTTTTTATGAAGATATTCATTTTTAAGGCTTTAAATACATCATCAGTTCTACACCATTTTGTGCATCATATAAGTATCCCCAAGTGCAATCTGGAAACATAAGAAAAGCAGAATGTCACCTATTTGGCATGAGTGAAATCTATTTTTTTTCTTCAAGAGACTTTGGGAAGAGTGGATATTGATGTTGATACATGCTCAATGATTGTGTGATTCATTGCCTATGTTGAAATCTTTGTGTCCTTTTCCCCAATGAGGCTTATAGCCATAATTACAAAAAAGTTAAATCATTCCTTGTGGTACAACATTTAACTGTGGGAGGAAAAACCTCAACACAGAAATACCCCATGACTTATTAAAATTAAAAATAACCTTCTCTATGCAAAAGTAGTTAGTCTCGTGTTATTAATTCCTCTCAACAGCCTTTTTGAAAAGTCTTCCCATCAACGCTATTCTGTCCTTTATACTATTTGCTTTAACTTCCTCCCCACCAGCAGGTTATATATCAAAGCAATCTTACAGGAGAGAATCTTGCATTAAACCTTCTCCAATGGCTTTGAAATAAGTCAACCTAACTGGGGGCAAAGCTAGAGATACTGTTTTGTTTGAGTTACTAAATACATTCATTCAGTGCCATATGTTCTGAATTAAACAACTTCTGAAGTCTGAACCTCAGAAAGACCACAACACCTCCTTGCCAGCAATCAACACCCAGATAACACCAAGATTAACATTAGACCTACAGTCAAGAAGTAAACAATATCCAAATCAAGGAACTACCAAGACAGACAATCAAACAGTAAATAATAGATTGATCAAGGAACCACCAGGAATGCTCCTGCCAGTACTGATGGACTCATACATAAATAGAGACCAAACTCCACTCCCTTCTAGCACTGATGATGTTACCTGGTTGGATAATGAAACGTCTGCAAGAAAACAACCAAGCTCAGAGAGCACCAAGGACCCCACATACTCTGAACTGTCCTGAAAAGCTTGCATAGGTTACAATTTAGGGTGGGGCAGGGGAAGAGTAGACTTGAACAGTTCAGCCCATAGACTTTCTTGATTGCTGGCTGGCTGGCAAAGTCAGCTCCAGCCCTGAGCACCTTTCTCTTTGTCTTTCTCTTTTCATCCATTGGTTCATAAATGGCCTCTTTGCAGTTCCCTTCTCAATCACTTCCATAGGCAGCCAGACCTTCTACCCACACAACAAATTATTGAAATGAGTTTGTCGAAGAGATAAAGATTCTCTCACAAAAATACAAAGGGACTTTTCAGTTACTTTCATGAAATCCCTTGCAATCTGTGAGTGAGCCTCTCCTGTCTCTTGCACAGAATGGTAGCATACATAAACAGTCAGATGGAAAAACTGTAGAGGAATATATTTACCTTATTTAGTGGAAGAGATGGCTAAGAGGTCACAGCAGGACAGTGCTCTACCCTTGCAATTTCCACTTCAACAACGAGGCTTGGATACCCACACGACCAAGCAATGTCACAGAGTCATAAGCACATTCCAAGAAATGCTGCAGGGAAGAAGCTTGTAAAAGAATAGAGGCTGTTAGAAAGATGCATTTGTGATTGCATTGGCAGAGGAACTTTCACAGAGATTGCTGATCTGCAACATTTCATTGCAGAACAGTTATTTGGGGAAACCCCCAGCAGTGGACATCCCCACAGGAACTTTTGACAAAATGGCAAAGGAGTGTCATATCATACATTTGCACAAAACAGATTGAATTTGCAACACACTGGTGAAAGGCTGTTCTTATTCTTGGGCCCTCCTGGCCCCCTCTGCAGATGCTGCTGATCCAGACCACTGCAAGGATATCCAGGGTATTTTAAAGAAAAAAATAGTTATCTTTTATAAGGTACCGTATTTTTCCATCTATAAGACACACCCTTGTATAAGACGCTCTGGCATGCGAGTTTCTGCACGCCAATCAGCTGTTCGGCAAATCTGGAAGTTCGGCTCTCCGACGATCTTGCCTCCTCCCCCCTCCCATTAGAGGCAAGACCACAGGGGCTTGATACCTGCACCAGGCTTCATGGCAACCCACACAGACATGCCCTGGGCTGCAGAGGTTACCATTATTTTTCTGTGTATAAGACGCTGCCCTTGTATAAGACGCACCTGATTTTTGAATAGAGTGTTTGCAGGAAAAAATAGCGTCTTATACACGGAAAAATACAGTAAACATAATTTTCTTCCCTGTAAAGGTAGTCCTCGACTTAAGACTGTTTGAAGTTGAGGCCTTTCTGAAAAATAGGACTTACAAGCCAGATCCAAAGTTCCAAGGTCAGGCCCCTCCTTGTGGTCATGTGATTGCACTTTGGGCATTCAGCAACACAACCATATTGATGACTATTTGCAGTGTCCCACAGTCATGTGATTGCATTTTATTAGGGTTTTGCTGAAAACTGGCATTTCTGGGTTTTGTCAGAACTACGTCATGGTGAACAATGGATTTGTTTAATGACCACAGCACTTGCTTAACAACTGCTGCAAAAAAAGTCTTAAAATGGGGCCAATTTTATGTCTGTTATGACTTATGACTATAACCGCCAGGGTCCATTATAGCTGTAACTTGAGGACTATTTGTGTTTTCTTAAAAAAATAATCCCTTCCCAATGTCTTCTACTTTCCTTTTTATTTCATTCACTTCTACATGAATAAGTTAAAAAATGGAAAGTAAAATGTTTGTCCCAACATTACTGTTGAAATAAAGGGAAAGCTTGAAACAGCCTTCTATATTATTTTTGTCCTCCTTAAAAATGATATGAAAAGGATCTTGAAATTGTAGTAAATGACAGGTTGAATCCATCATATGGCCAATTTTATTCTTAACAATACATATCATTTCTAAACAGAAGTCATATTTCAACATTGTTCTTTTACTGATCAGACCCTATCCCAACTACCGAATCTTAGCTTGGGCACCAAATTAAAAACAAA
Source organism: Vipera berus (assembly GCF_964194415.1). NCBI lineage: Eukaryota > Metazoa > Chordata > Lepidosauria > Squamata > Viperidae > Vipera > Vipera berus. Next base: position 253,765,703 of record NC_138203.1, read on the forward strand.
TTGAAATGAGCTCAGAAAATAACAATAAAGAAGATTGAGAGATTGGAAATTAAGCCCTATGAAGAGAGTTTGGAAAAAGCTAATAAATTTATCTCTGGAGAAAAAGTCCCCAAGGATTCATGTACTTGAAGACCTGTCAAGGAGGAAAAAAGCATTTCTGATTTCTAATGTTCTGAAATACAAGGGATGGGAAAACAGTCCTAAATTAGAGGAAGGCAGATTACAATTAAGCATTGATCACCTTAGTGAATTGTGATAGTGGCTCAATTACCTAGGGAAGTAGTGGACAATAATAATAATAATAATAATAATAATAATAATAATAATAATAATAATAATAATAATAATAATAATAATAATAACAACAACAACAACAACAACAACAATAAAAGAGCCTTGGTGGAGCAGTGGGCTAATGCCTCCTTAAGTAACACCAGCTGCCTGCAATTAGTGCAGGTTCGCATCTCACCAGGCTCAAGGTTGACTCAGCCTTCCATCCTTCCGAGGTAGGTAAAATGAGGACCCAGATTGTTAAGGGCAATAAGCTGACTTTGTAATAATGCCGCTTGGGGGGCGGGCAAAAGCCCTAATAAGCAGGCATATACATAGAATGAAGGCTATTGCTAAGCACATTGATTTGTGCTTTAAATTGTAAGCCGCCCTGAGTCTTCGGAGAAGGGCAGGATATAAATGGATTAAAAAACAACAACAACAACAATAATAATAATAACAACCTGTGTCTGGGCCTGGACAGCTATCGGGTGTGGTCCCTATGGTTATGGGATTACTGGTCTTCTGATTGGTAGTGGCTTAGCCACCATGAACCACCCCAGGCACCTCCCATCACCAATGATGAGAACATTTTTTTAAAAAAAATCCATACCGGATCGGTCATTGCCCGGGTCAACAAGGACCGTGTCAGATGCTATGGCTCCTGGACATCTGTCGAAAAATGGGCCACAGGGCTCAGTTGCTACTGCTGGGGAACCAGAGTGTACAACTTAAATCGACTGGAACAAAAGCGCAAAACCTGGACAACCAAAGAAAATCGAGAAATCAACCAATGCTACTACCAGGCAGAACCAACAGCCAGGGGATTTCAAAAAAGAATGATGCAACTGTGGAAGGAAAAGCATCTGGAAAGTGATGTAACCAAACAATGATTAATGGATCAAAGACGTTTCATCATCTGTAAGAAAGTTTTTACAGATGTGGAAATTTAATATCTAGGAACATTGGCTAAAAAGAAAACAACAAGCAATGATGATGAACAGGCTGAAGAAATTGTTCCAATACCTGAACAAACTGACCAACAAACTGACCAACCAGAGGAGGAAGCCTCCACACAGGATGAAGATTCCCCTGTGCAACAACTCGAAAGTGTAGAGCTAAGTAATCTAGCAAAAATGCTGAAAGAAAAGATTGAAAACCACATCAAAGAAAACACAGAAAGAAAAAGACTGCCTGCCATCCGTGAAGTGCATAGCAAATGAGTGAAAGATCTACTAAATGCTGTGAACAACATCTTAACTTCCATCCCATCCAGCACACTGTATGAAACAAACCAACTAATGTACAGTACAGCTGCCATTATAACTGCAGAATTGGGTTATAAAATGCCAAAAAAGAAACCCACTGGAGCACCAAAGTGGAAAATTCAACTTGAAAATAAAACAAAAAAACTATGAGGAGATGTCAGCAAATTGAAATACTTGAAAGAAGGAGAACTAAAGAACTAAAAGCTGAAAAATAGTTTATACAAAAAAATATAACCTGTAGGAAAAAACAATAACAGAAATCATGAAAAACCTAAAACAGCGTGTAATAGCAACAGCAAAGAAAATTGAAAGATATGAAGGATGACTAAAATAATATCGTGAAAACGTCCAGTTCAGAAGAAACCAGCACCTCTTCTATCAGACCCAGAAAAGAGCACAGAACGAAGCAACTATTGCCCAATTACTTGTCTGCCAACAACGTTCAAACTTTTTACAAGAATACTGGCAAATTCAGTATTCAATCATCTGATAGAAAACAATTCGTATCCAGCAGAACAAAAAGGAAATTATAAAAAATCAAGAGGAACAAAAGATCAGCTGCTCATTGACAAAATGGTACTTAAAAATGCAAAACGACGAAAAACAAATTTAAATATGGCATGAATTGATTACAAGAAAGCATTTGACTCATTACCCCACAGTTGGATTAATGCGTGTTTGGAAAACTTTGGAATCAGCAAAACCATCTGTACATTTTTGAAAGCAAATATGCAAAAATGGAAAACAGTTCTAACAGCAAATAGGGAGAACATTGGTGAAATCAATATCAGACGAGGAATCTTCCAAGGGGACTCACTTTCACCACTACTGTTCAACATCGCATTAATTCCATTGACAATAATATTACGAAACACAAAATGAGATACCACATCTCAAACCAGCATGGCAAGATACATGGATGACTTAAAACTGTATGCGAAAAGCCACACTGAACTTGAATCAATACTCAGTGCAGTTCAACTGTTTAGCAGCGACATCAGAATGGACTTTGGACTTGGAAAATGTGCTATATTATCCATGCAACAAGGAAAAATGGGAAAAATAGAAGGAATAGAACTGGGAAACGGAAGTACTATGAAAGCACTAGCAAAGGATGACGGTTACAAATACCTAGGCATATTGGAAGCAGATAACATCTTGAATGGAAAAGTTAAAGAGTCAACACAAAAGGAATACATCAGAAGAGTCCGCAAAATACTAAAATCAAAGCTGAATGGTGGAAATATAACTAAAGCCATTAATACATGGGCAGTCCCAGTGATATGCTACCCAGCTGGAATTATCAACTGGACATTGGCCGAATTGGAACACCTAGACCGGAAAATGCGTAAACTTTTGAACATGCACCATGCTCTACATCCCTGAAGTGACATTGACAGATTGTACCTGGCAAGAAGAATAGGGGGCAGAGGGCTACTGCAAATCCACCAAACTGTAGAAGAAGAAAAACAAAGTTTGAATGACTATGTGAATCAAAGTACAGAAACATTGCTGCAGGCTGTGAAAACAGAGAGCATTATCAAGATAACAGAAACAAAGGCAGAATATAAGAAAAAATGGCTGGATGATAGATTAAATAGATGGAAAACCAAAGCTTTGCATGGACAACATTTGAAAAACATTGAAGGAAAATGTGATAACAACTTGACATGGGCATGGCTTAAGATGGGAACCATCAAGAAAGAAACAGAAGGCTTAATACTGGCTGCTCAAAAACAAGCACTACAAACTAATGCCATGAAAGCGAAGATACAAAAATCTACTGACAATCCAAATTGCTGACTTTGCAACAACAAAGCTGAAACTGTTCACATTTAATATGTGAGTGCAGCAAAATTGTGCAAACTGATTACAAAACTAGACATGACCGAGTTGCTAAACTAATCCACTGGGCATTGTGTAAAAAATACAATTTGCCTGTGTCCGAAAAGTTGTGGGAACATAGGGTGGAAAAAGTTGTCGAGAATGAGAGGGTGAAGATCTTGTGGGACTTCCGAATACAGACAGATCACCATTTGGAACACAATACGCCAGATATCACAGTTGTAGAGAACCGAAGCGTACAGCTGATTGATATTGCTGTATCAGGAGATGCTACAGTCGAAGAAAAAGAATTGGAAAAAATTACAAAATACCGCAACCTGGCCATTGAAACTGCGTGATTATGGATGACACGTAACAGTGATATCCATTGTCATCGGGGCACTGGGAACTATGTCCAAAAACGTTACAAAATACATCAAGAAATTGCAGCTTCCTGCAATAACTCCATCAAAGCTACAAAAACTGCGCTACTTGGAACATCTTACATTTTAAGGAGATACCTGGTTGATACCTAGGATGCTGGCAGCAACCCATGTCAACCATTAATGCCAGTCAATTTGAGTATTCAGTTGACTGAGTTTCATGTTTTATGAATAAAATTTTAATAATAATAATAATAATAATAATAATAATAATAATAATAATAATAATAATAATAATAATAATAATAAAAGTTGGAAGTGACCTTGGAGGTCATCTAGTCCAACCCTCTACTCAGGCAGGAAACCCTATACCATTTCAGACAAATGGCTGTCCAGTCTCTTCTTAAAAACTTCCAGTGTTGTAGCACTTTTGATGCATACATTCAAACGGACTTTCTACTTAATGGCTTGAATAGCTTTTCTAATTTGATGGTGATGATTATTATAAATAGGGTTTATTCTGCTAAAAGCATCCATGTATTATTGAGTCTTTGGGAAATGGCATTTTTAGCCAATAATAAAGTATGATTCTAATGCAGTGAACAAATCTTCTGTTCTACTGACCACTTTACCAAGAAGGGCAGCTAACTGTACCGTGCCTAGATATACAGGGGCAGAATGCCTGCTTAATCTAGTTTATGTTCTCTAGTAAACAATGAAAAGAAACTGTACATATGCAGGATTTAAACTCAACAGCTGTTTGGTGTTCACCTGAAATAAAGAAATTTCAACAAGATAATACCACCTGTGCATAGCTAATTGCAAGTTTGTTTTTTTGCTTTTTTTGCAATCTGCTCCACAGCTAGAGAAAGAACTAGGTTTAAAAATACTAGATTCATTAAGGTTCACAAGTTTCCATGAAAAATTAAAAAAAAAATCTGAGTCCATTTTACCCTTTCTCCAAATACATTTGCTTTTGCATTCAGAAGATATTAAACTGTGGGCCAAGGAAACAACTTTTAAATCAGCTTTCCTTAACCTGGGAATTCAAAAATGTGCTGGTCCACCAGTTCTATTCTATTCTTCAGTTATAGACCAATGCCTCTAAAAATATGTAACTACAAAACAAGGCTTTAAAGGATTACAGCTGAAATATAGCAGGATGGATTTATTTGGTTACTTTTGACTGGCTGTATCAGGTTATTTTAACCATCAAATCTCCTTACTAATGAATCCACTTTATCATTTTATGTTTGAATTTAAAATTCATTTCTGGGTTATGAATAAGACTGAGTTCTGCTTGTGGCCTAATTCTCGTTGCTTCAATTCATTCAATTTTGGTTGTGTATGGTTTTCTTTCCATTTAATGTCAAATAGGCAAACAATTTTCTCATAAATGTTTTACTCAGCTCCTACTGTAGATAAAGAAACATTAGGAGTTACATTGATTTGGAAAATGAATTTGAAACTTCATTTTCATCTCTTTTTGCTGTAGTTATACTCCATTAAGTTTCTACTTCTTTCATCCAGTTTCATAAAGATCTCAGGCCACTTCTATCTATTTTTTTTTCTTTGAAATATAGCTGTTGAAATTTTCAGATCCCTCCTAAATATAACTGGAAGGATATCAGGTAAGATCTTGATAATTGTGTCTGCCAGTTGTAAAGGAGTCACACCTTTAAAATTCTAATAATGTTCGTCTTAAAATATGTGAAAATATGTGCATTTATTAAATATATTATGCAGCAGTTTTCTTCATGTTGTCTATGAATTATCTACATTCAATTAAGGTAAACCTTTGGTAAATTTTACATTTCTCTTTTAAAAGAATCTCTTGCAAAATCTGCAGGTACGTTTCTGAATTTTAAATTGTTTTTACCAAATCTGCTGGTTGTAATTGGTCATCAAACTTCAATTTGCACTTTGCAAGTCTGTAATTTCTTTACAATGCTACCCTGGTTAAATTGCCAATTTGTCATGTATGTATGTATGTGTATGTAGGTATGTATGTATGTATCATTGAAATCAATCTTTAGAGAATACTTTTCCTAAGTCTTGTTTTTTTTATTTGATTAAAATATCTTCCACTATATAAAAACCTGGTTGTTTGAATTGTCTGGCCTGGACTGAGGGATTTAAATTTTAAATTATATTACCGGTAATTAAATCAAATTAAATTAAATTAAATTAATTTTAAAATTTTAATTTTTACTGTTATTATTAATTGTGGGCTTGTACTAATTTAATTTCATTTTATTCTCTTTTTCCTTCGGGAATAGGGCGGTATATAAATTCAACTAATAAATAATAAATAAATAAATATGCATTTCTTGTGGTAATTTACTCAATTTCACCTCTAAAAAGGTCTTTCATTTGTGCTAAAGCAGACATGTCAAACTCGTGATGTCACGTGACATCACAAGATGTATCGGGACTATTTTGCCATTGCATGCAATGGTGTGGGCGTGGCTTCTGGATGACCATCCGGCCTGTGGGCCAGCAGTTTGACACCCCTAAAGTAAAGTAACAGAGGAAGCTGTGGAATCCATTACAATCCTACTCCCAAAACATTAAGATGCCTGGCCCTGCAACTTCTTGATGATTTTAACAGCCAGTTTTTAACTGGACCCATGATTACAGGAGGTGATTAATGGATGACCATCCGGCCTGTGGGCCAGCAGTTTGACACCCCTAAAGTAAAGTAACAGAGGAAGCTGTGGAATCCATTACAATCCTACTCCCAAAACATTAAGATGCCTGGCCCTGCAACTTCTTGATGATTTTAACAGCCAGTTTTTAACTGGACCCATGATTACAGGAGGTGATTAATGTATGCTGGGGTAAGAGTTACATTACTAGTTGCTTAAAAGAAGCAATTATATGAGCTCTAGTTTGTTTTTGTTTTTTTTTTGTTTTTTGTCTTTTTTTAAAAACCCTCTCTAGCCCAGGGAGATCTTTGTAATTATAGGTTTCTAATCTTCCACTCCTGATAAGGTGATTGAGAAGGTTGTGGCTTGCAGGTCCACATATATCTAGACAAAATGACTGTAATTATCTGGATATATTTCAGCTGGGAGCTCACCTGGGATATGTAACTGAATCTGCTGTGATTGCATTTATGGATGACTTAGCTAGAGATGGGAAAAGGTGAGGGGGGTGTTGCAACTTTATTAATTATTCTGGAAATCTCAGTGTCTTTTGCTGCTATCAGCCATGGTTTTCTTCTGAGCCAATAACAGATTTGGGACATGGATTGCTATGTCTAGTCTAATGAAAAGAAGGGTGAGGGGTGACATGATAGCAGTGTTCCAATATCTCAGGGGCTGCCACAAAGAAGAGGGAGTCAAGCTATTCTCCAAAGCACTTGAAGGCAGGACAAGAAGCAACGGATGGAAACTAGCCAAGGAGAGAAGCAACCTAGAACTGAGGAGAAATTTTCTTGTCTTGCCTTCAGGTGCTTTGAACCCTCTTCTTTGTGGCAGCCCCTCAAATATTGAAACACCCCAGTCTTTCTTTACATTAAACTATGCATATCCAATCCTGAAATCGTTCTTCATATGTTTTAGCCTTCAGTTCCTAATCTTTTTTGTTGCTCTTCTCTGCACTCCTTCTAGAGCCTCTACACTTCTCTGTACTCTTTCTAGAGCAGGGGTGTCAAACTGCCGGCCCGTGGGCCGGATGCATCACATGGAAGCCACGACCACCCCATTGCCGGCAATGGCAAAACAGTCCCGATACATTGCACAACATCACGTGACATCGCGAGTTTGACATGTCTGTTGTAGAGTCTGTCTATATCATGGCAATCAAAACTGGATGCAGTATTCCAAGTGTAGTCTTATGAAGGCATTATAAAGTGGTATTAACACTTCATGATCATGATTATGATCTTGATCTTGATTCTATCAAGATAAACCCAGAAGATGGTGGCTGCTAACCTATAGTTGTTAACTTACAAGGTTCCAATTTGTACCCTATGCTGTTCAATATTTGCTGAGAAGAATCTGCTGTGCTGGATGCTGCCCTTATCTTCTAATTCCAAGGAAACAATATCAAGCGTTGCTTAAACTTGATAATTGGTTGGGGACAAGCTGAAATTAAAACCTGACAAGATAGAGATACAAGACAGAGAAACTGCATTTAGAGACTGAAGTAAAGTCTGTTTTGGAGGGAGTTACACTCCCCCCCCCATTCAAAGGAGCAGATTCCCAGTTTGGGGGTGCTCCTTTCATTCTCAGCTGTCATTGGATTCAGAGGCAGTAGCTGAGGTAAAGTGACAATTAGTACCCTTTTCTGTTATCCACATTTTGCCTATATCCTGTTTTGGTTACTGCAAGGTTCTTCATTTATTTATTTTTACTTACTTACTGAAACCATTATATAGTCCACCATCTTGAAACCAGCTCTAGTTGACACCCAACCAAAAATTAAAATCATATTAAAACTATAAAACTAAACACCTTAAAATATTAAAAATAACAAAGTCCTCATGCTAAGTGAAACTTCTAAAGTGCAATTATCCAATTTTATCCCAGTGCTTTGGGGTAAAGGCATATCTTCAGTGTTTAAACATCAAACTCAGAATCTAAAAAGATCTTGAGAAACTTGGACAATGGGCCCTATCCAACAAAATGAGTTTCAATGTGGAGAAAAGCAAAGTTTTACATTTAGGTAGGAAAAATCAAACGTACAAGTACAGATTGGGTGAGACCTGGCTCAAAAACAATAACTTTGAGAGGGACTTTGGAGTCCTAGTGGACAATCGCTTGACTATGAGCCAGCAGTGTGCAGCAGCAACCAAAAAAGCTAATACAATCCTGGGTTGTATAAACAGAGGCATAGAATCAAGATCACATGAAGTATTAGTACTGCTTTATAAATAAGACTACACCTGGAATACTGCAGCCAATTTTGGTCACCATATCACAAAAAAGATGTTGAGAGTTTGGAAAAAAATTCAGAGAAGAGCAACTAAGATGATTAAAGACCTGGAGACTAAAACATATGAAGAATGGCTGCAAGACTTGGATTTGGCTAGTCTAAAGAAAAGAAGAAATAGGGGAGAAATGATAGCAGTATTCCAGTATTTGAGGGGCTGCCACCAAGAGGAGGGGTCACATTATTCACCAAAGCTCCAGAAGGCAGGACAAGAAACAATAGTTGGAAGCTAATCAAAGAGAGAAGCTACTGGAATTAAGGAGAAACTTCCTGACAGCGAGGACAATTAACCAGTGGAACAGCTTGCCTCCAGAAATCATGGGCGCTCCATCACTGGAGGTTTTTAAGAAGAGGCTAGAGTCACTTGTTTGAGATGGTATAGATCAGACATGTCAAACTCATGACATCATGTGATGTCGCACAATGTATCGGGATGGTTTTGCCATTGCCGGCAATGGGGTGGGTGCAGCTTCCAGATGACACATCTGGCCCAAGGGCTGGCAGTTTGATACCCCTGGTATAGATCCTCCTGCTTGAGCAGGGAACTGGATTAGACAACCTCCAAGGTCCCTTCCAGCAATATTCTATTCTAAAGGGTGCCATAGGGCAGGGGCTGCCACAAAAGAGGCAGGCTTCCTAGCTCCCATCAGATGGCAATATTTAAGGTAAGGGACTAGAAGCATGCCCAGCCTATCTGACCTGGTAGGGTGGATAGATGTCCTTAGAGAACACAGTCTCCCAGATAATGGGTGCACTCCATTATGTGGGACAATCCTTGGGAAGGATACCAAAATTGTGAGTGATGCAAAATGAGGTCACTGAGCTACTAACCAGTAACAGAATAACCCAATTGGAAGGGATCTTGGGGGTCTTCTAGTCCAATCCCCTGCTCAAGCAGGAGACCCTATACCATTCCAGATAAGTGACTGCCCGGTCTCTTCTTAAAAGCCTCCAGTGATGGAGCACCTACAATCACAGTAAAATCTATGCTCTCTTCCAGATGCCTACTAGGCAGAAACACAAAGTGTTGATGTTGACTTTTAAACCCCTTACTGGCTTGGACCCTGGTTATATGTGAGGTATTCCTCCACCACTATAAACTGGTTGGTTATATAGATTGGTAGGAAAGTCTCTTTGAAAGAAAGTAGCTCTTCTTCCAGCTCACTCTTCTGATATACATATAGCTAATGGCCATCTCATGGCCTCAGAACTAGGGAATACATGGTCCTAGGAGGTTTTGGCCTCTTCTCTCCCAGTATTTGATGAAAATCCCCATTATTCACTAACCGCTTGACTAGTTACTTGAACTAATTTGGACTGATTTACATTTTGTCTTGGTTTTAATTGTCTTGTTTTTATTCTTACATTTTGTAATATGTATTTTAATGGCTGTAAGCTGCCTTGAATGTTATATAACAAGAAAGGATATAAATAAATAACTAAATTGTAATGCTAAAATCTTTTGGTGAAAGCCAGCTTATTTTGTTAATGGTTAGAACTCATCTTTAAAAATGCAAGTTAAGGTCATATAAAAGAATGTCAGTGAACTAGGGTAAAACTATAGGATTGTAAACAAAGTTCTACCATAACTCGATTTACATCGTATGAAGCCACACTGTAGTGGCAATGTCACTAAAGTAAAACCAGCAAGAAAAAAAAATTGAATGAGTAGAATCTTGCAAGCCTAATTGTGCTTTATCTTTCCTCCTACTCATTCCTCACGTATTGAAGAAGATCATGTCTTCTCAATATTATCTTACTTCTCAGGACTTAAATAATATTTCAACCCTCTTTTGTTTTGGTTATCAATTCTTGAATATTTTTGTCAAGGACATCTCCCTTACCCACTGCATGGAATGTACATGTAGGATGCTACCCAGGTATTATAATCATAAATTTTATTTATGTTAAGGTGTTGTCATTTGCAAACAACAATTGACTCAGTCAACTGTGCACTATTCATTAAAGCACAATCAAGGAAACCACAGTTTGGCATGATGCTTTAAAAACCCTGGAAATTTATTTTTTGTTATGTATTCCAAGAAAATGTACTTATTTATTTTAAACATGTATATAGCTTCTGATCTTAATCTTAATCATAATCATAATAGTAAAGTTGGAAGGGACCTTGGAGGTCATCTAGTCCAACCCCCTGCTCAGGCAGGAAACTCTATACCATTTCAGACAAATGGCTGTCCAGTCTCTTCTTAAAAACTTCCAGTGTTGAAGCATTCACTGCTTCTGGAGGCAGGTTGTTCCACTGGTTAATTACTTCTTTGTGGCAGCCCCTGAGATATTGGAACTCTGCTATCATGTCACCCCTAGTCCTTCTCCTCATTAAACTAGACATACCCAATTCCAGCAGCCGTTCCTTATATATTTTAGCCTCCAGACCTCTAATCATCTTTGTTGCTCTTCTCTGTACTCTTTCTAGAGTCTCAACATCTTTTTTACATTGTGGTGACCAAAACTGGATGCAGTATTCCAGGTGTGGCCTTACCAAGGCATTGTAAAGTGGTATTAGTAATTCACGTGATCTTGATTCTATCCCTCTGTTAATGCAGCCTAGCACTGTGTTGGCTTTTTTGGCAACTGCAGCACACTGCTGGCTCATATTTAAGTGATTGTCTACTAGGACTCCGAGATTCCTCTCACAGTTACTACTATTGAGGAAGGTGCCCCCTACCTGTACATTTGGTTTTTCTTGCCTAAATGTAGAACCTTACTTTTTCACCATTGAATTTCATTTTGTTAGATAATGCCCAGTGTTCAAGTCTGTCCAGATCCTCCTGCATCTTAAGCCTGTCTTCTGGAGTGTTGGCTATTCCTGCCAGCTTGGTGTCATCTGCAAATTTGATGAGTTCCCCATCTATCCCCTTGTCCAAATCATCTGACCCACATTTTTCTATCTTATCAAGTAGTAGTTTGTGATCTACTTTATCGAATGCCTTACTGAAGTCCAAGTAAATTATATCCACAGCATTCCTCTGATCCACTAATTTTGTCACTTGGTCAAAGAATGCAATAAGATTTGTCTGGCATGATCTGTTTTTGACAAACCCATGTTGGCTTTTAGTAATGATACATTTGGATACTCTCCCTGGATTCAAATAAGGGGTATAGGAAGAAAGGGAGATACGTTTGAGAATTTAAAGACGCCAAAAGGGAAGCCTGATTGGCACAAAAGGAAGGCAAGAGTTAGATTTAAAAAACTGAACTTGTTTCTTTTTTGGGATTCCTAAAGATAGAGTATAAAATACCTTTTAATGGATTAAGGGGAATCTCTAAAAAAATATAACTGACTTTACATTTAGGTCTTAGATCTGTAAGGGAAAATTAAGCTTTTAGAATATAATTCTGAACTATATTATAGAATTTGGAATGATATATTAAAAGATAGTATTTTAACAATTGATGTACGGTTAAGACGACTTATAGAATATATTAGTTGTAATGATATAGATAGAAACTTATCTTGTATTTAATTTTTAAAAGAAAGTTATTAGAATCGATATATATCATAGAATTTGGAAAGACAATATAAGATATTTTGATATAAGTGGTGAATTGTTAAGATAACAAGTAGATGATATTGGTAAAAATAAGAATGTTTTGAAATGAATAATGTAAGTTTTCTAGACAGGATAATTACTTTTTATTGAAAGAGGGAAATGTGGGTCACCCAAAAGTAAGCTTTCTTTTATTCAGTATAGGCTACTTTAGATTACTTCATTGCAATTAGGTAAAACCTAAAAACAGGATATTGATATGTATTAGTGAAAATATATTGAAAACTTTTTTAATTGACTAGGTCACAATTAGAAACATACTAATTTGGTTAATTTGACTATGTTATAACTAAGGGAAGCAGAGAGGGATTTTTTGTTGATGTAACCTGAGCTATGTACAAATAACCAGTTATTTGATATTGTTTACTTTTGATTACCCAACCACCGTATTGATTCACAAATATTTGAATGTAAATAGTATAAAATTAATAAAACTTATAATAAAAAAAATCTGGGCCAGTCCCAATCACAGTTAAAACAAAATCAACAGTAAAACAGCATAATAATATATAACTCTAGTCCAAAAACTAGTGCCTTCTGAACCTCTTCCTCTTTCCTAGGTATTAATTCATAATAAGTTAAAGTTCTCCCAATGAGCAATCAAATCATTTTCAATTCTTAGAGACCACACAGATAGATCTTCTTCCTGATGATCCATCCCTAACCTGTTATTTCAAGTCTATCAATGATGCACTCATTGCCACTGTAACTGAGTTCATCCACTTTGTTATTGGTTGTCCTCTTCTTCTCTTTCCTTCCACCTTTCCCAGCATTAAAGCCTTTTCCAGACAGCTAGGTCTTGCCATCGTGTGTCAGAATGAAGAAATAAAGCAAGATATAATTAGGTTATATTTTAGGTAGGAAAAAACCAAGTATCTCAATTTGTGTGCCCTCCTTTTAGCTTGAGATCCTGTCCAGAATGTCTTCCGTGCTTGATCCTGAAGGAACAATAACTCATTTCCCCCTCCTTTTTTGAAAGTCAACTCCTCTGTGTTAAAATAGAGATGAGAAAGAATAGATAACAAGACAGGAGGAAGAAGAAGCATACTTGTCTCATTTCCTTCAGAAATAGTCAGATCTATGACTGATTACAGGCTTCAGAACTAGGTACCTGTAAAGCTAGACAAATTAGATGAAAAGAATTCTTCCTGATGGACCCTTCTGAAGCTTTATGAAGAAGCCGCATTACCAAAACTGTCTAAATAATGATATGCCTTTAAAATAGGTTTACAGATGAATGCCAGTGCCAGTGTGCTGCTCAATATTGCAGTCTTATGGATTTAATGTAGCTACGGTTATCATGACTTATAATCCTTCCATTCCATGTAAGAGTGAAATGAACTATGACTACTCATCTGGATATTGACGGCACCAATCAATCTGATCGCTGCTATCCAAGCTGATGAATTTCAGGTCTGTAAGATATTCTGTAGCTGAATTATATTTTGTTATATTATTCGTATACAGCATTGTTCAAATTCTTAGCCTTCCGTCTAATACACTTGCCTTGTTCTGTTACACTACACATATTTGATCCTTTCCAGGAGCATACATTTTCTTCCAGTAGCATTTTAGTATTGTCCTACTGAGAAACTACATTAAGCCAAAGAGCTGAAAGTAATTTCAAGTAAGGAATATCATTCCACAGCAAAGATACTGTGAGAGTGCATATAGATACCAGGGAATTGCATAGTGAAAGATAAATTTCTCTTAGTAACCCTTAAGTGCTTTACAGTTTAAAAGTTTAATTCCAGCACTTTGAACAGAGCCTTGAAATTCTCCACTGATTAAAAATGACTTTAATATATGATTCACATTTTACAGCTTTGTTAATTTGGAAAACAAAAGAGTGGAGAATTTTGAATGTTTGTTTTCACACACTTCTGTTTGGAAGCCATTGTATTAAGTCCTTAAAGGATAACAGACCTGAGCAAATCAGTGCCATTCCATTCAAACTGGAGATGTGAAATCTGAAGAGGCTGATTCAATTTGAGTTTGAAATTTGATATTGAGAGCCATCTGATTTGATTTGAGACACTTTCAGATTCAGAGATTTGTTTAAGAAAAGAAGGTTCATCTATAAGATATAATGGAAAAGTGTCAAAGCTGCTTCATTTTTTTCTTTTTCTTTTCTTTTTTTTGCAGAATCAAATGAAATAAGAGGAACGGTAGATTTTTTTTTAAAGATGTTAATCCAGCCTCATTTTAGCTGGGTACCATCAAAGTTTTCACTGCAATAAATATTTGAAACTTTCCCCTCCAATTGTGCAAAGGCACTGACGGAGATAGCAGAGATGGGAAAAGGATAGGAGAGCAACTCACCGCTTATCCAGAAAAATATTTTTAGTGATGTTGAACCATTTCAGAAAGTGCTCTGCTTTACTTTAAAAACAAAACCTTTTCAAAACAAGTTAAAAATTAAGCTTTTTTTCCAAGTGCTCTTCCAGGATGCTAAGCCTGACATGACACTGAAATATTCCTATCTATTGATTTAATTTTATGATTTTAATTAATTGCTACATTAATTTAAAATTTAAAATAATTTTTAATGTTTTAGATAATTAAAAATATTTTTGTTATTCATTAATACCGTAACACATACTGACTTTGCACAGGAGAATGCTCTGCTGCCTCTGATCACTGGATTTAGGTGGTGCCAAGAGGGCAGCATAATAGCGTGGCAAGCTTAATCTCTTTTTGTAAGGATGTCTTAAACAATGTCTTTACAGAGATGGGAAATCTAGCAGGTCTGAGCATAAAAATATTTCATTCCAAAAAAAAAGGTCTGAGAGGCAATAGAAGAGAATAGAAGAGAATATTTGTAGCCCAGGTTGATCTGTGAAATCCTTAGCGCTCCCTGAACTTGGTTGTTTTCTTACAGACATTTCATTACCGATGCACCAAAGATGTTAGTTACTATAGGAGATAACCAGAATGAACCTGAGAGAGGGGTCAAGCATGTCATCAGTGTGGAGTTCCTTTGTGCCCAAAAGAGATCTAAGCCCAGCTCTCCTTGAATTCTGTTGATTCTTATCCACCCTCAATTTGCCTTGACTGTTAGTAGTTCAGGTTCTTATTTAGAGATAGCATGGAATACACTTGCACTCATTTGAACTCCTGATTTCTCATGGTGACAGTTACCTAGTGGGATAATGAAAAGTGTTAGGCATATGGTGTTAGCCTACAATGTTGGGTTGAAAATATATTAACCATAATGTTATGACTTTAAGAAGTTAATTGGCCAATGGGTGTGTAAGGGTTCTCATGGCCATAAGAGGGAGCTAGTAACGTAGCTTCTCTCTCTCTCTGAATTCACTGCTCTCTGCTGTTGGTTTACTACTGTTGTAAACCTGAACTGTGTATTGACCTCTGGACTGGTAAGAAGACTTTGTATTGTGTATGACCTGGACTGTTTATTTTTGACTGTGCATTTTTGTTCTTACACCACCTCAAAAGTAAACTACTTTTTGCTTTTACAACTCAGTGTACTCTTGTGTGACTCTTACTGCTCTCAGTACCCTTCCTTGTCTGTGCAACTCTTTGGTAGCACAAGGAGACCTCTGCACAACAAATTCCTTAACAAAAAGTCTGCAAGAAAACAACCAAGCATCAAGGATTCCAGAGTTTTTGGAGATGATCAGTTTTATGGCTAGCTACCGAAGTTGGAGAACCCATTGCCTCATTCAACCCATTCTCCTCTCCCCTCATGCCTTCTCTACATATGACAAAAATTTGCAACATATACTATGTCTGAAACAACTCCAGAAGTTACAAAAAACCCTTGGGGCATGAAAAATCAATGATTTACAATACTATGAAGCTTTGCAGCAACCTGATGTGACACGCTATATTGAACCAGGTCTCTGTTTAGTTTTCAAATCAGCTTCCATGGGGCAGTCCAGTCAAATCTTTGTTGATTTGAAGCATCCCTCTAAACGACTGCACAGCCTTAACTTCCAGCTATTGTCATTTTCACAGTAAAGAAAGGTAAACACCTATAGCGTGGGTATAAAATTATATTGGGAAAAATGTGTGCTATGCAGCTACTTAAATTCTGCCTCCAATTATGTTTAATAATATTGTCTCTTCTCACTTACCCTTTATATTAAAGCAATAAATTTTTGGTGAGAATTTTTTTTTAAAGGAAATGTGTGTTCTTTTCATAACTACCATGTTTCCTAATCATGCCAATGTGAATTCAATACCGCAAATCTATTTCTTCTGTTCTCTGACCTAAATGAAATCAATCCTTCAAAGCAATGAGTGCATTGCAAATGTAAATGTTTTCTTAAAATCAATGCAATTATTCTACAATCTACTTTTTTTAAGGTGCAGTGAACTATGACTGCTGCTTTTCCTTTTCTTTTCTTCTTTTAGAAATTACTTGTTTTCTGTTTCAGAAATCTTGCACTCTTTACACAAAGGTGCAAAAGCAGGACGTGTGGCTGACTAGCTGGTTATATCTTCTTGCTGAAGCAAAGAACTTTATTATTCTATGAGAAGGATGACATCAGAAATGCATTGTTTTGGCTTGGGAGAAATACGTAATAATGGCTCATAATTCCTATGCAAAAGCATATTGAGTAAAGCAACACATCATACTCAACTAAAGGTTTTTAATTATGATTTATTTAACTAACCATAACTGAGGTTGGTCCCATCCTTGGTAACTTTCTGGTATTCCCTCAAAACAGGCTTGGGGATCTCAGGCAAATGGAGAATTGGCAAGATGGCTACATTATCTGTATCTTCTAGCTTTTTTAAATAACATTGATGTTTTTATTACAGAATGATTGTTAATGTTTATTTTTATGGGGTTTTTTATGCCATCCAGATTCATGCTTGAGAGATGGGCAGCTAGATAAACAGGATGAATAAGTGAATGAACGAATGGATCAATCAGTCAAGGGGAAGGCTGGGCAAATCATTCATTAAGCCAAAGTCAAACAAACCCATTTATAAATATGTAAATCCTGTCTTCATGAGAGACATATATAGAAGTAATTTAACCACTTCAGAGCAGGTAAGAATTACTTTATCACTTTGCTTCAGGATCAGAGATGATGTGATCTGCCTTGAGAATTGAGGAGAGGCATCTGGAGACAAAGCCAGGAGGTGGGGGTGACTGGCAAATGCCAAGTGAGGCTCTGTGGCAATGCAGAACATTCAAAGAGGCAAATTGCCTTTCTTCTGAATCTCAGTGAATGACAGTTATTTCATACACTCCTAAACATTGTTTCAAAGGTGCTTTTTTCAAAAGGCAACTGGTCTGCTTTTTCCTTGAGGAAGAAGAAGACGATGCTTTGCTTCTCATCTAAAAATCTTCATCAGTTGTAATGGAAGGATAGGTTCTGACAGGGTGGTGAGAATGGCACAGATAAACCCCCAAGTGGCCTCAATAGGTCTCAGAGAGGAGTCTATTACAATTCACCATGGCCAACATGTCATGACCAACTCACCACAGCCAACTCTCCATGGCCAACTCATTGCAGCCAACTTGCCACGGCCAACTCACCACGGCCGACTCACAGTCATCTAGTTGTTAGCACTCTCTCTGAGCGGAATGGGATAACTCATTGTAGCCAACTTGCCACGGCCAACTCACCACGGCCAACTCACCACAGCCGACTCACTGTGGGACAACATCCCATGGCCAACTCACCATGGGACAAGAGTTACACTAATATAGTGGAATAGAATCAAGGATGCAAAAGGAGGGACAGAATGAAATGTGAATGACAAAAGTTAAAATATTTTTTTGATTTATTTTAAATAATTAAACTGAATTGTTAAATTGTCCCATGGTGAATTGTCCAACGGCAAGTTGACCATGGCCAAGTGGGCCATGACGACTTGGCCACAGCGAGTTATCCCATTCCACTCAGAGAGAGTGCTAACAACCAGATGACTGCAAAGAAATAGGATCCTTCCATTTCCCTGTCCCCCTGCCATGCTGTCAGAATCTATCCTTCCATATCC
Source organism: Vipera berus (assembly GCF_964194415.1). NCBI lineage: Eukaryota > Metazoa > Chordata > Lepidosauria > Squamata > Viperidae > Vipera > Vipera berus. Next base: position 253,783,934 of record NC_138203.1, read on the forward strand.
CCACCATCCTGTCACAACTGATGAAGCTTCTTGGATAAGAAGTGAAATATCTTTTTTTTCCCTCAAGTAAAAAACAGTTCAATTGCTTTTTTGAAAAAGCACCTTTGAGACACCTGGATGACTGAGAACTCCAAAGACACTCCTACACATTATACTTTTAATGTTGGAGGCAGGAAATAAGAGAAAAGAAAAGGAAATCTAATTAGATGTAGTTTATATGAGCACCATTCAGCAATGATATGCTTCCATACATCCACGTGCTGCAACCTGCATTGTCTTAGTTTTTTAAACAACAAACCTCTGTTCTTTGAGCATTGCACCCATTCCACCCAGCTATGACTATAGTCTTCTGGTTTTTATTGATCTACTTGCTCTTTCTTTAAGCATTTGCTTCGTAATTCAGACCTCATTTATTCTCTCTCTATGGCAAACTGTTCCAATATCTTTCATACTGTTCACTCACATCTGAATTTAATCCACATTCATTCATTTCGACTGTATCTCGCTCTGTTTTTAACCACACAGTTAAGTAATTTATTCCCACAGTATTTAGTTACCTTTTATATTTCTCCTGACATATGCAATTCTCATTTCCATTAATAAAATGGCATAAATATTTGATTATGCAGAACCTTTTTTCTTTTACAAACATTCTTTGCAATAGATCTCATGCTATCCACACCTTTCTACCTATGTTCGTGCATTTTAAAAAAATTCTCTATTTCCCCATCTTTTGTATGGATACCACCCAAGTGCATTGCTTGCCCTAGTTTTCCACCATTTCTATACAACTCACAATTGTACTTTCTATTTTTTCAGTCAAATCTATTCCTAAACCTAGCAATGTCAAAGTGACAAAATATGCTTTGTGATATCAAAATAGAAACTCCATCCTTTGGAAATTGTGTCTTGATGTTGCTTGTAAGTACATAAGAGGCAAGGTCTGTGTCATGATGCACATTTCAGTAACTACCTTTGATTTTCCATATAGGAATGATCAGAGCCATCTCTTTCATTGCATGGTACAATCTATCCAGTATCCACTGCAAATTATTCAGTTTTCAGCTCATAACATAATTTTCATGCAAAAGTATATACCTGTCAAGGTTCCAGTTGAAAAGCTCAACTAAGTAAATCCACCAGAGACATTGCAATCTCTAATGTAAAGCTTTATTAGGCATAGCATACCAGCATGGTAGAAAGAATACCAGCTCTGGCAATACAGTGCAAAAAGTTAATTAAGATGATAAAACCTTCCCTACCCTCTCTGACAGTTCAGGTCACATTGTTCAATTACTCTTCAAATGTCTGTTATGAGAAGAAAGCCTCCATTTACCAAAACTTCTCTTCAGTGATCTTTCACCTCTGCATTCCAAAACTTGTCCCCTGCCCCCCCTCCTTCCACCCACCCCCCTAGATTGTAGGAAGCTAGAAGCATCATGTCAGTTCTAAAACCGGGGAGCTTCATAGTTTGACAATACCTTTGTATAGGGGGAGTTATTTTTATTTTTTAATATTATTTATACTTTACAATGCCTTGATAAGGCCACACTTGGAATACTGCATCCACCTTTGGTCACCACGACGTAAAAAAGATTTTGAGACTCTAGAACAGACATGTCAAACTTGTGATGTCACATGACATCGCACGACGTATCAGAGCTTTTTCTCCATTGCCAGCAATGGGGTGGGCGTGGTTCCCTGGTGACATGTCCAGCCCGTGGGCTGGCAGTTTGACACGCCTGCCCTAGTAAGAGTACAGAGAAGAACAACAAAGATGATCAGGGGACTGGTGGCTAAAACATATAAGGAACGGTTAGTGGAATTGGGTATGTCTAGTTTAACAAAGAGAAGGACAAGGGGTGACATGATAGCAGTGTTCCAATATCTCAGGGGTTGCCATAAAGAAGAGGAAGTCAAGCTATTCTCCAAAGGACCTGAAGGCAGGACAAGAAGCAACGGATGGAAAGTAACCAAAGAGAGAAGCAACCTGGAACTAAAGAGGAATTTCCTGTCAGTTAGAACAATTAATCAGTGGAACAACCTGCCTCCAGAAGTGGTGAATGCTCCAATACTGGAAGTTTTTAAGAAGAGACTGGACAGCCATTTGTCTGAAATGGTATAGGGTTTCCTGTCTGAGTAGGGAGTTGGACTAGATGACCTCCAAGGTCACTTCCAACTTTATTATTGTTGTTGTTGTTGCTTTATTCAAATTGTCAGGCACAGCTTCAGTCTCCACGTTTACCTTAAGTTGCACAGCACAGCCACCCCATTAAGCTATACCCTATCCATATTTTAACATTTCTCCAGTTACCCTAACAATATCTGTAGGATTACCTTTTTGCAACATTCTTATAGCATTTATGATTTTCTAGCAGATAGTTTTTGCTTCAGTTTTATTCCATAACATATCACAGTTGTGCCCGTGCAAATCTTTAAAATATTGTGTCCATTATTCTGTCACTTCAACTTCACCTGAAGTCATTACAGCACTTTTATTTTTCATTCTGTCCACCCTAGTGGGGGTTTCTTGTTTGGTCCTGTTTGCCCTCTTCTGAAACAATCTTTTAATTAATTAAAATTGTTTTGCATTTCTGTTCCTTCAGTATTACTGTAATTGCTCCTTGCTTTCTTTAACTATATTTTTTCAAGTCTCTTTTGTTCTGAATATAATTATTTAATACCCTATGCATGCAATTATATAATTCTATTAGTTTGAACATTGTATAATAAGAGTTGTAATAATTATATAATAAAAATTACAACAATTGGTCAGTGGAACAATTTGCCTCCAGAAGTTTTGAGTGCTCCAACACTAGAGGTATTTAAGAAGAAATTGGACAATCATTTTTCTGAAATGGTATAGGATTTACTGCTTGAGCAGGGGGTTGGACTAGACAACCTCTAAGGTCCCTTCCAACTCTGTTATTTTGTTATTCCTTCTTTTACAGCAGCAGCAGATTGCCTTTTCCCCTCTATATTCTCACTCTCCTTTGGTTTTTCATTTCATCAAGCATCCTTAACCTGGAATTCTGAAACCTGCATATGCAGTACATTTGGAAGAAGCCTTGCTGGGTGAGACTGTCTTAAAGGATCCATCAGTCAGGAAACATATTGACTCTCTCCCTCTAAATTGTCAGATATATGTCAGGTGCTAAAGTTTCCCAGAGCATGAATGCAAGGAATGTAAATAAGCAATTATAACTCAGTACTGTCTGTGGGAAATTTAAAATGAACTTTCTGTTAGTCTGGGTGAAATAAAAAATGCACTAAAATTGAATACAAGAAGAAATAAATAGCTTGAGACACTTACTGAACTCTGCAGAGCCAATCAACTGTTTTAAAAGGTTTGAATTCTGAAGTTGTAAGATTCAGTTCAAGATGTGCCGTGCCATATATGTAAAGGAGAACAACAGGAGAACAACAGGTAATTCTCTATATATATAGATTAACCTAAATCCAGTGCTACATGCTGAAGTACAACACTGTTTAGTGTTTTGATCATAGTGCTACTCTCTTGTTCCTCAGGAAAATTCTTGTATGGCTTCTCTCAAGGCAGAGTTATCTGTTTCTTAACAAAAGCTCACTCCCAAATACAGTATATAAAGACAATGAGTATATTGTGAAGGAAACTTACAGCAAAGGATTGAGTGCTTAATGTTTCCCCATTCAGTAAATTTTACCCAACAGGTTTCTCCATTAGATTCTCTTCATAGGGATGGTTAATTGTATATTTCATTTTGATATTATATTTAATGGGGGAAAATCCCATTTCAGGTTTTTATGGATGCTGCTGGATGATGTTAGTTTTTCCTGTCTGTTCCTCTGTTTAGCTGGGATTTCAGCTGAATTTACCTAGTTATATCACTTGATATGATTTTGTAATTACTGCCATGTATTATGACTTTAACTTTTGAAGAGCTGTATAGTTTTATTCATTTGCTTTCTGGCAATCTGTTTGGGGATTACTGCGATACTATGTCCAGAACCCAAGAGAGATTCACACACTGACCCACTTAGGCAATTCTCACTTAAGAGAACAGCCTCCTCATCAGTTCGCACAGAGGCTGTGAGTAAAGGATTGAAAAAGTTTCTACCTCAACAATCTTGATGGGAGATATTGTATGGTACAGGTAGCACTTGATTTACAACCATTCATTTAGCGACCATTCAAATTTACAATGGGATGAGAAAGTGACTTACAATCAATCCTCAAATTTACAATTGCCACAGTATCTCCATGGCCACAATATTAAAATTCAGGCACTTGACACCCGGCATGTATTTATAATAATTGCAGTGTCCTGGTGGTGTGTGTGTGTCATGTTATCGATGGTTGTGATCTTCCCAACCAGATTCCAAGAAGCAAAGTCAATAGAAGATTGCTTAACTACATGATTTACTTAACTGTAGTGATTTGCTTAACGACTGTGGCAGAAGGTTATTAAATGAGGCATGACTCACTTAACAATTGTCTTGCTTAACAACAGAAATTCTCCACTGGGGTCGTTACTTAGTCATTAGTCAAGAATTACCTGTAAACTGGATTCTAAAGTGAAAGCAGCCTACTTACTAAGATTTCTAATCTCCTCCAATCTCGTTAAAGAAACTCTGGAAGAATCTTGCTTTCCACTGAAATAGTTTGTTAAGAACATGACAATTTTGAATGCCAAATGGCTAGAAATATCATAATAAATGAGGCTGCGCAAGCCTTCAGAGCCAAAGGCAAAATAAGTATCAGAGAATGTTAAGACACATCTACGTGTCATACTTTTTCTTCAGTTCCTTAAACCAGTTGTGTCTTTTCCAGGGATTATGTGGCTTCTTCTACAGCTGCCATATACAGTAGTGGCCAAAATTGTGGAAACCTTTTGGAAAAAGTGTACAGTAGAAATGCCACCTTTGGTTAAGTTTCCACCAATTTTCTTCTAATTTCTTTATAACTGTAGCCTTGTTCATTTAATAATACTATTTTACATCACTTTCTGGGCAACCAGTCAACTCTTTGCACCATTACTTTAATTTTATTACATTTTACAAGCTCACTAAATGAAAGAACACAAAAAACCCCAACCAACTTGATAGCAATCACATAACACACTGACAAATGTCCTCCTCTCAGCTTCAATACATGACATCAATAACTGAATCCTACTGTGATCGGATTGGCTCATTGCCAAAAAAAAGATGACACCTGATTGGCTCTCTAAACACTCATGCTCATTGGCTACAATCAGATGAAGGAAAGCTACCTGATATCAACCTAAGCAAGTTGTGCTTCCTTTTTCTGGTTACTTGGCTATAACTTTTCATAGAATACAGTACAGATAATTGAACAAACTTTGTTGCATTACATTCTTGATTAAATTATCTTTCCATTAATATATAATTTTATGGTACTACTCCAAAAAAAGGTGGTGTTATTAGCCATCAGACCTGAAAAATACACTTTTCCCAAAAGGTTTTCACAATTTTGGCCACTACTGTAAGTTCAGGAGAGGTCACTTCTGCTTGAAGGAGTTGCAAATAGCATGGTTGCACTTACAAGCTCTTCAAATGCACTTTTGTGCATTTTGAATCTGAAGTGCTGCACAGTGCTAATAAATACATATCTGCAACAGATATTCGGTTGAAGATTCATATTCTTCCTTATTGCTAATTGCCATCATCATGTGCACCCCATATTAAGTCTTAACAAATGATATGTGGCCTTGGGGAGTGGTGCTTTATTACATCATGGAATTTTACCCGTTTAATCTTCCTCTATTTTTATATCCAGTGCTTTGTAGGCTCCATCTATTGACAAACTGGCTAAAAACTGGGATAATGCAAGATTCACCCAACCTACTCCTTGCTTGAGCACATTTATATACATGGTAGCTAAGACCCATCTCTATCTTTTTTTAAAAAAAACTTATTCCTCCTCCAAAAAGGAAAAAAAAAATCCAATCATTCCATATAAATGCAAGGTGGTTGTTTTCAGTATCTATGGATAATACAGCAGATTTTCTATTTCAGCAGCACCTTTTTGATTTGCTCGCTCAGGCTCAGGAACAAAATGCTAGCAATTTGGAGAGGCTGCCTCAGGTGCTGTTGGTTGAACCTTGTTAGCAGAGAAGCTTGTTAGTCAATCAGAAGCTCTGCATGAAACAGGCAAACATAATGCTCCCAAAATGGAAATAGATTTCTCGATTTCCTACCGAGACAAAGGCAAATGATTGTCTGGGATGCATTAGGAATGCCACGCAGTGGTGCCTCTCCTAAACACAGGGAGTCTGGCTTAGATGCTGTCACCAGCAGTGCTTGTCACTGCCTGACTTGCTGAGCAGTTCATTGTGACTTGTGGTCATTTTTGCTTCTGGCAAACAGGTTGCCTGGCTCACTCACCACCAACACAGTCTGGAATTTAGCTTGCATTTGTAGCCTCCCTAATGTGGCTTCAGAAGTACAGTGAAAAATGCCAGGTTTTGCCTGGGTTGAAATAATCAACCCATTCTGCCCAGCAGAAAAAAATAAAGTAAATCTTCTTATGGACGGGCCCTACTTTTGATTGATTGAACTAAAATATATATTTCACATGTTTCTTTATTTTTAAGACTCAAATAAAGACTTGAGCAGGACTCATTATTAAGGCTAAAGTACATTCACAGTTCTTGGAAGTATTAAGGTTTAATGGACAGTAAAAGATGTGCTGGATGGATTCAGCGCAGATCATGTTGTGGTTAATTCTACCATGGTTTATTGAATTGACCTAATTTTCTGTTTGTGGCCTACTCAAAACCATAAATTAAACAAGTTGGCTGGATTGCACACAGCACGCTGAATCATAAACACTCCAATCCCTGAAGGTATCCAGTTGAACTCTGATAAGACTAAGGTCTTCTAAAGCAGGGGTGTCAAACTGCCGGCCCATGGGCCAGATGCGTCATGGCGAAACCGCGCCCACCCCATTGCCAGCAATGGAAAAAAAGTCGTGATACATCACAACACGTCATGTGACATTGTGAGTTTGATACCCCTGCTCTAAAGAGTCTCCCATTCCTATGGGAAAGACCTCCAGGACCTCTGCAGTCTCTTTCCAACTTTCTAAATCTTTTATTTTTGCATTTAGCTGTATTTAATTATTTGTGGTCTTGTAGGATTTGTTGTTATTTATTTTCCAGAAAAATTTGCTTTTGCTAGTGAATAAGATTTATGGAGAAAAGTAGACCAATCGCTAACTCTGATTAACAACGTGTATGTTTTCAGCTGATTGAACAATTCTCCTGACTGACCTCTGCTCATGTTCAATGCCACCAGTTACGATCTTTCTTTATCTCAGCGTCACAGGAAACAATCTAGGCAAAATTATCTTGAACTAAAATATTGGAAATAATTCTCTCCTGCTTCATATCATCTACTGTCAACCCATGCATATCCCATGTAATCTTCCCTCTATCTCTTTCTCTTTAATTTCTTTATTTTCAAGTTTTGTTATCCTTTTCATACTGACAGCAGAACTAATGAGTCTTACGGTTATTATCCTCAACTTAAAGAATAGAAATTTGGTTCACCACTCCACAGCTCCTATTCTCTAGCTCAGTATAAGGTTTTCTTTTCTTTTTTCCTGCTAACTGATCTTAAACGGAATCATCTTTTGTAACTGAGTTCTGATCCAGCCATTCTCTCCCCACCCCTCCATTTATTTCATGGTAGTCTGGCTGGGCTCCTAATGTAAAACACTATATTCTGCTCCTAAAACAGAGGTTTCCTTCACTTTGTCTCAGGATAATAATTACATTATTTAGTTGATGGAGCTGAAATTCACAAGAGGACAAGTTCTACTGAAGGTTTAAGTCTGAGTTCAGAATCTCAGCAAAGATGTATTTGGCTAAACTGTGTCTTATCATATTGTAGACTAGGTGCTGTGTGAATCCAGCTGATGGGATTAATTTATTGTTTAGTGCATCACATGAATCCAACAAAATGGGATATATAAAAACCAATTTTAAGTAATTATGGACATGTGGGCTGTGTTGTGTGATCCCTGAGTGTTCATAATTCAGTGTGTGGTATATCCCCCCTTCAATAAAACATAGTTCAGATGCTGTGCAAAACACAACTTCTGTTTTAGAGCTTGCCAAGGAACAGTGTGGAACTCATCTTAACAACCCTATATTGTTTCCACGTGAAACTTTATCCTGATCATTTATTACTTTTCTGAGCTCCATAATCTAAATTGCATATTGACCTTAGTTTCCTCGACCTCTTTTCCACTTTCCCTGTCCTTTATCAAACCCCAAACAAGAGATGTATTATACATTAGCAGCTTTATGGGGACATTAGTGGCTCAGCAGTGCTACCATCATTCTTCCCCATATTATTTTTTTGATTGCTTTATGTCCAATCGAAGTTTGCATTTAGCTCAGTTATTTAGCTGATGAACAGATCTGTGGTCCAGCTTTCAAGCTGGCTTTTTTCCTTTCCTCCCTCGGCTTATAGTAATGCATACCCCAGCTAGAATCTAATTTAATGTATTTCATGAAGTCTAATGATGAATTAATCTGTATTATGATCCAAGGAATAGAGGGATTCAGAGCTAGTTATATGTTATTAGCAAAAGCACCATCTATCTATCCTTTTTTTCTTAATGCTAGGCTGAATTAATAATAGCCCATATCTGTCTCAGGCAGCATAGAGATGCCTCTGGTGTCTTTTGAGCCAGAATAGAAAGTGAGTAACTGGAAATTCTGATAATGGGGAATCTCATAACTGGAGAATGACAGGTTGCAGATGGTACATGTAAATTCCTCCACATATGGGAAAAATAAGGATGCCCCACATGATGATGGGAGCTGGTCCTATCTCCTCTAACAAAAGGAATCTGAATAAAAATTCACCAAGCACATACATAAAAGGGAGGTTCAGAATTAACCGTTTTAGAAAGAAGTGACCTATCCACTCAGAGTCCATGGTTTAAGGAATTTCTGGATAAGATGTACTCAATGAAACTTCCCTTTTCCACTGCACCATCACTACTTTTGACATGCTTGTCTTCTGCACCTTTGGCCAATGGACGTTGTTGACCTTAAGGAAGGTCAGGGGTAGAAGACAGGCTTTTGAGTTAAATATAGAAGGGGGATAGGCTTTTCCCCCCCTTTCCTATCATGCAGTATTTTCTGTAGGAATCTTATGGTGGAGACTGGGTCAAGCAGGGAGGATACGTTTTTTTTTCCTTTGACATTCTCCCACTCTTCCAAACAAATTGTTTGTTTCTTTTCTCTGTCCTTCACTTTCTTTTTCTGGCATCCTTTTTCTCTTCCTCTCCCAGCAAAAGCTTCAGGAAATATGAAGATGCTCTTGCCATAGCTGACCTTTTGCAGAGGGCTTTTGAAAGTAAAAGCTGAAGACTGCATACCGCTTGAATACTGATGTTGCTTATTCCAAAGAGATAGAAAGTCCCAAGCCAAGACTTGGACTTTCTGAGACAAGGGATTAAATGGTACCATAGCTGCAGTCAAAAAGACACACTTGAACCAGACATCAGCACTGGCAATGAAGTATCTGAGTGTAACTGACTAGTTTAGAAGCAAAGGTTACAAAAAGACCAAAGCACCTCCTTGCCAGCAGTCAACACTCAGATAAGCAGAGATTAAATTCAAGATTAATGCTAGATCAAAAATCAACCTGTAAACAACATCCCAATCAAGGAACTACTAATTTAGACACACAGTTAGAACAACAGCCATGTCAAGGAACCTCCAAGAACTCTCCCACCACCACTGACAGGGCAAACCTTGTATATAAGCAGAGATCTAGCACTGAAGATGTTACCTAGTTGGGTAATAAATGTCTGCAAAACACCAACCAAGACTCTGGAAGAATAGCAAGGGGCTATGGTTGTCCAAAAAACAGCTTTAAGCATATGCTAGTAAAAACAGTTGTCTGGAACTGACTAACAATAGAATCAGTCCTAGCCCCTCCAGTTTATAAAGAAGACTCTGGTGGTAAAGGATAGTAACTGTCTGAAATTGAAGGTAACTGCCGTTGGTCAAAATAGAATAGAATAGAATAGAGCTGGAAGGGATCTGGGAAGTTGTCTAGTCCAGTCCCCTGCTAAAGCAGTAGAACCTATACCATCTCAGACAGGTGATTGTCCAGTCTCTTCTTTAAAATCTCCAGTGATGGAGCACCCATGATTTCTGGGGGTAAACTGTTCCACTAGTTGATTGTCCTCACTGTCAGGAAGTTTCTCCTTAATTCCAGGTTGCTTCTCTCTTTGATCAGTTTCCAACCATTGTTTCTCGTCCTTCCTGTCTGGTGCTCTAGTGAACAACGTGGCCCCCTCTGCCTTGTGGCAGCCCCTCAGATACTGGAACACTGCTGTCATGTCTCCCCTATTTCTTCTTTTCTTTAGACTAGCCAAACCCAAATCCCTTAGCCATTCTTTGTATGTTTTAGTCTCCAGGCCTTTGATCATCTTAGTTGCTCTTCTCTGATTTTTTCCCAAACTCTCAACATATTTTTTGTGATATGGTGACTAAAATTGGCTGCAGTATTCCAGGTGTTTATTCCATTGCAAGATGTAGAATGTCTAATCTGACCTCCTGTTTATAGTTGCTTCTTCCTCTTTATTACCAGTTTCTGTAAGAAGTTACAGCTGAATCTGCAAAGCTAATAAGAAGAGAACAGTCATGTCAACTCTTGATGACCCTGGCACTGATTAAAATGCTACTCATCAGGGTGATCCATCAGATTGCTTACAACTGGGACTTTTGCTCCAGTTTCTAACAATGGTTTTTCCCCCCCCTCACAATGCATAATTTGACACAATTTCTCATCCATTCCCTTACACAATAAACTGCTCATGTAGAAAGAGAAATCGGGTCTATATAGTGGATTCATGGTACATTGCTCCTTCAGTCTAATTTATTCCAGTCAATGAAGAAATACATCCTGATCAGATTTTTTGCTTCAGCATATTACTAGGCGTCTTGGCCAATAATATTTAGGTAATAGTTCTTTTGGATAAGAAATAGGAATATACATGCTTTTCAGAAAGAAAATCTGTATACACACAATTTGCATTGTTATAATATTGGTTTACTATTGTTTCAGGGATTGACGTATAATTTTAATTAAAAACGGAATCACAGCTATTGTCTTATCATCATCACTACCACCAATGCCATTATAATTAGCCCCAACCCTTGTTGTTGTTGTTGTTAGCTGCGAAGTCGTGTCCGACCCATCGCGACCCTATGGACAACATTCCTCCAGGCCTTCCTGTCCTCTACCATCTTCTGGAGTCCATTTAAGCTCACACCTACTGCTTCAGTGACTCCATCCAGCCACCTCATTCTCTGTCGTCCCCTTCTTCTATTGCCCTCGATCTTTCCCAGCATTAGGCTCTTCTCCAGTGAGTCCTTCCTTCTCATTAGGTGGCCAAAGTATTTGAGTTTTAGCTTCAGGATCTGGCCTTCTAAAGAGCAGTCAGGATTGATCTCCTCTAGGACTGACCGGTTTGATCGCCTTGCAGTCCAAGGGACTCGCAGCAGTCTTCTCCAGCACCATAGTTCAAAGGCCTCAATTCTTTGGCGCTCAGCCTTTCTTATGGTCCAACTTTCACTGCCATACATTGCAACTGGGAAGACCATAGCCTTGACTATACGCACTTTTGTTGACAGGGTGATGTCTCTGCTTTTTAGTGTGCTGTCTAGATTTGCCATGGCTTTCCTCCCCAGGAGCAAGCGTCTTTTAATTTCTTGGCTACAGTCCCCATCTGCAGTGATCTTGGAGCCCAGGAAAATAAAATCTGTCACTACCTCCAATTCTTCCCCATCTATTTGCCAGGAATTGAGAGGGCCAGATGCCATGATCTTGGTTTTCTTAATGTTAAGTTTCAACCCAAGTTTTGCACTCTCCTTCTTCACCCGCAACAAGAGGCTCTTTAGTTCTTCTTCACTTTCTGCCATTAGAGTGGTATCATCTGCGTATCTTAGGTTGTTGATATTTCTTCCGGCAATCTTAATTCCAACTTTTGATTCATCTAGCCCTGCCTTTCTCATGATGTGCTCTGCATATAAGTTAAATAGGCAGGGCGACAGTATACAGCCTTGCCGGACTCCTTTCCCAATTTTGAACCAATCAGTGGTTCCATGTCCAGTTCTCACTGTTGGTTCTTGACCCGCATATAGGTTTCTCAAGAGACAAATAAGATGGTCTGGTACTCCCATCTCTTTAAGAACTTGCCACAGTTTGTTATGATCCACACAATCAAAGGCTTTAGCATAGTCAATGAAGCAGAAGTAGATGTTTTTCTCGAACTCCCTAGCTTTCTCCATGATCCAGCGTATGTAGGCCCCAACCCTACTGGCATTTATGAAATCCATCAAATCCTGGTTCTTTCAACAGGTTTGGGAATCCCAGGGAAACAGGGTTTGTTTGTTTGTTGTTTGTGTTTTTTTTCCCTTACTCAGTTTTTCCCTCAGTATTTTTTCAGTATTCCCTTTATTTCTCATTGAAAATCTGTAAAATAAAAAAAAAAGAGCCATCCTTGTTTGACATAGCCACAAAGGCACTGGATTTCAGTAGAGGATTTTAATAGCTATGTTATGAGCTGCAAATTACCATGTACTTTGCACTTTGCAAAAACTCATTTTCTTATCCTTGGAATGCTTATGATCAATACTGCCAGCCCCACTAGTTAGACCAAACTGGAAATCTACTCCATGGGAAGACTAAAATTAATTTTATGGAGATTGGCTCTCACAGCAGACTCTTGAAAGTCTGATTGTTCTGTAGCTCCTCCTCCTTATTGTTCAGAGGTGTCTGTCTGAACTGTTTCAAAACATTATTTCATTGGAGACTTTAAAAATATTTCAGCCCTTTTTGACTAGGCAACCGATCCTATATATTTTCATCAAGATCATCTTTCTGATTTTCTATAAGTACAAATGATCAATTCCATTCACTGGCTCCAGGCAAATTATGTGCTGTTCATTATGCTTCTGGCTAAAACCTGCAAGCTCTTGATGCTTAGTTATAAAGGAACATGAGTACCATGCCAAAAATGATTCTTGTCTGTCAAATCTGGATGGTATGTGAGCTCATAACCAAGAAAAGAAGAAACACTGCATATAAAAGTTTCTTCACTCTGAGATTCTTCCAGTGCCTCCAAACTCCTGTCATAGCCATAGCTCTTTTGCAAGGTGTTATGACTAAACTGGTGGCAGAATCTAGCTGACTATGGCTGATCTTGACAAGGAAAGGTAGGCTAGTCATTCTTAGTGTTTGGATGGTACAATCTAGCTGACCCTGGATGAACTAAAGAAGAACTAAACAGATTCAACTTGATTAGTGATCAGTTACAGGTAACCATGCTCCTGACTGTAGAAATGTAGGTTTAGGATCAATAGAGTCATCAAAGAGTGCAAAGGATTTGAAATAAGAATTTATGCAACAGAAGGGATAATTAGGCTTAGAACCATAGTATTCTAAGAAATAGGGCATATCCAGCTGACCATTACAGGCAATTGGTAGACCCTGGTTTTAGAGGGAGCTTGGGATTTTTCTCATGGACCTGTCAGGCACTTTGGTCAAGGTCTTGGCTGCAGCCAGACATAGGCATGTAACAAGGGCCCTGGATCAGATTGCTCCTGTGAAGCAACACTCTGTGTGCCAATCTTGAGGAGCTTCTTGGTTTTCTGATGACCTCTGACAGGTGAAATGTCAGAAACAATCCCTGGAATGCTGTTGGAAAAAGACAAAAACTGTATATGATCAAATACAAGCAAGAGCCCACATTTGGGCCTGCATCATGGTGATAAGGGTGGTGAAACATTGCTATTTTTCCACCTTTATTGCATTTGCCAATACCAAACTGGTGGCCCTGTTTAGGATGATCTATTCCCTCTACATGGGGGGCATGGGGGGAGAACTTGGGCCACCGGATTATCTCCAGGAAGTGGACCTAGGAAGCATAGCACCTCTGTTGTGGTCCCCACCTTCTAGAGAATAGCACACCTCCAAAGATTAAGAACAGCACTCTCTTTCTGAGATTCCAGAAAACCTGGCATTGGTCCCAGAATTGGGGTTGATATTTATTATTTGTTCAATGGCCCCTGTTTTCTTTTGATGTTTTTGTTGTCCATTGGATTATTTTAATCTGGACTGCATGTATGATGCAAAGGTTTTAGCTGTTTTTATGTTTTACCTACTTTTATACACCATCAGTTGAGCAGCCAATAAATTTAAATAAATAAATTAAATGTGATTTTAACTCAGGTTGAACAAAAATGATCTCTCAAGCTTCTCCATATAGTTTGCAAACCATAATACTTGAATGCAGAAGAAAGAATATTGAATAGGGAATGAAGAATTCTCTAGTACTTCAGAAAGTATGTAAACCTGAATCAAATCATGGCTTCAGCCTGAACAAATTTTCAGGGATGATTCTCACATAATCACCTTAAATAATCTTAAAGGACTGTTTGAGATTTCTATTTTGGCCAAGTTAACATCATCGTTAGCTTCCTATTGCCTTTGGATGCAATAAGCAGCCAGAGTCCCATTGTCTGTCTGCTTTGGAGTACAAATGTTTAAAACAGCTTCTTTTTCGAGCAGACTAAAATATATATCAGGCATTTGGCAGAAAAAATGAAGATGTTATCCACCAAGATTCCTGATTTATAACTGTCCGTGGCCATAGATCAAAGAAACTGAAACAGTAATAACAGCTCTTGATTTATCAGAAGCAGCTGTGAATAGTCCTAGTGCTTGCAGTTTGCTTGCAAACACTCTTTCCTTCTGCAGTCTGCTGGTTTTATGAGTGAAGATAGATAATTTAGGCATCTGAAGCTGCTGTAATGTGTGCTAAGATACAGGATCATCTTTTTAGTTTGACCAATAGAAGCTTTTTTCCCCCTAAGAATGGAGGCCTTCATCATCAAATCCAATCTGTTCCTTTAAAAAAACAGTGCAAGCAATACAAACAAAGGAGAAATTTCCTAATGGTGAGAGCTATCAATCAATGGAACACTTGCCTTCAGAAGTTGTGGGTGCTTCATCATGGGAGGCTTTCAAAAAGAGACTGGGCATTCATTTGTCTGAAATGATGTGGGGTCTCCTGCTTGAGCAAGGGGTTGGACTAGAAGACCTCCAAGGTTCCTTCCATCTCTATTGATGAAGAACTTCATCGCTATTATTCTATGTTTTATGTTCTAACACCACAATCTAAGATTGACTGCATGCAATCTTCTTGTGTTGAGCTTTGCAGATATTGCATTGCCATGGGCAGGAATTGAAGTTTGAACACTATTTCTTCTTCTTTTTGGAACAGGCCATCAAGACCTATCCTCAATTCTGCATAGGAATCCAAATTGAAGCACAGATGTCCAGTCTGAACACATCCAGAGAAAATCACCCTTTTTGAGTGTATGATTTCCCTGTCAAATGGCTAATGAAAATTGTCTAACATTCAGAACAACTACCAGCAACATAACTACCATGGAAAGAAATCTTAGGAGATAAAGTTCAGCAATATCTGGTGGGCCATCTGCTGCCTATCAATTTATTCTTCAGCTTTGTGTGGTCCAGAATACAAAATAAATAAGTTGTTAATTAACAATCATATGGACTGAAGTTAGAACAGAACAGAATAACAGAGTTGGAAGAGACCTTGGTGGTCTTCTAGTCCAAGGCCCTGTTCAAAGAGGAGACCCTACATCATTTCAGACAAATGGTTGTCTATTAGAATGGCAGAAATTGTTGGGAAATGCTCAGTCAGGGAGTGAGGAGTCAAGCGGGAAATTAGCCTTGCATCATTACAAAGCTGCAAGATATCCACAATTGACATTCCCATTTAAGCTCCATGGAATTTTATCTATCTGTTTCCAAGGGAAAGCAAGCACTCTGGGAAGATTCTTGCATTATAGGCAGAATACAATAAAATATTGAACTCTTCATGTATGGATCTGGTTCTAGCACCTGACAGGAACCAGTATTGCTCAGGCCAAAAAGAAGTAGTGTAAAGATTGAACTGGTGCTTTTCAGTTTCAAGGCTGGGAAATCATTAGTGAAAAGTCCATTGACTAGAAAAGCCAAAATTGTTAAGACTACAGCTAATGTCTATCTGAGAGTCAGTATCTAAAATGCTGGACTAGGAGCCTGTAATACGTATGGAAGCTGGCTGATTAGCCAATTACTTTCTCTCTGTCCTAGACTCAGCAGTTGGATATTTCTACCAACTCACATTATTTGATATTTGAGGGAACACCTGCTGCCAGCATCAAGTTCCCTTCGTCCAGTGCGCTCGCACAGGGAGGGTCTTCTCAGGGTGCAGCTGGTAAAAGATTGCCGGCGGATAACACCCAGGGGGAGGGCCTTCTCTGTGGGTTCGCCTGCCCTCTGGAACCAGCTGCCTGTGGAGCTCAGGACTGCCCCTGACCTGCGTTCATTCCGCCGGGACCTGAAGACTTGGCTCTTTGAGCTCTCTGGCCCAGGCTGAGAATTTTAACTGGGGTTTTATTTTCAGGGATAATTTAATCTTTTTAATTGTCTTTTAACTTTTGTATTTTGTATTGGTGTGATTTTAAAATGCCCTGTAAACTGCCCTGAGTCCTTCGGGAAAGGGCGGTATATAAATCTAATAAAATTAAATTAAATAAATTAAATTAAATTAAATTAGATCAGCATGTCAGATTATAGTCTATAATCTTCAATGATGAATCCTTCACCTGGCATTGGATTACTTCAGGCTGGTGAAAAAAAATTACATGTTGGTGGAGTTTATTTGTATGTATGCACACACCCTAAAATACAGATAGTGCTTACTTAGTGACCACTTGTTCAGCTGCCATTCAGAATTATGACAGTGCTGAATGAGAACACTTACAACTAGTCCTTGATGTTGTTGCGGTTGCAATATCCCTACAGTCTCATGATCACAATTCAGGTGCTTGGCAATCAACATGCAGTTAGAATGGTTGCAGTGTCCTGTGGTCATGTGATCCCCATTTGTGACCTTCACTGGCAAGCAAAGTCAATAACAGCCAGCAGGAAGTCGCAAGTTGGGGTCGTATGATATAATGCTTCACAACCGTATGTGATTCTTTTAATGACTGCAAACAGAAGTGCCAGAACTGCCTTTGTAAGATAATGTGGTCATGTGATTTTTATTTTTTTATTTGCTTTACAGTCACCTCACTTAGCAACAGAGTTCCTGGTCCCAATTATAGTCACTAGCTGAGGGTTACCTGTAGTGAAATCTTCATACTGTATATGATTTATTATTTGCAATCTAGCAGCTTCCCCCCTTCATGGATTACTGCCTTGTCGTGGCGAAGGGGCTTGCGTAATTCAATGAAGCTATGAGCTATGCCGTGCAGGGCCACCCAAGACGGACAGGTCATAGCCGAGAGTTCTGACAAAACGTGATCCACTGGAGAAGGAAATGGCAACCCACTCCAGTATCTTTGCCATGAAAACCCTATGGACAGTACCAAAAGGCAAAACGATATGACGCTGGAAGATGAGCCCCTCAGGTCGGAAGGCGTCCAATATGCTACTGGGGAAGAGCAGAGGGCTAGTACTAGTAGCGCCAGAAAGAATGAAGCGACTGGGCCAAAGCCGAAAGGACGCTCAGCTGTGGATGTGTCTGGTGGTGAAAGGAAAGTCCGATGCTGTAAAGATTTTTTCTCCATAGGAACCTGGAATGTAAGATCCATGAATCAAGGAAAGCTGGACGTGGTCAAACAAGAGATGACAAGACTGAACATCGACATCTTAGGTATCAGCGAACTAAAATGGACAGGAATGGGTGAATTTAATTCAGATGACCATCAGGTATACAGTACTACTGTGGACAAGAATCCCTCAGAAGGAATGGAGTAGCCTTCATAGTCAATAAAAGAGTAGGAAAAGCAATACTGGGATACAATCCTCAAAATGACAGAATGATCTCAGTTCGAATCCAAGGCAAACCATTCAATATCACAGTAGTCCAAGTCTATGCCCAAACCACCAGTGCTGAAGAGGATGAAATTGACCGGTTCTACGAAGCCCTACAGCACCTTATAGAACTGACACCAAAAAATGATGTCCTTATCATCATGGGGGATTGGAATGCTAAAGTAGGAAGCCAAAAGATAACTGGAATAACAGGCAAGTTTGGCCTTGGTGTACAAAATGAAGCAGGGCACAGGCTGATAGAATTTTGTCAAGAGAATACGATGGTCATAGCAAACACTCTTTTCCAACAACCCAAGAGACGGCTCTACACATGGACATCACCAGACGGTCAACACAGAAATCAGATTGACTATATGCTCTGCAGCCAAAGATGGAGAAGCTCTATACAGTCAGTAAAAACAAGACCAGGAGCTGACTGTGGCTCAGACCATGAGCTTCTCCTTGCAAAGTTTAGGCTTAAACTGAAGAAAGTAGGGAAAAGCACTAGGCCACTCAGGTATGAATTAAATCATATCCCTGTTGAATATACAGTAGAGGTGACAAATAGATTTAAGGAATTAGATCTGATAGACAGAGTGCCTGAAGAACTATGGACAGAGGTTTGCGACATTGTACAAGAGGTAGCAACCAAAACCATCCCAAAGAAAAAGAAATGCAAGAAAGCAAAATGGCTGTCTGAGGAAGCTTTGCAAATAGCTGAGGAAAGGAGGGAAGCGAAAGGCAAGGGAGAAAAACATAGATACGCGCAATTGAATGCAGAATTCCAGAGAATAGCTAGAAGAGATAAGAATGCCTTCTTAAATGAACAGTGCAAAGAAATAGAAGAAAACAATAGAATAGGGAGGACCAGAGATCTTTTCAAGAAAATTGGAGAGATGAAGGGAACGTTTCATGCAAAAATGGGCATGATAAAGGACCAAAATGGCAGGGACCTAACAGAGGCAGAAGAGATTAAGAAGAGGTGGCAAAATTATACAGAAGAACTATACAAGAATGAGCTTAACGTCCCTGATAATCACAATGAGGTGGTCACTGACCTCGAGCCAGACATCCTAGAATGTGAAGTGAAGTGGGCCTTAGAAAAGCTGAGCAACAACAAAGCTAGTGGAGGTGACAGTATTCCAGCTGAGCTATTCAAAATCTTAAAAGACAGTGCAGTAAAAGTGCTACACTCAATTTGCCAGCAAATTTGGAAAACTCAACAGTGGCCACAGGATTGGAAAAGATCAGTTTACATTCCAATTCCAAAGAAAGGCAGTGCCAAAGAATGTTCAAACTATCGCACCATTGCACTCATTTCTCATGCTAGTAAAGTCATGCTTAAAATCCTACAAGCTAGACTTCAGCAGTATGTGGATCGAGAACTACCAGAAGTACAGGCAGGATTTCGAAGAGGCAGAGGAACTAGAGATCAAATTGCCAACATACGCTGGATCATGGAGAAAGCTAGGGAGTTCCAGAAAAACATCTACTTCTGCTTCATTGACTATGCTAAAGCCTTTGATTGTGTGGATCATAACAAACTGTGGCAAGTTCTTAAAAAGATGGGAGTACCAGACCATCTTATTTGTCTCTTGAGAAACCTATATGCGGGTCAAGAAGCAACAGTGAGAACTGGACACGGAACCACTGATTGGTTCAAAATTGGGAAAGGAGTCCGGCAAGGCTGTATACTGTCGCCCTGCCTATTTAACTTATATGCAGAGCACATCATGAGAAAGGCAGGGCTAGATGAATCAAAAGTTGGAATTAAGATTGCCGGAAGAAATATCAACAACCTAAGATACGCAGATGATACCACTCTAATGGCAGAAAGTGAAGAAGAACTAAAGAGCCTCTTGTTGCGGGTGAAGAAGGAGAGTGCAAAACTTGGGTTGAAACTTAACATTAAGAAAACCAAGATCATGGCATCTGGCCCTCTCAATTCCTGGCAAATAGATGGGGAAGAAATGGAAGTAGTGACAGATTTTATTTTCCTGGGCTCCAAGATCACTGCAGATGGGGACTGTAGCCAAGAAATTAAAAGACGCTTGCTCCTGGGGAGGAAAGCCATGGCAAATCTAGACAGCACACTAAAAAGCAGAGACATCACCCTGTCAACAAAAGTGCGTATAGTCAAGGCTATGGTCTTCCCAGTTGCAATGTATGGCAGTGAAAGTTGGACCATAAGAAAGGCTGAGCGCCAAAAAATTGAGGCCTTTGAACTTTGGTGCTGGAGAAGACTCCTGCGAGTCCCTTGGACTGCAAGGTGATCAAACCGGTCAGTCCTAGAGGAGATCAATCCTGACTGCTCTTTAGAAGGCCAGATCCTGAAGCTAAAACTCAAATACTTTGGCCACCTAATGAGAAGGAAGGACTCACTGGAGAAGAGCCTAATGCTGGGAAAGATCGAGGGCAATAGAAGAAGGGGACGACAGAGAATGAGGTGGCTGGATGGAGTCACTGAAGCAGTAGGCATGAGCTTGAATGGTCTCCAGAAGATGGTAGAGGACAGGAAGGCCTGGAGGAATGTTGTCCATAGGGTCGCGATGGGTCGGACACGACTTCGCAGCTAACAACAACAACAAAGCAGCTTCCCTAATAGAATCAAGTCTGAAAAGCTTCTACTGTTAGAATGTGGGGATAAATTTTCAGAAGTCTGACAATAATCAGCTTTCTCAATAAAAAAAGGCATTGTTAAGTCATTGATTACATTCTTTATAGGAAAACAACTCCATTTAATTAGATTTGCCAAAAACAGATGGTTGTCATAGCTACACGTTTACATGTCAGGATCAGCCATTTTTAATTAGAGGCCAACTGAGAGTTTGGGTATGCATATCCATATAAACGGATCCTTTCCAGAGTCTCAATGTTTTACTCAGTGAAGCTTTTTTTGCATCTCCTACAGGTTTTCTAACCCAGGGTCAACAAGAACCAGGAATTTTATCTCCTTGATAATACATGAAGCCTTCAATGAGAAAACCGTAATATTTAATAAAATGTTCTCCTCAGGACAAACAATACCTCTTTTAGAAGTCTAGACAGCTTGTAAAACAATTTCTCACTTCAGATTCTAAAGGGTGTCTGTTTCATGCATACATTCGTATCTACTTGGGGTAGATGATACGACCCAGCATGAGATTGGCCATCTGTCAGCTCTTCTAATTGCAGATATAAAGTAAGACAATGGTGGCTTTTTTCTAGCTCTTCAAAGCAGTTGCCTATAGCTTATGAAGTGATCCAAGCATAGCAATAACAATATTTGGTACAAAAGGTAGAAATGGTATGTGTTTTTATGTTGCCAAAAGAAAGAAAATACTAGGATGGGTGGATGGATGGATGGATGGATAACAAGGTACCTATAAGGAAAAATATCCTGCAGAAAACTGTGGATGGGCAAATTCAAGGTCCCTGTTGTTCTTTCTTCTGTCTTTCATCTTTAAACTAGGCTTGGATCGTCCAACAGGTTGTGAACAAACTTTCTAACCATCCTCTCTCACTGTTCCAAGCATAGTGCTGGTTTTAATGAGTTGAACCCATGACTATCTTTTAAATTGGAAAGGGGAAGAAGGCTAATCTGCCTTCTCCAAATACAACAAACTGCATATTTTATATAGTAATATGAATTGCATACCTGTATTTAAAATAAAACTGGTTGAACCAATTATCATAATTATTAATTGATAAATCTATTAGATTAACCAACCCAACAAAACCTTTGGACAGTGGTGGAATTCAAATATGTGAGCAACCGGTTCTCATGTGTGGATGCCGCTTCCGGAAGTGCATTCTGGGCATGGGCAACAAAAAAATAGCTACCAATTCTGCCGAAGTGGTGCAGACTGGCTGAATCCCATCACTGCCTTTGGATTAAAATATGTAACTAATATTCAAAGTGGAACAAATTGTGGACATTTGAAGCTGCCCATTGGGCAGTGCCAAAAGACTAAAAGTCACAAATTATATTAACTGGATTTCCAGAAGCCCTTTATTTGCTGCCATTTGTTAAGAAAGAAAGGAATAGAATTTCACCATCCCAGTGTTGGGGTCTTTTTAATGACAAGAAAGTCCCAGAGTAGTTGAGAGAATTATCTGGACTGGAGACCAGGAATGCAGAAAATGTAAATACACAACTGTTTTTAATGGGCTGATTCAGAATAAGAGAAGTTCAAGACATTTCCGGAAAAATACCTGAAGTATGACAGAGTATAAATTCTATACCTTCTCTCTTATCCGATCACAGACTGTCATCTGTCTACTATGGTTACTATTTCTAGACAGACCCTGACATCAGGTTAAAAAGCTGTTACATTAACCTGAGTATAAAGAGGTTTGCCTGTGCTATAGTTTCTTGAATAAGTCATAGTGATACAGAGTTTTAAACCCTAAACCCATACGTCACGCTAAGCCAAATCTATATAAACTGCCTTAAGATGTAGTATAAAGTGTAAAGTCAACCATTCTTTTAAATCAGGTAGAGCTTAAGATGCTGATAGGATGTGATTATTTTTAGCTTCAAGGTTTTAAATTTGTGTTTGTTTTCTTTAT